>NC_140619.1:25403807-26603807 GCF_057382275.1 Copadichromis virginalis
CAACCTCAATCTTGATTTTTTTCTTAAGTATTTTTATTAATCTTTAGGCATGAAAAAAGATTTTTTTTAACTTAATTTTTTTAAAAAGCATGTACTTTTTAAAGAGTTTTTTACATGTCCACTTAGGTGGACAACTGATGCGTATGAAGTGATACATCAGTGTCCAATGTAGTGGTTTATGTGCAAGTATACCATCAACCCTGACACAAATACAAGGAAACAGCCTTTGAATAGCTGTCCACTGTAGTGACCACTGTGCGTGAAAGGGTTAAGCACCTGCCAGTACCTTGCTAATAAGTTCACAGAGACACTGGAATCAGTGCTCGCCAGCAACTCTACTTTCTGAGGAGGCTGAGGAACTTTGGCATGAATGCCAACATCACCTCAAATTTCTACAGGTGTGTGATCAAGAGTTTGCTGATGAGCTGTATTACAGTTTTTATGGAAGCTGCTCTGCTAGCAGCCATAAATCACTACAGAGGGTGGTGAAAGCAGCAGAGCACATCACTGGCATGAGGCTTTCAGGACATCTATCTTCAACAGTGCCTCCGTAAAGGACACAGCATCATCAAGGACCACAGCCACCCAGCACATCGGTTGTTCTCCTTGTTAACATCTGGGAGACTTTATAGGAGTCTGTCTGCTTGGACTAAAAGACTTAAAAGCAGTTTTTACCACCAAGCCATTGGCCACCTCAACCACAACCCTTAAACACACACCACAGGATGCACACAGAAGCTGTCCTACAGTTTCACAGGTACATACTACACTCTGCATTGGTCACCCCATTTTTATTAGTATTTAAATAAAAATAAAAACCCTTACTGTGTGCAATACTGTATTAACTGCCACTCTAAAATCGTGGACTCCAAACCATCAACGTGTCTTTTAGACCCCATTCCTACAAAACTGCTCAAAGAAGTCCTGTCATTAATTAATGCTTCAATCTTAAATACGATCAACCTTTCTCTAATAATCGGCTATGTACAACAGGCCTTCAAGCTGGCAGTAGTCAAACCTTTACTTAAAAAGCCATCTCTAGACCCAGCTGTCTTTGCTAATTATAGGCCAATCTCCAACCTTCCTTTCATATCAAAAATCCTTGAAAGAGTAGTTGTCAAACAGCTAACAGATCATCTGCAGAGGAATGGCTTATTTGAAGAGTTTCAGTCAGGTTTCAGAGCTCAGCACAGCACAGAAACAGCTTTAGTGAAGGTTACAAATGATCTTCTTATGGCCTCTGACAGTGGACTCATCTCTGTGCTTGTCCTGCTAGACCTCAGTGCAGCGTTCGATACTGTTGACCATAATATCCTATTAGAGCGATTAGAACATGCTGTAGGTATTACAGGTACTGCACTGCAGTGGTTTGTATCATATCTATCTAATAGACTCCAATTTGTGCATGTAAATGGAGAGTCTTCTTCACACACTGAGGTTAATTATGGAGTTCCACAGGGTTCAGTGCTAGGACCAATTCTGTTTACACTATACATGCTACCCTTAGGCAGCATCATTAGAAGACATAGCATACATTTTCACTGCTATGCTGATGACACCCAGCTCTATCTGTCCATGAAGCCAAATAACACACACCAATTAGTTAAACTGCAGGAATGTCTTAAAGACATAAAGAGCTGGATGGCTGCTAACTTTCTGCTTCTTAATTCAGATCAAACTGAGGTTATTGTACTCGGCCCTGAAAATCTTAGAAATATGGTATCTAACCAGATTCTTACTCTGGATGGCATTACCTTGGCCTCCAGTAACGCTGTCAGGAACCTTGGAGTCATTTTTGACCAAGACATGTCCTTCAATGCACATATTAAACAAATATGTAAGACTGCTTTCTTCCATTTGCACAACATCTCTAAAATTAGAAATATCCTGTCTCAGAATGACGCTGAAAAATTAGTTCATGCATTTATTACTTCCAGGCTGGACAACTGCAATTCATTATTATCAGGATGTCCTAAAAACTCCCTGAAAGGCCTTCAGCTAATCCAAAATGCTGCAGAGTCCTGACAGGGACTAGAAAGAGAGAGCAGATTTCTCCTGTTTTGGCTTCCCTTCATTGGCTTCCTGTTAAATCCAGAATTTAATTCAAAATCCTGCTCCTCACATACAAGGTCTTAAATAATCAGGCCCCATCTTATCTTAATAACCTTGTAGTACCATATCACCCTATTAGAGCACTTCGCTCTCGCTCTGCAGGCTTACTTGTTGTTCCTAGAGTATTTAAAAAGTAGAATGGGAGGCAGAGCCTCCTTTTTGCTAAAGCATATAGTTAGGGTTGGACCAGGTGACCCTGAATCCTCCCTTAGTTATGCTGCAATAGACATAGGCTGCCGGGGATTCCCATGATGCATTGAGTTTTTCCTTTGTAGTCACCTTTCTCACTCACTATGTGGTAATAGACATCTCTGCATTGAATCATACCTGTTATTAATATTTTTCTCTCTTTTCCACAGCATGTCTTTTATCCTGTCATGGCAGATGGCCCCGCCCCTCAATGAGCCTAGTTCTGCCAGAGGTTTCTTCCTGTTAAAAGGGAGTTTTTCCTTCCCACTGTCACCAAAGTGTTGTTGTATTAAAAGAATATTATGCTAGATTAACTTGAATACTCATATAGAAATGGAGGTCTCAACATACTGCAGTCCCTCTGGCTGAACCAATACAAAACAGTTATCTGAAACACACAACACATAGTACGGTATGAGTTATGATAAATCACAAAGTAAAGAGGTTTTAGTATGCAGGTTAACTTGAATACTCACCTTACTCAATGTTGGGGGATAAGTATTTGTTCAACAGGTCGCTTTTTTCTGCAACTCTGTCTATGACCAAGTCATTGTCAAGGGACATGAGGATGTCTTTCTCTGTAGTCATAAGCATGAAGGCCTACAGGTGTTCTTGCAACTGTGTGCTTCTTATTCTACTTTTTATGTGTTTGAGAACAGAGAAACTTCTCTCACATGCTACCTGTGTCACAGGCAGAGTAAGGAGGTACCTGTATCCCCAGCCAAGAATATGTTAAGTATGTGTGAAGAGGTTGTATCATTTCAGAATCTGATAACAACAGACTGGGCATTCCTTGCAGGATTTGCACTGTTTGTTTAGTACATCTGTGTTCTCTTCTTCGTCACCATCACAGCCAACCTCTACCATCCTGACCTTGTACTCTTCACAGCCGCGTTTTGCATCGTTTCTTTCCACCATCTTCGCTTCCTACTCCACTTCTTCTTCTCCTTGCCTGGGGGCCACAGCCAATGCAGCTGGCATCCAACTTAGAGGTGCAGTGCTGCCCCCTAGAGCAGCGGTCCCCAACCTTTTTTGCGCCACGGACCGGTTTGTGCCCGACGATATTTTCACGGACCGGCCTTTAAGGTGTTGCGGATAAATACAACAAAAATAAAACTAGTACCGGTACCGAAAAAAATAAGATATATTCATAACACACGTGAAAAGACTCAGGAAAACCGAGTTAACAAAAAAAAGATAACAAAATAACGCTAAAAACCGATAAAAACCCTGAAAACCATACATTTCACACCCGAGTGTCACTCTCGCAGCCCGGTAAGCATGCGTGGAGAGTGTTGTTGTGCGCATGCGCCGAGTCTGCGCAGAAACAATGGGTAGGATGTTTTTTCAGGTAGGGTGGATTCCCAGATTACCCCCCGGCCGTTCTGTGATTCTCCAGAATCCACAGATGCCCAGTCCGCGGCAGCTGCTGAGTGACTTGTGTTCTGCTCGTCAAATACATGTCATTGCAATGTTGACACTGTGCTAACTTGCATATGACAAATAAAACTGAACTGAACTGACCTTAATATTGCGTTATAGTGTAACATTATTATAAAGCGCTACCTAATTTTAAACCTAATCTTAAAATTAAAGAGGGTGTCTTATGCCTGAATTTCAAATGGGGAGCAGAGAAGGGACCTGAAAGCTGAAAGCTCTGCCTCCCATTCTACTTTTAAATATACTAGGAACCACAAGTAAACTAGCAGTCGGAGAGTGAAGCGCTCTGTTGCGGTGATGCAGTAAAATAGTAAAATAAGATATGACCTGAGATTAGAAGTGTTTGGCCCCTTTTATGTTTATATCCGCTACCAGTCAAAAGAATTTGTACACACTCTGCATTCAGACAGCTATTAGATACAGCTGCTTGTATCAGTAAATTCAAAGCAGCTACACCGCCAATTTTAAGCCCTAAAAAAAGCCCAATAGGAGAGTTATTTAAAAAACAAAAAACAAAAAAAGGAAATCAACTCATCAAATCCTGGCATTATGAGGGGTTAAAATAGCAAGAAACCAGGTTGTAACATTGTTCATTTCACTGCTGAAACTTGACATTTTATTGGGGGAGTTACTTAGTTTTGGAGACACCTCAAGTCTACATTGTAGGAACTGAGTTCTGGCCTTTCATTCCCTTTTTCAGCTTTTCAGCTTTTTCAGCTTTAACATTAAATATTTTGTTTAACTCATAGACTAGGATCTTTTGTTTCTTTGTTAACAATGGTAATATTAATAGTTGCACGTGGAAATGTCAAATGAACTGTCCTCTCTTTGGATACTTTTTAAATAAAGTGAGTGTTTCCCTTGATAATTTTAGGTTTTGTTCAGCAAACCGTGCTTTAAAATGACACTTTTGTTAAGAATTTGCTCCTGTTTTTATTGCTTCCACATATCACATGGATACTAAGACAGATGTGGTCAGACTGTGATATACTATTAAAGTTGTAACTCAAAGCTATTTAATCATTTACATCATTACATTGTATGTTTTCAGGTCAACTGAAAATTGACTGACATTTTTCAAGTTTCACTTCCTTCGGTAATTTAGTCTATATACTGTGACAGAGGCCACAAAGACCAGTTAAAATCTCATGCAAATGGTGTACTCACATGCATGTTGTGAAACATATTAATAGCTTATGAAACATGCATGAATGATTGCATGATATGATACTGGACAGCACAAGTCCTGGCAAATTCATCTGAGAGCAGTTGTGGTTGAAAAGAAAGATAACAAAGGATATAATCAAAGAAGAAATCACGGTTTGAAGAATTCACATCGTCTAATTTCCAAAAAACATTTATCTACAAAATAAGCATCTTTCAAAAGTTACATGTCATATCTTTTTAGATCTTTGTACTGCCGCAGCCTGATATGACTCATTGCATCTAAGATGTGTGATGATGCCGCTGCAGCGTTTTGCACCTTTCATCATGGAAGTTAATGAGGCGCCTTTGTCTTAACACCATCAGTGAATTAACATTGAGATGACTGTGCAGGTGTCAGTGTGAGGAGCACTGAGGGGAACATAAGAGCTCTTTCTTTGCACAGGAGGGGAATCTTTATGCAGGGCAAATTAAAATCGGCACTCTTGGTTTACAATCAAAATTCCCAATTCCGCAGAATGTTGTTAACGGAAGCGGATATAAGCATTGATAGTTAGGCACTCATAGATCTGATGAAACTCATGGCTGTCCTCTCAGAAGTGTTCTAATGTCGTTAATCCTAACAGTCGATCCTGAGATGATATTCACTGTATCATTCACCAGGCAGTTTCTTCTTTAACCTCCTAGGACCTGGCGTCCACATATGTGCACATCACATTTTGGGTTATTTAGACCAAAATAGTAAATTTTGCTCTACAAGGGCCTACTATCCACTTATGAGGACATTATACTGCTACTGTCCTATCGAAGTTTTAAACGAATATCCTTATATGTGGCTCTCATTTTTCTTAGAAACAAAAATCAGGTAAAAAAAAAAAAAAAAAAGAAATCAGGTAATTCTTTGCTTTTACATTCATCAGGTCCCAATCAGCCCAAATATCAAAGAGAAATTAAAAACGCAAGCCATGAAAGAGTCCAGGTCTTAGGAGGTTAAAGCAGTATATTTAGAGTGAGGATGCGTTTCGAGATGTCTTTCAAAACCATGAAATGAAATACATAAATTGTTGGCTTTCGAGACTCATTGTTCCAATTCATAAACAAATTGTGTGTCAGTAGTGTGAGGAAAATAAAAGGTTTGTAGCAGGTTTTTTAACACTGACCCATGACTTCATTCATGATCTGTCTACCTGGTTCTCCCCTTTTTTGTGGTGTGGAGTTTCAGAAAGGAAAATATTGCCAACGCTGCATTTGTGTGTACAGTATTTACTAATGGAACAATTCACTTGTGTCTGTCATCTCAGAGCGGGACCTTTATGTTGCGATGGCGAAGTTACTGTGGGTGAACTTGAGACTGCTGACTGCGAGCTCGGAAAACCTTGGTTAGCTCATGAAAAGATCGTGTGCTGATAAAAGGTGAATCTTTCCGTTGAGACAACATTCCACCTTGAATTTGGCACATTCAAAGCTCATTACACTTTCAGAAAGATGGCGGGGAAAACTCACTCTCTACCATCTTCTTGAAAATGTAACGAGATAGTGGTTAGTGAAATGAGTTAGTGGCAGTTAGCTTTACATTACCTGTCTGCTCTGTTACAGCAGGCCCAGCACCATCGATGACAGTGTGATCCGTATGATCTGAGCGCCTGGGCGTCTTCGTGATATCAAAAAAGGATTAGCTGTTGACGTGTTTATATAATAGGTCATCAAAGGGTCATTTTAAGATTGTGTTTGATATTCCTGAATTTTAAAACTTGCTTTGATGACTGTTGCTTTGAGGAAAAACACAGAGGTGACAAATGCAATGTAAAAACGTACATGTTGAATGCTAATGCTATAATTGATGAATTATTGTGGCATGACAGTTGATTTGTCCCCTTATGATAAAATAACATCATAATAAGGCAGTTTTTTGTCCCTCATTTGTACTTGCAACAAAACTGAACCTGTCTGAAATAATCACAAATTGCAGGCTGCTATGACAATTCAGCTAATTCTTCTGTTCAATATATGGTTTGATCCACGAAAGATTGCAATAGTCATTCAAGGTTTCATGAGCTCTATCCATATCTATTTTCTGCTGCTTATCTGGGTCTGACTCATGAAGGCAGCTGACTGTGTATTTAGGCGTGTATCTGTACTTTTAACCCTGGCATGAGCGAAAATCCAAAATAAATTCAAAGTTGTTCACACAGTGCTTTTTTAAAGGTCACTAAATATATACACTGTGTAATCATTCCAACCCGAAAAAAGAACAGTTCAAAGAAATTACTAAAATAAAATCCCTAAATTCCCATTACATTCACGCCTATGACAAGACAATCTAAACTTCTGACCCCAACTGTAATATTTCCAGCTTGTGCTGGGTTTGTCCTGATGCCTCCTCCTCCTGGTAGGAAATGTCAAGAATTCGTCACTTAGCTTAGGGCTCAAATTAACTTAATCAGAAGTTAATAGTTTATTTCTTAGACAATGACCGACTCTAAAGTATGAAACCCATTTGGACATCCTGCTTTGTAGTGTTTTACCAGACCTATACTGCAGTTGTCGTCAGCTGTCTTTCTGTCTTCAGTTTTGTCCTCAACAAATAAAAAGGTAATTTGCTCAGCTTGAATCAGATAATTGACTTGGCTACTGCAGAATAGTACATTTCTTTTCCTTCAGCAACAAAAGGAGGTTGACCTCATTATCTGTCTAAAGATTTTTCTGGCTGTGACAAATCTGCCTGTCCTGTTTTTTAAGCTGATTGTGCTTTTTTTTGTGTTGAATCTTTCCATATTAATTTCTTAAATGATGATTCTTTTGGAGATTGTGATTCACTTCACTGGATGGTGAGAAGTGTTTTTTTCTTTCTTTACCATGGAAATGTGATCATCAGTCCCTGCTGTCTTCTTCAGACTTCCTTAGAAAGTACCGAATGATTGACTTGGCCACTCCTATTATTTTGGAGCTCACGTACAGTCTGTTTCACTTGCGTCGATACCGCAACTGCTTCCATATGCAAATACCAAACCAGCTTAATTGTTGAAGAAATCGTTTTAAAAAAACACACTATAATAATCCGACTGTGGAGAAATCAATTGTCTAAAAATTTGAATTATTCCACTCTTTCAGCCTACAGAAGAGGGGACTATGTATAAACATGGTGGTAACTCCTTAACAATTAAGGAGTTACAGACTACTTTGAGCCGATATGAAACACCCAGTCGTTACAGCACAGTTATGCCGAGATTTTCCTCTGCACAACTCTGTAGTGACAACTTAGTTGCATGCCTTCTGTTGTAGCCCATCTGCTTCCCACCTTGATGGGCACTACATAAACAGAAGACTGGGTGCCACTGCTTCTAGCTAAGAAAAGAAAACCGAGGTTACAGTTCACCCACAATCACCAGTGGTGAAAAGTAGACCATTGGAAAAATCCAACTTTCAGATGGTAGGATCCAAATTACGCGTAAACAACATGAAAGCATGGATCCATCCTGTCTTGTATCAATGGTTGAGGCTGGTGGTGGTAGTGTAATGGTGTGGGAGATGTTTTCTTGGCCCACTTTGAGCCCCTTACGGCTAATAATAATAATAATAATGGATTGGATTTATACAGCGCTTTTCAAGGCACCCAAAGCGCTTTACAATGCCACTATTCATTCACTCTCGCATTCACACACTGGTGGCTAACTGAGCATCATTTAAACAAACTTCACAGCTTGAAGATTTGAGTTCAAATACCTGGGTTCAACTATTCAAAGGAACAAGAGAGGTAAAGAAGAGAATGCAGGTGGGATTAAATGGGTGGAAACGAGTCTTTGGGGTGATTTGTCATATACAGTGGGGCAAAAAAGTATTTAGTCAGCCACCGATTGTGCAAGTTCCCCCACTTAAAATGATGACAGAGGTCAGTAATTTGCACCAGAGGTACACTTCAACTGTGAGAGACAGAATGTGAAAAAAAAAATCCATGAATCCACATGGTAGGATTTGTAAAGAATCCTACCATGTGTATTTTTTTGTAAATTTTTGGGTGGAAAATAAGTATTTGGTCACCTCAAACAAGGAAAATCTCTGGCTCTCACAGACCTGTAACGTCTTCTGTAAGAAGCTTTACTGTCCCCCACTCGTTACCTGTATGAATGGCACCTGTTTGAACTCATCATCTGTATAAAAGACACCTGTCCACAGCCTCAAACAGTCAGACTCCACACTCCGCCATGGCCAAGACCAAAGAGCTTTCGAAGGACACCAGGAAAAGTATTGTAGACCTGCACCAGACTGGGAAGAGTGAATCTACAATAGGCAAGCAGCTTGGTGTGAAAAAATCAACTGTGGGAGCAATCATCAGAAAATGGAAGACATACAAGACCACTGATAATCTCCCTCGATCTGGGGCTCCACGCAAGATCTCATCCCGTGGGGTCAAAATGATCATGAGAACGGTGAGCAAAGATCCCAGAACCACACGGGGGGACCTGGTGAATGACCTGCAGAGAGCTGGGACCAAAGTAACAAAGGTCACCATCAGTAACACACTACAACGGCAGGGAATCAAATCCCGCAGTGCCAGACGTGTTCCGCTGCTGAAGCCAGTGCATGTCCAGGCCCGTCTGAAGTTTGCCAGAGAGCACATGGATGATACAGCAGAGGATTGGGAGAATGTCATGTGGTCAGATGAAACCAAAGTAGAACTTTTTGGTATAAACTCAACTCGTCGTGTTTGGAGGAAGAAGAATACTGAGTTGCATCCCAAGAACACCATACCTACTGTGAAGCATGGGGGTGGAAACATCATGCTATGGGGCTGTTTTTCTGCCAAGGGGACAGGACGACTGATCCGTGTTAAGGACAGAATGAATGGGGCCATGTATCGTGAGATTTTGAGCCAAAACCTCCTTCCATCAGTGAGAACTTTGAAGATGAAACGAGGCTGGGTCTTCCAACATGACAATGATCCAAAACACACCGCCCGGGCAACAAAGGAGTGGCTCCGTAAGAAGCATTTGAAAGTCCTGGAGTGGCCTAGCCAGTCTCCAGACCTCAACCCCATAGAAAATCTGTGGCGGGAGTTGAAAGTCCGTGTTGCTCGGTGACAGCCCCAAAACATCACTGCTCTCGAGAAGATCTGCATGGAGGAATGGGCCAAAATACCAGCTACTGTGTGTGCAAACCTGGTAAAGACCTATAGTAGACGTTTGACCTCTGTTATTGCCAACAAAGGTTATGTTACAAAGTATTGAGTTGTATTTTTGTTATTGACCAAATACTTATTTTCCACCCTGATTTACGAATAAATTCTTTACAAATCCTACCATGTGGATTCATGGATTTTTTTTTCACATTCTGTCTCTCACAGTTGAAGTGTACCTCTGGTGCAAATTACTGACCTCTGTCATCATTTTAGGTGGGGGAACTTGCACAATCGGTGGCTGACTAAATACTTTTTTGCCCCACTGTAGGGGACAGCAAGTATGAAAGGGAAGGTTTACAAGATGGTAGTGACACCTGCTATTATGTATGGTCTGGAGACTGTTGCACAAACAAAAAAATGGAATTTGGTTGCGGAGTAGAAGGTATTTAGATTTTAATGATGAGTACACCAGTGGTACAGGTCCGGTTGAGCAGACTAGAGACAAAGTTAGAGATTTGAGACTGAGATGATTTGGCCATGTGCAAAGGAGGGATAGTGGATATTTTTGACAAAGGTTGTTGAATACAGAGCTGCCAGGCAGGAGCAAAAAAACACTGAGAAAATCCATGTATCTAGTGAAGGAGGGCATGCAGAGGGTTGGTGTGACAGAAGAGAATGCTAAGGCTAGGATGAGATGGAGGCAGATAATCGACTGCGGTAACCTCTAAAGGGAGCAGCTGAAAGAAGAAGAATCATACTTGAGTATTGTTACTGCTACTGTATGACCACAGTGTACCCATCGCCTGAAAGCTGCGTCCAGCAGATAATTTGCCATGTCACAAAGCTTAAATCGTCACAAACTGGTTTGTTAAATGTGACAATGAGTCCAGTGTACTCAAGTGGCCTTAACGGGCAACAGATGTCAATCCAGTTGAGTACCTTTGGGATGTGATGGAACAGGAATTTCACGCGATGCATGTCCAGTCATCAAATTTGCAACAGCTGAAGAATGCTGCACGAAGAATCACCCACTACTAGTGATGTGTACCTAATGAAGTGGCTAGTGAGCACATGACACCAGGTTGATGTAATAATGTTGCGCACACCTTAATAACACAAAATAACATGACTTTGAAAGCGTCAAATAAAGTGTGAGCATTATGAAGCTCCTTATTATGATTTTTTTTATATATCGAATCTTAGATATGCGGTTTCACTTTATTTTTTTTCTTTCTTAACAGACACGATCACAGGAAACACAGCGTTCAGTAGTGCCTGCTCGGTATAATGCTGAGACAATGAAGGAGGGTGTTGCTATGTGTGCGCTCTGCCAGTCAGCACTGGGCTTTCTGTTACTTTTTAATTTGAACGTTTGATTAAAACGTTCAAATTAAAAAGTAACAGAAAGCTGAATCAGTGCCGTCCCAGATTACAGCTTTTACCCACAGCGAGCAAATGCTTTAGGTAGATCCTAGCTTTTCAGCAAATATAAACACCACACTTGCGTTGCCCTTTTTGCCACCAATTTTTCATGCTGCCATATTTGGCTCACACTTTGTTTTTCTTTTCGCTGCCAGTATGACTAAGCTACGAATGACATGTAAGATGAGTGAAGAGCATTTGCATGTAAACATCATTGCTTAAGCATTGTGACTGACAGGAAAAAGACGCCTTAAAATCTTCAAATAACGTAAATGGCGTGCGTCACAGGAGTTTGCGTGGATTCGGAGATGGAAAAAAAAATACCATAATATTTTTAATGTCAGTTACTGGTTTGCTGCATAGTCAGTTTTAGCAAAAACAATGAGCTCATTGAGTTGAACACAGAAAGATAAGGAGCTCTAACATTCACTGTGGGGCCTTTTGAATCCTGAATGCAATCAAGTTTAAAGTCGCGCACCGAGTGATGATAATAATGTTTCCTGGCAGGTCTTGCGTTATTTGCAGACCTTTGACTTCTAAGCAGTTTACCCATTATGTCTCTTTGCAATTCCTGCAATATTTTCTGCGCTCATATGTTATCATGGTTAACTTTATGACCAGCATCGTGCACCACATACTTCCTCTGAACAAATGCGTGCCATATAATGAAGCAGAGGTTAAGAAATAGCTGGTAGAAAGGCCGTGTCATTTCACATATATTATGTAATAACACAAAAGACAAAGCATTGAAAGTAATAGGATAAAGACATAAATACACAAACAGATAGAAGCCTGATATTGAAAGTTGTGTATTAACGTTTAACATCCACTTCCAAATGTCCACTGCTGCTTTTGGAAAGCATTCAAAAGTCATTGCTGGTGTTTCATCCTCCATAAGAAAACAATATCAAACTGCATCTACAAAATGTATAAAATTGTAAAACTTCACCTTCACTTCTGTGGCCATAATGCATCACATTCATTCAGCATTTATCACACAGCTGAGCAGCCACAACACAACTATTTGTTCTCTTTAGCCCCACCAAGTGTTTTGAACATCATCCAGCAGTAAAAGGAACTTATTTATCCCAAAAGGGTCTCTTATGGAGGGGAAATGTGCTATAAGACCGCTGACAGGAGGCCTCGCGTCCTTTTCAAACTGAGGCGTATAAAGCTTTTATCAAGCCAGGCACTTTTAAAATAGGTTCAGCGTCAAAGGTCCCGTTATTTAACACTGTTTTATTTTAACAATGCATTGTCTCTTTACCCCTTCTCCTTCAGCACTTTCAGTGTAATGGTCAAACCTCCAGCATCGCAGAGCTGAAACTCTTCCACCAGAGCTTCATCGTGTGGCTGCTGAGCAGCGTCAGCGTGCACACAGTCTCCTTCATCATCGTCCTTGTCCTCAATTTCCTCAAAGTCATCTGGATAGTCAACTTGTTCTGAAGTGTCAGGGATCGCTGGAAAAAAAAAAACAAGATTCAAGGGATGACACACGTTTGGTTTTAATAATGGCGTTGTAAGTCGGTTTATTCTCAACAGACCTGATATAGGAGAGCTGTTAACATCTTTCACACATTGTTTTGATCACCAGTAGTGGATTGTTTCGTTTTCACACATCACAGATCAACAGAAGGTCCCACTGGAAAAGCAGGTTTTCCCTCAGTTTATCAGTTGATCATTCTGTTCATCTATCCCTTTTAGCAGAGGAATCAGCTATTTAACACAATGTTGGTAAGTAGCTGAAAAAAGTCTAGCATCTTTCTCAGAACACATTGTAGTGTTTTCATTTCCCCCCAAACTGTCTACATTATTAATCCATCCATCCATCCATATTTTTCTTATCCCAGCTGTCACAAAGACCTTTTTGGTGCATGGCCACACTGCTAACCACTGTACCACCTCTGACATTATTAAGTTGGAACAGATAACGGTAGACATGTTGCACTTTGATGCTGCTGCTGTAAAAGATCTGTAATAATAACTAAATAACTAAAAATGGAATTTCACATTTTTCTGGCCTTAAACAATAATCACTGTATTGTTTGGTAATTTCTGGGTTATTCCACTTTTACTATGCTGCTGTCATGAAACTACACACTGACTATTGATCCCTAAAGTGCCACCAGAAATTCTCAGATTTAAGAAGCTGAAACAGTTGAAGAAATAATATTTTGCTTGATAACACACACACTTCTACATAAATGTTACAAATGTGTTTTGACAGTGTTCAGACAATAACCATAGCCCCAGATAGTTCTTACGTTAGGCTAATCAGTTCACTATAAGAGCTAACAAAAAAAAGTTTAGGATTTGATAGAAGTTGCTCAATGAACAATTAACAATATGTGACTGAAGTGATTCAGCTTTAAATCAAGAAATTTAGCCACAATATTACCATTTCCAAAGGCCCAAACTAACTTTAAATATAAGGTTTACTTTTAATACAGCCAATGAGTACATGAAGTCCATAACCTGTGAATATCATCATTGAGATGATAAGTGGGTTTATCTGCATTCAGCTTTGTCTTCATTAACTGAAAAGCTGCTCTACTGAGTTGAAATCAGGTGACTGAACTCTTGGGTTGCTTTTGCACTTTGCTTTGGTTTGATTTGAACACCTGCAGTTCATCCTGCTACTTCCATTAGCAGTCACAGCATCAATAAACCCCTGAGACCCGATTCCACCGGCGGCCACATGTGTCAATGCCATAACGCTGCCTCCGCCATGCTTGACAGATGATGCGGTATGCTTTGGATCATGAGCTTTTTCTCTCCTTCTCCGTAATTGATCCACAGATTCCTTTTACAGAATTGTGCAGACTCGTTTAGATGGGGTTTTTTTTGACAGACTCTAATCTGGCATTCCTGTCCTTTAGCGTAAAAGGTTTTCAGCTTGTTTTACACCTGCAGTGTTTCCATTTACAAAGCCATTTCTTAATTGTAGATTTTGGCAGTGACACACCTGCCCTCTCAAGAGTATTCTTAACGTCATTCAATGTTGTGAAGTAGTTTTTCTCAACCTCAGAAAGACCTGTGTGATCATCCACTTTAGTTTTCTTTGTGGTCTCTCAGGCTTTTTCTCATGCTGAGCTGGCCAGTACATTAATTCTTGTTAGGACAGTACTACATAACTGATCTGGCAATTCCCAATTTTTTGTTTATAGACATATTTTGGGTTTTTTCAACCTAATGACAGCCTATGAATCTTTTACGTCATTTATTTGTCATAGAATAACACAAAGCCTCACTGGGCTATTAAATTACTCATCGGTGAATTTTCCAGTTACTTTCAAGCCTTTGAAAATGGAAGACTGTTTATAAAAATGTTTCTAATTCCTAAAGAGTTAATGTTTTTTGTTAAACTCTGATTTAAACCTAAAGTTGGCCTGTCAGTCACATCCTGATTGCCGGATATAAAATCCACTGTGGTGTTTTAATGTTTTTTTTAAATGTCATGCCCAATGTCTGAATACTTATGGACATTGGAGGGACGCATTACCAATGGACTCAGCAGAATTGCTCCTCATTGCCAACCCAGATTGTTTACTTTGTCCCTCCAGAGAAGACAAACTTCCATCATCATCAAAATCCTCAGGATAGTGGGATTGGTTCTGTTCATCTTCCTCCTCTACATCTGCAGAGGAGAAACTGACATCCATACTTTGTTCTTTCTCTTCCCAAGAGTAGGACTGACTGGCGAAACAGGGTTGAAGTGTTGTGTTGATGTCTTCTTTTCTAAATTCCACATTAATGTGAGCCACAGGCGTGGAGCAATCTGTCTGTGTGTCTTTGATAGATTGCAGGTGATCTCGCACATAGGCACTGCTAAGTATACAAGCAGCACTGGGCCTGTTGTCCGGATTGAGGTTGAGCATGCTCTGGATTAATGAGGAAATACTATCTGAGAACAAGTCAGGCACCGGGTGGTATTCTCCTTTGGTGATCTTATTGAACAGACTCAGGAGATTTGTGGCTGCAAAAGCAGGCCTGAGAGCACAGAGCTCATACAGGAGACAACCAAGAGCCCAGATGTCAGACTTGCAGCTGTACGGGATGTCCTGGCAAAGCTCAGGACTTAGGTAGCTGGGTGTCCCAACACATGTGGAAGCCATATCGGCTGTGTTAGTCATTATTCTGGATATGCCGAAATCCCCTAACTTTACCACACCTTGCTTTGTCAGCAGCACATTAGAGGGTTTGATGTCCCTGTGAAGTATTTTGGCTGTGTGTATGTAATTTACAGCCATAGCGACCTGGACAAACCAGCCCATCACAGTGTGCTCTGTGAAGAACTCCCCTGGCTTCCTCTCCTTTACTCTGTCATCCAAAGTCCCTCCATCGCAGTAGCTCATCACAATGTAAACGAACCCATCGTCGGAGTTCACAAAGGCCTCGCTGCATTTCACAACGTGAGGATGCACCAGCCTTTTGATAATTTCAGCTTCGTGGAGAATGGCCCTCTGCGTTTTTGCCCTCCTCGTGGTCTCCGCCTTTATCCTCTTCACCGCGTACAGGCACTTCCGCTCTACGTGCCTCATGAGAAACACGTCTGCCGTTCCTCCGCTGCCCAACCGCAAGACCCTCTCGTACTTCTCCATATTTGTGTCATAGAAACAAAAACACAGAGGAAACACCCAAACTGCAGCCCGCACGTCACGAGCCGTTTGTGTTCATTACGTTTCCATAGTGACCCATGACGCTGTGAGAATGGGTATGGGGCCAGTCAGCGGCGTCGGGGTGTGAGAGTTACACATGCGAGTCCAAGCATTAGTGTGGTTTCTAAATGGACACACTGTTTTCTTTATTTAGCACCTGTTTCATTACCTCTGCCCTGCACAAACTTTTAAAAAAAACCCTTTAATGTTAAAACTATTTAAACTGTGGTTCGACAATATGAATTTATTAATAAATCAAAATATTAAAGCTCGCTGTGCATGCGTGAGCCTTTATGTTGGCAAAGGGGATAACATTGAGTGCCGTCGAATGACTGTAAAAAAAAAAACAGTCATTGGTACTGTCTCATACGAAAAGGAAGAAAGATCTCATTAGCTTGTACATGAATGAACCGCGTTTATGGTTCTATACAGTAGATGGCGGTATATTGTGTCAAGAATCTTTGATCTACCAACGAGTGGCGAAAGAAGAAGAAGAGTTTGGGTTCTCTGCGCAGGTTTATGCGCATGCTAATCACAACATAGCAAGTGTTTGATCTGTAACTGTTATTTCTCATTGATTATTGTTGAGTTATAAGTGCACGTTAGCCTGAAATGCCACCAAAGGGAAAAGGGGGAAAGGGTGGTAAAGGTTAGTGTCCTATAACTTACTAACTGTATATGTATTCTATAATTAAAGTCAGCTAATAACTTTTCCATGTGATCCCAGAAGCGCCTTTATCACAACGGTTACTACTACAGTGCAGTTTTAATGGGTTTAACGGGTGCTGTGGTGTGTTCATCTGCCACCTTGTCACTATGTAGGAGCTGCTTCAGGGAGTGCAGACACCGACAAGAAAGAAAAAGGCCCAAAAGGAGGGACCGCTGTCAAGGTAACGTTACATTGAAGACAAAGCTTAACTGCAACATTAATGACAGATTTCATTCCCTTCCCAACAAAAATGTGACTTTTGGGGGAGTTGAAAGGAGAGCACAGATGAACGAGTCCATGTCGCGTGCAGTGTCCCGTACGATGCTATTTTAATAATCCAAACCTTCCTGCTTTAACAGAAATGTCTGAACAATTGTTGCCTTTTCTTGTCTTTTTAATAATTATCCTTTGCACAGTATATAATTCCCGCCTTATTTAGGTACATTCAGAGAGACTGTTGTTAAACGTTTTTGTTAAAAAAAAAAAAAAAAGGTTTTCTGTTAAAAAATATTCTGTGAAAAAGCACTTCATAAACTTAACTAAACATCAAAATTTAGTACCAATAATATCAAAATCTGAATCTTTTGATGTGGAGAAATCTCTGTGCACAAGGGCTGCGATCTTCGAGCCCTCAGGAGGCATAACGTTGAAAAAAAGGCTTGATTCTGTCATGGAAATCACTGGCTCTGTCATGCAAAGAAGAAGTCATGTGAACATGATCCAGAACTTCCCTCGCTCGCTTAAAATGGACCGAGGGAAAGTGGAAAACCGTTCTGGGTTGAGACGAATAGAAACATGAATATTTTTTTTATTTTTGGAAAACATGGATGCTGAACTAAAGACAAAGAGCGACCATCCAGCTTGTTATATCATCACTCGTCTCTAACACTAGCTTCTCTGATGGCTTGGGGGTACAACAGTGCACTCCTTGGGAGCTCGCACATCTGGAAAGGCACCATCAATGCTGAAAGGTATATACAGGTTTTTAGACCAAAGTGTGCTTCCATCTAGACAATGTGTTTTCGAGGGAAAGGCTTGTGAGAGAATGCTAAACTGCATACTACTGCAAACTGCAAAACATTTAACACATTGTGAAATGAAAAATAAAAAAGACTCAGGGCTATCGGGCAGCTAGAATCATATATCAGACAAGAGTGGGACAACATTTCTCTCCCACAAGTCAAGCAGAATCATCTGTTTTTGTTTTTTTTCCGCAGGTCCGGCATATCCTGTGTGAAAAACATGGAAAATGCATGGAAGCAATGGAGAAACTGAAGGCTGGAGTTCGTTTCAGTGAAGTAGCTACACAGTATAGTGAAGACAAAGCCAGACAAGGAGTAAGCGCTTGCACTCATAATCAGATGTGCGGTGTTAGTTTCCCTTTATTGACAGTCTCAGTTTGTTTATAATGTTTAACTGAAATCATCCCAGTCAGAAGTAACGTAACCATGGAAAATTTGTCATATGATTCCTTAGTTATCATATTACACAGTACGTGGCTTAGATGAGGTCATTGTTGAGAGTTTTTCTTGGCTCTGGCAGAAATCTATCCATTTTAGTCCTTTCTCTTAACCATTTGATAATTGACATTTGGATTATATTAGAGCAAACGAAATCCAAACTAATAGAAATGTTTACAGATTGCTTTTTGCATTTCCCCAGATGCATATCATGTGATCTCTTCATGACTTTTATGTTTGTTTGTCACAGGGTGATCTAGGGTGGATGACGCGAGGATCGATGGTCGGACCTTTCCAGGATGCAGCATTCGCCCTCCCTGTCAGCTCCATGGATAAACCAGTCTACACAGACCCTCCTGTCAAGACAAAATTTGGGTACCACATCATTATGATAGAGGGGAAAAAGTAACTCGGGCCAGTTCAACACTTGAAATCAAGACATGTAAATTCCCCAATGTGCTATATTCCTAAACTTCTGATGATTTTCTTATATTTTTCAAAACACATGAGAATAAAAAAACATTGATGTAGAATTCTGTCAGATTTGTCTGTGATAAATGTGCTTGCCATACTGAAAATTTAACTTGAGGGAGAAGATATGCATTTATGTAATAAAGAAGTTTACTGGTATGACTGAGAGGGTATAACAAGACTGCTAGAAGTTAGACTCAGTATTGAAAAAGATCTAATGCCTTATTATCTTTTAGAAAAGGGGATTTATTTTTCTTTAACGTGATGTCTTTTAATTCTTCGCTTCCATAAATAAAATTACCATAGTAAAAAAGGAAATTCTTCAGTGGGTGTGAATATTGGATGATTGAGTGTTAATGTAGGAGTTTCTATTATTGTGCATCCCGAAGAAGAGTTTCATTATAGAGAACATTTTAATTATAGAGAACGTCACATGAATTATAAATCATCAGAATTGTGTAAAAATGTATAAAAGATTCATGCTAAAACACGAACCCTTGAAGCAGAGTTATTACTGTACTGCACATCAGTAGTGTATATGGATGGACAGTCTGGTAGACTCCCACCTTATCATCAAGAATTGGACTGCATGCTAAATCTCAAGTGAACAGACTGTAAATATATGATATACAGTCCAGGGCGTTTCTTGGCTCAAAACAGGCTGTAAATTTTCTTGGGTTTTTCAGAAGGATAGGGGGCAGATGTTCACCAATCTTCAAAAGACTTGAAAAGAAAAATTGTAAAGACTTTGAATATTTTATCATCTGCCGTGCATAATAAGGTCTTAAAAATCAAAGAATCTGGAAAATCTTTGTGCAAAGAACAAGGTTGAAAATCAGTATGGGATAGCCATTATCTTTAAGCTCTGCATCGACACTACATTATAAACAAGCATGATCATTAGATGGAAATCACTGCATGACCTCAAGAACACTTTCAGAAATCACTGTCTCTGAACACAGTTCCCTGTGCCATGCACAAATGAAGGTTAAAGCTCAATCATTCAAAGAAGAAGCATATGTGAACATGATCCAGAGACAGCACATTCTTCATTGTGCCAAATTACATTTTAAATGGCAAAGCAGAAAGGTGTTGTGTGATTAATTGAAATTTCAAGTTTCTTTTGGAAAACATGGATCCGGCGTCCTCCAGACTAAGGAGAAGAGCGACCATCTGACTTGTTATTGTGCATTAGTGCATATGGAATTGGCTAAGTTATTACTGTACTGCACATCAGTGGTGTATGTTGATGAAGAAGTCAGTGAATTTTAGTATTTTATAAACAAATAAATGGAATAAAGCTTGAGTAAATGAACATTTTTGTACTTTTGCTTTTCCTTTCAATGGAAAACAAAAACTTCTTTCATGGGTGCCATAATGAGGTGCTCAAATACATCCAAACCGCTAGGCGGCAGCAGCCCGCGCAGCTCGCGCCTGCACGGCTGGAATCAGGAAAAGACAGTTGACGTTGTTAGGCCTTGCTAGATGATTGGCGAGGTAAGATGGCGGCGCCAGAGGAGCCAGAATTATCCCAGGCGCAGACTGAAAAACTCCTCCAATTTCAGGTAGACAGCTGATATTCCGCCTCAACTCGTGCCCGTTTGAGACCTCGTGTGGCGATGCTCTGTCGTCGATAGTAACAGGGTGTGAACGTAGTGTGGCCCGCATGTTTCAACGCTTTTTTGCACAGTCAACTTCGATAACGTTACCCCCAGCCCTCACCCGTCAACTTGAGTCAGAGCTAACGTTAGCGAAGCTAGCGAACACTAGCTAGGCTGGCTAACAAGTTAGCACACTTTAAACGTTTATATATTTGTCGCGCGGCTCTCACGCGGGTATAAACACTCCAGCTAGGTCAGTCCGTTCCACCATTACCTGGTGTTTAATGTCATTTTTGACTCAACGTCAACTTGGGCTGAGGCTAGCTTTTCATTGACGATCCCTACATAACACTTGCTGAGTTAACATTAGCACAGCTGCCACTGAAGTTTCTGAGCCACACAATAGTTGTAGCTACGCGAAGTCACTCTGTCATTATATGATAATAAACCAAATACATGCGATATTGCTCCATCTCCATTTGTAGCCTGCTCTAGCTTTCTTTGGCCGTTGGTAAGCTAACTGTTGGAACCACTTGAATTAACATTACATACCATCGTGCTTTGTTCTCTAGATGATTTATCTTGTTTTCGAGGTCAAATTCCTCCCCAAACCCCGTTAAAGGACACTAAATAAGATAGGCGATTCAGACTATTATTGTGTCATTGTTGCTCATTCTTAATGAAGAATTTGTGAGAGACAATCCAAGCTTAGAGACGACAATTTTCTTCTTTTATAGTCCACCCATGGTCTTTTTAATCTTTCGGGGTTTTTTTCTGTTTGTTTGTTGTTGTTTTTTTAATAGGATTTAACCGGTTTGGAATCAATGGACCAATGTCGTCGAACATTAGAGCAACACAATTGGAACATAGAGGTACAGGAGACATGCTTTTTTTATGATTTTCTATTGACTTAATATACATATGACTGCTGAAATAAGAACAACTGGCTTAAACATTTGTTTATTTCAGGCTGCAGTACAAGACAGGCTTAACGAGCAGGAAGGAGTTCCCAGTGTGTTTAACCCTCCACCATCCAGACCACTTCAGGTCAATACAGCAGATCATAGAGTATATAGTTACATCGTGTCAAGGCCACAACCCAGGGTAGGTCTGGAGACTGGTATCTATTGTTTCACTATACAAAAATGGCATACTAGATTCTTTTCAACTCTGGCACATACTTCACCTGTTTCTCTTGGAAATAGTGCTACTTATATGCTGTGTGTAATATTACGTGTGTAACCTTTAAGTGTCTTTGAACAAATGTTCAGTCTAAGTGATTTTGTAGTTTTTAGTTGTGTTTTATAGTTAAAAAGATAGAGAATCTCTCATTTTGGCAATGTTTAAGGTGTGATGGATTGCACTGGTGTTTCTTTTCAGGGGTTACTAGGATGGAGTTACTATTTGATAATGCTACCATTCAGATTTACATATTACACACTTCTGGACATATTCAGGTAATTAGAGCCTTTAGGTTTTTAACTCACAGTTGCTGCATAAAGCAAAATTCCTGATTGCAACTATTATATAAAATGTTTTTTGTTCCAAGGCTCGCCCTGCGGTTCATCAGGCCTGATCCTCGTGGTCGTGTGACAGACCCCGTTGGAGACGTTGTGTCTTTCATTCATAGTTTTGAGGAGAAGTATGGGCAGGCACACCCTGTCTTTTACCAGGGAACATACAGCCAGGTGAGAACATGGATATGGATGATAAAAGTATATTTTCGTTTCTGAAGTGATGTTAAGACAGCTTAAAAGATAAAACCGCCTTTGCTTATTGTGATACTTGTAGGCACTGAACGATGCCAAAAGGGAGCTCCGCTACCTATTAGTGTACCTTCACGGAGACGATCATCAAGACACTGACGAGTTTTGCCGGTATAGTTTTTTTTATTTTTATGCCCACATCACCTGTAGCCACTATAGGTCCCATACTGTCTGATGCATGTGTTGTACAGTTGCTGGTGTACAGGTACATCTGCTTGCTTTTTGCTGCATGATGTAAAGACACATCCTTTCTTTATTAACAATTAATTAACAATTTATTTGTTCTAAGCATATACACATAAAAAACATGTTTTTATGGTCCTGATTTGTCACATTCCAGCTCCACATTATGTACTGAAGAGGTCATTACCTTCCTCAACACACGAATGCTCTTTTGGGCATGTTCAACAAGCAAGCCTGAGGGCTACAGAGGTATGCATGTTTGTTGCTTATTACTGAGTTGCTGTGATAAATGGGAAATAAAGTATAAAACAGGTTGAAGTGAGGAAGTGCCCTCCTTGTTTTTGACTTAAAGAATGATAAGAAAAGAGAGCACCATCTTTGTTGTGGAGGCGGTCTAGTTGTAATAAAAAAACGCTCAGTTTGAACATCCATGTGCAGTTTTATTAATCATCATTAATGGAGATGTTGTTTCTAGAAACGGTCACATGCTGAGTCTGTAATGTCATTTTTGATGCTTGGAGAAGCAACAAAATCCCTTTTATTGCTTTGAGCTGGCAGTGAAGGGTTTAAAGCCTAATTTGAATAGAAATGATTTGCCTGTGAGCTGCCACATGTTCGATGAGGTAGGATTTGTTTGTCCATTTGTGCTTGGTGTGAACTGACTTTTAATTAAAATGTAGTGTCACTGTTATTACAGGAGATTTGACAGTGTAATTTCTTTTTAAGTGTCCCAAGCGTTGCGAGAGAACACCTACCCATTCCTGGCCATGATAATGCTGAAGGATCGCAAGATGACAGTGGTCGGCAGGCTCGAGGGTCTCATTCAGCCAGAGGACCTTATCAACCAGCTGACGTTCATCATGGATGCTAACCAAACATATCTAATGTCAGAGCGCCTTGAACGGTACAGAAAATTGATTAACTAACACTGACTTGCATGACTTTAAAAGATCTTCTCGACACTTAAAAAACCCCATTATGTTTTGGGGTCTTTGCCTTCATTCGACAGTGTAGTAGTGGAGAGTAGACAGGAAATGAGAGAGAGAGTAAAGGGCTCTGGGTTGAACTCAAACCTAAGCCGCTGTATTCAGCCTTGTGACATATGGTCGTCCATTAACCCCGTGAGCAAAACTGCTCTCTGTTTATGTTTAACTTTAATTGTGTGATAGTTTTGATTGAAGTGTGACCATCACAAATTATTTCATCACTTTCTTTCCCCTGATTACTGAAGGCAAAACTGACCATTGTGATGTTTGTGAAAAAAGATAATAGGCAACTAGTTAAGCTCATCGTAAAAGCTAATCGAAGCCCTGTGGGCTCGCCTTTTGAGTGCTGATTGGTTGTTTGCCAACTGTCAGTCACTTGTGTGTGAAATGTCTGTGAAGGTTCTCAGTCATCCAGGTCATCGTAGTCAAAGGAGCTTGCAAAGAAAAGCGTCTGGACTTCTTTAAGTTGCTTGAAGACGTTTCACCTCTCATCCGAGAAGCTTCTTCAGTTCTAAGGTCAAATGGTGGGGAGTCCCAGATTTAAACCTAGTGGGAGTATCCCCCCGCAGAGGGACAAAAGGACCCCCTGATGATCCTCTAGTCGCCTTAGTCAAGGTGTGAAACTGGGTGTGGGTCCCAATCAGCCAGGGTTTCGGGTGAGCTCATTGTGAAACCTGGCCCCACCTTATCCCCACCGAATTCCTGAGGTCAGATGGCCCAGGATGTGAGTGGGCGTTCAGGCGTCTGGGGAGGGAACTCAAAACTGGATTATAGATGGCAGACAGTTGGAGTCGTAAACCACTGCCTCTGTTCAAAGATGGTTGCTCACAGTGGACATAGATGACTTCTTTCACTCCTCTTTCAAACCATCTGTCCTCTCTGTTCAAAATGTGAACATTGGCATCCTCGATGCTGATGGCTGATTGGGACCCACACCCAATTTCACACCTTGGCTCAGGCGATTAGAGGATCATCAGGGGGTCCTTTTGTCCCTCTTTGGGGGGATGCTCCCACTAGGTTTATATCTGGGACTCTCCACCATTTGACCTTAGAACTGAAGAAGCTTCTCGGATGAGAGGTGAAACGTCTTCAAGCAACTTAAAGAAGTCCAGACGCTTTTCTTTGCAAGCTCCTTTGACCACTGGTGTGTGAAGTACTTCTGCCTTAGACCTAGTCCACACATACACTAATATTTTTTTTAAAACAGTTTCCCCTTTCTCAAATAAGTGTGCACATGAGAATCCAAAAACACAACTTAGATGTTGTTCAGAGCATGCCCAACCAGTAGGAGGTGATATAACCCCAAAATATAATATTAATACAGAGAAGTGTACACATATTTTTGCCTTAGAAGGATTTCCAAAGGTCAGTTTTGTTAGTAGATGAATGAAAATGGAAAAGTCCAATTTCTGAAAAACACCCATGTTTGTTTTGGTAGGAGGCCCATATTGTTTAATTTAATTGAAGTGCAAGGACAAGGACACAAGGCTAATTTAATGACCACAGCTTATTATGGCATGGACAATGATGTGTAGATGTAGATGTGGTAGTCAGAGATATCGACATGGCCGGCATTTGCGGATATACACAAAACAATAGTATATCATTCACTGCTTAATGCCTCACTTTGTGTCGGATAAAGACGTCACCTTTTTGTTTCAGCGAGGAGAGGAACCAGACCCAAGTGCTAAGGCAGCAGCAGGATGAGGCCTATCTGGCTTCGCTCCGTGCCGACCAGGAGAAGGAACGAAAGAAAAGGGAGGAGCAGGAGCAGAAGAGGCAAGAGGAGGAGAAGGTCCGACAGAGTGCTCTTGCTGAAGAGCGGAGACGACGAGTGAGTCCTGTTTTGCATTGATGGAAATAAGAGATTTTTTTCATGTTTGCATTCTGAGTTTCTGATTAATGTTGTCACTTTTCCAGACACTTGAAGAGGAGAAGGAGAGGAAGTCGGAATGTCTTCCTCCAGAGCCTCCTGCAGATGATCCTGAAAGTGTCAAAATAGTGTTCAAGCTGCCCAACGATACACGAGTAGAGAGGCGATTCCTGTTTGGCCAGTCTCTGACGGTGAGCATCACTCCCATTTGCCCTTGCTTAATTTATCTACTTTTAATAATTGTTTTGGCAAAGTGTCAGGTTTCTAGTAAATGATGTTGTGTAGCCACATGGTTTAGCTTCCTTATTTGGTTTTCTCATCTAATTGCAGTAATTCAGTAGTCAACAAATAAATTTTTACATAATTTCATGTTATTAGAAAAAAGTTTCTTCTCTTGTTTCATTATGAAAGCGTCATTTTGTTATTTTTCTTTCACAGGTAATACACGATTTCCTATTCTCTTTGAAAGAAACTCCAGAGAAGTTTCAGATAGTTACAAACTTCCCTCGCCGAGTCTTGCCCTGCCTTCCCACTGAAGAGCAGCCCAACCCACCCACGCTGAAAGAGGCAGGACTCAGCCGCTCCGAGGTGCTTTTTGTTCAGGACCTTACGGACGATTAATAGATAACATACCTCTTCTACAGCGAGGAAACATTTTCCTCTGACACCAACCCATCCTTTTTTTCTTTTTTCATATTTTGTTCAATGGCCATTATGCATAAGGGATCATTGAGATAAAACCCTAACCTGGAAAAAAAAAATTAAACCACCCTACATCTCTAGTCCTTGTTTGGTTGTGTTTACAGGGTTCCCAATAGCCTGGAAAGTCTTGAATTTTATCAAATAAATATTTCTTGAAGTCCTTCCTTGAACTCATCTATGTGTGGACAGAGTTTGATTTCCATCACTTGTACTTGCCCCGGTTAATTCGTGTTCTTTCACACCAGTATTTGTTGCAGCACCAGATTAATCATCTAATGAAATGTTCTGAAACAGCACAATAGCTTTGTGCAACACCAGAATCATAACCCAGTCGTTCTTTTGTGGGCATTTGACCCACCAGAATGTGTTAATAGTTACATTGAGGATGCAGAATGGAGATTTCTATGATGGTGTGTTTCCTTAGCTAACTTTTTTTTTTGGTCAAAGTTTTGATGTTTGATCCTTGTCCCCATCCAACATCCTTTCGCCTTGAGTTTGTTTCCCCTCACACTGACTAATGAGCACAACAAAATCAGTCTGAGTTGGGTTTGTTACCGCTGTGATTGTTAATCCATGTGGTTTGAAGAACAAATGTACCTACTTCAGGGAGCAGGTTAGTGGTTTTGGACTTTGAGGATAAATGGGAACCCTGTTATAAATGAGCCATGACCTGTACATAAGTTAGCTATTTAAAATCCCTAAATTTACCATATGTTTTGTTTGACTCCTTTGTGTCATGAAATGACCAAATGCAGATTGGTTACTATGTAAAGCAGACTGCCGCAAGCTCATGAAGTTCAAAGATACATTATTTAACAAGAAGCCACAGCTTTTACATGTGGCTTTATCTAGTATAGTGCGAGTCTGCTCATAGTGTGCCTGTGGTTACTCATAGATGCCTGTTCGCCTGTAACATCTAAATGGGCTCATGTAAAGATGTAATTTTCCAACTATAAATTAAAAACATTTTAAAAATGTGGGTTTATTGAGAATGAACAACACTTGCATGCAGTGATGAGATCTTATTTCTCTCTTCTTTTTTTTTTAGAATGACCTGATGTTATTTAAAGTACAATGAGCCATATATCCCCCCAACCTTGAATAGCGAGTCAGATGACAGTTGTGATATTGGTATACATCATACATTTATTAGTGAACAACCCTCTCAAATCAGCCACAACAATTAAAAAAAAATATGATTGCACTACTTGGTAAAGCATAACTAGCAACTTTTCATTTAAAAAAAGTACAAATCTTAAAAATTTCAAACAGTATACAGATGTATATATATAATACACTAACTAGTTATGTTAAATGCTACAAACAATATGATTCCAATGGAATGAAAAATTATAACATTAATAAGAACCATTTCCTATATATAATATATATTAGTTGTTTTCTCCCCCTCCCACCCGCCCCAATACAAACATGGAAAAAATGAGGTAACTGTAAATGTGCAAGTACCAAAGCAAAATATCTGCCTAACACAGAACACATGCCCCTGGCTCTGTTGGTGGGTGGGTAGTCTGGTGTTCAGGCGAGGGCCCCTAGAGGCCAAGGAGAGTAAGAACAGTAAACCACTATCCCACCACAGCAAAAAAAGAAAAATCATTGGTAAACAATAAATGGCGTCTACGGAGCAATCGATCACAAATCCTAAATAAATTTTAGCTGCTTATTGGAACACAGTTTTCCACCACACAAGCTGTGAGATTATTCAATAACTCTTAACAGAAAGACTACAAGACTCTATTCTCAATTGTCGTTAAAAATTACTTCATTACCTAGGCCTTAATGGGAGGTTCTTTTTAATTAATAGGGTAACTGGATATTGTCAATTAAATATTTACTCCAAAAAGAACAGTGCTAACATTAACATGAATTAAGGTAATCTATATGTGAACAATATATTTTTAAGATATTGATACACTGAGAGCAAGAGCCTGATAGGCAGGTAAAGTACTACACTGAAATAAGTATGACAACACTTTCTTTTTTTCCTTTTTTCTTTTTTTTAAATCCCTTAAACTATATTGGTTTTCACTTACATTGTTTAGGGGTATTGGTATAACATGCTTTAAGAATACATGGGATCCATGACAAACTATTGCATTCACGCAAGTGAGTTTTCATACCTAAAAGCAGAACATCTAGCACCTTTTCACTATGGCTTTTGATAAACTACAGTAGTTTCAGAGCATGTAATTTTCAGTCGTCAGGGCAAGAACAGTAACACAATGTATGTAAGAATTTCTGGATTCAAGACCAGTCTTTTTTTTTCTCTTCTTCTTTTCTATAAAATGAAATTAGCGCAATAAAATCTTGTAGTCATTCAGTTCTATTACAAATGTGTGCAGTACAATGCATGGCAGTTATCAGCTGAGCGTTAAGATCCAAACCCCCAGAACCCGAAGCCAACTAGAGCTAAAAATCAGTTGGGATCTGGTTGACAAGCATGCATATTGTGCACCATTAAATAGGTCCCGACCAGATTTTGAGAGATCCTCCACTATAACACTTGTTTTTACTTTTTTTTCCTTCTTCTTCTTGTTTTTTTTTTAAAGTCATGCAAAACACCTCTGAAATAGATCTGGGAGTGAATTAGGTAGGATAGTGTGCACTGTGGCACGTTTAGAAATGGGATCACAACCGCTATGTCTGAACATATGGTTTGAGTACAAGAACAAAAGTCAAACAGGTTTGAATAATACACTTGTAAATGAGTTGCAGTGTACATTGCCTCTTTTCAGTGAATATTATTAACATATTTACTGATCTTTTTTTCTTGCATGCCTGTCTTTAAATGATGTAATATCTACTATTTCAGACAAAACTGAATATTATAATTGATTACATTAAATTATTTATGGTCTGAGGAAAATGACCAAACTAAATTCAGATATACCCTTTTCATGGCATCCTTTCCATCTGAAATGGACTGTTCTCCTTTATTTTTATATACCGAGAGGCCCTGAGTGATTTTTTTTTTTTAAACTTACAATATATGCCAGCGAATAGATATGTACACATAGGTTAATTCTCAAAGCTGTGGGTTTAACTCATTAAATGGCTTTTTTTCTCTTGAAGGTGGCACACATCAACGACTCACATTCACGTAAGAAACAAAATTAAAAGGAAAAAAAAAAAAAGGCAAGATCCCTTTACACATAAAAGCAAAGGTTACAACCGCCTGTTAGTGCTTAGTGGGGCAGTTAGGAGGCAAGAGAGAATTAAAAGCAAAAGTTCATATGTTGCTCTTTTCCCTCCCACCCCTAATAGATCCTGTTTTCTTTTTTTAGCATCAACGCAAGCAGGGAACTAGAAGTCAAACAGTGTTTCTACACTACTGAACACTCCAGCTCCGTGTCATTTGAAGCCCGCTCTGATCACTGTAGAGCTGGTGGAGTGTCATCAGTGACTTCTACAAGGTTTTGTCAACATTCTTCTGTCTTCAAACGTTTATCTAAAAGCATTCACACTGAAGCTATACATACAGTTGGCTCTTTTACAAACACCATTACCATGGCCTAAGACAATGACCTGACCGAGTTACCAGATTATAACACTTACACAAACATTGTTAGTGCTCTAACTGTTTTCTTCAATGCATTTTCTCTAGAACGTAAAACCAATAAATAAACCTTAAAAAAAGGAAATAAAACGGCATACTTTCAAAACAAGTGGAAATGACATAGTATTTTCAGGATTAGTAACAGGTTTGTGCTTGTCAAGGTCATAAAAAGGCAGATCTGAAATCTTCAACAGTAGGCTATATATGTATATAGGATTTGGCTCACAAACAATGAAATAAAAAGCCCAGTCTTCCTAAAAGGGGAAGAAAAATGTTCATTTAAAACTCGCCACTCACTGCACATATTGCTTTCTGCACAGGTCTCCAGAGCACTATGGCATCAGCATACCCCTCAGAAGAGTACTCCCATACTTTAAATACACAGCCATGGTGTATTCACATGCTAAGTCTTCTCTCATGGCGCTTTCTGAACAAGCAAGCAATTCATTTAGTATGCTTCTTTGTCTTTTCTATTTCTTTAAAATTTGATAATTTTGGTGGCAATGCTTGATTAAAATATTGCTAGTCTGAATCAACAGTTCATGCAAATCCTAGCATGCTGCCCTGTATCCAGTGGTTACACAATGCATTGGCTCTGTGAACAGGACAAACATACACGCACAATATGCACACACGCGTACACACTTTGCCAGAGGAACAATGCTGACGTGGAGGGTGGATGAAGCACTTGTGCAGTTATGCCGGATGACCTCGAAAAGACGCAGTCCATTAATCTACGACTGCTTTTTGTACAGATCCGTGTTCCAGAGTGGATTATCTGGGGTAGAGGATACCCCATGGTTGCAGTCCATAAACCTCAGGCTTAACAGAATCTGCACTGAACCACAGCAAGTCACACTTTCACAATAGCATCGGCAAAAAAACTAAAATAAAAACAAACAAACAAAAAAACAACCCTAAAAACAAATAATGGATAAAACCGTTAAAAGGATCAATACATTATTGCAGAACATACATTATTAACAAGTCACTTTGCCCAACACCTACACAAACATGCATCTATGATGGTTAGGTGTCACCTCCAAACACAGATACCCATGTTGAAGTACTCCTATTATTTTTCTGCTAATTGCACACGGTGTCCAGCCATCATTATCCAGGCTTCCGACTCACCTCTTCCAAAGCAGGACCCCCACTTTTCACAAACGCCCCAACCAAATCCACCAAATTTAAAAGAAACCCTGTAAACAAAAGCAGCAAATAATGCATTGCAGGGAAAAATCTTTGGAATCTGCAACGAGGGGGCAGAGAAAGAACTGGCTGGCGATCCCAGATCTCTGGCTATAGGCTGCGATAGGCAGTGGGTTTCATGTGACTCGGGTGATGAAGCACAGCAGAGGTACAACAGGCTCCAGAAACAATCCTGGATTGCTTTTTATTTAGGAAGGGGCAGGAGTAGTGGGTTGGTAAGCAATAATTACTGGAGGACGCAGGGGCAGGTGTCCCCAGCTTTGGGGCAGACTCTGGTGTGTGCAGCTTTCCAGTTCAGCACTCAGAGACAGTTCTCACTCCACCTCCCGGTGTACGTCCGAGGCATCGGCTCGGCAAATAGGACAAGTGCGATTGGTCTGAAAGCCAAACAACACTCAGTGTAAAGACAAAGTCTTCTAAACAAAGTGCTAAAAATATACTTTTTAAAGGTTTAAGCAGACATCCGCTTACCTTTAACCACTTGTCCACACACTTGGCGTGGAATTCGTGGTTACACGGTAATACACGAAGTAGCTGCCTACACTCAAAGTCACTAAAGCACACAACACACCTGAAGGGATGGAGGGGACTGGTTAGTATCATTAAGCCAATCTACACTTACTGAATCCTACTGAAAAGTGAGAGATGATCTTACAGCGTTTGTTCAGATAGATGATTCTCTGAGTTGAATCTATAGGACGGAAGTTGCTCTATATCTGCTTTTGTGAGTCCTCGTGGTTTTGCTTCACCCAACCTCTCTGCCAGATTCAGTAATGCCTAAGAAGAGAGAGAGAGAGGGAAATTATGTTGATGTTTTTGGTGTTCCTTCTAGGTTTTTGATCCACATATAGAAATGAGAATTGTATTTTATAGGTGTTTTTCAGCACTTGTACATGAAGTCAGAATTCAAGAACAATGAGCGCTATGATGCATTTGTATTACTGCAACCCTTTGGTATGTAATGTCAATTCAGCGTGGAAACAAGTTTACATGTGACAAATGAGCGATTAACAAATTCACTAACTTCATAGTTCTCCATCTCCACATCATCCACATCCAGGTCTAAACTGATGGCTGGGCCCACTGCTGTTGGAGGCACAGGAAGCATTGACCTGAGCATGCAAACACACAGAGACAACAGGTGTAAGAAAGAACTGAACCCAAACACATAATTTCTCCTTGTCAAAAGGCAGCACATGCCGTGCAAATACTAGCACTGAGTGGCAGCTACATTGAACCTCCATTTATTTTTAGACAGCAGAGATTCAAAAGTCATTATCATCATCAATATCTGCATAAATTTAAAAAGGATATGAAACACTAAACATATTCCTGTTTGAGTGCAGCTAGCCAAACAATGTAGAGCCACTTACAGCTAAAGAGTAAGTGGGTGAACATGGACAGTATATCCTAAAACACATTGTTGCAGCCAGAGCCAGCTGACTTTTACTAATAGTGTCGCTAGTTTCCTCTGAGTTATCAAATCTGTCACTAGTTCGCTAATATAAACGAATGTAAGTCTATTAATCCACAACCAACCACATGACTTCACACTCCAAACTGACAGAAGATGGCGCTAAACATGTTTTTATAACTTTAAGTACTTGTTTCTGAAATCCAGCTTCACAGAGTTGCATCTATGTTAGTTTTTGAGAGCAGGGCTCCTTTATATGTGTAGCATTTCATGTCCCCTTTAACCCTGATGTAGCTGCAGTCAATCATCAAGCCCATGCACTAAAATCAGTGTAATCAGGCAGTTTTTATTGAAAAAAAGTATATGATTAAAACTGCTATATTTCATCAAGAGGTGTGCTTTTCCTGCAGATACTCACAGGAAGTAAGGGAGGAAGCCTGGGTAGTAAGATGGGGGAGGGGGAGGTGGGGGGAGAGGCTGCTGCAACCGGTATCTCTGTCCACTCATTCGCCGGGGCAGCATGTGTGGATATGGCTGCAGAAAGACACAGTGTCAAACAATTCAGTGTTTAAAGTTGTACCTTTTCTTCCATTTTACCTTCAAATGACAGTAAATTCAGTATTAATATTTTACAGAAATTAATTTTCATGCTTTGAAGTTGATGTAAAGCAACATTTGAAACAGCTGGAACAGAATGTGACCAGCTACTTTTAAGCACAGTAATAATATTACATTTTCTATGTTAAATAAATAGGGAGCCAATTATTACAATTTGCAAGTAATGTGCCTAAAACTGCTGATTATTCAGAGAAATTGTTCTCATACCAGTCACAAACGTGAATCACATGAATTACTATACAGTGCAAAATGCTTGAGCTACACCCCATTTCTTTATATTTCACTAGGAAAATGGGAAATAGATGCAGTGATTTATTAAAATGCGCAAACATATGCTGAAAAAAAAAGTTTGTACAATTCTAACAGGCTTGAAAGTCAATATTTGTTTGTAGTTACAGTGCATATGGTGAGTTAATATCTGACAGTACTTTTCTCTGTTCATAATTCCATCAGTTAACAAGATTACCAACATCACAGGCTCAAATGCTGCTCCAAATGACAACAGGGCTTCCACTGTGTTCTACAGATTGATGTAGACACTGTACTGCTACTCTTCTGACCTCCGTGTACGTATTATACCAAATCTTTCAAATTTGGGTTCACTCCATAAGACCTGTTGCCACTGATTTTCAGTCCAGTTCTTGTGTAATTTGGCATACCTCTGTTTTTTCTCCCCATTTCGCTTCCTTAAGAATGGCTTCTTGACAGCCATCCTTCCACTGACACCATTTCTGATGACGCTTATGTAGATGGATCAACTGAAGGGCCAGATGCGTCTCTCAAGTGTCTGTTCTTTGCTTTTCCCTATTTCTTAAGGACACAACTTATCCTGTTCATCTGCTGCAGATAGTTTTTTAGGCATGACACTTTTTTTGTCCTCCAATTGCCCTTAATTTTTAAGGACACACTGGACAACATGTCAAGAAATGCCAAATGTTCAACTAATAGCTCTTTGCATCTTGTTGGCACAAGTGCTATTTTATGCCTGTCAAACTGTGTTTTCATTCTGCGACAAGCTGCTAGTAACAAAATAGCTAAAGATAAAATTTAAAATTGGTTCTTTGCCAAGTTTTCTATTATGTGTATTGAGTTAGGTATTTTCCTTATGCTTTAATGTTTCATAGGTCAAAAAAAACAAACTCATCTGAAAATGGTCAGGTACAAGGAATGGACTGAAAACGAGTGAAAAAGGAGCAGCTTTGAAAGACCTACAGAAAATACAATTTACAAATTTGTGCAAAAATGTGTTCAGTATTTCAAAAACTCAAAAAGGATTGTTTCAGTTCAGACTCTTACTTTGTAAATATGAACACAATGTGTCTGTTTTTTCATATATACATGAACACATTGTAACCAATATAAGTATTACTACTTTAGATTTCTAACTTCAATTTCACACCTCAAAAATCTTAATCTTCTGTAAAGCTTCTGGCATACTTAAATGCATCAGTATGTATGCACCTACTCAGATTAGAGCACACTGGCGTGTGAATTTGAGACGCTTTCCATGCTCTCTGCTCAACCCAAAACCACCAGGGCATGTCAAAAACTAGGAGATCATTCAGTGGATTCATATTTTCAAAGTGGGAAAAAAGTTTTTCTAAACAGACAAGTTAGTTCTAACTCAATTGGAATACACGCATTTACCAACTACTGACTTTATCTTGACTTATAAATATAAATATAGCTGGTAAAGGCAAAAAGTACATAACGTTCAATCAAGACAATGTAACTGTAACATTGGAAGGACTCATCCAACTTTTTGCAGCAGTAAAGCTAACATTAATGTTAGTTCCCTAAAAAATAGAGCTCCAGTTGTTAATCTGTTTAACTGTGCGAGTCACAGGCTGTCTTACCACTCCAAAGGGAAGCTCCTGATGCAGAGGCTCTTGAGGAAGATACTGAAGGGGCAAAGAAGGAGGCAGCGCTGGTGGGTGATGAGAGGGAGGGTAGGAGAAGGTGCCTAATGGGTGCTGGTCCCCTCTTAGGTCAACTTCATTGTCTACCCTCTGTAGAGGCTGCCAGGAGACAGAAAAGGTCAGCATCGGGTTAAGCATGCAGACTGACCAACAAGCGACAATATTCTCTCTTTTTCTAGATTTTTATTATAGAACAAAAATATACAGTGCAGTACTCACCATGCGTGGGTGCTGAGGCTGTAAAGGGACAAACTGGCTCAAAGGAGTAAGGTGCGGTGGCTGGTGGGGTGGTACAGATGGGGTTGGGTGCAATACAAAATGTTCGCTGGAGATCAGGGGTGGGAAGGCTTGATAAGACACCGGTATATGCTGCATGGTACATGCCTGTATGAGCTGAGGAGAGAAAACACCACAAGAACAAACATTTAAGTCAATTTAGAATCAAACCCAGTATTTTGAATAAGCCTCCACTTAACCAAAGCAAATTTGCTCCTTATATTCACAATAATGCAGCTATAATGAAAGCGTGTAGTGAATAGAAGCAATGTGCTGCATAAAGCCACACCACTGACATTACTAACACAACACCAGTCTGCTTAATAACAGTTAAAAAAAAACAACAACAAAAAAAAAATTAAATATGCCAAAAATCTTATTTCACACTGCCTGACTCATTTTTATGCTAACATGAACACTAATTTACAAATCCAAGAAGCTTGTTTGCTAATCATGAACAGTGACAGATTGCATGGCTGTTATGGCGTGCTACATGGATGCCACTGACATTTGGGCTCTTCCTTTTCAAACTCACAGGAGGAGGAAGGCAGCAGAGCAGAGAGAGCTGTCCGCTGAACATTACCGAGCATGCTGGGAGCTGCTGAGTGTTGCACCCTGGAAGGGGCTGCCCGGTGTGCATGGGAAATCCGTGGGTCGTCACCGTCGTAACAGTGTATGATATAGGAACCGATCCCTGGTGCATCTTTTAAGGGAACAAAGTAAGGGGGCAAGATGAGGCAAAACAAAAAAAAAAAAACAGATGTCTGTCTGTTAAAAAACATTTATTACATATTAACCCACAAGAGACTTAAAATAATATATTACTGTGAATACATCCAGTTAGATAGCACAGCTTAACACATTTAACAAATGGTAGAAACAAGTTACTCTCACTGTTACCTGGTCATGTAGATCCACCATGATGGGGCTCTGCTGGGGCAGGTGAGCAGCAGGGTGAAGCATGCGTGGTGCTGTGCTGGTGTGGCTGTACTGTCTGGACTCATCTAAAGGAACCTGTTGGTGGTGTTGGGAGAAAAGCAGATGATGGAAGTTCTCATCCTGGACCGGCGAAGTGTGCAGTACAGGTCTGTCTCGTCTCCCCCACTGGCGTCTTATTGGTGGGCTATATGTCCATATAGGGAAAAAACAAAACAACAACAAGTGATTGCTACAAACACTGAGTACATTGTATGAAGGTATATGGTCTGAAATTGTTCTAGAAACCATTTGACATGCTTGATGCAAAACTATACTTCAAAAATACCTCAAAACAACAATCCTGGAAGGAAAGACAGGGCTGAGAGTTTACCTTCTCCTGAGGTGCACTGGGGCGTTGCAGGGCTCTCCAAGGAACCTCCTCGGGTTTAAGGGGGCTGTTGGTGGCAGCCTATTTACTGCTATTTCCCATGGTCGCATTGGTGACGTCGTGCAGACGAGTCACGCTCTGGGAAAGGAAATCGTACAGTGGAGGCACTTGTATGTTGCCTCTGATTGTCTTAACCCTGCAAAGAAAAAAAAACACCAACAACAAAAATGCCAACTGTCACGTTAATAATCATGATTATGCTGCAGTGCTTATTGCTGTGTCTATTAACTGAGCATGCACCAATGATAAGTGAAGTTTATGGGTAGAAAATAAAACGAATATTAACCTTTTTAAAAGGACCCTCTATGTAAGATTCACAAAGATTTCCAGGATCTTAACCCAAATTGGATCAAAAAAGAAGGCTGATAACAGGATCACTGACACTATCTGCACACTGTTTTGGTTAGATTAAATATGAAACAAGAGCATTTTTATGAACTAACCTGTAAATTTCATAATACAAGCAACATAACAAGATATGTGACTTAAGAAAGTGTCTGTAACTTCATGTTTTACTAAGGCACAAGAGGATTTAATTGCTCCTAGGCCCATATCTCACTGCTTTGTTTTAATGACCTCATTCAGGACTCAGAATTTATGAAAAAGGAGCTAAAGTATATTCACCGCAGCTCCCTTTATTTAAGTGCTAAATTTAAAGGGAAAGCCAACATAGCAGGGTGTTGGGCCACCACGTGCACCTTTGGTGACCATTCTACAAGTCCCTGAAACAAATAGATTAATGGAAAACCATTCCTCCAAAAGATTTTCCCTCATCTGGTGTTTTGATGATTTTAGTGAGAGAGCTGTTTAACACGCATTCACTGTGTCGAGATCTAGTGTTTGCAAAGGCCAAAGCTTATGAGTCATGTCATTTTCATACTCAAACCATTCAGTGATCCTTGTGCCTATTGGATGTGGCCATTGTCAGGTTGGCAGCACAATAGAACAGTGCTTTTCCAGACTCAAAATGGGCCTTTGGTAGATAAGAAAGCCCACAACCCACAAAAAAGTATTTTACCCTCTTTTTGTCAAGAAAATTCATCTTTAATTTGCAAGGCCAGATAAACCTACACAACAGATTCCACCAGTTAATAGCAAATGTAACACACACAAACACAGTGTTGTGTGAGGAGGTGCAAAAGTAATCATCAATTTCACTGACAGTCATTCTTGATGCTAAATAAATCAGTATGTTGTCCTCACACACACACCAAATTATTTTTCCTCATTAATTTCCAACTTAATGACATCAATGTATGACTTTAAATTTGGATTGTTAGCCACTTTTTAAAAAAATACCTAGAACTGTCCTATGCTTTCGCAGGCACTGCCATCTGACCAACAAGGTTTCATCCCAGGATAAAAGATATTATTCTGAACAACTTTATATTGATTTTCAGCAGCCCTACCTTCCAAGTGAACAAGCAGAGCCAAAGGGGAAAAAAAAAAATCATATCAGAATGCTCAGATCCCTTTCATTTAAAGTAAGGCTCAAGGTTCCTTTCCTTTTCCCCCTTCCCCTTTAATTTGCTACCGGGCTGTAAACTAAAACTGACAATTTCTATAACTCATTTATACATTATCGAATAAATATCACTTGAGCTAAAAAATAAATAAATAAAATCTGTATAAAATAGTAAATTCTAAACTACACCTCTTCTCTGAGGGGCCTCCTGTCTGTTTCACTTACTGTTACCTACTCCGAGATATGAAAATGTAACAAACACATCATGTTGCTAGTTACAGGTGCCTAACTGGACTAACAGGAACTGGATAATTACATCCAGCGGTATTGCCACTAATAATGAATTGTTTAAAAAGCCAGGTCGATAATATACACTACTTTATTCCGACTTTACTGCATTGTCTGTATTATACGTGGACATGACTTGAGTTAAACTACAATAATGCAATATCAACAGCTAAGGAATGTGCAAGCGGTGGTGTAACTGATGCGATTACATTGTGGGTGCTGATAAACAGGGGTCGCTGCAGCGTGCATGAACAAAAACATGGAAAGCCATGTGCTCATAAGACAAAGCAACAACAAAAGATGTGGTAGGTAAGCGGGTAAACTCGCTACTGTGCAGCTTGTGAGGCCACTGCACCACAACATAATTTCACAACGACATTAGGTAAAAGCCTTACACGCATTGCTGCAAGATGAGAAACAATGATATCGGGGCATCCGCCAGTTCCTTATAACCAGGGCAAATCAGATGTCCCCTGCTGAAGGAGAACAGCTAACTTTAGACGAGCTAGGCTAACGCTTTGTCCAATGATGCAGCTGCTGCAAATAACGTTTGTTAGCTAGCATGCTATTACAAGATTTGGATAGATATTATTACAACTGCACATCTAAATCCACATAACAATTCTACACCACAGACAGACACAAGTATTATTCAGCAATGAGTTTGGTCACAACACACTGCCCATATCTTACTTTTTTTTTTTAGCTAGTCTGCTTGTTCGACGAGAAAGGGAGATGTCAGGTGTTTCAGCCTTCGAAATGTCGTGTCCCATCAAGTTATCCTTGCACGTAACTGCCTCTAAACGACCACCACCATCGGCAAAAAACAAAAAACAAAACCCAACGTTAACGGACTTTCAATCTTCTCTGTTCGACAGCTTTTTTGACACTGAGCCCGACGAAGCGGCTATTAGCTTGCTAAAGTTAGCCAGCTAGCACACGCTTTTAACAACTGCATAAGGAGTCCGTCTCTCCCCAGAAGCCGCTAAAATGGCCCGTCGGTTAACCGGAGCGTTTACCTGAGCAGGAAATACCGTTAATTGTGTAACAAAGACAACGTTAGCTACCATAAGACAGAAAACATTCCTTGGCGCGTGTATGTTCCTTGAAATGCATTGTTATGGCGAAACCACGCCTCCTTCGCCGAGCGGCCAATCAGCATTCAACAAACACAGACGGCAGACATCCTGACAGTCTTAGCTACAATGTATCAAAACAAGCAGCCGCGCTTCTTACTTGTAGCTTATAAACAAAACGCCGCCGGAGGGGTCGCAGGGAAAGTAGTGCAAATGACCGAAAACATTCAATTAAGTGTTACAATTAAGTGCAATTTTGAGGTTTTACACTATACTTTCAAAGATTTTTACATATAGATTGACTAAAAACTATGATGTATTCATTTCTATTTGTTAAGCTACCCACCAGTAAATACAGAAACCCCATCTCGACCTCCACAAGTTGCTCATTCAATAATGCATTCGCAATAATTCAGCAATATTCGGTACATGCATCGACCTGCTATTATTTGTCAATGCGTATTGCTGACTTTTATTCTTATTTTTATTTATTTATTTATCTTACTCAAGTAGTAAGAAACACTAATTTACATACGTCAGTTTTCCACTTTTCTCACTTTTCTCACTTTTCCTCACTTAAAAATGATTGAATATTTAGAATCAAATTACAATCAAACTTAGTCTACTAATTTTTTTGTTTGTTTTGTTTTTGTTTGTAGAGCACACTTTTTGAACTCAACAACAGCACTGTTGCACACAGTCTGTTTTGATTCTCATTGGAGGCCACCATGTCCTACTGTAGACTACCCAGCCGGTTATGTAATATTGCACTTGCATGATCAAGTCAGACATAATAAGGGATTTTATGTTTCTGTTGGCGACTGAATACAGCTGCAAAACATTTTACGTGATGCTGCACTTTAAGATTACCAAGCTTAAATGGGCTCACAGGCTACCTATTAGGCCCAATTTGTCCTGTAAGAATAGTAAATAATACAGGGCGTTTTGGGTGCTTCAAGGCACAGTACCGGAGCATTTCTGACATTTTGCATGCATTCGAAGGGTGCACCTATGCAAAGCTGACTGGAGAGTGCAGTGGCCGTATGCAGCATAGACTAAATGTAAACATTACAACATCGCACTCGGTAGCAGCAAAACAAGGAGGGGCTGGAGGTTGAGCAGGATGACAGCCCCAATAAGCCGTCTAACCATCTCCCATTAAAAAAAAAGCAGCGCAAATCTTCAAATTTGAAAGCAATAAGAAGAGGAGATGTGTCGTTACCTGATTGTTAATATGCAACCATCTAGTTATGACTGATATTTCCCTTGTAATGTTCACATCTCGTTAGGCTAAGTGCGGCATCCTGTGGTCAGCTGTTCCCGTGTGGAACATTCCGTGGATTTCACCACTGCTATTAAAAAAAAAGGTGCTAAACATTACACTCTCACATTATCGGCAAGTTCTGTGTATATATTGTGCGCATTTGTGGCTTCTCAGCGGTCGAGACTGATTCCGTTGGAGCCACCTTTTCGTTTTGGAAGTGGCAGTCCAGCCCCGTGTCTGTTTTGACTTTCTGCAGTTCCCTGTTACACCCCCATTTTTGCGTATTTCAAGAGCAGAGAGCACACGGCGCGCTGCCATTTTTACCGTAATGGACAGAAAAAAGTGTGCCAGTCTGACTAGGAAGTTCATAGTTTCCCTACATAAAGTGTTTTATTTGCCTTCTGGGATTTGTGCGAAAAGGGGGGAAAGACATCTTCATCATCTTACTGAAAAAGGTTAATTAGTTACTTAAGATAACTAATTAACTCTATCTTTCAGTTTTTACATAACCTAAGACATCTTAGCCTGGGGCAAGCAAAATTGCCTAGAGAAGTAGTATGGAATAACTTTTTGTATATAATGTACAAAAAGTTGTTCATTATGTACAGCATTTTGCAAAAGTCTTGACTCACCCATCTTATATTTTCCTAGCAAAATGAAAATAGGTGAAGCGATTTATCGAAAGGTGCAAACACATGAAAATACAGGTTATAAGGCAAAAACAGAGTTTGTACAATTCTAACACTTTTGAGAGTCAGTATTTAGTTTGACCATCTTTACGCTTCAATGCAGCCTGAACTGTCTTAATAGTAATATCCTTTAGTAGTCGAATAGTAGTGGTTCACTGTGTGTTTTTTTTATCCAGTTATGCTTTTAGCCACTAATCAGAAGGTCGGTGGTTCGATCCCAGGCTGCCTCCTGGCTGCATGCCAAATATCCTTGGGCAAGATACTAACCCCGTGTTTGCCTACTGGTGGTGGTCAGAGGGCCCGGTGGCGCCAGTGTCCGGCAGCCTCGCCTCTGTCAGTGCGCCCCAGGGCAGCTGTGGCTACAATGTAGCTTGCCATCGCCAGTGTGTGAATGGGTGAATGACTGAATGTAGTGTGAAGCGCTTTGGGGTCCTTAGGGACTAGAAAAGCGCTATACAAATGCAGGCCATTTACCATTTTAGTGCAGTGAGAGTGTGTTTGGGATCATTGCCATGCTGACAAATAAGGCTGCTCTCAATCTGACAATATTGAACCATGATCTGTGTTTTAAAAGTGGCTGTAGACACTCTCCTGATCTCCTTTGTACATATTAATGATGATTTGAATAAATAAAATACAAATTAGGATTCATCAGTCCATAAGACCTGTTAGCACCTATGTCTGTCCAGTTCTTGTGTAAGAAGGCATACATGAGCTTTTTTTCCCCTTGCTTCCCTCCCTTAACAATGGCTTCTTGACAGCCACCCTTCTACTGACAGTATTTCTGATGAGGCTTCAGTGAACAGTAGATTGATCAACAGAGGGTTCAAATCCATCTCTGAGGTTCTGTATCAGTTCTCTGCTGGATTTTCCCCCAATGTTTTAAAGAAATGACTTTCATGTCCTGCTGAAGTTAGGAGATGACCCGAAGCTAATAGGTCTTTGGGAATCTTCCAAATGCTTGTACCAACAAGGTGAAAACACCTATCTCCTGACCTCCTCTGTACACATTGTCTGCAATGCATAACAGACACCTATTTCTTCCCTAGTGCTGTTACTGAACTAGGGAAGAAATATGTCTACACATGTAGGCACAACACTAGTTCATTCTTTGAGTTCTTTGACTATTTTATACTATAAATTGGCTTAACAAACAAACAAACAAAAACAAAATTATTGAAAATTGTCAAAAAGAAGTACTGGACTAAGTGAAAATCAGCCAATGCCCATGGAAATGTTTGAAAGACCTTAATAAACCTTTGGGAACTTATTGCTCAAGACCATTTTAAAAAACTATCAAAAACGTCTGGCTTCTGGGAAGGAAAATATAAATAAATGAAGGGTGGCTTGATGTAGGAACTAAATAGCATGAAATCAGATATATATATTTATATATATATATAGTACTATGTTTTAAAGCATGTGCAGGGTTGTTATGAAAGCAGACATACATACATGATTCAGAACTGCCAAGTATTGCACAGGGATCAAAAGTTGTATTAATATTTACTCAATTTATGACTCCATCTGTGGAAAGAGGAACCCTTTCACTTTGTAACTATGAGCCACTAGAGGGACTATTTTACACTGAGCATGAGGCTTGTGTAGCCTGTTGTTCCCGTTTGGTTTGGCTGCCTCTGATCATGTTTTTGTGACTCAGAGCTCTTAATCAATGGTTTAAAAAGACAAAACAGGGGAGAAATCCCACCTATTAACCACAGAACAACACTGCTGGCTGACCTTGACGTCCAGTGCTCTGGCTATTTCTTTATCACAACAACCTGCCAACCTGGGCCGGACTTCCAGATAACTCATATGTCTTTTCCCAGTGTCTTTTTGAATTTGAATTTTTCATTCACATTTTTTCTTTCCCTCCCTATTGCATTAATTCCAGCAATTCTCACAGTATTCTCAGAGTCCCCCCAGACGATATATTCCCAGGACCTGAATGTAAAATTTGGTTGCACCAGATGTGAAAATATGTTGCAATTACAATAAAAATCCTTAAAAACACACACACACACACACACTCACATCTGTACCTATCTTGTTTTTTTGTTTGTACCCAAGTGTTTTTTGTCCAATACCCTGAAATCACAATTTGTCTTATTCCATTTTTAAAAAGTAAAGTTATTAAAAACATACACAATAAAATCAAATAAAACAAACTGTGGTACATTGATCTTGTTTCTTGAGGAAACGAGGAAACGAGAAGTCAGAAAAATGTGGGGGGAAAAATAGGACACCATTCATCCAACAAGGAAGGAATCAAATTAGGTGAGAAGAAAGGGCTGATTTGTCCAATTTTTATCAATACTCATATAATTTCCTAGAAACCTGTCACTGCAAATCGATTTTTTTGTTTCTTTTGGAATTCAGTCATTCTCTTGTCCATTTTGTTACACAATCATATGCCTTAAATCATGATCTAGTTTATCAACATTTATCTTCTCAGTATTGGACTGTGTGGGTTCAACAGTTTGCGTAACCCTGAGATCACTCTTTTTTCTTTAAAAAAAATTATGTTTCTGTTTACTGGAATTGCTAAGGAAGAGTTTTATTCTGTTACCGCCCATTCATATATTTCTATTGCTGCTCAGGGAGTGGCAGTGCTGTGTTAAATGCTGTAGGTCATAAACCAAAGTCGAACTGGATAAGAGTCTTGGAACAAATTCTTTGTCGCCAGTATCTTGTCTTAATCACTTTATGTCAGCCTGTGAATTATAATATTGCTCTATTTTTTTCTGCATATCATCGTTTGACTACACGTTTGCTTAAATGAAGAGTTCCACACATTTTTCTTCATCATAAAATAAATCTTCACATTTATATCTATTGAGAACAGCTCCTGGAGGACTGATTCTTTTTCAGCCTCTGCTGACTGTCCGCTGACTTCCTGTGACACTATCAAGAGGCTGACATTTATGTTTTCTGTAAAAAAATAAAAATGCAAAGTGTTTCTTTTCTACCAGATTTGGCTTAGCCACTCTTGTGGCATACAGGATAAACTTTGTGAACCTTTAAGCTACCACAAAACTAACACCATGTAATAATATGACGAAGACAATACCTGCTTAGCATTAGCATTTTTAGCATCACTATTGTCACTGGCATTATCATTTAGCTCAAAGCAAACCAAGTATTTGGAATAATTTTTCATCAATGTTTTTATAGTTACTGGTAAGCATCAGTAATTCAGTGGATCCAGTGGATTAATAGTAGACACAGACAGTGAGTTTAGGGACAGTACTAGCATGATAACATGCCAAATCAATATGGCGGCCGTGGTAAGCTTCTTGAAAAAAACATGCATTCAGGACTTGGTGGAAAGCTTTTCTCCTTTATATATCTTAAAAATTTCAGTTGCTGTTTATTTTAAAATGTTACTTTTCAAATGACTCTTGGAAAGCTGTAGCAAACTTCTTTTGTACTAATATGCAAATATATATATATATTTTGCTTATTCAGTAAACCACTGAATAAAGTCAGTGTTACATTAGATATTACCACAAGTAAGATATATCTTTAGGCTGTGTGTTTCTTTTTCTTTAAATTTAATTTGTTTTTGACAGAAATAAATAAGAAACTTGTCTGATATATATAACATGTATATCAGGAATTTTCTTTTGAGCATTCTGCACATTTGTTCATGCTAGTGTTTTTCAAATGTATTTTTATTAATAGCCCCATTCTCAACACTTAATTTACTGGCATTTGTTTCAGTCACAGTGAAGATGTTGTTTTCAGTATATTGCCTCATTATGAATGAAGCCAGTGGATACAAGAGAGCATAATCCTTTGTGTGATACCCTTTAATGAGTAGAGTAGACTGGATGGGTTGTGGAGCTTCACTGGGAAGAGCTCATTAGGGCCTGGAACTGTAGTTTCTGGATAAGGGACTGAATCTCTGATTGGTTCTGAAGGCATGGGCATTAGTAAGCCCTGGGTTTCCAAACCTAAGCAATCAGAAGAGTATTGTTGCCATGACAGCAGCACCACTCATTTAGACAAAAGGGCATTTCAGATACTTGTGGGGTTCTCGTTTGGACACTTGTGGCCCAGTATGGCTCAGTGCCATTTGTTACTGGTGAGGAGCTTGTTTCTACGCTTAAACAGCTAGCGTGAAGTCATAGTTGAGACCAGCTTCAACTGTGTGAAGTTTTTCTGTTTTACTTATTAGAAAACAGTTAAAACATTTTTTTTCTTTTTTAACAAGCAAACAAGGAAGTGGATTAAAATGCTATCATATTTGCTGGACGTCACTGGTGCATGTTAATCATTTATATTTACTGCTGCGAGACGACAATCACTAAGAGGAACAAGAGTCAAAGGTCTCATCCAGACATCAGTAAAGAAGAAGCCCTCTGTGAATGTTGGCTGGTAAGTTTGTCTTATGCATTTGGATTTATTTTTTAGAGCATTAGTATATGTATTTAGTTACTATGTAATTACTATATAATGTTTAGATAATTAAGAAAAGAAGAAGATAATAACGAACAATACGTAATATCAATCCAGTGTGTTGCTTCGAACACCTGAAACCTGAAATAAGCTGATCAGTTTTTTTGGTGTTTTTTCTTTCCTAGAACAGTAGCGAAAAAAAGTGGTAAAGCCCTTAAAACAAAGGGCTTACATATTCAAGTAAAGACTTGTTTATATGAGGTCATTCTTAATTTTTATATCTTAATTATTCAAGGTTATATATATATATATATATATATATATATATATATATATATATATATATATATATATATCATCATCATCAAAGTGTAAAACTGCCAACCAAATTTTTTAACAGTTGAAAATGAACTAAACTGTCTTTACATCTTTTTTTAAATGTATGTAAAATTACTTAAAGCTTAATGCAAAGTTCCAAAGTGGGTTTTTAAAAAATAGTCAAAATACGGTGTCCACTTTTTTAAGTTAATATAAGGGGACAGCAAAAATGTAAATGTTTGAGGTTTCATATTATAAAAAGGTTCTGCTGTGTTCTCTCTGTAAACAAAGATTTCCAGGTGTTTTCACCACCTGCTATGCCGTGAACAGTTTGGGTGTGGCTGTAATAACAATTGGCTGCTGAATTTCAGCCTACAAAAATCAGGACAAGAGCTGCGTACTACCAGCGTCATCCAGTATGTGATTCACCTTCTTATATTTCTGTTTGCATCATGACATTTAATGATTTTGTTGTTTTTCTAAAGATTAAATTTTTTTTTTGCCTCAGCTAGAATTTGCGATTAGAACTAATAACTAGTAAGGTGGTCAGTGTAAAAACCAATAACTGAACATTGTCATTATGAACCTGTTAGCATACTGATAAGTGAACTGAGCAATTGTCTTTAAGGTTTTACCATTTCATGGTGACACTAAGAACAAAAATCAAATATTTGCTACTTTTATAAAATTGTCTCTTTTGATTCGCAGGCATGGAGCGGATTGCAGGAAGCATACTGTTATTATGCCTGATCAGCCTAACTAATGGTGTGTGTTCATTTGATGTTTGATGATTCATTTTTGCTTTTCTTATCTTCATGTCAACATTTAATCTTCAAATCTTATGCAGCAAATAGCAGTCCTGAATTCACCGAACTTGTTTATGAAGTGTGTGAAGACACCCCTGTTGGTATGTTAAATTTGTTTTAACTTCTTTTTTTTAAAACATGTTTGTAATATGTCTCTTTTGCCCATTTTCTTTTAATATATGTTTCCATGTTGTTGTTCTTCAGATCAACCGGGATTTACTATAACTGCATCAGATCCAGATGGTGACAGACTGACTTACACACTCATTGGGCCCAATGCTCAAAACTTCAGAGTTGAAGAATCTACAGGGGTTGTATCTGTTGCAAGGCCTCTTGATAGAGAGGTGTGGCAGACATAGAGCAGCGACCCTTTATTGGAAAAAACACAATTTCGGTTAAGCATGTGCACTTATACATTTGATCAATTCTCTCTTCTAGATTTCTCCAGGGTATTTGACACTTGAAGCTGGTGTTTCCGATGGCCCTAATTATGTAAGTGACATCTAACTTAGTAAAATTTATTTCTTTAATGCCAGTTTGTCCATTATATTCACAGAGTGCATCATGTGTTACAGAGAACCGGAGACTTAACCATAATATTACTTGATGCCAATGACAACGCACCCACCTTTCAGAGGCCTTCTTATGACACAAGTGTTCCAGAAGTAAGGCAAATATATTTAAATGAATTACTATACAAATGGTTTTGTGATTTTTTTTTCTGTCACAGCATCTTACTTGTTAGTAAATAATGTCCATTTAACCATTTCATGTTGCTGCGAGAGAAAAGCATTCTTTGGGGTTATTCTAGCTCAGGTCATCTCCTAATTGGAAGCTTACCGGTCTGATCCTTGGCTGCTTCAGGCTGCATGCCAAATATGCTAACCCCAAGTAGCTCTCTGATTCATTCATTTGAGTGTGACTGCACTGCAGCATAGGAAAAAAGTATTTGTATGAATGGGTTGCATGTTTTATAAAGTGTTTTGAGTGCTCAGATAGAGTAGAAAAGTGCTATGAAAGAAGCAGTCCATTTACCACTGGCTCATCATCAAGGAAAAAATAAACACAATCATTTGTTTACGAAGTGAATAATTTCTGTTTTTATAATTCTGTTTTGTTTTTCTGTTTTATCAACAGAATACTCCTGTAGGCACAACTTTGTTTAAAGCATCAGCCAGTGATGCTGATACAGGAACTGCTGGCATTGTTACATATGCCATTGATGAAGTAAGCTTCCTTTAGGAAAACATAAAATGTAATGATATTCAATAGAGGTGTTCCATGAACCTGTAAAGCACTGTTTACCTGTTTTTTCCAGGTAATCCCAAATGATGGGTTTAGTCTGTTCAGCATTGTAAGAGAAAGTGGTGATGTCAAACTGATCAAGCCCCTGAATTATACCTCACTGAGTACTTACTATCGGCTGAAGATCAATGCCAGTGTAAGTATGATTGTTCAAGTTTAAACATGCGTTACCTTATGATACTAATATTGGTTAAAGAAAAGTGTAAATAGCAAAGGTTGCCCTAACGTTAAAGCAGCTTTGTATATTCTTGTGGTTCCTAATTTCTTAAAGGAAAAGTTTGGCATGTTGTGAATTTCCCTTCCTTGTATCTGTATCAGCCAGTCTTTTGTTCAAATGCTGCTTTTTATTTTTACATTTTAGATTGTGGATAGTAGATAAATAAATATAATTAAATACATTGTAAATCATTAAATTATAATAATTAAATAAGTACACAATTTAAGTGACCTTTAGTGTGATGGGTTGGCAGTTTTGTGACCTTTAGACCGCTACTGGTTTAACGAGAAGCACGCTAGCTGTTTCCTTCTGCTTTGGTTCTTTGACCCACTCTGGTGCTGCTGAAACATCATAATAAACAGATATATGACTGGCGCCATTTTTCTTATATAACTGTTTGATAAGAAATCGATTAGAGATGTTTCCAAAACAATTGAAACATAACTTTATATGTGTCCTCCTAAATAAACCTGCAGCTAAGAACACTAAAACAACTAACCGCTAACGTAACATAACACACGGGGGCATATTGTAACATCCAGAGTCAGATTTTTGTTTGTTAAGCAGTGAATTGCGCTGTTATTTACTCCTAATAAGAAAGTGTAAATGAAGCTAGAGCATTCAGGCATAAAAAATTATGTTGCTTTGTCAGTTTGATAAAGAGAAATGATGAATATTCACTATTAATTTAATTATGTGAAAGTCACAGTCACAAGCCTTTGCTTATTGTAACAGTGGTCATACTATTTACTTACTTTGTTTGTTTTTTATAATTTGATAGCCCTGTCAAAAGTGAATAACACATTTTCAGCATCTTTGAGTTTAGGTGTCATGTTTATCTGTTATATTTAATCTGTTTTAATGTATTCTAGATTTATCTGATCATCAAAAAAACTAAGAGATTTTTAAAAATGTTTTCTAACAGGATGGTGGAGGCAAGTGTCATAAATCTGATACAGAATACTTGTCGAAGACTGTTTATTCCTTCGTTACTGTTGAGGATGTCCCAGATCTTGACCCTCAGTTCATCGGCGTTCCCTATGTTGGAAGTGTTAGAGAGCATTCACCTGTGGTGAGTGCTGCTAAACCTGACCAATGATTTCAAAGAATTATTGTAAGGCAAACAAAGATTTTTCTGATAGTACAATATATGACCCAGTGTATACAAAGACTTTGACAACTTTTTGTTACAGTTTGTTTGTTACTATTACCACACTTCTGTGGTAATAGAAGGCACTGAGCCTGCTTTGAGTTGACATATTTTTTATAAAAGACTTTCAAATGCTTCACATTTCATAAACATTTTCTTTCCTTTGATAGGACACATCTGTGCTTAAAGTGACTGCTGTGGACCCAGACATAGGAGTCAGTGATGCAATCAGCTATAGCATTGAAGGTAAGCTACAGTATTTTTTTTGCTTTTAGCTTGTGAGTGGTAGTATAATATGTAATTTCCACATTATTTTACAGAGTCATCAGAAGCTGGCCTGTTTAAAATCTCAACCAGTGATGGTGTCATATCTGTACTGTCAGAAATTGACAGAGAAGTTATTGGTGACACTGTAACTCTGACTGTGAAGGTACATTTTTATTTCATTGTCAATTTCCTTCTCTCTGTGTGTGTTACTACAGTAAGCTTGTCCATTAGTACTAACTAAAGTTATCACATGAAGTTCATACAGATTACAGCACATTACAGTTTCACTGTGACCAAACTGAGCTTTCTCTGACATTTTTCAGTCACTCATTTTTTAGTTTTATGTATTAAGATTTAAAGGAATAACTCAACATTTTGTCAAGACTTAACACAGAACAAGACCACTCCCTAGAATCATTATGACGTATTGACCAGCAAGTATAAAATTCTCTTATCTTAATAAGACCTAGCAGCAATGAAAGGCAGGTTGAACCTCTCTGTGTAGCACCAGAAACTTCCTTAAAGACGGAGCGTCTTTAAGAACCCAAATCAAAGGTTGTTTTTACAACTCAAGCAAACATGACATAAACTGTGATAAGACCATTTTGAAGGTTGAGGAAGACAAATCTTCACAAAACTCATGAAACTAATGGTGACAATGTTTTCTCATTGTTTTGGGGGGATTTTTTTTTTAACTTTGCATAACAGTTTTTCACCAAAGTTGCACTAGTAGCAGTTTTTGAAGGTGTTTACAGTGACCTTAGAGAGCACATTCAAAATACAGATGGGAACTGGTGTGAGCAGAATGGGAGGCTGAGCTCAGGGTCGCTGAAAACAAAGAGCAGATGGTGTCATGGTGGAACCCACCATTACACAGGAGCAACTTCTCAATGATGCAAGAAAACCCCCCACAAAAACATTTATGATCTTCTTCTTTAGACCATTTAATTTAATATTATTATTATAATTAATCATAAAAAATATTGAGAAATATTAAATATATTTAATCTTTTTAACAATATCTTGAATATTGAAAAAATAAAATTCATTTTGGCCTATTTAAGGCCACTGAGTCTAAAGAAAACATCCACGGGGTTCGTGCCAGCGTCACAACAACTGTGCAGATCAACATCCTTGATGACAATGACAATAAGCCAGAGTTTTACAAGTGTGGAGACTCAGGGGACGACTGTGTAACAGCAACTGAATTCACTGGTGAGATCTTGGAGCACTCACTGGGATTTATTAACATCGGCATGACTGTCAAAGATCCCGACAAGGTAAGGAAACAGACCATTCATCATCTATAGGATGAGGTCTCCAGTCCCCCCCCCATCAATATCAGCTCTGTGTAACATTATGGATCAAACATAAAACTTTTGGGTCCTGGGATTTTACAGATTTCCAACACTCAGCTAATCTTGGATGGACAGGACAAAGCCGTGTTTTCTGTGGAACCTCAATTTACCACTGTAGACAGCATCGTTCAGATCATGATCAGGCAGCCCGAAAATCTGGATTTTGAAAAAAAACGGCAAATGACTTTGCAGGTAAAAATGTAATTAAAATAAGCCATATATATACATACAAACCATTGCATGTGCCAATACCACTCATGTTTGTGACTTTTAAAACTCTTTACAATTCCAATGAGTTGCTCATATCATGGTGCAGGTGACTGCTGTAGATCAATATAAACCCGCCTTCAGCTCCACTGCTCAAGTCACTATAAACATCAAGGATGCCAATGACAACAGTCCAACCTTCAAACAGGACACATACAGGTTAAATGTGTCAGAGCATTCACCCATTGGGACAGAATTGGCCATAATCACCGTAAGTTCCTTGCAGTCTGAATTCTCTCTCAGACATCCGGAGCTTTTATTCTTTTGTTTCAGAAACTCTCACACGTTGTTTTGTTTTCTCTCTTTTAGGCAGATGATCCAGACACAATGGATAAAGGCAACCTGACATACAAACTTTTTCCCGACAGCATGTACGTCTTCACTTGTGGCCTGCTGCAGTAATTCTGTCTTTGTCTTGCACGCAACACCTCTCCAACAGTCTATGCTATGTTTCAGATTACCTTACTTTGACGTGGAGTCACGCACAGGCAAAGTTTATGTGAAAAGCCAAGAGCTCCTGGATCGTGAGCTCAGATCTCTGTATACAGCGACCCTACAGGCCAGAGACACAGATGGCAAGCCTGGCTCTACAGTACTGGAGATCACACTGACTGACATTAATGACAAGCCTCCAGTCATGAACAGAGATTCTTACGTGGCTTTTGTTAGAGAGGGCCAAGAGCTTGAAGTCAAAATAGAGGTAAGTTTGGCAGGGTGAGCACTAAGGACAATAGCTGTCAAATTAATTTTGATTAATTTATTTTTTTCATTTTGGGGGGGAAAACAGCAGCAGGTGGTGGTGGTGGGGCTATCAAATAATAGTGTAGTATAGTCTTTATATGCATTAATAAAGGCATCCCCATTGGCTGGCAGGAATTAACTGCTTAAAGGCAATGACTTCAATTCCATTCCATTCAATTCAGCTTTATTTATATAGCACCAAATCACAACAACAGTTGCCTCAAGACTTCTCATACATACATTTACTTATCACTTCTACTTTGAAGAGCCTAGAAGACATGAACACAAATAACAGGTTTCATGTTGCTGAAAAATGAAAAGCGCTTTATTGTGCATGTTAATGTTGGTAGGCAGAGACAGCAAAAAGTTCATGAGCTATGGTCATAATTTTCAAAGTGAAGGGTTTATATGGAACAACAGTCACACTGTTAGAAAAAAATCTTTAAAAAAACAGTAATATTCCGGCAGCTGGGCGCCAAAAAACAATACCATAAAATAACAGAAAATAACTTACTCATAAAAATACGGTTATTTCCAGTAATGAAAATACAATTTGTTGCCCTAATTTTACATGGGATTTTGCTTTTTTCAAGTGCTTTTAAACATTAAATTAGGAACAATTTAATGTGATTAAACAATGAAATTACCTATAAACAAGGTCAATGAATGCGGCAATATGAATAATGATACTTAAATGTACAGAAATATACAGTTAAGAGTTGGTTTAAATAATAATGGATTGCATTCATATAGCGCATTTTGAAACCCTCAAAGCGCTTTACAATTCCACTTTATAATTCCCCTCTGGCCATCACCAGTAGGTGGTAGGTGAAGTTTCTTGCCCAAGGACACAATGACCGAGAGTGTCCGAGCCGGGGCTCGAACCGGCAACCTTCTGATTACAAGGCGAACTGCCAACTTTCTAAAAAAAGTTTATAAGAATAATTTTATATATTTTTCCATAGCATTACATTTGAATTTAACAGTCCAATCTTTCAAATAACGGACAAATATTTGTGAATGTATTTTAACAATCTAAATATGCACAAATACATTTAAAAAACAAGAAAATTATGTTTTATTACATTACAGTAATTTTACGTTAATTTACATTTGAAATGTGAAATCACAGTCTATTGATGCAGATTTAATGATATTCTAGAAGAACAGTACAAAACTGTAAAATACACAGTAAAATACTTTTATATTAGGATATTTTTTTTTTACAGTGCATTGTATCTGACCTTAAACTCTTAGTTCAGAGCTTTTTAATAACATATATATATTTTTAAAATCTGCTAAATTCCATTAAAATTAAGAAATATGGATTTAGCATATGTATAAGAGTCTAGTGAAGTCTGATCCAAACATACATTTCTGGAGAAATTTGCATCACCCAATATCATGGCCTGTCATGTGACATGAATAAAGTGTGTAGCCAGGACTAAAATATTATTTTAAAAAAACTTTCCAAGAAATTGACAGGGAGTTATAATTTTCAAATGCATACACAGTCAAAACATGTCATCATAAATATGAAACATCACTTTTAATTTAAAATAATTTAAATGTGACTGAAATAAATTATTAATTATTAAGGAAAATATGCTTGGTATAAACTAGATGTATACCAATCAGGTACATTTCATTTGACCAGATTCCAATAAATGTTTTACACTGTTTTACACAATGTAACAACATTACATCAAAAATGTACATTTAATCAAATGACTTAACCCTGTCAAGGCTGATCCATGAAATCATTTCCAGAAAATTGTATTTTTTTGAAACTGGAATGTTTGTTGGACCTTCTGACAAATTATATTAAAAAAGAAATTACATTTCAGGTTACATATATGAGGTTTTGGTCAATATTGTACTTTTGTAGCCTTAAAAGTTTATACGATACATGGCATTACTGGATTAAATTCAGCATTTGGCCATAAATTTTGTTTTCAGGCTTTATTGCATTTTTGCAGTATCAGCAAAGAAAATCATCTTCCTAAAAGTGTCTCTTCTGATGTTTCTCTGCTTTGGACAGGCTACTGATGGAGATGAGCCCAATACTCCAAACAGCCAAATTGTGTATGGTATCGTGTCAAGCACATACAGTAAGAACTTCACTATAGACCCTGAAACCGGTGTTTTGACAAACCATGTTGAACTGGATCGTGAGGCCCTGGATCCAATGCTGGAAGGGGAGATTAAACTTGTAGTGACTGCTACAGACCAGGGTGAACCCCCGCTATCCACCAATGTCACAGTTACCATCAATGTACAGGTAGGTATTTTAGCAAGTTGACAGTACCAAGTTACAAGAGATGGTATAAATGCTGGTACAGCTGATGACTGCCAGTGTTTCTTCTTCTTTATGATCCATTTCAGGACATCAATGATAACACGCCAACAATTTTTGCCCCATCTTACAAATTCTCTGTTAAAGAAGGAGAAAAAGGCAAGTATTTCACACCGCAAAATGTTTTAAGTGTTTACAACTTAACTTGTCAGGGTTTTAATTCATATTTATCATTCATTCAGGTGCATTTGTTGGCTCTGTTGAAGCTGAGGATTTGGACCAAACAGCAGAGTTTAATCGCATCTCTTTCAGCATTGTCGATGGGAGCTTTGGGAACTTCATCATTCGAACCTTCGCTGCCACAAGAGGTTTCATGGGAAACATCACTGTGGACCCAGACATTGAGCTGGACTATGAGAAAGGCCCCAAAAAGTTTAATATGAGGGTAGAGGCAGCAGATCTGGAGTCAAATAAAGCTACAGTGATGGTGGACGTAGATGTACTTGATGTAAATGATGAGCGACCTGAGTTCACGCCAATAGCATCTATGACAGTGAAGGAGAACACCACAGTAGTGGAAGCTGTTGGGAGTTTTAAAGCGGAAGATAAAGACGGGAGTCATTCTCTGGTCTTTGAGCTGGAATCCGTCAAATGCAGATGCAATAACAGCCTGGATTTCTGCGACTTGTTTGTCCTGGATCCAAACGGAGAGGTCAGGGTCAACCCTAAGTTCACGGTGGATTATGAAAAATGCGACCAGGCGATTGTAGAGGCTCAGGTGGTGGACATTAACACAGAGAAGGGATATAACAACAGCGCCACGACAGGTCAGTAATGGGTTGTTTGCTGATAATAAGAGTAAGCCATTAAAACAAACAGCTTACATAAAAGCTGGTTCACTGTCATTTCTCTTCAGGCCTAATGGTGATCAACATTGAAGACATCAATGACAATGCCCCAGAATTCATTTTCTCAGACAGTCAGGTGTTTGGTGAGTCCTCTCAGAATAACCAGTCGTCTGCAGTACTTACCAACAGGGCCACGTTCTTTCACATATCGCCCTAAATTTTTAAAACATTATATGAGTCCAACGCTGATTTTTTTCTTCTTCTTTTATAGTTGTGGTGTCAGAAAGTGCAAGCAAAGGGACATCAGTTGCAGGGGTCACTGTGAGTACGACTGAAAAGCAAAAACACCTGACCTCATTTCGGCATGTTAACGATGCATGAAGCATGATGCTCTACTTCATGTCTTTCATAGGCTACAGATCGTGACAGTGGCATAAACAGTCAGATCGAGTTTAAAGTGACAGATGTGAAATTCCAAAACACCAACAATGAAATAAGTGACAAGGGGGCACTGTTTGAGGCTGTCACCACACAGCAAAATGACCGCTATGTTGGGATTATTCAGTGAGTACAAAATCGTCTCCTGCAGTCACAACTCAGTCTGCTCTGGTTTTTCTCACAAGTGTCGGTGTTTTTACTTTTACTTATATATTTACATTTATACTCGAGCAGGGATAATAGGAGCCCATGCACGTGTTGTTTTTTCCAAAATGATATTGTCATGGGTGCATTTTTATGGTTCTTATGGGTGTGCTTCCCTTCAACTATCCACAGATCTACACAGACACTTGATTTGACACTGAAGGGGAAGTATTTGGTAACAGTCTCTGCGACTGATCCCGGCGGCCTGTCCTCTAGCACCGTGCTGGATGTAAGTGACGTGGGATTTGCTTACCCTGTGTTGTATATTGAAAACAGGCTGTAAAACTTGCAGCACACACCAATGTTTGCATTCTTTTTATAACTGCAGATTTTCACAGTCGATGAATCCTACAAAGTCGAACTCAGGTTTGCAAATAATCAGATTGAGGTTGAAAAAAAGCTCAGTGAGATCAAGAGGTAATGTCTGAATCATTAGTAAAGACTATATCTGATCTAATCTGCTAATTTTCATTCAGTCACCACTTAAATCTACCCATTTTCTTCCCCCCGTCATCTTCTGGGACTCTTAGAGCACTTATGACTGCCACTAAGGCTGCTGTTGAAATTGTTGCTCTTAGGCCTTACAACAGTGAGACATCCAGGTAAGTTCCCTTTCATATCTCCTTGCTTACTCCTATGCTTTGTTTTTCCTCACTAGGTGGTGCAATTGCACATGTAGACAAAATGTCAATGGCAGCAACTCCAGGTTTTAGGTTTTAAACAGCTGAAATGTGTTGATTTAATTTATGTGTATGTGTGTGTGTGTTTTAATGGTTCTCTCAGGGCTACAGAGAAAACTATTGTGGTAGCTTATTTTGTCTATGCCAATGGAACGGCCCTTACCTCTGTTCAAGTGGAAATAATGCTCTCTGATGCGGAACACTTTCCTAAGCTGATAGAGCTTGGGCTAGATAACATTGTAAGTACAGTTTTATTTTTTAAACACGGCAAAAAAAACCAACTATTTTTCTGCCTCTTCTTTATATCTTCTTGGTCATTTTGTCATCATTTTTTTTATTCTTCTTTTTTGATAAATTGCTGTTGGCAGTCTAATACAAAGTATTTCAGAGTCAGCACAGGGGCAGGGGATAGTTCACTGATTCTTTTCACCAAGTTCAATGTGTGCTCCAACAAGCACTCTGGCTCCACCAGCAGGTTAAATTCAGAATTGTTTCATGTGTATCACTTTTAAAAAACATGCCTAATTTTCAATAATTTAGGATTTATATTTATTAAATATTAAAAGGCATTTGATTTCCCATAAAGGTGGATCACGTGATCTTCAGAAACAGCCGTAACTACGTTGAGATTAATGACTCAGTGTATGTAACATTACAGTGTATGTAAGGGATGGTGCATTTGAATTATATTGGCTATATGGAAAAATTACTTATATTAAATTACTTTAATATCAGTGTTGACCCCCCCCCACCCCCCCAAAAAAACATCAATAAAAACCCAAAAAAAAATGTAACTGATTTTTTACATGTACATTTTTTCATGGAATTTTATTACGTAAGTACAATGTAAAATGCTACATTTAATGGAATCTTGTCAAATGAAGTCACATTTTTTAATTATTTGAATAAATAAACCTTTTTATAAATTTTATATATTACAGTTGCATTTTACTCAAAATTATTGCTTTGTGTATATTGAGGGTGTAAAAACAATTTTTTAATGTAGATTTAGAAAAGTAAAGTAAAATATATTTTACAGGGATAAAGACATTTAAAATCTGGTTAAAGGAGACAGCAGTAGCAATCCCTTTGGTTCATTTTACAAAACAATTAACTCCAGATTAGTAAGAGGTCTGATAAGTCTGATCAGTATTAAAGGACATGTGAAAATTGTGAGGTTAGTATAAATATAATCTACATATGAAACTCGAAACCTGAAACCTCTGTTTTTAGGGGACTGCTCCCGAGGAAGAAAAAACGGTGGACACAGTAAAATATGTCCTGCTGGGGATTGTGGCAGGCCTTGTCATTGTACTTCTTGTCCTCACCACTTCACTCCTCTGCACTCGCAGAAAGTAAGAAAATGTGATACCTATGATTTCAAACAACTATGACCAGCAGGGAGTCTGTGTACTGACCACTCATCATTCCACCCTACAGCTACAGAAGGAAGCTTAAGGCTGCTAAAGCTGCAGAATCTGCATCCAGTATGAATTATGACAACCAGAAAAATGGTCTTATGCTACCTGGAACCAACAAGTACACTATGGAAGGGTGAGGAGACAAAACCTTATTCAGATAAATGAAATAGGCAATGGTATGAAACCTAATGTATAAGTTTGCCTTCTAACATGTGTCACTTCTCTCTGATAGTGCTAATCCTGTGCTCAACCTGAACATCGACACAACCATCGAGTTAGAAGAGAGCAGCTCTGATGATGACAAACACAGGTAAAACAAAAACAACAAGGAAACAAAGAACCCTGTCTGTAAATCGGTCCACTGCCTACAGAGAGCAGTTACTGGCTTGATCAACACAGTTTGATAAGGTGGCTCACGGTGAAACGCAGCTGCGCTCACCACTCTGTAGCTGTGCTGGTTAATAAACCGGGATGATTTCCAGGTGAACATTTTGCCACAGAGTGCCCACTACAGCATGTTGTGACAGAGCTGGCTCTGTGCTTCCAGCAATGCCATGTGATTGTTGTTTTTAAATCAAAAACCTTGAAATGATCATTTGTTCATATTGTCTCCCTCTTTCTCTTTGTTTTTCCACCAAAGCCATCTAAGCTTCAACTCCGACGACTCTGACTTGGAAAGTGCTCGATATCCGAAAGAGGATCCACCAGGGTACACTGAGCCTTTGCATGAAGCACTGACCCTGGCTGACCAAAACCAAAGCACTGACAACCCCCTCATGGGGTACAGCAACCCTGTATTTGACACCACAGATTTGTAATGTAAATAGTGAAGGCCAGATGCCTCAGCTAGACAAATGTAGCTTCTTTGTAATCAGGCATACCAAATCAAACTTATTATATAGTTCTTGATGAAGACTTCATCTTCAAATAGCCATTTCTGTATTACAGATTTAACTTTGAAGCCTAAACACCCTTTACAAGCATAAAACTGAACCAAAAGGGGGATCCTATTTTGTGAAAAAGATCTAATTGTATAAAAGTGTAATGATTTCAAAGACCTTATTCCAATCCAGTCAGAGAGCTGAAGTATGCGAACTGCTTGTTTGCTGTAGCCTCATAGTTTGTACATAGGTATGAAAGTGAAATCAATATCGATGGCCTAAAAATATCAAACTCTTCCTTTATCTTTCTGTAGAGACTGTTTCAATCCATGCAGTATAAAAAAATGAATAGCAGCAGTGGTTAAACACACAAACGTCTTGCTTGATGCACATGTGAATCACTTTATTTTTGTTATTATAATAAGCAGTGGTTTAAAAAGGGTTTGAATTGCTTTTGAAAGAAACTGTTTCTTAAAGTTATACCAACACAGAAATCAAGAAAAACAGATAAATTTAAAAAAAAAAGGTTTCAAAATGTCAGTGTATGAATGAAACCCTTATTCATAACTGTGTGTCTGACAAAATCTCGCTCTCTCTTTCCCTGTTTTAATTTGTCAGTGTTTGCTATGAAATTCTTGATGAAGAGAAAAAAAAAAAACTCATGCAGAGTGACTTCCAACAAGCAGCAGATTGAAAAGATTATTCACTGTTTACTGACACCTAAATGAATGTAACACAAGTGCAATCCATGAATAAATTCTGATCCTTTGAATGTGGACCTGAAGTTAATGCTGGTGAACACGGACATTCACTGACACTGTAACAACCGCTTGTTTAAAACACGCTTAAAATCATTGCCTTCGCATAATTTACAACAGGATCACAGATTATGGCATTAAAATACTGTGAGCACTCATGACTAAAAATACCCTGATATCAGGAGTCATTACTTTCCTCGAAAGGTGATTGTACGCGTCATCAGTTTTTTTGTCTTTTTTTTTTTTTTACACTTTTCACAATACAAACAAGTCAAAACACTGCCAAATCTAAAGCAATATATAAGACATACAAAAGCCTGCACTGACAGTAGAGACTCCTCTTACAAAGAGATCAAGGCAACACTTGATCGATTTAAATATCCCCCAGGCCACCAGGTCACAAATCACACTCAAAACCTGTCATTACACTATCATCTCTCTCTCTCTGTCGAAGCTTAACAAGCTTTTTAGCAACCAGGAGAAAAGCTGGTTGCCATGGCTTCACATTGTGTGAGGTGAGTGGAAAAAACAACAACAAAAAAAGCACCAACAGCTAAAATGAGTCAGTGGATGGTTTCAGCGAAAAACACTAAAGGAGGAGAGCCAGGCTGATGATGACGCTGACGCATCGCTCTCATTTCCCCAAACGTCCATCATCACTCTGTCGGTGTGTGCAGAGAGATTTGTGAATAAGATACCAATCAGCGAGGGTGGGGTGTGTGGGGGATAAAAAGAGAAATCATAATTTATGGCTGCTTTCTCAGCGGTTAATGCTTCTCGGCGCAAACTTCATATTAAATGCTTTTGTGCTTGCTTGTCTTGAGCGAAGGTGTGAATTTTGTCCTTCTTTTTCTCACACCATCGAGACGACGTCATTCAGTGGATGCACTGGATAACAACCACGTGTATCAGATCCCATGTAAACTTTCTCTCCTGTCACTCAGTGGTATGAGCTCTGGAGCAACAGTGTGGCTGCTGCATGTTCTCCATCAGCAGGCGGAAGGGGTTTCTTCTGCGTCGGCCCGCTTTCCCATCATGCTCCCCTCTTCTCCCTGCACGACCCTTACCTGAACCCCCCTGGGCTATCTCGGGGGTCAGGGGTGTAGCTGTGGGGTTGAGCGGAGGAGGCGGTGGCATGGAGGATTGCCTCTTCTGCTTCTTCACCTGCTTCTCCAGGTGTTTCTGGATGGCAGAGCCCAGCACGGCTACTTCCACCACAGCTCCGTACACCTCCCACGTCATCCCCTTCTCATCCCAGCTCACCTCCTGCACTGGCTCCTCGCATTTCTCCTCATCTTTCTCCTTACAGTTGATTTCCTCCTTTGTGTTCTCTTCAACTCCCTCCACCTTTCTCTCTTGGGTTACTTTCTCCTCTTTCTCCTCCATCACCTCCTCTTTCTTTACCTCTTTCTCCTCCATTGCCTCCTCTTTCTTTTCCTCTTTCTCTTCCGTCGCCTCCTCTTTCTTTTCCTCTTTCTCCTTCTTTGCCTCCTCTTTCTTTTCCTCTTTCTCCTTCTTTGCCTCCTCTTTCTTTTCCTCTTTCTCCTCTGTTGCCTCTTCTTTCTTTTCCTCTTTCTCCTCTGTTGCCTCTTCTTTCTTTTCCTCTTCCTCCTCCACTATCTTCTCCTCTATGCTAGGCTCCTTCATGACCTGAGGGAAAGTCATAATCGTGGGAGTTCTCGGGGTCATGGGTGCGGTAGCGACAGAGCGAAATTCCACCTGCTGACCCACCTGCAACTCAGCATCTTTAGTCTCTGTGCCCACAGCCCCACATTTTCCAAAAGAGGTGGGGAAATAGAAGGCCTGGTCCCCCTCAGGTGGGGTCATGGGGCTGGTGGCCACAGACTGACACTGTACTACCTCCAGGCTCACCTGTGTGCGGATGTTATGGCAGCCAAAGGGAGCCGGTGATTCAGGGATGGGGGATTTTTTTGCAGAAACAACTCTCTCTTCTTCACGTGCATCTTTGTTTTCGACCTCTGACTGCTCGGATCCTGTGCATGTTTTCGGATGTTCGCTGACAGCAGCAGAAGGTACTTTAGTTTGTGGATCGTTTGTGCTCCTGTGAACACTTTCACTGAAGGACTTTCCTTCCTTCCTCTTTATATCACTGCAGCTTTCTCCAACCTCATCTTCATCTATTTTGACCATCTCCGGTTCAACAGAATAAAAAAACGACTCAGCCTCGTCCGTTTCTTCCTCCTCATTGTTGCCATACTGGGTCACCAAGATTGTAATGTCTTGATCCATACTTCCCATCCTCTGCTGCTTACACTGCTGATTGCTACCCTCCACACTTACATGTGCGCCTATTAACTCAGCATCCACTCCATTGGTGGAACTCTCAGTCATCTCCTTTGATGTAGTAAATTTTAAAGTTTCAGTTGTTTCTGACACAGCATCTGCTGAAACTTTTGTCTCCTGCTGACCAGTCTCCCTCTGCTCCTCATTCTTTTTCACTTTCTCGTCCCTTTGCACTGGCTCTCTCCCGATAACCTCTGGGAAAGCCATGCTATATGGGGATTTGGGGGTCATGGGGGATGTGGCGACAGAGCAGAACTCCACTTGCTGACCCACCTGCAACTCTGCATCTTTAGTGTCAGTGCCCACGGCTTGAGGTTTCCCAAAAGAACTTGGGAAGAAGAAGGAATGGCTGCCCTCTGGAGGAGTCATGGGGCTGGTTGCTGCCGAGCAGCACTGGACCACCTCGAGGCTCACCTGTGTGCGCATGTGGTGCTGCCCAAAAGGGGCCGGGGAGCATGGGTCATAAGGGTCTGGAGTTGATGGGACAGCAACTGAGATTTTCTCAATTCCTGCATCTTTTCCTCTGTTGAGATTTTGATCTTCAAAGTTTTCCTCTTGAATTTCAGGTTTTCCATCTCCATCACTCAGAAACTTGATCGTCACCTTTGCATCGTTATTTGTAGCTGCTGTCGTTGTTTTATTGTGCTCTTCTGTTGCAGGCATGGCATCGATCTGTGTGCAGTTTTTAACTCGTTCAGTGTCTGTTAGGTCAGCATTGCTATAATCCCCCCCTGAAAGCACTTGATCTTTAGATATTAGGTTTTTCTCTTTCTCCTCAACAGAGCTGACATTCCCCTGTAGTGCCGGCTGATAGTCCCCTTGAGTGGTTGACTCTTGACTCCTGTACAGTTGAGGTCCTTCAGGTGCAGCAGTGCTATCTGAGCCTCCCGGACGCCCCCCATTATCCGTCTTCTCGCAAGGCTGGTGGTCCTCCGTGACACCTCTCATCTCATCCTTAAGGCTTCCCATTCTGTCTCCGCATTAAAGGGCTAGAATTACCTGCAGGAATAACACAGCAGTGTGAAAGTGTCCGCGCAGTTAATCATCGGGAACAAGCACAAGCACAAGCGGAAGATAAAAATATTCTGTCATGCGATACGAAACGAAATTGATATTATTCAGTTATTCAAATAGACACAGGAGCATCACTGCTACTACTTGATCAGAATTGTTTGCACACTTACTTTAATATCGCAGGACTATCTTTTTAAATACTTTAAAAAGAGACAAAGTCAAATCTTCATGCCCAAAAATATCTCATTATCAGCTCCTGTCTGAATTCTATTCTAGTCCATAATTACATAACACAAACAGCGTGCACATGAATTCAGAGTTGTTTTCAAAATGTAACTATAAAACAAGCATGATTACAAAAGGAGATCTCAGAAAATTAGGACATACCTCAGCAGTCTAAAGTCAGGCTGAAGCCACTCCACAACTCTTCTTCAGATTTGGGTCAAACATTGCAAATCTCAGCACCGATTGCGACAAACATCTGTCCGTGCATCTCCCCCCGGTGATTGATGCTGATTGCAGTGGCTACAGGTTTGTCTCTAGAAGAATCTATCTTAGGCAATCCTCGCTCTTTAGGCTGTGGCTGTGTCTATTGAAAAGCTTCACATTTCCAGTTTCCCTGGAAACCACGGTCGGGTTTCTGGCAGTGAGTGGTAATGTAATGGCAAAATCTCTCTACAGCTCTCTAATCAGCAGTAAATCATAGTAATTAACTTCAGGTTCTCATAGAAACACAATGGCAGCTACGTGCACAGAGATAAACCTGTGAACTGGCTAATCTGGAGAAATTTTAAAGGAGGCATAAATTGGTGATAAAACTCTCACGTCATTACAAATGATCATGAGGGAGGGAGGGTGAAGTATGCAGAAGTGGGATTTCTCTTAGCAATAATGAAGCAGGGTTTTGAACTAAAACAGCAGTGTCTGTGTGTGTGTGTGTGTGTGTATGTCTGCATGTACATGTGTGCGTCAAGGCCACATTTGCCTGTTTGTTTGTTTAACAGAATCTTAAGCTTAGTAAAAAAGAAAAAAAATAAATAGATAAATGCTTAAAACATGTCCTACTTCAGGAAGACAGATGATCACAGGCTCATTACAGGACTTCCAAAAAGTCTATGCAAACTCAAAGCTTGTGGAGAACATCAGAGAGATATTAGTAACAGTGGTTGTTCTGCAGCATCTGTACATGAAAGACACAACAGAGAATTTAAGCTGAAGGAGCCTGGAAGCAGCAGCTTCGCCTCCCACACAAACAAACACTTGTAAATCACCAAGTATTTTATACTCATTCGTCATTCCCCTCCAACCTCCCTGCTTTGCGACACATATTTCTCTAGAGCCTCTCTAATTCTGCTTGCCTCTAGTGATTGAGTGGGACATTTCTTTCTTTTTTTTTTTTTTTTGAGAATCTCTAACCGACTTGCTTGTAGCATGGCAGTGGGCTGCTGCGGCTTGGCCAGAACACCATGTACTGACATAAGTATTCTCGCCGTTAATTCGAAGGCTGCCACAGAGTTCTGTTGCTTGGCAACCACGTAGTGGGATGCAGGGGAGGTGTGCTGCTGAGGACCAAGGTAGACGGGCTCTGATCACACTCTCATCAGGGGCCATCAGCCTGCCAAAGGCCATCTTCTCAGCAATGTGTTGGTAATAATGATGACCGTGGTGATTCACTGATGAGTGCGCTCCACAGAGCAAAAAAACAGGATGCATCATAGATACCGTGCCTGCAGAGCAACTAACAGTGTTAAGTCTCCTGAGTGTGGCAGGATATCACATTTTACGAACCCGTAAGAGGTGTTGGAATTCATTTATTTCGCAAAAACAGGCAGAAAGCAAAAAAGAAAAAGAAGAAAAAAAGCACAAATGGAAAATTAGAAAAGACAGTTTATAAACATTTCTTCTGGAATGTTAGCTACGTAAAGCCATATGTCTCTTTCTCTCTATATATGTATCTATCTATATATATATATATATATATATATATATATATATATATATATCGATAACTATAGTTTATATCTTTTTAAAAATAGTTTATATGGTTTGCATAATTCCATCCCAACAGTTTCCCCTGCCTGAAGGGGGTGATCAGACAAGTTGGCTTAACTTTCAGCTACAAGTGTCCATTCTTTAGGGATCATTTAGATTCCATTTTCTGCCCAAACTCCTTGATGGTGTCCGTGGCCTTGCCCGCAGCTTTTCCTATGGCTGCTTGAGTCTGCCTGCTGGTTTCTTCAGCAGCTTTGATAAGTCAGAGCAGAACAGAAGAGAAGTAAGCTAAGCAACAAATCCTCTAATATTCAGCTAATATTCAACTGGATAGAGTTGAATAAAAAATATTCAACTAATATTTTCACAGTGCATTCATTTGTATGATTGTCAAATATGATATTTCTCCACATTTCAAATTTTTCTAATAACCCGAGGAATTATTTCTAAAACTAATTTTAAACAATATAAAATTTGCATTTTATTCATACTGTTATAATAATTCCAATATTTCTATTTTGACTGCATTCATTTTTACAATTCATGTTTCCTTTTAACTGCTCTGCTTTTATTAGCAATTAAACATCTAATTTGGCAGTAATATGACTGACAGCTTGTGTCTGCCATCCATGCCTCAGTAAACACCAACTAATTACAGTATATGATGCTAGAAAGAAGGAATGTGCGCCTTACCTTTGTTGACTGTTTCTTTGGAGGAGTCTGCCACCTGCTGCACGGCTTCCTCAGCTGCCTGCACTGGAAACGCATCACAGGTTTTTAAAGTGACTGACAGCTTTTAAACTTCATTTTACTGCAAAATCTCTTAGAAAGAAAAATAAAATGCTGTATTAATTGCAGTACAACTCTCTTGATTCCAGGTCTGATGTCGATCGTATCACCTTGTAGCCACCGGTCTGTACCTGCAGTGTCTGTGACTCCTTTAGCGGCTGAGTGGCTCGTGCTTTTCAGGCCCTCAAAGGACTTCTTGAATGATGCCATGGCTCCTGTCTTTGTCCCTGCAGCTTCCACACACCCTTCTGACCTGAGAGCGGCAGGAGCAGCTGTTTAATACCCTCGGCTTGAGCCCGGCACCACCGAGCCTGCACGTTCCAGCTGGATTAACCAAAACAAAACCCACCCAAAGAGGCACGATCAGACTGGAATCCCAAATATGGCACCATTGTGCCAATGGCCAGAGCCTACTCAGCAGATTTTACACATCCTTTAATCAAACCCCAGACAAGAGTGAGCAAAAAAGATAAACATGCGAGGGCGACGCATAATAGATTCTTATTGAGGTCAACTTTAGAAAAGATTTAAAATGCGATGAGCGATCAGCGCAGTAAATGAGTTTGCACATTATTAAACAACGCTAACAAATGTGTATTTTTTAACCTTTTATTTACAGAGGATTTGTATGTCTGGCTTAACATGTAACCCTTTATATTGACAAGTCCTGCAATTTAAAGCACATATTGTTATGACAACCATTATGATTCCAAGACATAATATATTGACTTTAACTTGATAAAATCTTCAGTACACACAAACAAACACACACACACACACACACACCCACACACCCACACAAACAAACGTGTACACTCTGTCAGTTTCTAACAGATAGTTTACTGGAATGATTTCACAAGCAATCATAAAGATACAATGTAAAAAACTCTTACTTCAAGAAACGTTCAAATTAAACTTCCAAAGAAATGCAAAAAGAAAAATAGAATTCCACAAACAGGCATTGTCGACACTTAGGAGGATATTATTGTATTCATATCTGCTTGCAACCGGTCATATTTATTTTTTACCACTCCCAATGTCTCATTGGAAGATGATGAACATCTATTGCACATTTCTAAATACAGATACACACAAGTACAAAGTCACAAGCCCTGGTTCTGGTCTCATTTCATTGGGAGGGAATCAAGGAAATGAGACCGTGAGGACAAATCCTACATCTCAATAAATACCTACACCCAACACATTACATTAAGAACATGACATTTACAATATATAATAATAAAAGATTTGTCTTGAAGGAAGAACATTTTTCAGTGGGAATGCTTGTCTTTTTTATTGTTTTTTTCTTTTTTTTTTTGCAACAGGAATATAATTGTAATAGTTTCAGCATTTGTCCTTTTTATTATTAGAAATATTATTGTGCTGCTGGTTGGACGGTGGCTTCGACTGATGCTCTTATGCTTCTGGCTCGTAGTCCTGGCTCTCCTGGGGAAAAGAAGAGCAAGTTTTTTTATGAGGATGGCCAGTAAAATTTGCAGCACACAGAAGCTCTAAAGGTAAATCTACATCTAAAATAATATTCAGCTTTAATGTGATTTAGCAGAATATATGATACAGAGTTTATTAGTCTCAGCAGACGGTAATGATGTCACTTTGTTGAAGCTGAGCTCATCTGTTCCTTCAGTGCTTCTCTCAAGCCTGCAGAGGGCAGCACAACACTGCACTTACATCGAGGACGCGCATCGTGAGCACACTCTCCATATCCTTGCAAGCCTGCACACGCCTCCACCACACATGATCATAAAATAAATAAATAAATAAATAACACAGCCTCCAACAGTCTTATGTCATCTAATGTATTCACAAAGCCTTGAGTGATACTGGATGACACAGATTTCTTTTCAGATCCTCCCAGTGATGGCTTCGTTCACTCTGCAGCACTCAGACTCCATATTTACAGCAATGCAGGGAGACCCTGACATTACCCACAATGCATGAAGGCAGAGAGCGTCATCACCACACCCATTCAGACCGAGCTTGCACATCGCTGGTGTAGCAAAAGATGGGGGAGGGGAAAGAGACACGGAGGAGGAGGACAAGGATGATACACATCCGTGGAGAAATTCACTTTGAATTTGGATCTCAGGGAACGCCTCGGGTTTACTCCTTTTCCCAACTAGTGCAAGACTCCACTGATGCAAAGGATTATTAAAGTAAACACACAGAATATATTATTATTGGAAATCACATAAAATCTCAAAATAAATCTTATTTCACCCGCTTCAGAAAACGTATATATTCAGTGGCAATAACACAGGATCAGTGCTCTCATACTAGCACGATCAGCCCTTTGACATTATGTACACTGTATGATATTTTTATATGCTACCATCGCTATTTAAAATCTGTACTCAAAGCCATCAGTTCTGCACAGTTTGTCTCGCCCCTGACAGCCAAATTCCAAAAATAACCATCTGTGTCAGATTCACATACCTCCTTCGTGCACACGGACACACACCCAACGCTCAGTGAAAGTAGGTGGTGCTATATTCACTGTACTAGCTGCGTGGCAATTGGCTTGTTAAGTCCTCCGTTATCATTTCCACAGAAAGGAAAAAATTACCTCAGCGTGAGCTGTAGTGTTTGTGTGGGACACAAGTGGAGGGCAAAAGTGGAGTGCCATTGAAATCCAATACAGCTAAAATGTGTATCCATGCAGAGCTCGTGAATACTGATGAACCTCAATCTACGGTAAGTGAATGGACTCATCTCTGCCTGATGTCCACTACTCCACAGTTTTTTTTAAAGGGTTTTACACAAAAATGATCTGTAATGTAATTATAGTCCAATTCAAAAGCTGATTCTTGTGATACTTTGATGACAGAGCAGAGCCATGTGTACACTTTGCGTATTGTAGGCTGATTACCTGCTGGGACTCATCATATGTCTCCCCTTCTGGCTCCAGCATTGCCTCTCCTTGGCCCTCCATGGCCTCCTGCCCATACTCCTCAGGCTAGAAAATGAGACAAACATAAAGAGATACAGAGAAGGAAAGATTTACAGAAACAGAAGCAATCATACAGATACGTCGTCATTAATACACTGTCAACCTATTTTTTTTACCATCAGGGAATTCTCAAAAATGACATTTTTTAATGCTCTTTCAAGGCACAGTTAAACTGGTAATAATTAAATCATAAAACGTACTGCAAGTATAGCCGTACAGTACCATTTTTTCTCTCAATTTTGGTTGTCTGTTCTGCAAAAGACAAGGTTGAGAAAACTACATTTCTTGGTTTGTCCAATTTCTCAATTCTCTGAGGAGTCTAGAAATCACTTCTGAACAATTAGACAACCTTGTGGGATTTCAGCTAACTGAAGAGCTCTATGGGTGACACAATTGCTCTGCCTGACTCACTACTTTGAAACTTTTTAATGGACTGCAATAGAGTTTTCTTTAGATATTTTGTCCCCTACAGATTGACAGAATCCCATAAAAAACATCAATCTGAGTCATATGCTGTGCTTCATGAAACAACCCTGTGACAGTGGTGTGACAGTGTATTGAAGGTAAAAAACTCTTTCTGGAAAGTCAGAACCTTCATAATATAATATAATATAATATAATATAATATAATATAATATAATATAATATAATGACTCCAACAAACAGCCAGAAGCTACAAACAAAACATTTGTCCTGTTAACATATTTAGCCAGCGTTTTCCGTGAAGTAGGGACTTGCTCTATTTTTGAGTGAGATTTGTTTGACAGTGTGAGCATAACATTTAAGAACCCTAAACGAAAATGGTGATCAACTGCTTGAAATGAGCACATTATAAAGAGTATATGCTATATATGAGTTTGTGGCATGATTCTGACTGTAGCTTTTTGGCCATACAGAGCTGTTAGTATGGATTTAAAGTCTTGGTCTTGTTGCAAGTCTATTGCAGACACTGAGCTGTGGGACTGGAGTGTGAGGAAAAGGCTGGCACAGTGTGCAGATAGAAAAGTCCATTAATCTGTCAGTACTTCCTTCTTACGGAACCACCCCGCAGCAGCTTGCACAAACAAAACTGTCTCTTTCTTCCACTTAAAAGTGAATTTCAAAAAAGAATCACTTTCTAAAACAGCCCTTCTCAATGGTGGGTAGTAGTAAACTCACTCCAACAGGAACAAAACAGGAGAAAAATATCAAATTTGATGGGGACTATTTTCAGCTGTGGGGAACACACACCTGAGTGATACTTGTTTGTAAGATCAGATCATTGCTGTTTTGCTTTACCAGCAATAAGAAAAGAAATCTGTATAACACAGGTGTAACACTATGGTTTGTGTGGACATACGACATGTGATGAGTGCTTCTGAGAGCTTTCTTAAACAGATAAAGCTCCACTGAAACAAAGCTAGTGGGTCAGCACCACACATTTATTTTTAAACCCAGCACTAATCAAGTCAATTAGGTCAGGAAAGAACAGCCTGTAATCCTGTGTGCTGTCTCAGGCTTGTTATTGCTGTATGCCCACCAACACGATTAGCATGGTCGAGGTTGCACAATGGGAAAACTATCGCTAGAACAGCCCTAATCAGATGGATCATTGCCTGAGAAAAAGTGAACATGACTGTTTGCATCTGTATTTCTGATTGGTCACGAATTTTAATTCAGTCAAGGATAAGACAAGGCAAGGCTTTTATAAAATGTTATAAAATGTGACACCTGAATGGGTTGTGCAAGGGAAATTTTGTGATTAGAGGCCAACAGAGCCAAAACTGAACTCAAAAAGTAGCTGTGTGCATTTGATCACAGTGTCAACAGTTTAGCAGTCTGTTGTGAGGGTGCTGAAATGAGGAGCTTTATCACTCAGATAACGCCTTCGAGAAGCCTATTAGAGCAGGCTGTCAGATTTACTAGATTAGCGAGTCAGTGGAGAGGGTCCAGCTCTGAGTGATGAAGGCTTAGGACCGGATGAGGACCTCACTGTGTCACTGACAGTCTGACAGAGATAGACAAAATGTCAACATACTGACAGCGCATCTCCAGGTCATTAAAAGGGAAGGAAAACAATAGAAAAGAAGCATCCTAACACAGCACGTGCCACTCAAATGTCCAAACTTTGCTATAAGCAGGTTTCACCGCTGCTGTGTCAAGTCAGCTTGATTTTGTGCCTTTCCTTGCATAATAATATCAGAGTGCCTAAAAAAAATGATAAAAGCAGGGGATAGAAGGGGTGACACTGAGGTCAATGGGCAAGAGCATTCGGTGATGTTAGTGGGGGTAGGGCGTTAATGGAAAAGCAGTGTTTGCTTTAAGAGAGGTGATAGTCCCACAGAGAGATTGTTTCTGTCATAAGACACCTGAACAGTGATCTGCATCCTTAATAATCATTGAATGCAGCTCTGTGTGCAGAGCAGACTGGAGAAGTCCTCTTCAATGAAATGAGTATATAGCAACAAAGCCCAAGTCTATTTCAGTCATCTCCAGTTTTTTTCTTTTATAATAACTGTATAAAAGCAATTGCCAGTGTAGTATTCATCCTCAGCAGATGGAAAACTATTCCTCTAAACCAAAGACACGAGCAAACTCGTGCAGACAGGAAATATACATTTAGTACAGTGCATGCTTTTGCTGACAGCGGCAGAATGAAACAGTCCAAATGCACACTAGTAATTCTGTTTTGAAGTGACATGCAGATTCATCAGATTTGACCCTGCTGTCTAAATCTGGCTCTGCTGTCATCACGATCCTATCCAGGCTTTTATGAGTGCAACTTGGCGCAAGTTGCCAGCTCTAATTGAGGCATACGTTTGGAACAGATTTTTGTTTTCCACTTGTTTTCCGGCACATGTGCAGACCTAAATAAAGCCGGTCACTTATAAGAGTAAGTTGCTGCATTGTTAGCGCACACTGGGTAGTTTGTCATAATATGAATATCTTTAAGAGTGCACCCTACTAGTAATGCACGTTCAGTTTGATTTACTCATTGAATGCCAAACAACCTGTAAAAACTGTACAGAATTCCTTCTAAAGATATCAAATCTCAGCTTGTGCTCAAAGGTCAAATTTCCATAAAAAGCCAGTTTTTCAAAGCAAAGTTAAGTTGGCAGACACACATGGATAAGAGAATGCATCATAGGAAAATTGAGGCTTCCCTACTTTTGGACACTAGAATGATGTCTTCTGCTTTTATTTTCCTTTTTAAGTCCAAGTCTCTTAAGTCCACCAATATTGTAGAAATGAACTGCTGTATTGCAACAATAAAGCTTGATAAAGAATAACATAAAAAGTAAGGTATATCATAAATAAATGTTTTAAGTGTATCCTATTAATCTTATAATGGATGCCTTCTAAATGCAAATGTTATTTTCTTTTTTTTTTATGCTTTATTTTGCAGGAATTATGCAAGCTGAAGTTTTTTTTTGTTTTAATGAAAAAAAATCAATTTAAAGACTTATGACATTCATATAATAGTTTAAATTTTTTTTCCACCACTTGTTGTAATGCAATACTGATCCCACATAAGGCAACAATGCTGTACTCCTAATTCAAGTTCACAGGTAATTTATTTCCTGTGTGTTTAAACACTATGCAGTGCTGCTATTCTGCCTCACTGCAGGCAACAAAGCAACGTGTTACACTGTAAGGACGTGCAGCACATACGTTCATGTCAGCTGGGAACTCGTCCTTCTTCACCAAGCCGGTAGCAGCGACGATGTTCCCGACAGCTCCGGTGGTCTTTTCAGCCACTGGAGACACACACACAAACACACACACATAGTGAGAGAGAGAGAGAGAGAGAGAGAGAGAGGGAGACAAATGCAGATAGATTAAAAAGATGCATGACTGTGGTCCTCCGTTGCTTCTTATGTCACTACTGGACATAACAACCACTTACACATGACAAATTAGCCGTTTTCCAGTTATCAGTAGTATTTTACTACTGTAATGAAACCAGGCTTCGAACTCCAGTTAACAGAAATTTAAAGAGGTAACGAGCAGATGGGAAACTCACCTGTGCCCACGCTGTCTTTGGCCTTGCTACCTGAATTGAGAAAAAGCAAACTGTAGTCAGAAAAGGCACAGATTCTTTTACAAATAATTAACTATTTGAAATTTGGAGATTAGTTTTCTTCGTGTGAATGTGTGTGTGCGCATGCGTGTGTAGGTGCTATAACTTTACACTTCTCTGATGCTAATGACAAAAGCAATGCAACAAATGGCTTTAAATGAAATCATCAAAATGATTGTCAAGTCTGAATCTGACTGCCCTTATTATTTGTTAAAATTTGTCATTTTTAAGCGATGTACTTTTCTTTACTACTGAAAAGTAAAAAAAAACCAAAACAACAACAACAACAAAACAAAAACAAAAACGAAGAGGGCAATGTCTCTGCAACTAGGTAAGCTCAGTGTTTGCCCAGTGATTGCATTGATTTTTTTTTCTTTTTGCATTTGGCAAAATAAAAAAAAACTGGTGACCAACTGTTAAACTGTGGTTGTGTGAAAACCCTTAACTTTTGATAACATAGCGATTGCACAGATCAGCTGGTGGTAAACAACCTCCCTCCAAACAGTTGTGGTGTGACTCAGATTGGCTGCAATCACTCTCAGACAGATTCGCAATTGTTTGCAAATCATTTTTTATCTATTTAATAAAAGCAGTTAGATAAGCAACATGCTACAATCAGCACCGATGAGCGCAACTCATCTGCAACACATCTCTTTTCAGTAGGGCACTCAACCCAGCTGACCGTACTCTGTATATATTCCTATACAGAAGCAATCATTCGTATCATTTTGCAATTAAATCATGGTTCTACAGCAATTACATCACTATTTGTGGAAGATTCTGAGTCTCTGTGTTTGTACATGGCAACAGAGGTGTGATTTTTGATTGTTTATTTGATTTAATTAATTATAACAAATAAATTGCAAACAGTTGCTAACTTGACCACATTTGCAAACTAGCAGCACACCGACTCCCTCCTGTTCCCTTTTTATTGCATCTTGATGCACCAAGATCCCTTTGAAGACAGCAACTGACTGCAGCTGGTCGTCGACGCAACTGTTGCAAAGGCAATGAGATCACAGGTTCACTGCACATGCTTGCACTAATTTGGTCACACTGCAGTCTCCAGCCACTGTTTTCCTACTGTGAGTGTAGCATTATCCACCTGATAGCACAGTTCCTAATATACTGTTCCTCCAGTGCTATATGTCGACATGACAAAAAGCTGCAGTAAGTTCCAGAGTCCAGAAAACCTCTTGTGATAAACTGAAATTGAATTAACATGATTACATTTGGACCATCACCGCCAACCAATTACTTTTCATAAATACTGTAATATCATTTTTGTTTATCTTTCACTGTTTGCCTCAGGTCCTGGAGAACAGTGGTGGCTACAGTAGTCGGGCTTCTTGGTTTATTGTAAGGACTTATTAAACCACAACCAAGCCACTGTTCAGTCCTCTGATCCATATTCTTTGGCAGTTGTCATCCATCTACACGCTGTACTCCATCATGCTATTGGGGCAATCTACTGCAGGGCCCATCCAGTTCTGATCACTCAAGCCCTGTCATCCTCTTTATTGTGCAACAGTCAGTGGACTTATTGGTCCCCGAGGGCCTTTAAAAACCAACAAAAAAGAGCAGAAATAATGAAGTACAGAAGCCACTCTTCAAAAGGCGAGCCTCAAAGCAAAGCATACAGTACATCTGAGTGATGCCTCCATTTAAGTTTGGCTTTGGTAAATTGCAGCTATTGCGCAATGGAGCACAAATGGAAGATAGCTGCAGGTGTGATTGCCAAATGATATTAGAATTATTATTCTTCACAAACTGACTTTGGATATTTTTAGACTACGGATTCAACAAAACATCTGCAACATTTTCCATCATCAGGAAAAAAGGGTTGATAATGATTTCTTGTAGTGTTTAAGTAAAAAAAAAGAAAAGAAGGATGGAATAAATTAGCACTAATGAAATGATATAGTTGAAACCGATTACAGATAAACGCTATTTTTTTGAACTGCAAATGTTAGCAAAAGCGATAACTGTGTAAACTAAATTTCCATATGGTCGGACTGATGCTGTGTGACTGCAAGGGTCTGCAAAATAAAAACAGTTTTTAATGTGATGCTGTAAAAAAATACTAATTTGTCATAAAAAAATAGGAAACAGATGCTTTATGAATAGCATCCTATACTATAGGGGTTTCTCTTTCCCACCTCTGCTTGCCTTTCTCAGCCTGACTGCTCAGTTCAGGTGGTTGGGTGGTTTGCAGCTGCAGCAGCAGTAGCAGCTGTCAAAAGGTGGGCCACAGTCCTATTAGATCACTCTTACCCCTCCTCCATGAGGGACTGTCAAGCATATCACATACAGCTTTCTAGGGCACCACCATATTCAACAGCGGCATGTAGAACCACAGAGACACCACAGAAGTGAGCCTTTCCTGCCATTGCGTTAACAAGGACATGATGAAATTGGTTCTGCACATGTTTTGACTACAGTCTGATACGTTTGGTGGTGCTGATCAGTGACAGGGACACTATGCTAAATGTGTAAGATAATGAGATTCCACCGAAATGCGAACACATTTGACAACCTGTGCTGGATGTGTGCTCGATGTTGTAACCCATCATATTGTTGCGGAATCAATTATACAAGCTGGTGACTGTAAAACAAGCAGGAGGCCTGTCACTGGAAATTTGGTTCCTCTCACAACAACTCAGCAGCTGACAAAATAAATTCCAAGCAGGCCTGCTCCGCGTCTCCTGAGTCACACTGATCTCCCGACTAATACGTAAGTAACTATTTGTCATCACAAACAAGATGGGGAAAGTTGCAAATAAAGACTGCTGAAGTGCACCTGATAAATCACTTTGTCGATCAATGGAAACTCATCAGCAACTCTTTTGATTAACAGCGCGAGTCACTTGTGGCATCCTCTACCAGTCGTGAGGATTTGCTGCTCTTCTCATCTTATGTATTCACACAGAGAACACGTTCTGGTTTTTGGTATGTTGATTAAAAGAAAGCAGCCAATCTGAAGACACCAATGTAAATTTTAGAATAAAAGATCATGGAAACTGTACAACTCAAATGAGTAAAATAAGAACAACTGCTGAAAATGTGACTTTTGATTAATTTTTTTGAGACATTAAATCATCAGATTATCAACAAAAATGCTGGGATATTAAATCTTAACTGACACCAGTACATAATGAATTACACTGATTACTTGAGTAATTTATTAGCACTACCTTTACAGCATAACAGAAAATGATTTAAATGTTTTAAATGTTGAGAAATACCGTATTATCACCCTCCATTGCTACATCTATTTAATTAATGATTGAAACCAAGTGATATAGATTGGGTTAATGATGCAAGCTGCATATCTGACAACTACACTTTAAATCAGCAGACAGATTTGCTCGTTAGTTGCAGGCTGTCAATGACAAGTTAGCCAGCACTGAAAAGCACAAAAAGCAGGCCTGCTCCTCCTAGGGTCTGTTTGTCCCTAGGAGGAGACTGCTGACACTGTTTTACAATCTGCTGCTATCCAATCCACAGGCATGTTGCAGGAGCTGCTCCCACCATCAGCTGCCCCACCCCCACTCCTATTTCCATCTCCTTCCCATAACCTAGACAGGCCACAAGGACACCCAGATTCCTTGTATCACACACTTCTACGTCACAACGAAATACTTTGAAACAGAGTTCACTACTATTATTCTGCTGAAATTGAGAGTCAGGGCTGGATTACTCATTTTTGATACGCTGTGGTATTTTACACCAAATCGGCTTGCAACATTAGAACAAAAATATTGATCAGCTCAGAGGCTGGCTGGTTCATTATACTGCCGCCACTCAAGTGAACGACACTGGATTTATCAAAGGAAGGCACTTGGATGCACTTTCTGCACACAATGAGCTATGGATAGCTGTAATATTGTCCCTTAACTGTGAACTGAGAACAAACAAAGACAAACATATATAGGCGAACAATGCGTTCAGCCTCCTGCTTGTTTGTTTCCTGTATAAGAGATTTACACAGTTAGTAAGAAGAGCTACTGTATAATTGAAGCATTTGATTCAGGATGTATACTGCATGATCTAAGTCATAAAATATTCCTTGAGCTTTTCTACAGCTGCTCCTGCATGTAGCGGGACGATAACAGGCGTGTGTACAATTTGCATGCAAATAATCTGCAAGCATACATTTGTGATCATCTTACCTACAAACATGACTCCTTCCTTTGTCTTTTCAGCAGCAACTGCAACTCCTTCCTTGGTCTTCTCTGCAGCCACAGCCATCCCCTCTTTCGCTTTAGACAAACCCTTCATAAACACATCCATCTTGGCCAAGCTACTGTGGAGAGAAGCACCATTAGCTGATGTCAGTCAATGTGCAGCCTTTGTCTTATTTATACACATTTAAAGCCTCATTATTAATACGGGAGGGTAATTATTTTATTCCCATCCATTTTTTATGAACCTTTATATATTCCAGTCTAATATTAGAGCATACATTATGAGAAGAGAAGGCAGCACCGCCTCCTGTGGTGGATCGTGACAGCCACACTCCAGCCATCAGGCTGTAGTAAAAACCTTCTGTTCACTCATGCATTCAACCCCATTTTTCTCCCCCTCACACCCTCCTCGATGCATGAAATATTCAGAGGTAAAAATATGTCAATGAAATGCTTAACCCAGCAGGCAACTCATTAATTATTGCTCGTCTGTAACGCTACTCTTAGTAGCAGAAAGATGACAGGATGACTGCGCCGGGCCCCCTTTTTTAAAGGACTGCACGGCGTATTACGATAGAAGGTGGCATCTATTTCCAAGAGCTACATGGCGTTGCTGGGGGAAGGGAAACGCGGTGTAAGATAGGATTTCTGCACGAATAACGGTTTTAGCGACGAATTGTGTGGTGTGGAAGCGATACGAGGCTGCCCGATTACACGCGGGGGGCACATCGCGATGAAGCAGACTAACAGCTGGTATTCTTCATTCTGGCATTACACACGTCCCTCCGAGTCCCATCCTGGATGCTGCAGGTCAAGGATGCAACAATGATTAAAATATGCACCAGTTCACGTCGACCGATTCCCACGTTCACATTCCGCCCCTGGCTTTTGTGTCTTTTGTACGTGCATTATCTTCCACGTACAAACAAACAGTACACAGAAAAAAAAATATCACGATCATTACTAGTATTTTTTTTTTATGCATTTAATAGTATTTCAAGCACGGTGCAAACATTCCAGTGACGACGCTCACATACATGGCTCTCAAACGGAGGTGACCTCTATATGTTCAGGAATAATAATAATACTGGATTAAGCAGTAGAAAAACGTGTTCTTACCTATTTACAAATAGCCTTCGACTTGTCCCCTTCTGATACAGTCGAGTCAAACTACCGTCTAAATGGGAGATATCTTCAAATGATCACTAGGTGGGCCTTCCTCGGGCAGATCTCCACCAACAGGGACGGCCCCCTTCACAGTGCGGCTGAGACGATCACGCCCCCCCACACCCCCCTCCCCCTCTCCTCTCTCCACCATTGCCTATTGATCCCCTCATGTGTCACAGCAAGGAAAAAAGGGCCACTCCACGTTACCTCGCCCACTTTTTTTGCAATAGTTACACCATGTGTCATTAGGACAATAAATACATGAAAATCTACGTTTCTTCTCTGGACATACTACATACTCTGCTGAGCATATCCATCTATCTATCTATCTATCTATCTATCTATCACTTTCTGTTTGTGAACTTTTATTAAATGAAAAACTGCTAGAGCTCAGTTTTTCTATAGCTGGTCTCCATTTTTGATTTAACTGCTGGAACATCTCACCTTCCACTTATCCAAGAGCCATTCTGACTTGTATTAATACCCAGTTAACAATCGCCAGAATATGTTTTTAATCCCCTATAAATTACACATCTTTAACATAAAGAACAAGACAATATGATGCAAATTTCAGTGGATTAAATAATAACATGGCTAATCAAATACAATTTGAATATTAAAAATTAGTTATATGTAAAAAAAAAAAAATAAAACTTTTGCTTATCTGTTGTTTTTTCTATATGTTAAGCAGAGGCACCATTGTCTTATATATTTTGGATGCAATTAACCTGCAAATTTAAGAATCTGCTATAATCTTACCGGAAAATGGTAGGTTTGACCAGAGGCGGAGCCAGACATTTGAAACACCCGGGGCTTAGCCCAAAGAGTAGTATGCATGTGGGATTTTTTTTTTTTTTTTTTGGGGGGGGGGGGGGGGGGGGTGTAGAAATGACTAAAAGATTAATAGGCTCTGTTCAAAAAAGAATGACTTCATATAGGGAAAAATATATATCACATATGCAGGACACCTTAAACTAGTTTTTTAATTAAGCAGCAAGGCAGAACAAGGTCAGGGCTGTATCAAGACACGAGGACTAAACCCCAATTCAACCAGACCCAGAACTGATCCAGAATTAAAACAGGACTACAACAGTTCAAAATCAGGACTACTGAGGACTTAACCAAGACAGAACCAGAATCAGAACTAGATGATAGTAGCACTAAAAATCATCATAGACCTGCACTACACTTATTTTTTAATTCTACCAAAGTCCACTATTTAGATTGAGAAAAGTTTATATAATTATTTAGCCTTGTTGTGCAAACAAGCCTGCAGAACTTAATTAATGTAGAATTTGAAAAATAACAAACCTAAAAAGAAACACTAGGTACGAGATACATGAGGACCTATGATACGGTGATACTTTTGGTAAACAACCATTTGACTAACATGTGTGTCTCACCTGCTCTTGTTCATCTGTTCTGTCCTCGTTCTCCTCTCTCTCCCTCTTTGTGCTGACAATCATCAAATATACAGTTGAAACCAGATATTTACTCTTCAGATAAAAACACTTTTTTAATTGTAACATCAAATCAGACTAAATGTTTATTTTTTAGATTGATAAATATAAAAACATATTTGTTAACTTTAAGAGTAAAGAGAGAAACTATCTGTATTTCTTAATTGCAAATGGCACCAAATTGTATTCAAACTTGAGCCACATTTATGGAGCTCCACAGTTCTTTTCCTGGTGTTTTGGTTGATATCTCTTGATTTTCCCATGTCAAAGAAACAGGCTCTGTGTTTTGCCTTATATGCATCCACAGCTGTGCCACCAATTTACTCACATGGACTCTACTAACCTATCAGAAGCTTCTTCAGCTCAGAATGGAATCGTCTGGAGTTTTCTTATTAATTAACAATAAATTTAGTGTACATGTACTCCTAAATTTGATGAAAGTGATAAAAATAGCTCTGTCTCTCTTTATTCTGAAATTTAACTAATTCAAAATATATTTCAATATTTATCTAAAACAAAAATTTACTCTAAATTGATGTTGTACAGTAAAAATGTTTTATGTTTTCTCCCTAAAGTGTATGTAAATATCTGGTTACAAATGTGAATATCCTGCTGTGTACTGAAATCCCTCTTGTTTTGCATAGAAATACACTGAACAACATACAAAGCATAATATATAAAATAACATTTACCTGAGTTTTTTCTTTGAAAGAACCCTCGAATGTCCATTCTTATGTTTCAGTACATAACTGAAACCGATTTAGTCGGGGAGGGTAAGAACTGAAAATATGAAATAAACACACGTAAGCTAAGACTCTAAAAAAAATAGCATTTGTTCGGCTTTTCATTTTGCCATTTGTTGATTCACTTGAAGAGCAAGTAACGTAATATTGGTCAAGTGATCAGTTTCATATCAATCTTTCGTGATGCACCGTCATATTTACATTATTTGTACGGTACGAATGATTTGCTTTGGTACCTGGTCAAACTTAAGCTCTCCTTAGTATGGCTGGCTCCGTCTCTCCAACAGCGCACTCACAGGCAGCAGCTGCCCCGCCCCCTCGCTCAGTCGCTTAGTGCCTGAGCTTGGATCATACCAATATCAGGGGGGGATTCACGCACAGTCGTAAATTCCCACAGTGTGCACTATGTGCTTCGAATATTGTGTGTACTTTTTGTTTTATACAGTTGTCAGCCAGGCATCTAACTATGAAAAAATTACACTCCAAAATACCCCGGGCTTCTGACAAAACAACCCGGGCTTAAGCCCAGTAAGCCACCCCCACGCTCCGCCCCTGGGTTTGACCCATTTTAATATATGAGCTTTATATATGGGATGATCGTGGCTCAAGAGTTGGGAGTTCGCCTTGTAATCGGAAGGTTGCCGGTTCGAGCCTTGGCTCGGACAGTCTTAGCTGTTGTGTCCTTGGGCAAGACACTTCACCTGTTGCCTACTGATGGTGGTCAGAGGGCCCGGTGGCGCCAGTGTCCGTGCAGCCTCGCCTCTGTCAGTGCGCCCCAGGGCAGCTGTGGCTACAATGTAGCTTGCCATCACCTGTGTGTGAATGGGTGGATGACTGGATATGTAAAGCGCTTTGGGGTCCTTAGGGACTAGTAAAGCGCTATATAAATATTTACCATATAATATGTCGAAATATTTCTTATGCAATGTGCATACCTTTGTACTCTTATTTGTACTGTTTAAACTATAACATGTACCCGAAGTGTTTTATTTGCTATACTGCACACCACAGTCTGGCATATAACCATTTAAAATGCCTTAAGTGACAAATGTAACCACATATTGTGCTTTATGGATTTCTGCAACTTCAGCTGTAACTGTTTTCTGCATTCAGCTCACTTACAGTAATCTCAGATTATCTCAGATAGATAAGACTAGACTCTTGTCTGTAATCTAACCATTTCTTTGGCATATTGGCATGCTATGTGCAACACGAGTGTGATATCAGGGTGATACCACTTTGTGCGAGAGGTAGGGGTGGACTGATTCATGGTGATGCTTAATGAGATCGTGCCCTATTTACCAGAAACATAAAGAATAAAGTTAATGATATTCTCAGAAGTAAAACATTTTTTATGTAGAACTAATTACTGTGAAAAGTAACTCAACAGGACGACTATCACGCGTGTCTTAGTATAACAGTTTTTTTTTTCCATTTAATTCAATTATTTTTTATTTTATCATGGATGTTCGGATTTTATGACTACAGCAAAAGATCCTCAGCCAATCAGAGTCACGATGACCTCAGATGGACTCGTGATTTTCCTCGAGCAGTATATTATATTTAGGCAATTCACAGGCACAATTTAGGGGGGAAGGGGTTAAACACCACCCCTCCCCTTTTACCCCCCTTTCTGACGTATTTGCGCTGACGCGATTCATGTTGTAATGGGAGAAAGATTGCGAAATCCTCCTCCCCCCTCCTTCATCCCGAGAACCCCCCAACCCCCATTCTGAGGAAATCCCACATAGCCGCATCTCTTTGAATCGTCCAGCTCTCTCACGTTTGTTCTCGGCTGTGGCTTGTGTGAGAAGGTGACCCATAAAGAGCCCGCAACGCATAATCAAACAGTAAGGTTATCTCCTCCCACAACTTACGAACTACACCATTTAATGTGCGATCTACTCCTCAGTTTTAAAAAACAAACAAATATGTTCAAGAGTCACGGGACGGTGCTGTCCGTGGTGCTGAAGGGAATCTCTGTCCATGGTGCTGAGCTGCTTCAGTCAGTATTGACACAGCCCCGGAGGACGTGGTGCAACATAAAAGAGGATATAAACCCCCTTCCAATCATCCACAAACAGACTTCAATAATTTTTACATACAGTCAGCCCAGATGTCTTTTTCTCCATTTTGCTTTCAGCCTCAGAGGCTGAGCAGAGGAACTCACATGTTGGTTTCAGCACATGGCTGTTTGTAAATGTAAGCCACATCTGCCCTCTTGTGGTCTTAAGGACATTTTCAGCAGCAAACATCTAGGCTGTAGGAATAATTAGCATGTACATTTAAAATAAAAGTATGTAAGCAAGTTACATTCAGCATTAACAGTTTGTTACAGATCACTGGAAGGCAGCTTTTAAAAAATTGTTCTGGTAAAATAGATGTCACTCTGTGGTGTGTAAAAATAAAAGCTTAGATTTTGCAGTTCATGTCCAAATATCCACAACAAGAAAGAAAGAAAGAAAGAAAGAAAGAAAGAAATCCAGTTCTTTCAGGTAAATCAAACCAAAGAATTAAGGTGGCTTTTTTTTTACACTAAGTGTTTATAACAAGTGAACATGTTGTTTTCATAATACAGTTTATGCAGTTACATCTGTTTCTATGGCTTTCTACTGGCTTCATGCATCACAGCCACTGGACGCAGCTGAGCCCCAAACACAGAGAGCAGCACAACTTGAGATTCATCTCTTCAAAGAGAAGACGGTTTTGTTGGAGTTGGCAGATTTGAGGCAAGGCTCTTTTTTTTAAAGTCCCTGAAGGCTTTATAAAAGTTACCAAATCAACTGACACAGTCAATAAAATGCACAGAGAGGATTTAAGTCAGGTCATATGGCTGATACATGTTTCTTATAACAATGGAGGTGATCATTACTAACTATGTATGTCAGTACTGATCATTTAGTGATTCATATACACTCATATACCTTCTAAAATGACTCATCATCAATCTAACATGTTTGGTTCATGGCTATTAGCATCCAGCAACTGTTATTTCATGCTGACTTGACAGATTTGGTCTGTTGTTGCAATAATTAATTATTTTTAAATACAAAAGCTAATCAGTGCCGCTTGAGCTGTGATGCTAACAGATACAGTCAGACTGGGACTGCGAACAGATTTCACATCTGTGATCGTGGTGACTAATGACTGTAGGCGTACTGTTAAAACGGATGCTGAGATTTAAGACCTGCCACTCAACCATACAGGAAAAGACACAGATGCCCCTGTCGCTTAAGCTCACAATAAGGTAGGCACAATGACATTAAGAACTTGTTAATTTCAGTTAATTTCTTTTTTTAAATTAAAATATTAACTTTTAACATGTTTTTCTTCCACAATTGTTACTTGTTTTGTTATGGACTGATTTTCATCCCGAAAAGCCCCCCCCCCCCCCCCCCCCCCACACACACACACACACACACACATGAAAATCCCCAATCAACCAAGCAAAAAACAAAACAAGACAAAACAATAGAACATATAAAAGAAAAGAATTACCCGATGTAGGACCTTACCTGAGTTTTTCCGTGTTTTGATTACTTGATAGCAAAACTGATGCAACTTCCTAAATGATGAATGTATTATTAATATTAGATTTCTGCAAATTGAACCAATTAAAGACTGAGTGTGAGGGGTTGTACACCTGTGATCTGGAGTGAAACCTGAAGATCTGGGTTCCCTGGGAAGGTGTCTGTTTTGCTTTTTTGTTAATCCAGCTTTGCTCAGTTATCCCAGTAAACACATCACGGTTGGATATACCCCTGATTGGCTCCCCTCAGTGAAAACTTCTGAAAACCCTTCCAGTTAACAGCACTTTAATGAACAGCAGCATGTAAAGTCTCCTCTCGGTAGGTTTACCGTATTTAAATAGGAGGAGCTTGCTGTTTGTTGCTAATAAGGGTCCAGTGTTCAGCTTTTGTGAACATGTTTTTTTCCAATCCATTTAACAAATGCCCCTTTACTACACCACATTACCTCGCACGACACTTTCAAGAAAACAGCTCTCATCCTTCGCTGCAGTTTATCTGAATTCAGAATCGTGGAAATTGAATAATATCTGCTCCTTAGCCTGTAAATGTTGCAGAAGACATGCTCACTGCTCGCAGAACATTGTGTTTGTACAGCTTTAGTGCCCACAAGTTTATGTGAATGAGTAGCAGGCCGTGTTTGAAGTAGACTGTGCAAGCGCTACAGACCCAGCAGGCCAAAAATAAAGGTGACTCACCATGAGTTATATGCTGCGAAATAAATTGTGACATAAAATGTTCTCTGTGTGCAGCTCCAAAATCGCTAGCACAGTCAGATTTCTCAGCCTCACTGGGCAGCGGGCCTTTCAGCCCCCAGTGAACCCGGCTTCTTTACGACTCCAGCTCCTGAACGATGCTTTTCCTTTTACAGAGCCATTGAGTAGAGTCAGTCAGTCACGGCAAGCATTATATAATTCTAATCAATCTAAGTAATAAAATGTTGACATAGACTGAGGCCACCATGCAGTTGAAATTTACAGCTGTTTAGACTGCAAGTCATTTCCCTATGGCATGCGCCTACATGCTGCATCCGCCTTCTCAAGCTGAGTGAAAATAAAAGACTGCATGTGAAAGTCTTCAATTCTGAGTTTTACTCCTTCTTTGAAGCAGCTGTGAATGACTGTGTACATTTACCGCATTGGATATTTTGTAGTCTGCCACAAACTGTCAGTAAAAAAAAAGTAGGAGTGTTTGCTGTGGGTCTCTGAGTCAAGAAAAAAAAGCTTGATGTTTTTAAGAATGATGAATAAATCCACGAAGCAGAGTGGCAACACCTCTAGGTGGCAGCAGAGACTGTTTGTCTTCTCAAGGGCTGTGATTACTATTCCCGGCACTAACCAGGGAGCATATCAGCTCAGGACATGCATGAATCGATTCATTCTAATGTATATGCGCCGTTGCAAGGAATGAAATATTTCCTTGTATCTGCCACTCGTCCTCGGCAGCCAGGGTGCGCAGCTGTTAGATGTGGCAGCGATGCTGCTGACATCACCTTGAAAAGCCTTGGCTCTCGGTGTCTCACATCTGCATGTGTAAGAGCAGCAAGTTTAGCGTCAACATCCAAAATGGCACAAGATAAACTCTTGCCTCACAGTCAAGATGGACGGAAGGAGGAAAGCACATCCTTCGGCTCAAATGGCTTTGTTTATATCACACATAGTGTAACACTGTGGCGTGTTTACAGCTCTTGGATAGGGTTTATGTTCTATTTGTTTTTATCACACAGGTTTGTGTTTGTTATACAAAAACTGTGCCAGTAATCACCTATAGCTGTCCATATCCCTTAAGAATACACCCATGCTTTTGATAATGTGTGTTAATTTATGTAACATGATATATTTGTATTGACGAGCCCCCATTCACTATGTACATTACACACACGCTGCCTATAGTCGACTGATTGAACTATCCTTTGGGTGTAATAGCAGGCGTGCTAAAATTAAAGGCATTATGCAAATTATACATACAAAGTGCTCAAAGCAATTCTCCATCTTCTTTATGCGCCCGGGCTCGATGAATCTGTGTGAGAGCACTTTCACCAATGATTGAACTCCTTATACAGCACCTGAACGTAAGCCAAGCTATACAGATTACCAATGTGACATACTGGAAGCAATATTATGTCATAGCAATTTATTAAACTGTCTCCAGGCTGACCACATGAGCGGCAAAGGAGAACTTGTGTCTCGTGCGTGCCTTACTGCCTCCAGTAAGGAGTGAATTTTCCTCCTGACTGGAAAAACATTGCTCAATTTCCTTTTTTGACTTGTCAATTTTGGGCAGTTATATAAACCCATCACAGCTGGCTGGTTGCTTGCACAATTGCCTGCTATTAATTGTGATGCATAATTGCATTACATAATGCGTTATGCTGCCTTTTAAAAAGACTCGAACAGCTGTGGCTATCGGCTGTCTCTGCTGTGCATAGAGTCAAGCTCTCTCCTTGAATACAGTCCCAGACAACAGTCTGATCGTAAATGGAAGCTGTCATAGGTCATTGTCAGTCTCAAACCATATCAATAGGTCTTTTGTAACTCCTACAGCACTTCAATATATTATGTCAATGAATTGTAAGATTTTGAGTCCGGGGAGATTTGATTCATTTACATTCTCTTATCAGACTGCCGCTAATTTAAACACAGCAGTCGTACAATGTCATCAGTGACAGACAGAGAAATAAATCTCTGTTATAGAAAGAGAGAGAGAGAGATGCACAAGAGGGACAGTGAGCGGCGATCGACTCTGCCTGTAGGTTCCCCCAGCAGATGGTAGTGCAGCATCATGGAGGAGCTGCTCTCAGAACAGCATGAAAGTGGCGTAGGGAGATGAGCAGTCTGCAAATGAATGCTAAAGATTCTGAGGCATGGACATTAATGGGATAATAGGATCATGTCTTACCCACACACTCTGCAAGATGGCATATTTGTACAAAAATAGACAGACTCACGAGTGACAGCAGCGTATCTTTCAGTATCTCCCATATGGTGTACCCAAGGGGAAGATTAACCCTTACATATTGTTCAGGTCATATTTGACATGTTTTGATATTTGACAGCAGCAAAAATATCTTAAATCTCTTCTTTTTTTTGACTTTTTCCCAAAGTCCCTCAAATTTCACAAAAATGAAAAGAATTAAAGATTGTATACTTTTGTCTAGATGCTATAGATTTTTGTACACCGAGGCTGTTCTAGACTGAATTTCATCATTTGCATCTTTTGATATGGATTTTAAATCCACCAGTTTGAAGTCAAATAAAGGAAAATGGTGGTTTTATGGGTTTGTGTGTATTTTTTTGTGAGACAGTGGTGGCAGAGGTCATGGGGAACCTTGACATAAGAAGTGTTTGTGTTCCCTCTGTGTTTGTCCAGGTTTTTGCAGAGAATGGCCTTTGTGGGGTCATGTGGTATCCCGAAAGAGACAGTAACACAGCTCAGGAGTGATCATTTATGGTGTACATGAGGAACAGAGGTCACACGGAGGTCAGTAGGTGACTCAACACAGACACAACATCTGTACCTGCAAGCACAAGCACCGACAATGTCGTTAAATAACCTAAAAATAAACAAATTTCATCCATCCATCCATCCATCCATCCATCCATCCATCCATCCATCCATCCATCCATCCATCCATCCATCCATCCATCCATCAAGGGAGACACTGAGTTGTTCCCAACCTAGCCAAGATATATAATGTCTCCAGCTTGCTCCATGTCTGCTCTGGTGTCTCCTGCCAGTAGGACATATTTGAAAACCTTAACCAAGGTGGGATCCAGTGTCCTGGTCAAAAGCCCGAACCACCTCAACCATCTCCTTATAATGTGCAGGAGTAGAGTCCCATCTCTGAGATCCTCCTGAATGTCCATATCTTGCTTGTATTAACTTGTATTCACAAAATATATGAAGAAGAGAAGATTACTGGGCATGGTTACCCTGGTCAGGGTAACCGGGGTGCTCAAGGGACAGCACCTGGTGGCCATGCTTTAGCCAGTGGAGCTTGACTGGGCCCAACCATAAAAGCTACAAGATGGACCAACACTCCCAGGAGGAGTTGTAGTGGTTCTGTGCTTTTGTGGATCAGGAAGCTGAAGCCCTGTCGATCTGACATGGAAAAAAACCCCCCAAACAAACCAAATCCATTTATTCTGATGTAACTGAGATTTATTTTAAGCTAATTGAGATTAAACTCACTGAGCGCTAACTGAGATCAAAAGAGGGGTTGTGCGGGTCATAAGATTATAAAACCACCTAAGCTGCCTTTTCAGTGAGTGAGAAAAATACATGCACGTCCCACACACGCATGCACTGTGAACACACAGCCTTGTTTGCAATAAACAGATTCTTATGTTTTGTGTTTTACATGTTAGATATGAGAAGGGTTTTTCTTAATCAGAGAGCTGTTGATAACAGCTGTAATGTTTACACATGGTTACATAATGAATGCTAGAAGTTCCAGAATGTGATTTTCATTTTCATGTAGTTAAATCAATGTGGCTGATATATTTTCATGTCTTAGACATAATGGGACATGATAGTGGGTGATAATAGATTTATTTGTGGCAAAAATTAATTTAGTGTCAACAGTATGTAAAGGTTAAAAGTGGAGCACAGGGCGTGTGTGTGTTGCTGCAGCTTTGTATCCGCTCACTTACGCAAATGAATCTCTGACTGAGTGCAAGAAAAATATTCAAACAGCAGATAAAATACTTGATTCGGCAGGAGCAGAAAGTAAACCCAAAACCAAACAAGGACCAGAGCAAATATCAAATATGCTCAGACGTGATGAGCCCCCCCCCCACCCCCCAAAACAAAAAAATCTCCATAATGGCTTCATTTGCATAACAAAGAGTTTTTTTTGTTGCAACTGCGACTTCTGTGTCATCAAACACTTTGCTTTGCTGGAGTATTGCTTGTGGTATTACAAGCATTATGTAGTCAAATATAAAGTAAGACTGAAGCGCATTACTATTTCCGAGTTGGCCTTTTCAAAATTGCCACACTGTAAGTGCATGCAGAAGTGAGATCAACCTGTCTGATTCATCTGAGATTCCGATTGTCTCTGCCCCTAAACACAAAGTGAAGTATTGTTTCTGCGCTGTATTGTATTCCATTTGGGAAATATCAAATAGGAGCAGATAGATTCACCCTCTCATAGGTGCTTGAAGAAAGTGTGGTGAAGGAAGTTTATCACACTGTAGCAGAAGCACAAAAAAGAAAGAAAGAAAGAAAAACTCGACTCAGAGCAAGGAGTGCTCGTACATGACAATGTGACATTTTCTGTGCTCCCCTCCACCCCCCCCACACACACACACACACACACACACACACACACACACACACACACACACACACACACACACACACGTAGGAAAATATTTAGTATACACATCCAGAAATGCATACACTATTATATATTGTACATATATTTATTAGTTTCAGGTTGGCCATTCTTGTATTTTGCTCGTTTGTGTTGTTGTGTTTGCACATCTCTGTTGCTTGTGGGGCTCGCACACAAGAATTTCACTCGCATGTGCTGTGCCAGTGTGCCTGCACATGTGATGTGACAATAAAAAGTGATTTGATTTGATTTGGAAATAAGATGTCAAGGTCTGTTGATGGAAGTTTTCATTAAGGTGAAACATACCTTGCCCTGTATGTTCTGACACAATACAGAAACATCAGCCTTTAAGTTCTGAGGCATAACTGTGTCCTTTGAAGTCATGCAAAGTGGCTCTCATCAGATGAGAGCTCTGCAGACGGAGCCATACAGCATATAAAAAAATGCTGTGATTGGAAACCTGGTAAGCTAATGAGTTTGCACTTCTATCTTCTCAATTTGTACAGGCTTTTGTGCCAAGGCCTTTGAGGCTTTTCTGTGCCAAGTCTTGTAATAGTGTTCTCATTGTTCGCCTGAGAATCTGACACTTTTTTCATGAAACTTAGGGGGAATCCATCTCTGAACTTTTTTTTTTCATTTCTTATGGGAAAGACAAGGAGACATTCTCTGTGAATTATGGATATTACTGCAGTGAAATTAAGATGACAAAGAAATGGCATGCAAAAAAAAGAATCTGTCTTAACGGCTCTAAAGAGTGGACACTTTGCAACTGCATCTGAGCTGCAATGCGGCATAACAAGTGACAAGTAGCTCTTGTTAAAGACTAATAAAACCATATAGACATTTCACCTTTGTTCTCACTTTATGTTAGCCAGAGAGCCTGAAAACATACAGTCTTATACACAATAATTACCTATAACTATTAGTTATTAGTTTTGCTCTAATATTGCGTATATCAATAACAAAATTATTGTCATAAAAGCTCTCCCTCGCTCCCTCCTCTCACGTTTTGGTCTCTTGGTGCCTTAGCAAACCACATAACTGCTGTATCTTCTAAATGAGCTACAAATTAGAAAGGGCTTTTACACTCGGGAGTTGTTCAAAGTCTACGGAGGGCAGTGACCACAGTGCTTATCTGGGCTTAAGATGGGGGCTGTTGAGATTTGCTGGGAGCGGAACTAGAGGCTGATTGAGTCTTCAGGCATGTCCAATCCTATCCATTCAACCATTAATGCCCAAGAGTAGACCGGAGGAAACATTACAGCCCTTAGATCCACTCTCAGGCAGATAGGCCAGGGTTCCTTCTCCTCCTCATGCTAACTGCTTCCTTTTCCCAGCTTTAGTAGTGAAAAAAACAGTGCAGAACATTTTTCATATCCTCTTTATACAGTAGATTCACCACAGGAATCTCCTGCACCCACAGAAATACAGATTTTTTTGATGAAATAAACAGCTGTTGGGGGGGGGGGGGGGTTAGATAAACACACAGTAGTTACTCAGCACTATGCACTTTGTTGTGAATGCAAATAAATGCTCATTCACAAATATAATATCCTACGGGTCAATCTACTGAAGAGTCATTTAAAGTCACTGAAAAATCATTTAAAGTCATTTTGGGGAGAACTTATAACAAATATGTCCTGTAAAATATTATGATTTCTTCTGCACAGATCAGGCACGCGATGGATTCATTCACACACAGAGACAAGCACACGCACGCACACACACATGGGTGGCGATTCTATGCAGCTCAAGGTTGTTGCGCTTATTGAATATATCAACTTAACCACTGATGTCATTGATCAAGAAGCCAATTCCAGTTCTATTATTGTGTTAGAGGGTAAAACAATTGCCAAACGACTTTGTAAGGTGCACTCACTTGGTAAACAGATCTCAGATCCATTAAAGCCTTGGAGATTATCAAGCCTTAGTCCAACAATTTGTGGGGACCGCTCTAAACACCTTAGTGCTGACCTTCCTCATCCAGTTGAAAGTCAGTGGGAAACGTGGCAAGGAGCCCGTCATAACCACAAGCACCTCCCTGCACTTTAATTACGCTGCATCTCGATGGATGGCCATTTCCTTGTCCTCTCGCCCCCCTTATATAACCATGTGTTCCTATCAATACCTCAGACCCACTTACCATATTTGCCATATAGGTTTAACAGCCCCCACGATACTGCTGGCCACAGTTAATCACAGTATACTTACTCCATGATAGATATGGCATAGCATGAACTCCATCACATTGATATTGCTGCCAGGACATTGTGTTACCTGCCTCTCTGTGACCTCTGAGTGAGGAACGAGGATCCTTTCCATGTGCTTAATCATAATGCACAGTGCCTACTGCATTGATAGGTTAATGTACCCGAGAGGATCAATGCAGTCTCGAGGACGTCTAGTACAACAGACATTCAAAGGTTTGGCAAAGGCTTAACAATGAGCGCAGTCTGGCTATGGATCTGAATACAACTTAATTAAATGGAGTTGTGTGCGGTCTCGTGACTGGTGTGACGAGCTACTGTAGATAATTGGCAAGCACAGCAATTCCAGAGAATGCAAATTTGACCGGAAGCTCATTAAAATCACATAAACATTTTCTACATGTTTGTTTTGGAAACTCATTCTTCAGATCAGCTTCAGTTCAATACTTTGAACCCCCCCTCCCCCAAAAAACTGGCACAGTAATGAATGTTTGTAACCTTCGGGGACCGAAATAAGGTTTAACTCAAAGCTGTCTTGATGTGGATTTCTATCAGTTATATAATGTCACAGTGATATTCAGGATCTTTGAAGATATCTGGCAAGGCTCGCAAGAGATCAACAGCTGAAGCGTGTTTGTACTTGTAATCTCCATAAAACTTTATGCAAATCTCTTTGGAGAAAAAAGAGGCCTCACATGGAAAACTCAGCAATAATTGAAAAACAAGTCAGAAACAATTTTTTATCCCTCTCTGTCAAGATAATTCTTTCAGTTTGGTATTTAAAGGAAGGTTATGTGGACAGGAAACATGAAAAAGTCTTTCTTTAGAATTTTTCTTTTTAAATTTTGTGAAATGCTACCTAGGTTACTGTATCTTTGTCCTCTGAAGGGGAAAAAAGCATCCGCATGCATACAGAGGAAAACATTTGCTCCCAATGAATAAATAATGAAAGGAAATGAGGCGCTTGCATTAATTTGCAAAGCATAAAATGAGAAAATATTTCACACAGTTTTTAAGCCAAGGTTTTTGGGTGGGATCATTATCCTCGCAGCGGGGTGTTACAATATGCAGCCAAAAATAGCAGCACTTTGGAAACTTTAAAAATGCAGCGTACTTTGACATTAAATGAAATGGAAAGCATTCTACAACCTTTTTATTTTAAAAGGAGCAGTGCTGAATCCAAATGTAAACTAAGACGAATAGCTGAGTGTGCTTTGAGTTGAAGGATGCAGAATCTAAAGTGCGAGTAAAAAGGTTTTTGGAAATGTGCACATTTTATTTTTTCATCTGTCCAGTCCAATATCCATTTTCTGAGTATTCATTCTCAAAAAATTTGAACTTCAAAGCTGTAACATCAAAACAACTTGCCTAATTTTGTGTAGGTGCCTCCTGTGTCACCAGAACTTGTCAGGGGGGCCTAGTAGCAGAGGGTTGGCAAGTGAATCTTATAGCTCGCAGGGTCAATGGAGTTTGTTCCTGCACATCTTTTTTGGCTGCACGACTGCATTGGAATCTAGGAGCGTTTGGAGGCACTGGGATCTTTGTTGTGTTCCTCGTGCCACAGTTCAACAGTATGTTGGAGTGTTCTCGGCCTACAGCAATGTTCTTGTGGGTGGCTCATGTCAGTGTAACATCCACATAAATGCCGGGACCTGAGGCTTTCCCAGCAGAACACTAAAACTGTAACGAGATGACAGACGCTCTGCACTTCACCTGTCGGTGGTTTTAATGTTGTGGCTGATGGATGTAGTGCTGTTTGCAAAATTTGCTAAAAATTCACTGAGCAGATCTGCTTAAGACAATAGTGAGTCATTTTACAGAATATCACTGAGCATCTGCACACCAATTGTCTCTTTTATCGTCTAGAGTCTGGCATGCCATAGCAGAGCTTTACGGTCCAAGAACAGGAAAGCTGTTGTCTTTTCTTGATGCAAACTTGAAAACAGAGAGACTTGTGTGCCAGTGACTGGTCAGAGAGAGACGCAAAAATTCATCTTTGGTGCACAAGCACTATTCTAACCCGCTGCAAAGACAGCAAATTATATCTTTTTGCCAAACAGCTCTGCTGGATAATAATTAAAATGTAGCTCTGGGCTTGTGTCTCAGCAGGGGTCCCTACCTATTGTGTGAGTGTAGAAATGCCCCCAGCAGACACAAGTTCAGCCACCTCCAATATTGGGTGATCTACAACCCGAACAATCAGCTCTTTCCTCTTTCTTTAGCTCTCAGAAGTGTGTTCCTTAGCACTGTCTGCTGAAGAAATCATGATATGGAGGTAAAGATTTCCCTGGCAAGGATTTGAGAAAGCAGAATAAATAACAAGAGTAATGATCTGTCCCACATGGAAAATTATTTGTGACTATGAAGTATTACATCACTTAACGGTGAGACTCGGGGAAAAAAGAGGAAGAAGAAAAAAAAACTTAATTAGCGCCTCCAGAGAGCAGAAACAGATCCAAGATTTCAAGGGTAACACTCAGCCAAAATCTCAGCCAATACATTATCTCTCACATTAGCTGGTACCCTGCTGCAGGAGAGCGCTCTTTTAGAGATATACAATATGGCAGGCCCTGACAAATAAATATGAGTCCTGGTCGTAAGCCTGAATATCTTCTGTGTTTAATTAACCAAGCTGTCATCAGGCTACTCATGCTCTACTTTTACCTGAGTCAGACTTGTATCATACCACCATTGCGTGTGGCTGCCTGCAGAATATATAACAGAACTCCAGAGAGAGACAGAGAGAGAGCGCCTTTGTTTTTCTTTTCTCTTATTTTTAAGGCAGAAAAAAAAAATACTACAACGTCTGCTGACCTTTTCGAAGAGGAACTAGATGTGTTTCACACTTGTTAAATACGGTTGAGCCACACAGCTCCTGGTTGGAGCCGAAGGTCTTAATTGGCATGTGATTGCCTGTCATGAGTCATCACGGGAAATGCTGGGTGTTTTTCAGTGTCACTGACTGTGTGCAAACACACGGATCCAACAGATGGCAACATTGTTCCTTCTTCACCAGAACAGGTTACTTGGCGATCTGCCAGTGAGGTAGGGGTGCATCGACGAACCCTCAAAAATAAAAACAGCCATCAAACGCAAGTGTGGGCGATGACGATGTGACCAATTGTTGCCATGGTGATCTGGTCTTTGAGATAACGTCTAATGGTAAGGGAAAAGGAGCGAGCTGTGTAGACGGCGGAGGAGAAAATGGGAATGAAAAAAGAAGGAGGAGATTAAGGAGCACTAATGTTGAGTGTGGGAAAAGTGAGAGGGGAGAAGTGACCTTATAATGTAAGGTCAGTTCAATGTCCCCCAGCCAATTCAGCGATGTAAATACCTTGCGGTTCATTTATTCAAGAACTGGTCTTCATCCTCAGAGACTATCATTTCTCATTTCGGACTTACTAGTGTTCCAAATGGATTTTAACTGTACCCGGTCACCACCGCCAAGGTTAATGTTAGCAAGGGTTTGTTTCTGTGAGCTCAGGAACACCAAAAGGTGTCGCAAGTGGCATTTAAAGTTTACTTTATTTTTGTAAAATGCCTCTTCGGGTGCATCTAAATGATTATAGTCTCAGCTAATAACGGCCATGCATAGCAGTATAAGAAATGACCTGCTTTTGCATTTCTGTCAAAGAAAGAAAAAAGCAGGATCTATACCTGCAGTTGCAGGTGGAGCGTGCACTCATCCTTTCAATCACCTCCAGGATCCTTTCATCAGGCTGTGTCTATGAAGCAGCGTGCTGGCATTATGTGTGCTGTTTGCTCAAGCAGTGTTACCCCACAGCGAGTGCCGAGTCAGTGTCTGCTGTGTTAATGTTGTGCCAGCGAGAGACGCCTGGCCACGGACTGTTGCATCAGCCTTTCCTTTTGTTTAACAGGACAATGAACATGCTTTTGGATGCTAGTAAAAACAAGACAGGGAAAGAGTGAGGCAAATAATAGAGAGCGTGAAAAAGAAGAGGCTCTGCATAACACATCCCATCTCTTTGTTAAAAATAAATCCAACTAATCCAGTTTTTCCCCATGGTCAAGGTCAGCTCTTTAATAAGACAGATATAAATCATCACTGAGTTCATATTTCCCCTCAGTGCTATCAAGACCCTGCAGTACTGTTGTGTTGTGTTTTATCACATGGGTGCTGCCAGTGGTGTGGCAAACTATGTTGAGCTGTGGCTTGTCACAGAGCTGTGTGTCATATGACAACCCGCTACCTGGCAATAGTTTCCACTGGGGCTGAGCGATAAGAGGGGTGCTGCAGATAAGATGCTTCCTATTCTGGATATGCCAGGAGCCCCTGCCATTTACAAGGGAGGGAACTGATCATTTTTAAAGCAGTGTAAGGACTGCCAGGACTCTGTTTCACTCCGGGTCCCACGGCACAAGCTGGATTTGTTTTTCACAGCCGGGATCAGCCTTTTGTAGCGCGTTTGATGTCACTCACCAAAAATGTCATTAACGGCAGGAGCTGCCATTGCTGGCATCTTTTTTAGTATTGACTAGTGAATAGCAGCCACCACTGTACGTGACTAATCGTTACTCACGCCTCCGACTGCAGTGTGCCTGATAACGACGCAGGAATGTGGATTTGTCTTCACTCCCACACAGGCTGGTGCTAAATGACAGTGAAGTGACGAGTCCTGACGATTCTGACATGATACATGTCGTCTTCCAACGAGCCAAATTCGTCAGTAACACCCATCACAGTGCCACTTGTCACTGTGCTCCTGCTACTCAGTGATGTGCCTGTCACTGTGATGTTGCAACATAAAAAGACGGCCCCATTCCCTGCTCCACGAATATATAGTTAACTGTATCACCTAATGTTCTGTGTAATATACAAAAATGTTGTACCATTCTGACATACCTGCATCAACCAGTCAGGCAGCACATGCCATACATATAGGCTATTATGCATAGCCAACAATTTTATAGGTGTCACACATAACAGTGACCTGTGACAACTAACATCTAATAAAGTCTTCATATTTTAAGAATGAGTTTCCAAAACACCCTAAAGGTGCTCCAGAGATTTCATGTTGACATGAATGTGGATTTGAGGTGAAGACATAAAGTTCCTGTGACCTTAACCTTTGACCTTGATGGGCTTATGTGGTCGAGTGGGGTGTCCTCTAATTACGCAGTCCTGAATCCCGAATGGTCGAATGTTTAAAAGCCCTCCGTGGGACCTAGCAGAAATTAGAAAGAGCAGTATAAGTGCAGATCATTTATCGTTGTTCCATTTCACCAAAATCTAAGCAGTTCATTCTCGAGTCCAACTGGGCATTTTTGTGTCGAATTTAAATAAATCCCTCGAGGCTTTCAGTAGATATCCTGTTGATGAAAATACATCAGAATGAACAGGCAACATTGAAAAACATGACGCTTCAGGCCTCTGCTATGTATATTTTCTAAAGCAGGTAAGAATATTGCAATTTTTATATTATTTTTCAGCCACAAAAACACATTCTCGCATGAGTGTGAATGTGTTTTTGTCATGTAATGCACCCCTGTGTCCCCTCTGCTCCCTTGCTATGTGTACAGGACAGTGTGTTTCTGCATCAGTCTCTCAGCAGGAAATTAGTGGGCACAAGGATACAAACCTGTATCTGCAGGCCTGTGCTAGAGCATCAGGCAGGCTTTTTTGTGTATATGTGCATGCATGTATGTTAGCCTAAACAAGGCGCTTACAAGATACTCTGCATGACAGCAATCAGCTAAGGATTCATTAAAATGTAAATTCTATCTAGGCCTCTTGTGAGTCTTTACAGTGCTTCCAAAATAACTGTGCGAAGGCCTTCTGGGGACTTAACTTATGATCTAATCTGTATGTCTTATCTGAAACCTCCTTCTTTCTCTATGCAAGCAGAATTGGAGCGCCCCATTTGATTTGGGGGAAACAGAGCACTTAGAACCGATGCCTGGCTGGCTTTCAGACTGTCCCGCTTTCACTGTTTGTTTGCTTTTCAAGAGCAGCACAAAGATAATTAGACAGCTGGTGCTGAGCCAATTTGTGTCCCTCAGTCTGTTGTTTACCCACTTTTTGCATAATGCAGACGTGATTGTTGACATTGTACGGTGTCGCTGCACGGTCACAAGTGGCCATTTGGGTTATTTTTCTTCGTGTAGCCCGGTGTCAAGAAGCTGGACTTTTTTTTTTGGCTTGGGGAGGCACACATATGTCCATTGTGTGTCTTTGTGTCCTGAGTGGCTCATCTATTTACAGTTAGCACCGATGCACAATTAACCACCATCAAAAGAGATTACAATACCATTCTTAATCAACTAGCCACATGAAGCCCACTCACCGCTATACAGTTGCAAGTGGCTCCTATTTCCTCCTCAATATTTTCAGAGAAAGTTGCAGTGAAGACTGACAACAATTAGTTTTGGGGGTCAGTAATATCTGCCGCTTTTGAGGACCACGGTGAAAGGCATTTTGTTTTGGGGCTAAATGTTGACTTGGACCTAATGAAAAGCTGATAACATTTTGGTGATCAGAGGCCAAAGGTCACTGTGACCTCACAAGAACACTTTCTGGCCACGATTTCTGGACATTTTTTCAGTTCTATAACTGCTTAAATAGAAAAGAAAGGAATTTATGATAATATATGGGAATATTTGGTCTGATACTATTGTCATAGCAATATATTTGTGATTCATCAAAATTAGATTTACTGTTTACAAATAAATACATTTAATACAAAGTTTTCACTGGACTGATATTGTGTGTAACACTTTCCAAAGTGAGTTTTTCTCCAATGCAGCAATCTAACACATCACTCTACTAAGTTCAGTAATCACACATAAATCTACTAATCAAACGACTGTTTGATTCATTCCTTGTGTTACATGAGCTCTTCAGTTATCTCACTGATGGGCAAAAAAAATCTCATCAAATGTTCCCTTTTCCTGTACTATAATCACATCACTTAATAAAATATAAAGTGTTTTAAAACTTTTGAGCAGATATGAAGACATGAACATTGCACATTTTTGATTTTTTATCGCACAAAAGGACAAGAAGGTAAAACGCAAACAGGCCCTAACAGCATCGGTTCTTTCGAAGTATTAGCAAAGTTAACAGACTTGCCTCTTATGATGTTGAAACTAAGGAAGACGCAGAGCAGTCACGCTAGATTTTTTTGTAACACAGTTATGTAACATATTATCGTGCCAAAATTGGTAATTCAGTAAAAATTTGGTTACAGTTACAAATATGCAATTACTTGTATTCAGTTATCTGCAGGCTGGGTGGATTGAAAGAAAAACCTGCACTACAATCAGTTTATGTACAGGAAGGAGGAAAATGGTGATGTGGCCTACATCTTTTTTATTTGCATTGAACAAATGACTTTTATTTTTGTTATTTTTCACCTTTATTTTTATTGCAACGTGACAGTAAAGCGCAGAGTGCTTCCAGGATTGAAATAACTGCATTATACTGCTCTTTATAAGCATGTACATATACTAGCATGCTAACACAAAGCTAGCCAAGAGCCCAGGGTGATGTTAAAGCTGAGTCTATGCTGACCCCATCCCAGCAGTCAGAGCCTGATCTATAACTGGTTTCTACCTGTCTTTCTACAAAGAATTGCGGTGGTGATTGCTTCGTGGGCTTTTATAGGCTTGTTTTTTAACTTTGCTTTGTGTTGTTTGAACATTAGAAAGATTGTATGCATGTCCTCATTAGAACCTTCATTAGGGATTTGTCAGTGTGTAACCTAAGGCTTATATTGTAAAATGGTAATTACGTGACAGTGTCTTTCGGGGGCATGTTAACGAGTAATGCAAAAGTGACAAAACAAATAGTGCTGCAAATTACTTTTTTCTGGAGAGTAACTGAATAATGTAACATTACTTAAAACTGATCAATGAATGATGTAGTCTCCATCAGGTATGACTGCTTTTAAGATGTGACTGATACATATCAAATTAATGCACATGGATTTCTAACATCCTTCTTCTATATCATTCTGCTACCCAGAGTTTCTGAAATCGTTGCCTGTAGGTATAGTACATCCTGTACAAATCATGATAAATTAAAAAAAGGTAAAAAAAAACATTTCTTCTTGCAGTGTGAGCTGAAGGTTTAATGCTAAATATACATTATAGGCTTGGATATTGCAGAAATGTGGAAAAAGTAAAGCTTTTATACAATAAAATATGAAAAATTGTGCACATCTGCATTTTGTTGCTTTGTGTCTCACCCAGCTGAAAAGCTTAGCTTGTAATGAAGTTGCCAGTTGGCTTCTGTGTTGGACAATAAATCACTTGGTCACTCAGAAGAAATAAAATCCCTCTGGTTTCCAGTGTGCTTTTGTAGCATAAGCTGTGTTCGTTTTTTAGTCAAATGCTGGTGAGAGCTTATCATGGAAAACAGAGAGTATGACAAAGGAGTCATGAGAGACATTACTGATTAAATCAATTGTAAATTGCTTGCAGTATATAGGAACAATTCATTCCACGAGGGTCAAACATCACACTTATACTTTATCCACTTCCTCTGTGACAAATAGGACATTTGGCTTGAGTGTATTTGATTAAAAGAGCGCAGCACTTGGGAGTGATTAAAGTTTGATGAAGCATGCATCTGCTCACAGACAAAAATGTTGTTTTGGGGTTGTTGCACTGGTGCTTCTGCCCAAGTGACACAGAAATACAGAAACGCAATACTTGCATTGGCAAAAATCTTTATTCATACAACAGAAATGTCTATTTAGTGTGAGTAGTACCAAATTCAAGATGAATACTTGTGTCATTTTTCTTTTAAGAGGTCAAGTGTGCTTTTTTTGTTCAGATTATGTTTTACATTATACTGCAGCTTTGGTGTAGAAGATATAAATCTATGGTTGGAAGATATGAATTTGTCTGTCAGTTTGTAATATTGTTCATATTAAAAGAGTACATTTTTCTTCATTAAATTTATTGTCATTCTAAAATTATCATTAAGTATTTTGGTAAGACACAAAAAAGAAGAAGACAAGCAATTTCACAATATGCAGCTAATAAGATCCTAAGCTACTATCTCTAAATCAGGCCCCCATGAGAATATGTGCAATAAAACTTATAGCACTAAAAATTGGAAAATCAGCGTGACCATGCTTTTTTTTTTTTTTTTTTTTTTTTTTTTTTTTACATTTAACTATCTGTATGCACTACTGAGGTGTTTTCACCTTTGGTATGGAAAAGATAAGATTTCTCATCTCATCTCATCTGTCAGTGTCCGGGACCCGGGGGTGTCTCTGTGAATTTCACATTCCCGTGGCAGCGTGCTAGGTACTTGCTCGGACGTTTAGGGTTTTTTTCACTGTAAAAAGAAGTTTTCTTCTCACGCAGTGTACAGCAGAGGCTAATGTTTTTGTAACGTTTTACGGAATCAAACTCAAAGTAAGGTCAGTATTTCCATGCTTTAAATGCTGCACGGCGATGCTCTCTCCCACACTCGATAAATCATCCATTGTTGATCTGCAAACGTCTGTTACCACGAACGCCGCACACGCTTGCGTCATTGTCATGAGACACTCTCGCAAACAAAATCATGGTTTAGTAATGCAGTAACCCAGTGAGCTTACGAGAAAATAACAGTAATCTAATGACCTTTTTTGCAATAGTAATCCCTTACTTTACTCGATACTTGAAAAAAGTAATCGGATTAAGCGTACATAAAATATAAACTATAAAATAGACTTCTGGTCCTCCATAAAAAACAGCTATATATGACATGTTTGGCAGATGATCATGAGTTTCAGATGCAGCCAAAGTCTTCTTGTTTCAGAGTTTGCTTCATATTAAATCAGTGAATCTGTGACACCAGGAGTGCAGGTCAATTCCTGTGACGGCACAGACAGGAGTGATGTTCTTATTTTGAAGCCTCACAGATTTTAGCAAGACTGAAGTAATGAACAATTGTGCTGTTTGAAAGGTCAACAAGTAAAAGAAAACAGAAAAAAAAACAAAAATCTGTTTACCTGAAATATATTTTTGATTTTATATCAACATTTTGGTTTCACAGTGTAATGTTGGCTCACTGATGTTGTCCTATAAACTCATACCAAATACAGTTTAAAAACTCTTTCTGGTATGAGTAGATGTTACAGTTAGGCAAGCAAATGTAAAGCGGGAAGTAAAAATTTGAATATTTTATAACTATTTGCAAAATTTCAAAGACTTTTAACTTTTAACAAAGTGCTGTCGCTATGTTGCTTGTAGTGTAACTCATCTGCAGTTTTTTTTATTCATTTTTCTTATTCAGGGAGAAATCTAGGCTGTACAACCCACATCTTCTGAGTATGTCTCATATGAGTGGAAAGTTCTTCTCTTTGAGAAAAGAATAAAAATCTAGCAGTGAAGCTGATTTGAAGTGCTCTGCTTAGCGAATTAAAAGTGCAACAAACTGTTTGTGATTCAGTGCTCTTTCCCTGATGAAGTTAACTATTTTAGCAACAACAAAAGGGTTCATTTTTAGAAGTGACTTACACCACACTCCCTTGGTGTATGATACATTGAAAAAATACGAATTACAGTTCTGGGTTCATTTCAGTCACTTTATTTTGCAGCTGCTTGAAAAATCCAGTATATTTCTCTGGCAGATTTAGATGGTCATCGGTTGCACCACCTGCCAGTTTCCTCCATTTCGGCCCAACCTATAGGGGTAAACGGGGGTAAAATGGGGCAACAGGGAGTGTTTTGTTACCCTCGTGAACAAAATACTCCCTGTTGTAGTCCCTTTCATTGCTGCCAGCTCCTCTGTAATCTCAAACTCTTTCGCTATCCCACATACAAAGAAAACGGGGCTGTGCTGTGGACATCATAGCTCTTGTTGAAAGTCAAGAAGAAAAAATACAAAATTTCCACTTTGTTTCAACTTAAATTGCAGATTTCCCACAATGTCCTTGATCCATATGCCCCTCTCATGGTTAGCCTAGAGAGGGGCATATTCTCAAACGTTTCTTTCTTCTCCGGGAATATTAGCACAGCAGTGTTCACCAAAACTCCCCATCAGAGAATGGCTTACTGTTTGTTTGTGATTTTGTGGGAAATTACAAAGCTGGTCCTGACTGCTTGGATGTGTAAAGCTTGGTAAAAAGTCCTGCAGCTTTTGAAGCTTTCCTAGCAAAGGTTCAGATGTCTACTCCCGCTCTGTAACAGTCAGGTTCTTGTATTTCTCTGCGTGTTTAATCTTATAAAGGTGAGGATTCAAAGGATTCAAATTGTAATCCTCAAAAACACCAAACTGCTCTCCACAAACTAAGCACACAGCTTTACCTCTGACCTCAGCAAATAAATACATAGAAAACCATGTCCTGCTAGAAACTCCACATTCTGTATCAGTCTTTCTGTTTTGAATGTGAGCTGACATCTATCAGGTCTAGCAACCTCACATTTCTCAAAAATGTTGGCTGCACTGCACGAGAAGCTGCATTCAGTTGCACACAAGAGCATTTTCTACATTTAACAAAAAATAGCAGTCCTCTTCAAAGTAAACGCAAAAATCTTGTATTGTGAATTCCCACAAAACGGCAAAGAAACCCATTAAGCCATTCTCTGATAGAGTTTGTCTGAAGACTGAAATGGGACAAACTGAATGATGTATAATAATTTATTGTCAAATCCTAATTTTGTATTGATCACACACAGGCTAATCAGTAAAAACCAATGGGCTGGATGTGGCCTGATGATGTCCAGGTCTGCTGTAACAGGGTTAAAGTGAGACATACACATATGCAAACGTACTAGATAAAAAACAAACAAACATTAGAACTAAACAAAAAACTGTTTCACTGATTTTTCCACGATGTGTTAATTATGTAATGACATCATGAAAAATACAAGTATGCATATATATTAGTAGTTCCCATTTTTTTTCTTTCTGGAATTCCTGAAACTACTACTACTTTAGCAGCTGAATAGGTACACAAACCACACACCAAACAACAAAAAAGGACTCCGGTTGACTCTTCCTTCAAAGCTGCGGCAGTAACATCAGCAAATATTCACTCAGCTTCTGTTCATTTTATACCTAGTTTCCTGAGCCCCACCTGTATCGGTTCCTCTTTAAGTTATAAAGATTGCTTACAATCAAAGTCACCCACATACACCCACTGAGACCATCCTGCCAAACAGCATGCTGCCAGTTGGTTGAAAATTCTTAAATCTGTGACAACTGAAGCTAAATTTGCATACAGAGCTTTCCCCAGTGCAACGCTAACTGAATGAAGACAGATCAAGAAGATTTCTTTCCTCAAAAGGGCTTAGTGTTGCAGCCTCAAGAAGCGTTTGACTGCAATGAAATTTAGCGCATGTATCGTGTTCTGTTTGTGATGTGCAGCTCTTTATTTGCTGCAAAAACTACTGTTATAGTACTTTTCATGCTACCCCACAGGGAAAACACTTCTTTGTGTGTCAGGAATGAGTTTGACATAAGAGTGATTAATGGTGCGTAGTTGTGCTGCTGCATACTCACCACCCTGTTATTTGAAGTGCTGCATGGATGCACATAGCGTAAGAATGCTGAACGTATACACCATATGTAAGATGACAACATAGTCTCTGGTTTGCTGTGCACGATGTCAGTCCTGCTGGGCCAAGTGAACCAGTTATATATCAGTGCTAGTAGATTATCTGTGCTTCAGTTGTCCCATAGTTAGTTATTTTTATTGTAAAGCACTCGACGGTTTTTCTGTGCTTTGCTTATTATTTTTAATGTCTTTTGTCTTGTCTTGAAAGATTTTATATTTGTTAGCACATAAGGGAAAATGAAAGCAAGCTTCATTTTGTTATGTACAGTACAATCCAGAAAAAGTGTCAGAAATAAAGTGGAGAAATCAGAAATAAATATTTTAATAGTGAATAACTACTGGCTCGGACCAAAGTGTGCTTGGATGAGAGTTGGCATATCGAGCTGGGGAGAAGCTTCAGACAAGGGACTAATTGGTTTCTTTGGGACATGTGGCAGGGTGTCAACTGAAAGGTTAAAAGCGGCCATCAGACAGCACACGAGTGACAGTTTTTAAGAAGCCCTCATCATCTCCCATTCACATCATGTTGATCACTTCATCAATATCACCACAGGTGACTCGAGAGAAGCCAATGCCTTCAGATGCCCTCCATGCGGAAACTTTCCTTTGCTGTGGCAACTTTGCAGCCAGTTCACTTTTAGCTCATACATCTGAAATAATTGCGTGTGGCATCAAAAAGATCAAAAGGAAACAGGATAAAAGTTCGGAGCAGATGGATTCAGAAGCCAGCAATAATGCAAAAATAATAAAGGATGCACAGCTCTAAAGGAGGGTGTTTACTGACTTGTTTGCCTGTGCTTTTGGAGTGCATGCAAGTGTGTGTTCACGTTTTCCTTTCATGCATCTCATAGTCGGAGTGAACGAGATGAAAGCCGTGTTTGGATGTGCTCTTTGTTTAAATGTAATTCTTGATTTCCTTTGTCAAGGGGGAGTCAGATCGCGACCCCGTGCTTCTGTCAGTCATCTCTTCAGCCCGGAGGGGAACAGTCTGTCTTCATCATCCAAGCCTTCCATCTACTGCTGTCCTTTTGTTTCAGACTCTATTCATAGATCATGAAAAGAGAGATGTTGTGCGCTTGTCTTTTGCCTTCTTTAAACCTATTTTTGTCCTTCTGAGGCTTTATTAAGTTGTCATGTGAAGGGGCTTGTAGTCTCTCATGGCGTATTCAACCTTGAAGAGCAATAATTATCAGGACACATGCATACACACGAGGCTACAGGTGGGTCGCTCTTGTCACTTATCATCAACAAACAAAAATCAATTAATGATCACGCGTCTCTCTTATCGAAGCAGGCTAAACAGCCTGACACAGCAGCGCTCCAAAAATGTATTTATGTGTCTGTTCGCACACGTGTTCGTGTATCTGTGAGTGCATCTGCCCGGTTGCATGATATGCCAGTGTGAGCCATGTACAGTATCTGCTCCCGGAGTACTTAGCCAGAGGAGCTGTCTGCTGTTTGAATAAGGGCAGTCAGGCACTAAAGAGAACATTCATCAAGTACTTTCGCAGCTTACACCTGTTTCTGCTGGCTAAGACAGGCAAGCTGGGACGGCTGTTGTGCCACATCACTCTCTGCGCGCTCTCTCTCAAGTGTTCCTGTGTGGGCTACCCACACATATTGTTCCTGATGTTTTTCACATTAGCACCCTGCAATGACCATCGTCACTTATGGGTAAATAAAGCTAACCTGACTCGGTGTGACAGTGGAGCGAGTAAACGAGGACACTGTTGTTTTTAATGTCCTTATATCATAAATTCATCCGCACCTGCAGCGATGATGTGGTCCAGAACAACATTATAGCATGATGTTGTTATAGTTGACTTGTGCTGTGGAGAGGGAGGGTGTGACCTCACACACTGCCAGCGGTTTCGTAAAGTCGTTGCCAGCGGCAGCAGCGGCAGCAGGCATGGATGCCTTCTGCTCAGTCTTGTACAGTAGGCTATAGCACTGCTTAATTCCCTGCTAATATGACAGATGTGTTCTAATCATGATAAAGAGCTGGCTTAGCTGTGTGAAGACCCACTGGTCTTACTTTAGTGCTTAAAGCACTCTTTCCTTTTTCAGCCATGCTGCATCACACATAATTGCCTTACTCTATTCTGACATGGCCACTCGGTGGAATTAGACCTTTCTAGCTTCACGTATCACCTTTCTTATCTTGGCGTGGTGTGTGTCTCTCATAATTTTACAGCATTCACTTCAGTGTGCTTGAAGAATATGTCCTTAAATGGACAGACTGGGCATTATTAGTGTTATCCATCAGAGGATATGCGTCACTACTTCATATCTTCTTTCCAACCCTCTCAGGTTTTGATATTACACTCTTATCTTCTCCTCGCACCTGTTGTCTGCCGTAGTTCAGGAGAAAAAAAGAAGACGAAGAAAAAAAGAAAGCCTCCCCACTCCTCTCGCATGCAGTACACATTCACAGCATTATCGATTTCCTTTAAAATTGTATTTGCAGTAAACAGGAAGAATGTAGGCTTTAATATTTCCTACGCTCTGCAACACCTGGTTTGGGTTGCTAGGTAACACGTTGCATGGCAGTGTTTGATGTGTGTGTGCTCTTTGCAAATGGCTTTGATCCTCAGCATACTGACAGACTCTCCACAGAGTTACCTTCCCCTGGTAGTTTTGGCACCTCATCACACTGCGGAGACTAAAATGTATCTGAAAGCTCCCAGGTGAAATGGAATACCTAGCTTGTTAAGCAAAGTAGAAAAGGGAAGCTGTCCAGAAAAGTTTTAGCTTTAAACTCTTTTCATTAAGAATTCTACAGGACAAGGCAGGGAGCCTCCGAGTCATGGAGCCACGCGGGAAATGGACAGAGAAAGAAAACAGCACCAAGTTATTCGTTATTCTTTTTTTCATTCAACTTTTACAAGAATTCCTATGTGAATTACAGCATCCCTACACGTATATACTGTAATGGCTGCATAAAGCATCAAAATCACCATAATGAGACGCTCCTTAAAAAGGAGCACGATGCGAAATCTTCAAAGTTATCTCCCCCACAGCAGTCCTTGCGCATGATTTTACTTTTACACTATGACATTTTATTTCTTCGCAGCAATAAATTCTCTCTCTATCCGAAGCACTGAAAAATTACAGACAGCGAAATCAGTCAAATTTAGTGCTTAAAAGCACATTCATACACATTATAGCATCTGCTTTGAGGCTGATGATAACATTTTTACTGGAAACCATTCTGGAGATAAACAAATCCTTTTAGTGCATGATTTACAACAGATGTTTATTCAGGGTAGGTACACAAACAGGTTCATAAAAAGTTACCCGTGTCTTACTGAGATTGTGTACAGTGGCGGTTTTCACAAAGATGTTTTTGCGTAAAATTGTTTCTTTACTGTACACCAAAGTGGGCAAGCTGAAAGGTATCTTTTGGCCTCCGATGACACAAATGAACTCTATTTTACATAATAGCTTACTTTTAATGACTTGGCAACATACCTTGCTGCATTGAACTGCCATGTGAACTAACTTGAAAATTATAGTTGCAGGTGTGCACACTTTGAAGTCAAATAACTGAGGCTGAAATTAATCACGCTCAGTATGCACATGTATATTTGGACAAAGTGAGACAGAGCGAGCGAGAGGGAGAAAGAGGGCGGGGGGGAAGGGGATGTGCTCTGGCTGGCCCTGCACACGAGTGCATTTCAGGTTGTGTGAGGTTATTACAGGTTTGATTATTGAGTTCCACAGGGCAATTGGCTCAAATGAGGGCTGACAGCTTTGGAGGGCAGCAAACAGCTGGAGAGCTCGTCTCTGCCAGCAGCCATATTAGAACCATTCCACTCCCAGGTGCATCAGCTGCTATGATCTCTGATTAAGGCATAACTAATGAAGAGTTGATGAAAGTAATCAGGTGCCACTGCATTTGCAGATGCTTTCAAGATGCTGGAACTGTATCTTCACAGCTTTAGAGGGAAGAATAAAGCCTAAGAGGAGGCGTGCTATTAATGAGTCTATATTTAGAATTTAAGGTGGAGCTCAGGCACTGAATGCATTCCTTACAAGCTCTTCAAATATTCATTTCAACATTAAAGGCTAATTACAGCACAGTGAGCTAATCTGAGCAGCTATTTAAATAAGTGGCAGCATGCTTATTATACAAATATCACATCTCTTTATTTATTAGTATACATCTATAGCTAGCTGGGACACAGAGCAGTCAGTCTCACTGCTCTGTACATCTCTGTGTGAACTTTGTAATCCATGTCTCTGTGTATACTATATAGACAAAAATATTGGGAAATACCACTTCTTCCCACTGAATTCTTTGAATTCAGGTGTTTTCAGGCCTTTTGCCTGGCCTAGCTATTCAGTTTGCCTTTGCAAACATTCATTAAAAGATGTCACCATTGCAACAAGACAGTGTCTAAAATGTAAAGTGTTAAAGCTTGTTGCTTTTTACTTGTGAGAGTTGATCCACAAAGTTTACATTATTTTCCTTGACATCAACAGTGAAATGCACTCATCTCCTCTACTACTCTTTATACCAAGCGTTGACAGTTTGTTGAGTTTTCAGAGAGCATGGAAGCTACTTCTGCTGTTACACCCCCTACTGTTTCTATACGTAATTATTTCTAATTGGCTCTTGTCTCTCCAGAATATTATTATCTGACTTTAATAAGATCATGAACATTTGTCCTTGTGCATCATTTTTGTGATTTTTTTTCGTCAGAAAAAAAGGTCACTGACGAAAATGATGTCTATATAGGTTAAAGAAATTAACACTGGTGTGTAAGAACTGCCTGTGGTCTGCTGAGTAAATAACTCCTGGTATTAACATCAGCACCGTTAGCTTCATGGCATGGGTTTCCAATAGCTGAGCAGCTCCCATTGGCCTAGTGTGTAGGTGGTGCAGCGCTGTTAAATTTTGACACTATGAGAAAGTTCTTTGGTGTTAGATTTGGCTGAGTCCAAGTGCATGAATGATTTTGAGCATTATCACTTGCTGTGAACTGATGTCAAAGCCTGTAGGAAATGTATCGACATATTATCTCTTTAGTGCAATATGTAAAAGCAACCACTTACCGTGGCAAAATAAAATTTGCCCTAATGCTACGCAATTTGTTTGTGTTCGGACCCCTGAGCACCTTGCAATTGCATTTCACAATGGTTTTTTTCTTCCCCCTTACTCTTTTTTTGTGTCGGCATGGGACCTAATGGAGAACTGTGCAGAAAGGGATGTATAAGGTGTTTAGCAGCTTCAAAAGATTTGTGTAATTTCACCTGTTACTTCCAGTGTGACTTTGATGTAAGCGACTCCACAGACATCCTGTCTTTTGGTAGGCAGGGGGCCTATACACACACTGAGATTTTCAGGTTTCATTTATCATTTAATTCTTTGGAGATGTCTCACCAGCCTGTCACCTGTTGTGCCAACAGTAAACAAGAATGAATGATGAATTACAGAATTCAATTAGATGACAGCAGCTGTCACTGAGGCTAGTTAAACCATTAGCAGTGCTAATCTTGTGAAAGTCTTGCAATCTTTTTTTTTTTTTTTGCAGACCTGCTTGTGGTCTAGGCTCCTGTTGACAAATGCTACATCACCGTAGAGGACAGGAAGCCGGATTGCATCTCAAGGCTGTTTCCATGTAATATTCATTGTCATCTGAGAACACTGCAGCCTCAAGTTTTAGATCAAAAGCATTTCTATTCAGCAACAAGGGAAGGCACTTGAGTGTGGAGGAGGAATTCACAAAACGCCTCGGTCTGCCTTTGATATTGCAGCCTTCTTTCGGACCTTTGCCAGTTAAGGAACAGAGTCCATGTTTCTCAAGCGTGTAACAAAGAACTGCATCTTTAGGGAGTCAAAAAATCAATATTCATAGCGTTGTATCAATAAGGTCTGTCGTAAAGCAGGGCCGCGTTTTTCCAAGTTCTGCGCTTCACTTCACTGAGAAGTTATGAACATCACACTATGTGCACATGCAGCAAAGCCATAGTTTTTTTCTTTCTTTCACTGACATAGAGTTTGATGCCATATCCCCCCCCCTCCCCCCGCGCAGGTGTGCTACCATCCATGCAACAACTACAGTGATGCAGCTTCACATAGAAGTGTCATGAATACCAACTCAAACTGTTAATTATCATTAATGAACAGCAGCGATCTGATCGTGAACTCATGGGAACTGAAACCTTGTGGTGCTAATATGTCACATCACAGAGGAATTAAAAGAAACACACTAACAGGTGCAACACAGATTGTGTTTTTGTTTCATTATGAGATAAAAGTGTTGTCAGCAACACAACCATTGTCCTCAGAGTTCTCTCGGTAAGGTTCCACCTTTGTATCTGAGTATGTACAAAACTATCTAACTTCTCCTTTGTAGTAATTACTAACCTTTTGTCTTTCACTTTTGGCTAAAATTTCTTTAGGAAATTTCTTGATTGCACAGATGTGCACGTCCTGCAGTGACAGCTTGAAATCCAGTCTTCTCATCACATATCCATTCATGATTTGCCGTACTTGTGCAGATATCTACAGTTCTGGTGGTTTTTATCAGGCCTGCGGCACTTATTCGCTTTGCTGAACAACTGACTTGTTTGTTAATTTAACATGTTATTCTTTTGATTTTCATGATTTGACTTTATAAGCTATATGTTTATTGTGACAAGACAAAATGATCAATTACAAGTACTATTTGCACTTATAACTACACTACAGGCATGCATGACAAGATTTCACTAAAAATTGTTGAGCAAAACGTATTTACGAACAACGACGTACATGTAGAAAACATGTAATGTCACAAAGTTCATGTAACATACACGTAACATCACTTTTTGATTTGATATCAGCCACTACACACAATATATATAATTTGTAAGGATTTGAGTGTCATTAAAACAATTCCTAAAAGCTATATAGATGCTGATAATCTTGGTACTCTAGGCAGTTTATATGGTAAGTTTCATGTAGATTGATTAACATGTCTAGTAGGAGTTAGGGAAGAGACATACATTCATACACTATGATCATTACAGTGAGATTTAGCTGCCTCTGCTGCTGCTGCACAGAACAGAAATCAATCTAAAGGGAGATACAAAGTGCGGTAGCCAGTGTGTGGGCACGCTCACCACTCACATTTTTTATTACAATTCACTCACAATTGATCAGGAGCTCATCTAATTAACACTCAGAGGACATCGCTAATAGAAAAAAAAAAAACAGCATCAGGAAGTGCTGGCACTAGAGACGAATACGCTCTTAAGTGTCATTGTACAAAGAGACACCAGCTCAAAGCTCAGCTGGAAGATCAAATGTCTCAGTCCGATAATTCCATGCAGGAATCCTCTATTTAGAGCAGTTTTCCTGTTTTACATTTGTAATTTGTATTTGTTTAAGTTATTGCATATTTAATTCATTATTCTTGCAGTAATGATGCAAATGGCCCTTTTATGCAGCAGTGGTCAGCGAATTAAAACAACCTTGACATCACTGTAAATCTTCACAAGGCCATGTTTAAGCTCAGGGTGCACACTACATGTTCCTCCTCACCAGAGGAGAGTTGCAGAAGGCACTGCTGTTGGATTTCAAAGGAAATATCTATTTTGAGATCCAACACTAAACCGATTCTACAGCAGTAAACACAAGTATTTCGCCTTTCTGAACAGCAGCATAGAAATCACGTATTATACATTAAGACATTAGTCAATGGATTGCCGTGGTGGAAAATTACATGAGTAATTCAACAATAGCTATTCTGGGATGGGAAAACATATGACAAAACAGCACAGCACTTCTAAAGAAATATAATGAATGGATGGCTAAGAAAAGAAGCACCGTTATGATCCAACAGCAGGGAAGACACTCAATTCTTTTGCGCTGATGAACACACCAAGGTCTGTTGTACTGATGATAGTCTATAGTGTTAGATTGATAGGATACTTGGGGTGTGAGTGAAACACACCATTTATAACAGCCTCAGTACAGCATGGCCCCGACAGTGCAAATTCACTTAATAATCCTTGAAACCTAGGACAACCTGACAAGCGCACTTAAACCAATTTCATTTTACAGGGTTAGCATTAGGCTATACATTAATCTTCTCAGATTATTTCATGTGCAAGATCCTCTTGCTGTAACCCCGTAAATACCATGAAGTAATTTACACAGTATACAATATCTGCTCACTTGCAAGTTAAATCCTTTGGGATTTTTCCTGAATTGATGAATACATCTGGCATAAGCAATGTCTTTTCACACTGCATACTTACTTTGGGCCTATTTCTTAATTTAATTCAGTGCTACAAGTCCTCTGGGATGGTGGAAGGCCAACACTTGTTGTATCTTAACTTCTTTGTCTCTGCAAAGTGGGGTTATGCAGATAAGCTCATGCTCCATTTTGGTCAGTTCAGTGTAGCACAGAGTGGGTGATATTAAGTAATACCCTGACAAATGCTGACAGCAGCTTAGCAGGGAAAAAAGAGGTTAATGGGACCCCTCACATTCATATGCCAGTATCTAATAAATGTGTTAGACAGAAACACAGTTATTAGTTTATCAGTGGCATCTCTCAATGAAAGTCATTTAAATAATTCCGAGATGTTGTTTTCCTCCCAAAAGAGCAAATGTGAGTGTGAGTTGCAAGGCAATCAGCCCTCCTAGCACTGAAGGCTGGGGTAATAGTATGCATGATCCAAAGGGACAAAGACTGTTTCAGCCGTGCGCTGCCTTGAGCCGGATTTACAAAGCAAGTAAACAGCTGATTGCATGGGTTGAGGGCCTTGATATGTGCCTCACGTGTAATCCGTGCACCATGCTGTCAGTTTCCTCGGCTCTCTAAAGACACAAGAGAGAAAAAAGCATCTACATCAAAAGCAAGAGACAGGTTAAGAGCCTTATGAGTACACTCATACACTCAATTTAGGGTATAACATAACATATACCCCAGCTGGGAACTGGTAGAGAAAGTATGAACTGACAGTGCATGAAAGTTAAATATTGTCTTGGCAAAGCAGAGAGCCAAGAACAGGGCGTTTTTAAGATACTTCAAGTAGACCTGCCGCATCCAGTGGTTGAAAAGGGGGTTCATATTGTGACTCAATAAGGACAGACCCCAGAGAGTCTGGAGACACTCAGCTGGGATAACCGATAAAACATGATGAGGTAAACATAGATAGCTGCCAACTAAACTGTGAGGATGGTTAGGAAACCTAATTTTATAATATGGTTTTTAGATCATTGATTTCCTAATATTAAGTTACTAATGACATTTCAAGTTAAATCACTGTGGAGTTTCAAGTTTAATTTAAATCAGTAATTACAAAGAATAATTTAAAAATAGATATAATAAATTTGTTGTAGATTTGTTGTAGCATAATGTCAAAGTGTGCTATTTTTTCACAGCAGATGGCTGCCTCCCTGAGCCTGGTTCTGCTGGTGGTTTCTTCTTGTTAAAGGGGGACTTTCACCATTGTTGCCAAGTTTTCCATGATTGACCCAACCTGTGACAGCTATGGTTGAGTCATGGGCTATGATAGCTGGAATGGGCCCCAGTTTGGCTGTGGTGCTGAACTGGACAGACTGTTAAGAAAATGGATGGATGGATGTTCAAACTATGTGTTTCTGTGCAGTACACATGTAATACTGTGGCAGAAAATTACTTGGGTTCCTATATTGCACTTGTAAATTTTTATTTTAAGCTACTGTCAGCATGGGAATTAAGATTGGCTATCATCAAACGACTTAGCCTCTGAGGGCAGTGGCTAATGTTTTGCAGGCTTTCAGCCAGTTGATGTCCAGATAGTAGACAGATATCTGGGCCAAGACGCAGAGTCCTGGTCATTGCTCATAATCTGACTCTAAATGCAAATAATTTTTATAGAAACAAAAAAGCTCATAAAAAGCTAAATTGTGGTAAGGCAGTAGCTGAAGACTTCAAGATTGCTTTTTGGCTAATGCCTTTCCTCCCCTCCTACTCTCTGACTGCCCCTGCATACAGCTACAGTAAATCCTGTGCAAATGTGATTGATCAGTACTTCACAGAAAGGTTCTAATATCACAAATCGAATCCTTCCCCTACTGATTCAGCATGCTCATGTTTACTATTCTCTGCCTCTGATCCACATTACAGAGGGAAATATTGTAGTACCTTAACCTAATAAATTGTATCTGTGACTAGTTACAGCACTTTACAGACCATAATTTCATTTTAAAATAGATCCTCTAAAGCACAATTCATTGTTCAAAGACTAATTTAGTACATATTGTCCTGTGAGACTTGTAAATAAATCCAACTCACACCATCAGAACATTTATATTTAAACTGTGTGGAGCCAGAGAGGTAAAATTATCCAACATTTAACAAAAAAAGTTAATTAGCCATGATCCAAAACATAGGGAGGATGCTGCTGACACACTGATACATCAGTATTTATATTTTTAACAATCTAGTTATACTGTTTTTATGGTTTTGATGGAAAGAGCATTAAAAGTGAAGGATTTTGCATTGAGGTTTAGATATTTTTATTAGAGTACAGGCATCTAAACTACTTCCACTGCAGGTGATAATAAGGGATGTTGTCTCCATGGTGCTGTGAGCAGGAATCCTGTTAAGCTGTTGCAGTGTTTGTATGAATAATGTTGGCCTCTGATGTTGACAAGCTTACCTGGGTTATAAAAGCTGACAGATTCAGCTGATAACTATATGATCATTAACCATACACCTGACTGAATCAGGACATGGAATATTGGAAGAATTTAGCGTGATAGTAAAATCTGCTTGTCTGTAATAGTTGGATCTTAGAAGGGTTCAACAAAGAGTTGAGCTACAATGGAAGGAAGAAAGCACTGCGCCCTGGATGGGGCAGCAGGCCAAGCTACCTTAAGGGAATTCACACCTCTACAACTCAGTGAGAAAGATGGGGGCAGAGCTGGAGTTTGACGTTTCTTTGAGCGAGATAGGTTAAAGCTCTCTCCTCGAATAGATCGCAACCTGATGCAAACAGGCCTGTCAGCTGAATTGGGATGAGACTGTCACAGTGAAAGGAGGCTGAGGACTGCACAGAGGATAGTGTGGTCAAACGAGGTGAGTATACCTTGTCCAGCATTTACTACAAGGGAAGCTAGCTCTTTGTGCATCATCTCTATCATACTTCACATCCTAAGAAAGTCGATGTAGTGCTTTAAGGAAAATATCAAAGCACAGCTGTAGGTATGTCTTTCCCACATGGATGCAGCGGCAGCAAAAGCATTGTTTACCCATGATTTGTTGGACATTTGCCAAGCTGATTGACGAGGCAGATTGAGCGTGCGCCCAATGAAGAGAGGTTTAAGTAACAACCAAAACACAACCTGCCAAAACTTACTAGCAATGCCTACCCGGCAAGTCATCGAAAAAATGACATTGCTGGCTGGCAGCAAACATCTAAGCACAGCAGAGAAACAAAAGGTCAGCTAAAGAAACCCAACTCTCTCTAGTAAGTCTAGGCCTAGTAACTCTCCCAAAGTACACCAACAGTTTAGCTCACAATAAAAAGCTTAATCTTTAAATAAGGCTTGCACTGGATGCCTAATTGTTTAATTTAATCACTTTCATGATTAGTTATTTTTCATTTGGTCATTAAAATTTTCCAAAATTAGTATCAAAGCTATAGCTTCCCACAAGTAAAGGTGATGTCTTCAGATTTTCTTATAAATGTGCAAAAACTTAACAGAGATTATAAGCTTATGATGCTAAAACTTGAACAACAGAAAAGTCTTACATTAGCAAAAACAGACCAAAATAGAATTTTGTCTATTTTTTATATTAGTATGTGGTAAATATGTTTGCATTAATCAGCAATTAGTCCAGATGTAATCAGTTTGTGTTTTAACCATGTAAATTTCTTTTTTCTTTCTAGCAATATGCCTGTAGGATACCTTGATTGCAAGGGAAAGTAATTACTTTTGCAAAATCGTATTTTTCTCCTTTTTCCATTGTATGCATGCATTTGTATCTGCGGCCCCCGTGGATCAGAATTTGTTCCTGTCCATGACCTGGATTATGAGGATGTTGCGTCCTGCTTGAGAACAGGTTCTGCTTCAGCTGAGCAATTTAGCCCTTGGTAGTTGTCAACTGTTCTTCTAAAAAGCTCGATATACAATTACGACAACCTTCTTGCTTCATATATTCCGCAGGCTGTGTATTGGAGTGAGATTATGAGTTTGACAGATGGAGGAGGAGGGAAAAAAAATGAAGAACTTCCCTCGGGGACATCTTAAGGGAATCCATTTTATTCTATGACTGCATTTCTAAATAGAGAGAAATGCAATGAGCTGACACATCAAACATTATCATGGAGGGCTAAAAGCAGAGTTAAGCTCTTTATGTTTACCTCTATGGTTTGAAGTTTTGCTGAACCCTTTTCAGTGAAGCCATTCATACTGTAGCGCATGTTGATCTCCTGTTCCCCATCAAATGAGACTCCCTTTCTTGCGCCTTTAAATATCAAGTTTGATATACACAAGTCTTTTTAATCACTATTATTGCATGCGTATGAAAGCTTTATGTGTGACAACACTATGAAAATAGCGCTGTTTATTAGCCTGGTAACCATGAATTGCGACGGGAAGCAAAGAGCAACATTTCAGGATCTCCACAGAGGAGACTCTAAAATGCCATAGTCGACTAATAACTTGAGAAGCATTTATCTCCGTGTCAGGAAAGTGAGGAGAGAAATGATGAAGGCCGACAACCTGTAGAGCTGCTCACATTACACCATGGATTTCCGCAGCCCTCAGGCTAAGAAGGAGGGGGGGGGTGTCGAGGAGGGGGGGACTTTGAAAGGAGCAGAGAGTGAAAGGAATAAAGGCAGGGTCTTGAGACGGCATGCCAAATAGTGAATAGAGCTGAGACCTTTTGAAAAGTCAGACAGTTAACTTCTGACTGATTCACTTCATCTCGATCGACATTGTTTATTTATGTGGCAGATGGGTTGCATAAATTTCATCGCGGAACTCACCGTTATAAACCTAACTCAATTAGCCAGCCGGGGTGTTAGCAGACACTTAGTCGGATCCATTGCAGCAAATCACAATAGGCAGAAGGGTGATATTTTTCATTTTTGGTGGCTAAAGCTCAAACCCATTATTTTTCCTTGTTTGTGAGTGCCTGACTCATTGAATAATCAGTTTGATTAATAAAACCAGTCACTGTAGGCATAATGTATTTGGCTCACATGAGTGTTTCTGTAGTAAGGGGGGAGCCTCTGTGGTACACTATGTGTTCATGTGCTGGATGAATTCTTTTTGTTTTTCCGGCTCTCTAACACCGCTACAAATAATGTGACAAATTCATCATTAATGCTCAGAGCTTTAATTCAGATTAACTTGGCTCCCCACATGATGTTTTCTCCACCTTTCGCCTTTTGTCTTCAACTTAACCCCTCATTATTCTCTTTCACTGCTGCTTCTATAGTTACTGCTTCCGTATTCTCTCTAATCGATCTTGCCCTCCATCATTTTTCATTCTCATTTTAAATATTTCTCACGTCCCCACTTCATCTACATACCAACCTCCTCTGCCCGCCTCCCCATCCATCGCTCACTTCATATCTCCTTTTTCTCTCCCCACCAGTGAGCCCACCCTGGCAGCCTTGGCCCTCTTAAATGCATCATTTCTTCCAAGAGATATCCTTCTGCACTGACCTCTGTGCTAGCTGGCTGACTGCCATCTTCACTCAATGGACTCATCAATCCATCTTGGTTCTTGGATGGCCTCGATTTTATTGTCTCACACAGCCCTCTGTCATCCTGTTCATCTCTCATCCTTAATGTCATCCTTTCAGATTTTAACATGTCTGCATTTTCTGAGCATACAGCGTTTGATTACATTGAGCTGGAATGGCAGAGTCCAGGTGGGCTATTGTTGTCAAGTCCTTGCTGGGGCAACTGATATAGAGTCATGGATGTGCCATTTTTGTAGACTTAATCATCTGGGTGGAAGCAGCAGCTACTTTGAAACGATTTATTTTTCTACGTATTATTACTGATGACTAGCAGCACCTTTTAATGCATTAATGCTTTACATTAAACAATGCTTGTAGACACTTATCAGTAACATTTAAGTGACAAACAGTATTGAATTTTTTGTGTGTGTATATGTTTCATAATGAAACATTAACCTTGTCTGTTTGTAGTTTGTAGAAGAACAACTGTATATGGCAGGTTCTTCATGGGAAATACATATATTCTAGAAAGCTAACCTTCCTTCAAAATACTTACACAATAGAATATAGGCAAAAACCTCCATATTTGCAAACACTCGACAACTACTGTCTGTGCGAAAGTGGAACTGTGAAATGAGTAGGGCTGCCACGATTAGTCGACTAGTCACGATTATGTCGATCAAAATCGCCGAGGACTAATTTAATAGTCGACGCGTCGTTTGAAGCTTTGTAAGAATAAGTAGTAGGATTTAAGCATGTAATAACGGACTGAAACAGAAGATGGCAGCACTGCATGTACAAGGATTCCAGCTGCCGTTAAACCCCGAAGAAGAAGAAGCAGCTGTGTCCCAGAATTCCTAGCGCAGCCCTGCTCAGTTTCAAACAATGGCGGCCGCTAATTAGTTTTAATATTACTCTTATTATTCTTTCTGGGTCACAAAATAAACGTTTAACATATTTTCAGGCAAGAATGTAGCTGTGTAAACCTCAAATATCTGCTCAGTTTATCAAGACACCACATGTTTTCAAAAGCGCTCCGACCTTTTCGGAGACGTCTGTTACCCACCAGCTCTTTAGCTAACCGGGGTTCAACGCTCACTAGAGCCTGTGAGAACACCGGACTCCCGGCAAATCGTTTTCAAACCCACTGCCGTCTTTTGCTACTCAGGTTAAACATGATATATAAGTCACTTAGATAACTTGAAAATTTTCAGTATTTTATTTGTTCCTGAGTAAATCGGTTTGGCTGAAATTAAAATTATAGTTTTTACACAGCTGAATAAATGTCAAGCAGACAACTGATTATCAGAAGTGTGAGATGCTCGAGAATATACTCCGGTGTCCCGTTATATTTTAGATAGCAAGGAGCAGACGGCTGAGTTTATTAAACTCCACCAAAACAATTTGCAAATTTCATTAAAATTTAATAAACTATCATCTTGTCTTTATTTTTAGTTAGCACATACCTTAAACACTTAAAGCTGTAAGCTAATGATATTTATATAAGAGCAGATGCTGCTGGTGCAATAAGCTGTACGTTTTACGTCCAATGGATGCACGATCTGATTAGTCGACTAATCGCAAAAATAATAAATGACTAGTCGACTATCAAAATAATCGTTCGTGGTAGCCCTAGAAAAGAGCAACAGAAACTGCTAACTGAGTTATTTTGAGGGCTGTTATTGTCCAAGTAAATATGATTTTTAAAACATTTTGGCTTCAGCTACACCGTAAAACCCAACAGTGCATCTTACTAAAAGAAGTAAGTTGTTCTTACTCAGTTCTGAAAAATAGTTAAAGTAACTTTCATGAAGTGTGTTAGGTAGACCCAAAAGTATACATATGTTATAATAACTTTATTGTAATAAGTACACATGATGTTTTTGTAATGTTTTAAGTACTGTTGCTTTAAACTGTTTAAGTAGTGTTAATTCATTTGTATTAGTCATCATCCACGGCCCCGCCCCCAGCGTTTGCCTGGACTTGTCGGCCATGAGACACAAGTCTCGTCAAGAGAAATTTTGCAAGAGTGGAAAGTACAAGATAAACGTTATTTTTATGTTTTTTTGTTAATGCTTACTTCTAGCGTACATTTATCAGACTGCTTTGTTTTAGTTGTACTTTGTTGTAATTTATCAGACTACTTTGTTGTAGTAGCTCGTAACTTAGCTTGCCAGCACACAATTCCCGCCTAGCGCTGTATGGAGTCTGCCTTCACAATTTAAAAAATTAACGGTTGGTGGCTTGTTTCAATCAAATAGTTGGTAAGTAGTCTAATTTTTGCAAACTGCATGCCACAAAACCTTTGGTAAAATCAGTGTTTAGGCTTTTCTGACTCTGAACTTTATCAAGTTCAAATGTAGCCTACTTTTGACACAGTGAAAATGGTAGAAGATTTATTTAGTGTTCATTTTAAGAGTTTACTGGACAAGTTCACCTTCACAAATTTTGAATATGATGGTTAGTGGCATTTTAGTCGTGAAATAATTTACCTTTTCAAAGCTGCACTGCACCAAACCTAAACGTTTCTGACTCTGTACTTTCCAAGGGTTAGCCTATTGTGTACTTCACTTATGTAAAATTGCTTTATTATTTCATAACATTTAGAGTAGTTGACCAACCTGAATTGAAAATGAACTGTAGTTACTGTTTTCAAAGCTTGTGTTATCCAGGTTGACTGTTTTTAAGTGAAGTAAAAGTCTAAAAGTAAAAACTGTTCTGCTAGCTTTCTGTCCTCATGGCTTTGTGTTATTACAGTCTGACGATTGAAGGAGCAGTAGCATGCCGAGAGATCATCCAGCACTGCACTAAAGACAGCCAGTAAAGGTGATTTTAAAACGATTTGGCATCAAAATGTGGAATTGCAAGTTGTGTAGTTTTTCTACTGCCATAAAAGTCATGTTGTTGAAGCATTATCGGCTCAACCATGGTCAGTACTCCACAATTTCACCCTTACCCTGTCTCTACAACACATGCATGTGTACATTTAGTACATTTAATTCATTAAAGATACACATGTCAAGAATGCACACTCCCACACAAAGAAAAGACGGTTCTTATCTAGATTTGAATAAATATGGATTTTGTTGCCCTGTGTGTAATTTTAAGCAGCCATTTATTGAAAGCCAAATGTTTATCCATCTGAGGGGGCATTTAAAACGAAAAGAAACTGTTCCATGTCCTTTCAAGAACTGCAATTTTAAAACCAATGTATACTCAACCTTCAATGCCCACAAATGCAGAGACCACCAAAATTCAACAAGTTACAATGAAGGCATTGTGCAAAGTGTTATAAATGTAGAACAAAAAGATGACATGCAGCTTGATTCAATAGAGTCATCAGATGACAATCAAGTGGCATCCACCAGTGAAATCAGTGGAATTGAGGGTTTAGAAGAGCAGTTGCAATACAATCTGGCTGGATTTTTCTTGAAAATGCAGACCATTCTCCATGTGTCTCAGAGAGCAACACAGGAGATTATTGAGCATATTGATCAGTTGTTTTTGTTATCAGTACCTCTGGTTAGAAAATCAGTTGTAGATATACTGAAAAAGCACAACTGTACATATACGGACAAACTGGTGGATGAGATTTGTCAGGCAGTTTCTGATAGTAATGTTTTACATAAATGTGTCACATCTGAAGGACCACTATCTACAGCAAAGAGGAGGAAATCATATTACGAAGCAAATTTTCCATATGTCAAACCTGTGGAGTATTTAATTGAATCGTCAAAGCACACTTATATGTATGTGCCTATTCTCACATCTTTGCAATTGTTGTTGAAAAAAAATGATGTGCTTGAAGAAATTAAACAAGCACCCACACAGATTCCTGGACATTTCATGTCATTTTGTGATGGATCCTACTACCAGGAAAATGTTCTACTGTCACAAGAGGGACAGAAATTGTCAATAATACTTTACGTGGATGATTTTGAAATCGCAAACCCACTTGGTACCTCAAAGAAAATACATAAAGTTTTTGCAGTTTATTGGACACTGGCAAACTTTCCAGTTAAATCTCGTTCTGCTCTACACTGCACTCAGCTTGCTCTGCTGTGCAATTCCAATGATGTACGCCAGTTTGGGTATAAGGAAATGTTGTCACCACTCTTAAATGATCTGAAAACTCTTGAAGAAGTAGGTGTCTACATTGAGACTCTTGGTGAATGTCTTAAAGGCACTGTCTACTCTGTTGTGGCAGACAACCTTGCTGCCCATGGACTTGCTGGTTTCAATGAGTTTCAGGTCTACATATTTCTGTAGGTTTTGTCATGCCACCCAAACAGAAATGCAAACTGAAAATGCTGTTACAGGGAATTATGTAATGAGAACAAAAGATGCTCATGATAATCTTGTGCAAGAGCTTCAGAATGATGACATTGAGGAAAACTATGGTGTTAAAAACCCCTGTGTTCTTTCTGACCATCTCTCTTTCTTCCATCCTGTCACAGGCTTCCCACCTGACCTCCTACACGACCTGTTTGAAGGTGTCGTTCCAGTGGAGTTGGCACATTATTTAAAAGGTTTGATTTCTAAGAGATATTTTACCTTAGAAGACTTAAACAGAGCAATTCTGCGCTTTCCCTACCAACATTCTGACAAAGTTGATCGCCCTCATCCAATACCCTCAAATTTTGCCAGGCGAGGGACCATTGGTGGGAACGGGCATGAAAATCATGCCCTTCTTAGACTGTTGCCTCTTCTCATTGGCTCCAAAGTTCCAGAAAGAGACACTTTTTGGGAAGTGCTAATGGATTTAAAGGACGTAGTTCAGCTTGCCATGTCTCATACTTTTAGTGACGAGACCATTCAGTACATGGCCTGTAAAATATTAGATCACAGACAACTCTTTCAGGAAGTGTTTCCTAATGTTCGATTCAGGCCAAAGCATCATTACATCGAGCATTACCCACACTTAATAAAGTGCTTTGGTCCCTTAGTTCATCTTTGGACAATGAGATTTGAGGGAAAGCATAAGGTTTTCATAAAAATAGTTCATGACACTCACAACTACAAAAATGTACTAAAAACTTTGGCAGAGAGACATCAAAGCATGATGGCATTTTATTTGTCCTCATCAACGTTTTTCAAACCACCTGTGCAAACATCCAAAATGGAGTCTTTGTACATTTCATCATTACCTGCAGATACACAATTATTTATTTCAGGTATTGCTGACAGTGACACAATATATGCAACAAAAAAGGTTACAATTAATGGCACAAACTTTGCAATTGGCATGTTTGTATGCACAGGTGCTTATGCTGCATTGCCAGAGTTCAAAGAGATTCTTAATGTACTGCTCATCAGAAACAACATTTATTTTCTCTTGAAAGACTATGACACTTATTACGTTGAGCACTTGCGTTCATATGAAGTAGCAGAGAATCAACAGAGGGGTCTCCGTCACAGTGTAAAATCTCTGTGCCAACTGTCTGACCACATGCCGCATGTTGCTTACAAGATAGCAAATGAACTCATTCTAACAACAAACCATTTCATTCCAGTGTCTGACTAAAGAAACAGAACTGAGACATCAGCTGATTCCACCAATTTCTGAACCAATGCAAAGGTAATTCATCTATTCAGTTTTTTTGTATTCACATAAATGTTTTTATATTTTTGCACAATTAATATTTTGCAAATAACTGTAAACACAAACATGTATTAAAATGACACTATAATATGTGAAACCTGTCTGTTACAGAAATAACAAATTCAGATGGAGGCAACAGGAATATTGAAGCTAAGGGTCATCCTTGATAAGGATAACGCTGAAAAACTTATTTTGCCATCTCGTCCAAACAGTGTGCAAGCCCTCATAGATGCGATCAAATCTAGGCTAAATTTTACTTTTGACTTTCGGCTTCAGTTTCATGACCCAGATTTTGATAATGCCTTGTGTAATTTGGTTAAAATAGAAGACCTGCCAGCTATAGCATCTGTTAAAGTTGTCAGGTTAGTTGAGCTTGACCGGATTTCAACGAGCACTGATGACACAATCCTTCAGACTGATAGCACTGATACCATAGATTCAACAGAGCGTATTAGTAGATGGCCAGAAGTTTTTATTGTTCCGCCATTTTCTTATGAAGTGGAACATGTATTAAGAGAGGGTAATGCAGCATTTGATAAAAATGGGAAAGTAATTACGCTGACACGAGATCAAAAACACAACATACTTGAGACAATGGGGGAAGAAATCTACAAACTAAAAGCATACCCTAGTACAACACAAATTGGCAAGGCTGCAGAAGCTTTAGTTAGAAAACATCCCTGTCTGAAAGAGAGGAATTCTGACACTGGGTGGGAAGGGTGGAAGAATAGCCTGAGATATAAAATGGGAAACCAAAGAAAGAAGTTGGCTAAAGCTGGCATCATGGATGTTGCTGTGAATGCTGGAAAGCGCAGCAGAACAAACCCAGATGGAGCTTCACCAAGGGCCAATATTAAAAGACCTAGGAGAGGTGAGGTCAACTTCCTTCCTTCTTATCCTTCTGGAGAAACAAGGGAGTCTCTGGAAACCAGAAGACTTGAGATGGTAGAGGAGTTCAAGAAGACCTCAGCAGAAAGAGACATCCCTCTCATTCATCAGCATATGATGCCCACTTTTGCCCTCCGGCGTGAAGAGATTGTCACCACTTCTCCTCCTGTATCAGAGCTCAAGGACAGATGGCCAGCACTCTTTCATGAGACACAGGTAAGTACAACTACATATATAACATTTGCTGTTCATATAGTATGCTGTGTTTTGCTTATAATATTTTTGGAATTCTCCTCAGCTCTACTTTGAATTTCATCGGATCACCAATCAGAATCTGCCACATGTGTTTTATGCTGCACTGGATGATTATGCTCCTCAGCTGATTGGACTTTACAAAAAGAGGAAAACTGGACGGGTCGGTGAAAGGATGGAGCAGCTTTTGTTGGCATATGGAAAACAGGTATTTAAAAATACTAATTATTATTCTGCTTGCTTGGCAGTTGCCATTGCTATGTTTATATATATATATATATATATATATATATGTATATATATATATATATATATATATATATATATATATTTTTTTTTTTAGGACAAAAACGACATCTATGCAACTAGAACAGCAGCTCTGGCCGGCCTACCAATGTACCTCAAGGAGGATTCTTCAGAGATTTTCAAAACATGCAAGGTACTTGGGTATTACAATAATTTGCACATTTGAATTTAAAAAAGGTTGAAAGGAGTTTATAAGTCATCTGGACTTGGGTTGAAAGTTGAAGACGTGAAGTTGAATGACTTATAAACTTCTTTCATCCTTGATTTGACTGGATGAATGAAAAATGAACCTTCACTGTCAATTTAAAACATGTTATGATATATAGAATTTGAAAAACTGAAGAAAGGTGCCTGACCATTTGTATTTATACTTTTAACAGAGGTATTACAGATGAATAATTGTGCACTGTGTATTATAGGAGGAAATTGAGTTCTATGAAGCCACAATTGCTCTGGTTGCTGATGTCGATGAAGAGGAGGTGCCTGGAGGAGTTCCTTTCTCACCACGCCAAGTGTTCATAGTACTTGAAGATCAGGTTGTTATGACTCATCACTCATGGACTGATGCCCTGGTGTGTTTGTTTGGGCTAATCTATGCTCTGCATCTGAGCTATCCTGAGAAGTGTACTGGCTTTTTTGAGTTCATTCAAGTAGTGTTGCTGAAGCTAGACGATGAGAGAAAGCAACTAAAACCAAAATTGCAGACACTAAAAAATGAGCTTGTGTAGATGATGTTTGTTTTTCACTGTCAGTATAGTCGTGCTTTTTCAGTTATCTGTGAATGGCTTCAATAGTTTTATTTGTTCAGGGTAATTAGCTTTCTAAAAAGCAATGTGGAGAAAGCTAAGAATAAGGAGACAATCCATATTTGATGTTTTGTTTGTGATTGAAAAAAATCTTTACATAGTGTGTAATCTTAAGCTTATTTCTAAAAACACCTTTTAGTTACATGGAAATCTTTTGGAAGATAACTGATAATTAGTCAATATGTACAGTATACTTTCAAGCTTTATTTTTTAATTGTGTGATGAGTGCCAGTTCACTTGATTCGAGGTCTGGGCAAAACTGTTGAGAAGCCACAAATACCTTTGAGAATATTTTTTGTTAGTTCAGCTGTTTTCTATAGTTGCATTGCTGTAGTGCATCTGATTTTATTATTATACTAAATGTTACTCAAAATTGTGATTGTTATGGCTCTAATTGCCTCTAGACTATTGTTTTTTATATGATGTACACCTAAATGTGTGTTTTGTATATTTAATTGATTTTCAAAATGCTACAAAAAACATTCAAAATTCCCTAAAAGCGCAAGTTTTAAAATGCCTAATTATTTGTTTGTTTGATAATGGCTTTAGCAGTCATAGGTTATGACTCAAAGTATGGTTGTATTCATTCTGTATTTTCTCTGCAGTTAAAGTTAATAAAAACTGAATGGAAAGAACAATAGCTTGGTTTTGTGTTAATAGTACTTGAACCATTTGGTGCAATCGGTTTCCCCAAATGGATTAAGTTGTTTAAATACAACTATTTAAGTTAATTTAACTTAATTTGAATATGAGCATGTAACACTTTAAATAAGTTTGAATAAATACAGCATCTTAGTACAACAAATTTAATGGTTTAAGTTAAAACATACTAAAAACAATGAGTAAATAAACATAATGCATTTGAGTTACATTATCATATTTGCTTTGGGTTCTTGGGACTCTAATAAAGTACTTAAATAATCCAAAACTGTTTAAGTTATAAAACTTGAATCAATTGGTGCAATCGGTTTCCCCAAATCATTTGAGTTAACTTAACTGGTCAGGTTTTACAGTGTACATCTCCAGTTTAGAGAATTGTTAGTGAGTGTCTGCAGACATGTCAGAATCCTCTATACTGATGCAATCATAAGGAAACTTTTGGTGCAGCGCCCTCTTGGTAAATGGTATATGGACTGATTCCTATATAGTACTTTTCTACTCTCCCAGAGCACTCAAAGCACTTTATATAGCATGCCTCATTCATACAAGCACTTTTTCCTATGTTTTTAAGTGTTTTCTATCTAACATTCACACATATTCAGACTTGGGGTTAATATCTTGCTGAAGGATATTTGGCATCCAGACTGGAATCAAACCACCAACCTTCCGATTACTAGTTGATGAGCTCTACCTTCTGAGTTACAGCCACCCCAAACTAAGCTTTGCAATCCATTTTATCCAGTGACAGCCATCAAGAAATACTCACCAACCAGTCCGGTAATAATCATTTCTCCTCATGACTGGTGTTTCTATCAAGTTCAATATGGCAAACTACTCTTGAAGCCACATCAGCCTGATGTCACATGCAAAACCTCAATAAATAAGAACACAGCATTCCACCCTCTAATCCAAATATTTGTGTAGTTTTGATTTGAAGTCTGATAGCTAACTTTTTTTGGTTAAAAGCTTGAAAAGGAAGTTTCTGGAAATAGCTTTTGTTCAAAGAAATTTGGAACTCTAGTTTGCTAACTAATCTCAAGAACATGTTGCCTGCCTTTATTATTTTTAGCCTCTGTAATACAGCTGAGATATATGATTTCTAAAAATCATCCCAAAACACAGTTAGACACGATGTGGTAGGATATGAGCAGAAATCTGAGCTTTTAGAGTACTTCCCCAATTGAAAGACCCAAAAGTAGCCAGTAGAAAAGTAGATATCAGACAGAATTTCCAGTTATATTTCCAATATTTGTGTTGACTCAGTATTGAATAAGAAAAACTGAAAATAATCATTTGGAAAACAGTACAGAATGTCCGACTGTCTCAGTGCCTCTTAATCAGGCGTGTGTGAATTTGTGTTTCCTTTACATAAATAAAGCCATTTCTACCACAAACTGATGCATAAAACCAACCATAAAATCCAGGAAAGAAAGTGTCAAAATGTCCTGAAAGAAGACCCGAACAACCCCGCATAATGTGATCCCCCAGTGCTCAAACCAAACCTACGCCGATGTGTAACCCTCACCTTGCAGATGGTAGCAGTTTGAGTCTCCTTGAAAATTCACTCTGAATAGCAAGAGTGTGGCTCAATTGCAGATGAAGCTAGCTATATTATAGAAAATGTTTAAGCACAAGTCAAGCTCAACGCACAAGGTGTGCTTAGTATGCATTACAGAGATCTGTCTGATCACTGGGTCAAAAGCCCTATTTTCGCTGCGCTCTGGGTGAGCCGGGTCACGAGCGGGATGAATAAATGCACAGGCGTTTATGCTGCGCTCGTTATTTGCTGAGAAAAGTGTTTGCAATTCCGGATCAATAAGTACCCTGCCGCACAACCAACTTATGGCCAGGTCTGGGGATTTTCTGTTATATATGGACATGCTAAATGTCAGTCATGCTTCCCCAGCTCTCCAAGGCCATTATGAACATTTGCTCTGCACTATTTATAAAGAGTCCCAGCATGTTTAGTCATGAAGAACCTGACCCTTCAAATCATAGCCTACTGAGTTGAGGATGGAAAATTTGCTGGTATCTTATCTCTGAAACAGCAGCAGCATTAGGCCAGTAAAATTCATACAGATAAGGTGAGTAAAATGTACATTTTAAAAGGGCAAAAGTGTCCTTCACCTTTCCCTTTTCTTTATCAGTCTTTTTTATAACATTCTCACTCTTTCAACAATACCTTTTTTCTCCCTGAAGGTCCACCAACTCCTGGCAGAGCTTGTTCACTCGAAACTGCAACACCCACTGAGGTGTGTGTTTGTATTACTGCCTTTGTCTGAACCTTAGGTTTAGACCTCACTCCCCAGTATATTCAGGTTTACCAGCAACCCCACGGTGCTGAGCAAACTTCACAGACAGGGGACAGAGACGGAGGGCACTTACTGTCTGCACACTCAAAAGAGAGCCTCCTTTGCTTTTAGCTTGATTCAACTCGTGCTCACTCATAAAATTATTTAAAATGTGCTCCTGGCATTTTAACACCCACTTTCAATTTGAATTCGACTACACTTTTGTAAATGAATGGCAATAATAAAACTTGCATATTATCACAGCAACTCAAATGCGCTTTTCTGAGGGTTGCATGAAAAATCTATGAAAAGCAGAGTTACTTAAAATGAAATCACAATTTGCTGCAGATGCATTGCAGTGGTTTTTGTAATCACACCGCTGTTTTTTTTTTTTTCTGCCAACAAAGGCAAAATGGCATTTAATTGCTACTGCAAATGTACATCTGTGTGACTGTGAATATAAATGAGTCTGCTAGGCCTCTTGTTCTCATGGTAACACTAGCAGAATGTGATGTGCTGATTGACCTTGGGGGTGTGGAGTTTCCTTTTCCTACTTGAATCTGGCTGCAAGGTGAGAGGTTCTGGGCGTCTGCAAGGAAACAGTCTTGCCGTTTGGGAACACAGACCATCAAATGCCGTTTTTGTTAGTTCATTTTCTCTGCCTGCATATGACTCTGAAGAATTCTAATAGTTTATGTAATGAGAAAACAAGTCTGTCAGAAAAATAAATTGCATTCATTTCACTCACTGCACTTATCTTATTAGGAAATGACTGCAGCCATTCAGGTGATCATTGTGTAATGTTTCAATTTACACATGCAATGCATTACAATGATACATAGATCAGTGGGTGCTGCACTGCTGCTGTGTCAGCGGGCCTGTGGGGGGCACTCCAGCACTTTCACCCATCATCTGTCGCTCTCTTTCCCTCCATCTCCACTTTTTTCCCAGCTCTCTATCCCCATTTTCTGTCTGTCTTCCTTTTGTTCTGCGACTCTATCACTCCTCAGTCTTCCTCTCTCTCTTTCTTGTACTAATGTGCTCTCTCATCACTGCTTCTCCTCTTTGCTCGCTCCCTCTAACGCACACACACCCTCTCTCGAGTTCGCCCTCCTCCCGCTCCACTCTTTCACTTTTGGTGGGCGCCCATTTTCTCTAGTTCACTCCCTCTTTCTTCTCCAATCCCTCATGCTCATTTCTATCGCCCGCCTGCCACTTTTTGTTGTGGATTTTTTAATCGATACCAAATCCTTCACTCCCTCCTCTTCCGTCTCGTCCAAATGAAATAAAATGTACGCACACTGGCAATGAGGCATAAAGCAGGCTGACCTTCTTTCTGTCGCACCTATTTCTCTGCACTTACAAAATGCGGCAGGGTATAAGTGCACAGCATATCACACAATAAGTTACCTTTTATGTCAGTTTTTTTTTTTCAAATATGCAGGGTGATCATTTTAAATTGAAGCTTTTTAGTTAAAGAACTTGAAAAAAACAATCTCTAATATGACATGAGCTGCAGTCTGCTGAGGGATGTTGTTGTGATTTACTCCTCTGCGTCTGGTATTGCCATGGCAGCACATGATGTCACCAACACCAAAGAGACACCTCAATGCATGTTTGAGACACTGGCAGTTTGACAAAATGGCAGTGTTTGACACTCTGGAAATGAGAACAGGTTGGGCCTAATTAGTATGGCCTGCCATACAAGAGTATTATCAAGATGCTGTTAAAGCATCTTGATAATGGGGAAAAGGGGGGGGGGGGGGGGATAATGACAGTAGTGTGAGGACGTTCATTTTTTCTGGCATGAAATAGTCATCTCATCAGTCACGCCACAGATTCTCCTTCATTCAACGTGTTAATTTATCTGGCTGCATTGGAAAGATAACTGGCCATCAAATTAAGGGAACAGGTATGTCAAACTGGCAGAGGCATGAAATGTGCTAGATGTTCTGAGACTTGTTAAAGCAGAAGCCCATGTTCGATCTTTTCCTCGAGTAAATCCACCTCTCTCTTTACGAGGAAGAGGCAAATATATAAATATTTGATCTTTTGCTCTTTTATTTCAGATCATTTGCAGATTCACAAACAATTGCCCGGCCATTTAATCTTGCCGGAGCTTCAGGCTTAAAAGTGTTTTCTCAAGTAGACAGATATTTATCTAAAAAATGTCATAGTGTCAAGAGTATTTGCTCGTGCCAGGAGTTACAATCGTGTTGACAGTATCTGCACCTGCGGATTAAGTGAAAGAACAGCAAAACCATGGGATGGATTGGGCAAAACATAGTGAACCTCACTGCCTGTGGATAATAAGAGCCATTTTAAAGTCAGCCATACATCGAGAATTCAGTGTATTCCATTAAAACAGTATCGATTTCTCCTTTGTCACAAATTATAATAAAAAGAAGCAGTGTCAAGAGACGATAATCAACGATTAGCTATTATATCTTTAACTCTGTCTGGAAATGACTGATAGCTGCTTGAAGGCTGATGGCCATGACCTTGTCAGGGATAATTGCCAGTGAAGGGGCAGACCAAGGAAATAGGTTGCATGAAGCAGCCATTTCTTAATGATTGAGTTATAGTCCATTCATGGTTCGTGGCTTCAAGCTGCAAGACCACACAGAACATTTTCAGCCACTTTTTTAGGTTTATTCATTTTTTTTTTAGCTGAATCCATAGACTAGTGGATCTTTTCTTACAACTCTCTGTGGATGAGGTAATATTAAGGATTCGAGGGATAATTCATTTGCTGTTAATGACTTCATTGGCATTCATGGTAAATTGAAAAGTGGCATCTATCCGTTTAGTGACACGGAGGTGTAGGTAATTGTATTATAACCACTTGTGGGGGCTGCGCACATTAAATAAATGAGTGACCCTATTTTAAAGCTAAATTTAATCACTTTGGTGTTTTCAGTGGCTGTTCTGAGAGCTAGCTAACCAAACTAACTAGGTAACAGCTGGTATGTTCCACTGGCACCTTGAACATAAAGCAGCATGATGAAAACATCATTAAGTTGTTGTCTTACAGCTGGTCTGGTTTATTTAGGTGTTGAATGTGCTAAGGCTGCGTTCACACATAGGAACGCAGGTTTTTAATGACACTGAATGACAGTATTCAGCCGAAGTAAAACATTCACATTTACTTCATCAATGAGCTTGTCAAATGTAATTATAATGTATGTATTTACATGAATGATATACAGCAACAGCAGCTTCAAATGGCATAATGCAATATAATAATAAACTTCATGCTTCAGTGGAAAAACCTTTTAATAGCTGCATGTCAGTCAGAAAACTAGAACACTTGCATTATAGTGCTGAAATAGTTTGGCCAAGAAACACTTTCTATCAAGATCTAATAGTATTAGTATTCCTGAGCAGCTTCTTTAGAGTGAAAACTGTTTGGACAGCAAATAAATATACCTTTGTCTTGGTGAATGCTCAGCCTTACAAGTAAGAAAATCCCAGAAAGTTTGATTCTGTTCGTCTGGACGTAGCTTTTTAAGTGGGACAAAATGTGCTCTCTGCAACTTCTTAAGACTCTGGAGGTTCAGTCCCAGAACCCTGCACCCAGATGACCAAAATCAACAATCTGGCAAATATGCTGATTAAATAAGGCCAGCAGGACAGGATCCAATCGCAGGTGGAATTGAACAAACCCTTCACAGTGTGCAGCATCAGTGCAAGGTCAAGGTCAAGGTCAGATTTATTTATATAGCACATTTCCAACAGCCGATGCTGCACAAAGTGCTTAACAATAACAATAAAATTAAAAACTACAGTGTAATACAATAATAACAATAGAAACAATAAAATAGAAGAATTGAAACAATACTAACTAATTCAGATAAATCCAAAATGCTTGGGTCATAATGTGTTAAAAGCCAGAGCGTAAAAGTGTGTCTTTAGTAAAGATTTAAATTGCTCAAGAGTTTGAGCAGATCTAATATTAAAGGGGAGACTATTCCAAAGTCTGGGACCTGCCACAGAGAAGGATCTATCACCACGAGATTTGAGGTTAGTCCGTGGAATGGACAACAATAGTTTTGAACTAGATCTCGTGGGTTTTCCTGGAGCATAGGCAGAGAGGAGCTCTGACAAGTAGGGGGGGGGGGCTCGGGCGTTGAGTGACTTAAAAACAAAAAGTAAGAGTTTAAATTGGATCCTGTAGGGGACAGGGAGCCAGTGTAAAGAGGCTAAAATTGGGGTTATATGCTCTCTCCGTTTGGTACCGGTTAGCAGGCGAGCAGTGCAGAGTATATACACAGACACATGGAGATGTTTTGAATTGCCTTCATAGAAATGGCTGAGTGGACATTTACCAGCCTTGTGATGGAGCAAAAACCTGTTCAGAGTGTACCCTGTCACTTGCCGAGTGTAAACTGGGATAGGACTAAATCCTGGGTAGTTAAGCTGTTATGGCATGAGTTCTTACCATACTACAGTAACAGCTAGTTTTTGGGGTTTATTTTTAGCTTGCATAGCTGTCACTCAGTGGGAAATTAACCAGCTTGCTGTTGGTTATATGGTGGAAGGGAAGCTAAGAACACCAAACCGCTGTGTAGTCAGGGTGAATCAATGCATTCAAAGGTTGATGTATAATCCCCTCCAAACTCTCTGGAAGTTATAACTGACATGTGGAAGAAACTGCAAAGTGGCGTTTATACTGGAAAGCAAAAAAAGTTCCCTAACAGCTTGCTTTTCTAAGCAGGCAATGGAGTGGTCTGGGGCAATACACTGTAGTAGCAGTACCTGAGTGCAACAGGTCAGGTTGATAGCAATGTTACCCAGTGGCTGTCATATACAATACATTTTTTTTCTTTATTTTATCTATTTTTTTTTTTTTTTTTACATTCTTTTTAGATTTGTTGCAGCTATTTATAGCTAAAGCCCTTTGACTTCATGAAACAACAATAGCCCTACAGAGACACATTAAAATATTGAACCTGTCTGGCAAATAGTGACAAATTTTTTATACATTATATCGCTGAAATACCCAATGTATTTGGAATTTGAGGTGATTTGGGGTAACAGACATTAGTTCAAGCACAATTGGAAAAACAGTACTTCAGTCTGTTTAATCACTGACTAGTTAATTCACTGAATTTGCATCCTTAGTCAGTATTATTATAAGATAAGATTTGCTAGGATAAACTAACAATCCAAATATTGGATTAGAGTTTAGAGTTTCATCAGAGGCGGTTCTGTAATATCAGCACTTTGGGGTCTAGTTATGAGGATAATTCATAATGTATACAGTAGTTCATGCAATTAAGAACAAGACAGCATAAGTAATTTGGAGACTTTACTCCTCTGCTAATTTAGACAAACTCACAATGGGCCTGTCATTTAATTAATGAGATTTCACAAATCTGTATCTGCTGATTTGACACACAGTTATCTATCGTCAATCTATTCCCTAAAGAAAAACAGAAAAGAAAAGGAATATTCATCATTTATAGGCTAATATAGAAATGATCATTAACCACATGCAATGCTCAAATTGCAGAATAAAGCAAACCTAGAAAAATGGGGAGAGGGGCAATCCTCCATGGTGGTTAACATGGCCCAGTCCCAGAATACGGATCAACTGGTGAAAGCATCAGAGGTGGATAATGTCCGCTATGCAGTGAGGGATTATCTTGTCAAAGCATGGACTGCCTGCCAATACACAGGCCTGTGCCCACATGGCGCGAAGCTTAACAAAAGCACAGAGACAGGTTGTGTTATATGTAGTGCCGACGTAGGACAGTTTTTCCAATTTCATTGTACTACTGTACTATGTATGACTGTGCAATGACAATAAAGAGTTATCTTATCTTATCTTATCTTATCAATCTGCTTTATTTCAGGCTCTTTATCAATATTTCCCCAATAATGCAGCAATTAGTCAAATGCATTTATTTCATCCACTCACATGAGAATTTGTGTTATTGAATGTGCATGCATTGTAAAGAGAATATAAAACACCAAATGCATACATATTTTGAGTGGACGGGTAAGAGGTGCTGGAAAATCTTTTCTGTAAATCTGTAGCACAGCCATTCTGCTCCGAGGAGCTTATCCAGAGACCAGCCTTGTGAGTAGGAGGATATTGTACAAACAACATGCCACAAAGCAAACATTACACTTAGCAAAACGCAGCTTTTTGTCATGTGTAGCATTTGCGACAATTATATGCAATTCAAGTGGGAGTAGAAATTATTGAGGTGACCAAGGTCAGCAGAACCTCCCATTAAATGAATGACAAAATGAATGATAAAAGCAGGGGACCCTAGCTCCTGGGAGGCCATTTGTTCAAATAACCCTCTTGGGGATATTTAAAGCGTTTTTCTTATAAATTGAACCACATGGAGGGTAATGAAACGATTTTTCTGTCACTTTAAATGGAATTTCCAAGTCTTTTTAAGCCCATGTTCAATGTGTCTATTCATTTTGATTTAATCTTCACTAACTTTTTAAAATCCTTCATTCCTTCACAGAGCATAAGGGCAACATACACAGAAAAAGGAAGTCACATGCCTTTGGATACACAGTGCTATAAAAAGTATTTGCCCCCTTCCTGATATCCTCCTCATAGTTTTTTACATATTAGTCAGATGTAGGTGTTTCTGATAATCAAACAAGTTTTAAAATTAGACAACAATAACCCAAGTAAGTAAACATTTTTAAAAGATGATTTCTTTTATAAAGAGAAAAAATCGACCTGGCCCACTTTGAAAAAGTAACTGCCCCCCTCCCTTGTTAAACCATGAAATAACTCTGATTACACAGTTTTGGAAAGCTGCGTTATCCACACCCCAAATGTCTTAAATCAAGAAATCACTTAACTAGCAAAGCATCATGTCATGATCTAAAGAAACTCAAGAACAGATAAGATACAAAGTCACTGAAATATATTAGTCTCGAAAGGGTTACAAAGCTATTTCTAAGGTTTTGGGAGCTATTTGAGAGCTATTATCCACATATGGAGGAAGTCTGGAACAGTGGTGAACCTTCCCAGGAGGGGCTGGAGAACCAAAAGTATTCCATGAGTGCATTTATGACTCATCCAGGAGATCACAAAAGAACCGAGAACAACATCTAAAGAACTGCATGCCTCATTTGACAATAGGACACCAGCAGGACCTTCTCTGAATGGTTAAAAATCCCCAAAATGAAGGTTCTCGAATGGCCAAGTAAAAGTCTGGACTTAAATTTAATTGAGATGTTAGGCACTGACCTTAAACAGACCAGTGAAAAGCCTCCAGTGTGGGTAAAATAATCCTGCAAAGAAGAGCAGGCCAAAATTCCTCCACAGCGATGTGAAAGACACATTGCCAGTTATTGCAAATGGTTGACAGCAGTTTGTGCTGCCAATGGTGGCACAGACAGTTTTTAGATTTTAGGGGGCAGTTACTTTTTCCCAGGTGGGGCCAGGTAAGTTTGGATGGCCTTTTTTTGCATTTTTTTCTCTTAATAAATTAAGTCACCATTTAAAAAAACTGCATTGCATTTGTATATACTCAGGTTAGCTTGATCATCTGAATTATATGAGTGTGACAAATATGCAAAAAAAGAAAACACAAGAAAACAAGAAGGGAGCCGACACATGTTCACAGCACTGCAGATTCTTCAGAACACTGTAGCACAACATTCAACTAATTGTCTTCTTGTTCAGCGCTCCCAGTTTCATCTATTAGCGTTAGGATTTCTTCTCTCATATGCTTTGTTAAAATAAAATCAATTATCTGTGATTAAAACAATCCAGCACCCAGCAGTCCCTAAAGCAGGAGGCGATTTAGAATTATCTGTCAGCTATTTTTGAGAAGAGATGGCAGAATGCCATCCTGCTGGTGATGAATCTGGTGGAATACCAATAGAACAGGGAAAGCTACAGCACAGAGAGGAGAGAGAGTAGAGATATTTGTGCTGCACGGAGGCACACTGCTTCACATTTCTGTGCTGCAGTCCCAAAATCGTGCAAGAAAAAAGAAAAAAAAAAAACACATACACGTTTCAAGCTCATCATACTTATGTGGCATGTTTCTCCCCGCGCAGTGTAATGGCCCTCTTTGAGTTCACCCCATGTCTGTCATAAGATGCTATAATCACTGCTCCACCATAAAAGGCTGACCAGCCTTTCCCCCATCCTCCGCCTCATCTCTTTACTAAAATTGGAGCAGCCATACTATACTGTCATTTGTTTTTGTACCGAGACAAAAAAGCCTTCTGGGTAACACTGTTTGAATGTGGCCAGCTCAAATACACTCTCAGAACCAACAGAAGTACTCACACAAAATCTCATAGTCAGTCCCTATTATTGTGGAGTGCTGCGCAGCTCCAAATAATCAACATTCTCTGTAGACCCCTGCAGCACAGTGAATCAATGAGGTAAAAGTACATAAAGATTGTGCCAATGTCTCACCACAAATCAAAGCTTTTATGGCTTTACATCAACAAATTTTCTCATCTCAACTGTTTGTAGAACTCTTAAACTTTCAGAAGTTAGTCGCTTGGATTTTACTTTGTGTAAAATCTGGAGCAAACAAAACACTTCAGTTGATGAACAACTGATAAAACCACAACAATGTTGGCACACAAATGCGATTAGCTGCTAATCATTCTGAACAGTGAGTAGGTGCGAAATAAATCAAAGTCCTGAAACAAAAGTCTAGTCGTGTTTGATTTGTCATCTCCTAAATAACAAACCTGGACTTATTCTTGATATTAATGCACGTCGCACTGAGCCATATGAACAGCGAGGCTGAGTGAAAGAGAGTTGCGGCGTCTTCAAAGTCTAATTGAAAGAAATGCATTTCAGCGGGGCTCTTAGCTCTTCTGCCTTTTAGTTGAAAGTCTGGGCTCTGAAGCCAGCAGGTAGGCTTTTACACTTCTCATGGTTAGCTCATTAGTTAAGATGCTTCTGCCAGACAGAGCAAGAGCTCTGAAAACATGCCAAAAATCAAAGTCAGGACCAGCTAAAGTGACTTTATTGGCAACCGGCTATTCAGTATGTGTGTTCACACCATGGTAGTTGGCTTAGATATGGAAGCTGTGTTTGTGTTCAACCACTAGATGAATCTCCTTCAGGCTAAATGATTTACTTTAAAAGGATAACCGAAAATACATTATGCTCATTTCCTTTTTAGTAGCATTATTACACCATTATTATTACATCATGTTTATTTCCTGTGGGCATAATTTCCAGGTTCAGATTATTTTCTAATGTATCCAAAACGTCAGTACCTCAACCAGCAGTTTGACTGATGACAGCAAGGACTTCTGACCACCTCTGTGACCTGTCTTTCGTTCACTCTGGTTTTCTTAACACTTTTTTAGATACAGTACATGTCTCTTTGGTCAGTTTGCCAGCACTCATTCTGTAGTGATTGTACCCACTGTAAAGTTATGTAAACAGAAAATAGCAGGTGCTTCCTTAATTAGGTGGAACAGCAGAATGAATGACTTTTTAATGGACATGATTTCCCTATCTTGTTTCTTCTCAGCGCAAAGAGATTCGTTGCACAGAACTTAATTTATTTCAAAAGTTAACCCTACGATTAATAGTTAGAAGCAAAACAATTATAATCCACACCAGTGACTTTTTTTTTTTGGCTGGCTGTAATGAATATACAGCATCAGCGACTTAATTTGTTTTTCAACCACAGAGTCCTAAACGTGTCAGTGTTAGATTAGTTTTGGAGACCAAAATGGTAATGAGCTTAATGTTTTTATTCAATTAAGAGTTGAAAAGGAACTCCATAAGACAGCAGATTTAACACCAGAAGAAGCATACAGCATCATGGATTGATTTTAAAATGATACGGTAATTTATAAAGCTACTGGGGTCTTGTAATTTACTGAATCCACTTAATTTGTTGACAATTCAACAAGGTCAGACTTTGATTCTGATGTATTTTAAGATGACAAAACACGTGTAAAGCCTCATTACTTGTGCAGACTCACTGCACTTGATATTATTCAGACAAATTTCCATCCATAAAAAATTCCAACAGAGACCGTCTGACCCCTTGCCTGCCCCGGACAATAACAAGGTCTCCTGTGCAGCCGAAGCTGAGTACCCACGGACAACCTCTGTCCTGTATCTCATTATCAAACTGGCTTTTCTTGCTCTTTTTCTAAAATTACAGAGTTTCTCCGCTCCCTGCAGGATCACTGAAAGGCACAGGCTCTGTGATTCAAGCCTGCCACTTTTTCTAAGAGGTAAAGGATCTCTCTCATTTCCTTTCTTAATAATGCATGCAGCGAGTCGTAGTAGCCAAAGAGTAAACGTTTTCAAGACAAAGCGCTGGAAATTGTGACTCACTTCAAGTCATGCATCTGATATACAGACGTTATCACAGTGCTCACCACTTTTATCCCGGCAGACAAAGGCACCAATACGACCAGAATAGCTCATTGATAAATGTCCAAAATTGATGGAAAAATCTCACATGAACAGTGTGCTTGTACATAAAAAAATGATTAAATACAGGGGCACAAAAACAACAATAGCCAGCCATGAAAAGATCAAACATTATGAAAAGAGAACAGCTCATTAGCCGCAGTAGTTTTGGTTCTTCAAAACAATGTGTCACTATACTTAAAATGACAACCTGCTGAGACAAACAGACATTTCTCCCCTGTCACTGTGCTTTAGCTAGGAGAAGTAGAAAGCTACAGAGATGCCATAATCTTCAAGACTTCAGTGTCTCTCTGAAAAGTGTCTTTTTTTTGCCCCCCCACCCCACCCCTCAAAATGTAAGCTTTTTATCTATATGTGCACGTACAGTACTTATGAGCTCACGTAAAGAGCTTTAATTCAGCATATTTTAAGGTGACTGAAGCGACAACAGTTTTATTCAAAACAAACAAGGAAATAAATAAATAACCAAACGGCATCAGACTAGTTCAAAGCGTTGCTTTCTAACCTCGGCTCGCTGATTGAGGAACTTGAAAAGGGGCCCCAGGAGATGGTGGGTTCCACAGACCAGCGTGATTTATGGCCTTCCATAACAAATCAACAAGTTTAACTTTAATTGTTTTCTTTGCGATGGGAGGTGGGGTAGTTAATACAGAGCGATGATTGATGGAACAGGGCACCGTGTTTGGCTCGGCACTTTGTCTTTTGCAGTGCAGCTCAGGAATTGAACCAGCTGATAGAAGCAATTAATTTGAGGATTGTTTTTTTTTTTTATTTCAGAAAAAACAGGTTCTAAAAATATCCAAGATTGTTTTGCCATCAAACTGTACAGTACGTGCTACTTTAGAGGAAATATATATCTATATGTAAAATAAGTCTAGATTGCCTAACAACACCTTTCACATCTGGAATTAATGTGACTTTACACCTGCACACATTAGTATCTGAATATTGGTGAAAAACCTCTGTAAAATCAGAGGGGCTGACATTTCGTATGGTTTAATGAAGTTAGCTTGTGTTTCAGCTACATTAGTTTGCTAAGTAAATGAGACAACCATTTAATTACATGCTTTACTGATGATGCTTCTCTTGGAATAGTTGCTGTTAACCATTAATCTCGGGTGCACACCTAATTTACAAGGACAACATTGTAGGAATGGGACCTGCACAGGAGAGGAAATGGTCACATTGTTCCATTAAATCACCTTCAGCAATTACTGTAGCTGGCAGCACGGAGGGCATTGTATATATAATCATAGGAGGACATAGGAAGAAACTACAAATATTGCTTCATGTTTGCTTGCCTTTGCCAACATATTAAGTTGCAATTTACATTCATGTCTGTCCAGACTCCTATAATATGTTTGGGGAAGACTTTAAATCAATTTAATTGATGGGTAACTCAGATTAGTGTCGGCAATTCACCCCAAAAATGTGAAATGTCGTCAGTCTCTCCTTGTTTTCCTGAGTTATAGCACTGAGTAATGGCTATAACGGCTGGATACAAAGTTTAAGATCTCATGTATATCTTACATATTACATATTCATTTTATGAAATTGCCATTTTTGGCATATAATTCTCATATTACCTCACCTGCAATGTGCACACTTCCATTACACTTTCATCAGCTCAGATGTTTTCAAATAATTTTTTTTAGTAATTTATATGAAAATTTGCCATAATTATAGAGCGAGGTTTTGAGTCATGGTCAAATTTTTGGGGGCTATGTGTGGTAATATTGGCCTTTGACTAGCAAAATGCAATCACTTCATCCTTGAGTCCAAGTGAATTTTAGTGCCAGATTAGAAGAAAGTCCCACAAGACATTAAAGTGTTACGACGATCAGGAGAATGGGACCAGCTGACAGAAGGAAAAATCAAAAACATAATTTCTCTGGCCACAGCTGTTGCCATCACAGTAATATATACCAGCTAGCATTAACATCTGACCAGCCCGCCATAGATCATAGCGCTTTAAACAGACTTTCTCTCTGATAATTTTAGCTGTGTAGTCTAAAGGTGCCTCTGAGTGTGTCACAGAGTAACCTTGCAGCTCCTGCCAGTAACTCAGGGCATGCCAGAGTAGGTCTATTTATTTTTTGCATTTGTTCCAGCCTGCTGGCGACTGATGCAATAGACTGTAGATGATTTACTTCTGTTGATTATTGAGTCATGGAGGAAGAAAAAAAAAGGCCTTGCCCAGAAAGATATGCCGGAGTTTTAATTAAGTTAGGACAAAAACCGGCCTTTCCTCACTCAATTCAAAAGAATGACTTCATTGTGAATTATAGTAATGAAATATGATGAGTGCAGCTTGGGAGCTTTGATTCTACTGTGTGTGTGTGTGTGTGTGTGTGTGTGTGTGTGTGTGTGTGTGTGTGTGTGTGTGTGTGTGTGTTGGGGGGTGTATGGCTGAAGAATGATTATGTTTCTGTAAGTCTGCACAGAAAGTTTTTGTTGTTACAAATGCTACACAATGCATACTGAAACTTCAAAGACAATAAATCAAGCATAATTGATTGCACTACTGTCTTAGAAGGCTTTTGTGAGCATCAATCACATTTACAATGTATTACAGGGACTGCTGCAAATTTCTACCACGCAGAGCAGACAGAGATGGACTCATCACAACAACTGAAATTATGTTGTTGTGTTTGGGAGTGTTAAGGTAAACAACATAAGGACTGTTCATCAATTTCAGATTTTAAAAAAAATGTGAGGAATAAAATGAAAATCATCAGATTGGGCAGATATGTTGCAAAAGTGTCAGTCGGTGTTAGTGTTCTTATGTGCTACAAAAAAAGTAAATAAAATAGCACTGTTACATAAACATTACAAGTCTTACACCATACTGTGAGAAATGAAAACACATTTAATTCGCATAGTCACAGTGGATTTGTTCTGCAGCCTGTGGCTGATAAACTAAATACACTTTTCTGTATTTCCCCTGCTTACACGGGGTTTGTTGGAGTTTGTGTTGTGGTTCCATCTTGTTGTGGATGACTTAAACTCTAAGCTAACATTAGTTATTCTATTCTGGCATATTTGCTTCATAAAACTCAAATATTCTGGAGTGAAATTATTAAACTGTTTTTCCATGTACACCAAAACAATTACACAATGTCACCATCACTGGTGGTTGTGGATGTTGATGGTTTGTGGGGACATATGCACACTAGTTAATGCTTGGACTTCTGCACCCTTCGAAATTAACAAGCCTTTATATGAAGATTTCTCCGGTTTTTTGCATTTGGGACACGTGTGTGAATTGTTTGGTGATTTGAAAATCAGATATGTTGGTCAATATCTATTTTTTCTGTTAGATACATTTGTTAGGTGTAGTTATTTTTGAGTCCTCACTAATATAACAATGCATTTTAAATAGACACCTTTTTTGATAGCAATAGGTCATTAATTACTTTGTGACACTCTGCACCACTGCTTGGATGAGCTGATTGTTGTGTTTGTGGCATACAGGTGTGCTACAAAAAGGGAGGTTGCAGAGTCCTCCCCTACTGGCTGTTATAAATGCAGATACGGATATATGGGCGAAAAGGTAATAGGGCCCAGTAATATTGGCCTGCCAGGATATTGTTTAACGTCTTTTTAAGTTTTATGGATTCGAGTTAGGTTAAGTGCTTTAACCTGTTAACATCTACCAGGCAACTGCTGACCTTTGAGGTTAAGGATCCTATAATTACAGATTGTTTGCTATTTTGCAAAAAAATAAATAAATAAAAACTTCAAGATCAAAAGGAACATTTTGTCACGGGTAATGGGGGAAATACAGACTCAGTCGCGGAGCTCTGGATGCGAAGCAAACAGTGCGTTTATTTACAGTGCTCAAAACAGTCACAAAGCGAAGTACAAAAATCCAACGGTGATCATCTCCAAATTCCCAGTGGTGTGCAGGTGAGTCTCCCAAGTGATTATCTGAGTGTGTTTCTCCTCCGAGGGCTTAATCCAGCGGACTCCTTCTCTCCAACCTTCTGCTCCGTATCACTTCCTCCTATAAACAAGTGACGACAGCTACAGGTGAGAAGGGTAGCCGGCTAAGGCTATGTTAAAAGTAAGAAAACACTCTTTACTACCGAGCCTCCAGTACAATCCAGCGTCGACTGCCATCCAGACACATAGTTAAGTACCTCAGTCCACAACGAGGATGATCAGTGACAGCTGGATGGCAAATTAGGTACAGGTGTGTCAGCCACTGGGTGGAGGAGGAGAGAGAGAGAAGCACACACATACACACACAGACAGGTCGCTCCGGGAAGGACCGTCCGACCATGACAGTACCCCCCCTCTAACGGGAGCCCCCGGGCGACCCACGAAACTTGTCAGGGTGCCGACGGCGGAACTCTCTCACCATAGCGTGGTCGAGAACCGCAGACCGCGGCACCCAGGAACGCTCTTCTGCCTCCCTCTTCCCGCTCCACCACAACCACCCACACATGCAGGGCCTTGGAGTAGGGGTATGTCACCAGGGTGCAGAGGAGGCTACCCCCCCCTCTGTCCCCTTCTGGCTGCCTCTGCCTCAATTTTATCCCACAACTTAGACATTCACATTACTCACACTCTCATTACACATACATATAGGATCTTGGGGGTGGGCACGATACACGGAGTCCAAAGTACCATCAGGGTGTACACCCCACCCCTGGCATCGTTGCCCACCTCTCAATTTTAAATACACGTAGACATTGAGGGCTAGCAGGAGGGACCATGCGCTTACCTGCTGCTCTCTGGCAGGTAGCTCCAAGCCCTCCTGGGTTTTAAATGCACCTTAGAACACACATGCATCAACATTACAATGAGCGGGTGGAGGGAGGTTTGGAGTCTTCTCTCACCCCCATTCTCTGCGACCTGCTGGAGCAGGGGGGCTAGGACTAGGAGGAGGAGTTGGCCGTCCGACTGCGGTCTGGAGTGTGGAGCCTTCCTGCTGCTGCAGAGTCGGGGCGGTCTGCCTCCCCCCACCGCAGGGAAAAGGGAAACACCACCTGGGTCTGGGTGCAGTTCCCCCCTCCAGGGGCGGGGGCACCTAGACCCGGTTTGTAGAGTACGCTTGGGGAGTGTGATCGTGTGTAAAACGTCTCTTTATGTCTGTCTCCACGTTGGTTGAGTGTGGAGTAAGTGCATATGAGAGCATGAGGGTGGGAATGGATGTTTGTATCTGTGTGTGCCTGTATGTCTGTGTCTATATGTCAGGTTGGGTGTCAGGCGCCACCTCTCTGGGGACATCTCAGGCCCTCCAAGGTTTGGAGGCCTGTCTCCCCCTACCACCACTTCCCCTGCCAGTGGCGGACCCCCTCAGACATCGGTGCGTTGGTGGTTCTTTGTGTCCGGGGATGGGCGTCCAGGTACACACCGGCTCACTCCTTGGCGGCCGCTTATCGGGGCCTGGAGCCTGGGGCTCGCTCGGGCCACTTCGGAGGTGGGGTGCCCCCGGCCTCTCGGCCTGGGGCTCGGTCACTCAGGCGCAGCTGGCTGCCGGCGGAGCTCACGGGCGCGTCACTGCAACTCCCCCTGGCTTCTGCTCCGCGGCTGCTGAGTGAGCCCTCATCTGGGACTCTCCTCAGCTCTTTCCGGGACAGTGGTGCAGCTGCCCCTCTGTTGGTCTTCCTTGGTCTCTTGTGTTCTGGGGGCCTCTGGATGTCTGGAGTTTTGATCTCCTCCACACCTGCTTCACGCCCTGGAGGACGGGGCTGTGGCCCCCCCACACCCTCTAGCAGATTATTACATGAAGGAACCTTTTAAAAAACAAAAAACAAGTGCGTCCATGCTCACAGGTGTACACACGGGTGATCACACCCACAAACTACACCCTTTTTGGCTCCTACCTCAAAGCACACTGTGTTCTGTTGATCTTATGTGCTGCACAATAATGTTTAACATTTAGTATTTACTGTCATATTCCCATATATCATTGTGATGTTGTTTATTCTATTACTCTTGTTCTCTTCTGCTTGCTTTCTTTTTTCTTTCTCAGCGTGGTCGAGAACCGCAGACCGCGGCACCCAGGAACGCTCTTCCGGACCGTACCCCGCCCAATCCACCAAAAACTGGAAGCCCCTACCGCGGCGCCTGGCATCCATTATGCGAGTAATGGAATACGCCGGAGCGCCAGCGATATCCAGGGCGGGTGGCGGGGGCCCGGGAGGCGGGCACAACGGTTTGGTCCGGACCGGCCTAATTTGAGAAACATGAAACACGTCGTGTACCTTCATGTTGCGCGGGAGGGCCAGTCGGACAGTCACTGGATTCAGGATGGCTTGCACAGAAAAGGGTCCAAGGAACCGGGGAGCCAGCTTCTTGGACTCAGTCCGCAGAGTGATGTTCTTAGAGGAAAGCCACACCTGCTGGCCCACCCGATAGGCCGGTGTAGGGACGCGGCGGCGGTCAGCCAGTCTCTTGTTTTGAGCGCTCGTACGCAGCAGTGCCGCTCGAGTTGCCCGCCAGATCCGTCGACAGCGCCTCATGTGATGTTGCACGGAAGGCACGGCCACCTCTCCCTCCGTGATGCAGAGGAGCGGGGGTTGATACCCCAGGGACGCCTCGAAGGGAGAGACACCCGTAGCGGCCGACGTGCTAGAGTTATGGGCGTATTCGGCCCACGCCAACTGCTCACTCCATGACGACTGGTTGGAGGAAACGACGCAGCGCAGCATGGCCTCCAGCTCCTGGTTCGCTCGCTCAGTCTGCCCATTAGTCTGCGGGTGGAACCCAGAGGACAGGCTGACCTGGACCCCCAGCTCGGTACAAAACATCTTCCATACCCGCGAGGTGAACTGGGGCCCACGGTCAGAAACAATGTCCAGAGGAATGCCGTGAAGGCGGAAAACATGTTGGGTCAAGAGCTGGGCAGTCTCTAGAGCGGTGGGAAGTTTGGTAAGGGCAACAAAATGGGCAGCCTTAGAAAAACGGTCAACGATGGTGAGTATAACAGTTTTACCAGAGGACGGAGGGAGGCCAGTGATGAAGTCCAGAGCGACGTGCGACCACGGCCGGCTGGGGACAGGCAGTGGTCTGAGGAGTCCCGATGGAGGGGAGTTGGACGTCTTATTTCGGGCGCACACAGGACATGCGGCCACATACTCCCGGACGTCCTGAGAGAGAGAGGGCCACCAAAACAGCCTTTGTAAGAAGGTGACAGTTCGGTTCCTGCCCGGATGGTAGGTAAACCGTGCGGTGTGTGCCCAGTGGATGACCTTACCCCTGACCGCTGAGGGAACGTACAATCTACCTGCTGGACCGGTGCCGGGGTCGGGTTCTTGTCGCTGAGCATCTTGGACCACCCTTTCTATCTCCCAGGTGAGGGTCCCCACGATGCATGAGGCTGGCAGAATGGGTTTCTCCTTCTCCTCAGGGTCCGTGTCTGGCGCGAACTGGCGCGACAAGGCGTCTGGCTTCGTATTCCGGGACCCGGGCCTGTAGGTGATGGTTAGGTTAAACCGTGCAAAAAACAGTGCCCACCTGGCCTGTCGGGCATTCAGGCGCTTAGCCGCTTGGAGGTAGGCGAGGTTCTTGTGGTCCGTCCACACGATAACAGGATGTTCGCTCCCCTCCAACCAGTGCCGCCACTCCTCCAGCGCCAACTTGATGGCAAGAAGCTCCCGGTCGCCCACGTCATAATTCCTTTCAGCCTGAGTGAGCCGACGGGAGAAAAAGGCACAGGGGTGTAATTTACCTGCCTTGCGCTGAGAGAGAACCGCCCCAACTCCAGAATCAGAAGCGTCCACCTCCACCACAAACGGCAGGGCGAGGTCAGCCTGGGCCAGGATGGGGGCCGAGGCAAACAAGCTCTTGAGACGGTCGAATGCTTGCTGAGCCGCTGGAGACCACTGGTACGGCTGTTTGGGCGACGTGAGTTGGGTAAGAGGCAATGCCACCTTACCGAAGTCCCGGATGAAGCGTCTGTAGAAGTTGCTGAATCCCAGAAAACTTTGCAACTTCTTCCGAGTGCCGGGCACAGGCCACTCCAACACAGCTTTGACCTTAGCCGGGTCTGCTCGCAACCGGCCCTGTTCAATGATGAAACCCAGAAAAGAGACAGTTGAGGCATGAAACTCACATTTCTCCGCTTTACAAAACAGCCGATTCTCCAGCAGGCGGTGCAACACCAGTCTCACATGCTTAACATGCTCAGCTCCGGACCTGGAGAAAATCAGAATGTCATCAAGGTAGACGAACACGAAGTGGTTTAAAAAATCTCGTAGGACGTCATTTACCATGGCTTGGAAAATGGCAGGGGCGTTAGTGAGTCCGAACGGCATTACCAGGTACTCGAAGTGGCCCAGATGGGTGTTGAAGGCCATCTTCCACTCGTCCCCCTCGCGGATGCGGACCAGGTGATAAGCATTGCGGAGATCAAGTTTGGTGAAATGGGTGGCTCCTTGAAGGAGTTCAAAAGCTGAGGTGAGCAGAGGTAGAGGATATTTGTTTTTGATAGTGATCTTGTTCAGTCCCCGATAGTCAATGCAGGGGCGTAGGGACGCATCTTTCTTTTTAACAAAAAAGAAGCCTGCACCCAAGGGAGAGGTGGAGGGACGGATGATGCCTGCTGCCAGGGAGTCTGTGATGTAGCGCTCCATAGACTCGCGCTCAGGTTTCGAGATACTGTAGAGTCGGCTAGTGGGCAAGGGGGCGCCTGAGAGCAAATCAATCCCGCAGTCGTACGGACGATGGGGGGGCAGCAATTGGGCCCCGTCTTTGCTAAAGACTCGACCTAGATCATGATATTCGGCTGGCACGGTTGACAAGTCGAGGCGAGAGGGCGGCCCCGCAAGATCGTCTGACATGCAACCCGGCACAGCAGAGCGTAAACACTGCTCATGGCAACGGGTGCTCCACCCTACGATACATCCCTTGGCCCAATCAATCTGTGGATTGTGTCGCTGGAGCCAGGGGAATCCCAAAACTAAGGGTGTGTCAGGTGCCTTGAAGAGAAACAGGAACATCTGTTCAGTGTGGTTGCCGGAGAGAGTGAGTGTGATTTCTTGAGTGCGGTGAGTGACAGCGGCTAAAGGCCTGCCATTAAGCGCTGACACCTGGAGTGTTTCCGGGAGAGGAACAACAGGCAAACCCATCTTGTGGGCCAAAGCCTCATCCAAAAAACTTTGTTCAGCTCCTGAGTCTATTAGTGCATCACAAGAATGGGTGCGGGAAAGAAACCATAATTTAGCAGGGCAGCTGAGGTGGAGGAATGTATTCACCGGCGCACCCGTCAGTATCCCCACCTTTACTGACGGGCTGAGTCTTTTAGCCGTGAGGGACAGGAGTCCGCGAAATGCCCCTTCTTCCCGCACACAAAACACTCACCCACCAGTTGTCTTCTGCTCCGGGTGAATTTAGTCCGTCCGAGCTGCATGGGTTGCTCCTCGTCAGCAGGTGAGTCCGTTCCCTCCTCTCTCCACTCGAGAGAGGGGAGTCCAGTCGAAACTCCTACGACCCCTACTGACCGTCGCCCATCTCCAGTCCGCCTGCCAAACTCCCGCATATGGTCGTCTAGACTGATACACATGTTAACCAGGGCACTTAACGATTTAGGAAGCTCTTTAGTGGCCAACTCACGTTTGACATTCTCGTTTAAGCTGTTTAGGAATGCTCCTCGGAGCGCCTTTTCCTCCCAACCCGTCTCCTCGGCCAGGATCCAAAAGTCCACGGAGAAGTCTGCCACGCTTCGCCGGCCCTGCTTTAAAGTAAACATGCGATGAGCAGCACTGTCAGGGTTAGAGCCTTTGTCAAACACACACCGAAATTTGCTCAAAAAATCACTATATGAGATGGAGGATTGGGCGCTCAGGACTGCTTGAGCCCAGAGTAGCGCTCGTCCAGTCATGAGCTCCACCATGAGGGTGATCTTGGCGATATCAGAGGCATAAGCTCGAGTCTGCTGCCTAAAAATCAGAGAGCATTGAGCCAAAAACCCCCGGCTCTTGTCCAATTCTCCACTGAATTTTTCAGGTATAGGGAACGTGTGTTCTCGCTGAGGCGGAGGCGGAGATGGGGGAAGGGGACAGGCCGCCGCTATATTTAGAAGCTCCACTGGTGGTTGTGGTGGTGTACTGGGCTCTGGTGGTTGAATGGGTGCCCTAGGTGTAGCAAGCAACATACCTTTCAGTTCAGATACCACCTGTAGTAGCGCGGACTGCTCCTTGGCAACATGCTGCAGCATCTGTTCATGCCGCTCCAACCGTTCAGCTTGAAGCGCGAGCTCGCGCTGGACGGGGGTTGAGTCCGCTGAGTCCATAGCTGGCTGGATTGTTCTGTCACGGGTAATGGGGGAAATACAGACTCAGTCGCGGAGCTCTGGATGCGAAGCAAACAGTGCGTTTATTTACAGTGCTCAAAACAGTCACAAAGCGAAGTACAAAAATCCAACGGTGATCATCTCCAAATTCCCAGTGGTGTGCAGGTGAGTCTCCCAAGTGATTATCTGAGTGTGTTTCTCCTCCGAGGGCTTAATCCAGCGGACTCCTTCTCTCCAACCTTCTGCTCCGTGTCACTTCCTCCTATAAACAAGTGACGACAGCTACAGGTGAGAAGGGTAGCCGGCTAAGGCTATGTTAAAAGTAAGAAAACACTCTTTACTACTGAGCCTCCAGTACAATCCAGCGTCGACTGCCATCCAGACACATAGTTAAGTACCTCAGTCCACAACGAGGATGATCAGTGACAGCTGGATGGCAAATTAGGTGCAGGTGTGTCAGCCACTGGGTGGAGGAGGAGAGAGAGAGAAGCACACACATACACACACAGACAGGTCGCTCCGGGAAGGACCGTCCGACCATGACACATTTAAAACATCATTTGAAAAGTAACATCTTGCAGTTTCTGAAAATTTACCTGTTTAGTGCATGGCATAAAGCAAACCCTACACGGGCTCCCACTGACCTGTTGGATATTAACAGGTTAAATTATATATATGTATATGTATATATATATATATATATATATATATATATGGTCACTCACCTTCGCATGGCTCTGCTCAGGTAAGCAGATGTGTTCCATAGGTTACATCATAAGCATACTTTAGATGCCACCTGGTGTATAATAAGCTTATTTAAATATTAATGTGAGCACTGGCAGGACCCAATAATGAATGATATATATTAGAGAACTCTGGCTCGGGCAAGACATTAAAGCTCTTATCAATATTAACAACAGAAGAATTAGTGTTGAGGACAGACAGGAGGGTAAGTTGCAGAGGGAATCATCTGCAACAAAGCAGTATGATGCTGGGGAGCTGTGGTGTCACAGAACATTATTAGGTAAAGGTATAAAAGGCCAGTCAGCATTAGAAATGCATATCAAAGTGAATGTTTTTACCTGATGAAAACCCTGATCTAGAGGAAGTCTGACAGAAAAAAAACTCAGATGTTTTCACCCATTCAGGGTCATCCACCACCCAAATACCTCTATTACCAATCTCTCACCTCTAACTCAACGCCTTCTGAGCTCATCATGGCTCCTGTCATCTTTCATCCTTCCTTTCAGAAATGTTTTTTTTTTTTAAATATCTAGCCTGCACATAACCTCAAATTAAGTCCACACAGTAGCCAACTTTAATTTCTCCAGTGAAGTCGAGAGTTTCAGTGCTTCAATGCCGCAGCAATCTGTATTTTACATAAAAAACTGATTCAGTGTCAATATGACATGAAACAGGTCTTTTGTGGTGATTGGACCACATGAAAGACTAGAGTTCTCTCAGCTATATGAACCATTTTACTTTTTTCACCTCATTGTTTTGAATGGGATGATTTGGTTTACTCTCACTGCTCTCATTAACCTAATTTCCTTTCGCAACAGGGAGCTGTTTAAAAAAGGTTTAAAAAAAAATAGAGAAAGAGAGAGAAAAAAGTAGAAAAAAATCACAATCTGCACGGACCGTTTGTCACTAGATGATGAACATAATGGAACATTTAACTACTCATGAGCCAGATATTTCTCCAGGATGTGGGCGTCATAGACAAACTCTGTATTTTTATTTTTTTTGCTAACACTTTCACTTAATCAGCAGTGTCACTGAGGTGATTTTATGTCAGTATTGTGTTTACAGCTTGTTGCGTGATGAGCACAAGATTGGCTGGGCTGAAAGACTGTTTACTATGATTCGTTATTAAGTTATTAGGAGCATCTGAAAATGCTCACCCAACCGTCTAACACAGTGGCACCAAACCTTTTTCATTTTTATGTGCTCCCACAGGCCTGTCAGATGGGCCCTCCATTAACACCAACTCTAATGTTCTTTTGAACTAAAATAGTCCCTATTTAACACTTTCCTCTATAAAAGCAGACATCGTTAAAACACCTATCTCCTTGAATTGTTTAGGCTGCATTAAGCTGAGCTATTTATTTGTTAACGTAGGTTTAAAAATGTCCATTAAATTACTTCTAGCCCCCTTCTAAACTGCTATTTAACCATTTCTGGACCACATTCAGCTTATCTATTTTAATCATTTATGCATATCTTCAGGCTGTCTGTTTCTGCTAGTTATTAATTACCCCTAATTAACCTTTCTGCTGAAAGTTCACTGAAAATTTCCGTTTTTCTGTTCTTCTTCTTTTTTTTCCAGTTGAGCTAATCTTTTCACGTTCCCTCTGGCATATGCAAAAGGAGCTCCTGTGTTGGTTCTTGGACCCCTTGATTGGGATTTACTGATCCCCAGCCTGCTAAACAACAAACAGCAAGTTCACAACTGACCCATTAAGCTGCTGCATGACCTTTTCAAATGCCCAGTCATCAGTTGCCTTACAGAGAAACAGTCAGTCACAATAAAACAATCCCTTAGCTGATCCAGTCTCTCTACATTGTTTTTTTTTTTTCACAATTCACAAATTGTTCATTTTCTTAAACCCTGTATAGTTTGGCTGGAAATGTTTCTTTCTTTTAAAGACATACAAGTTGAAAGAACGAGCTTCACTCTCCCTCTCTCAAATGACCTGCCTATTTTTCGGACATCCTCTCCTTTCACTCCCTTTTCTCTTTTTCCTTCGCTTTTTTACTCTGGGCATTTTTCTTTGCTCCAAGAATCACCAAAGGCCACTTTGTAAGTGCTTAATGATGAATGCAAATGCAAATAAAACCACAGATATCGCAGAATATTGCTCCTGAACCCTGAGGGAACAAATAGCAAGGGGCAAACACTATCTTCCTGCTTCTAGAGAGAATCATTTTTAACCCCTTTTCCCAGGTTGGAAAAATACATAAATAAAATCAGTTCAGTAGCAGAAAGCAATTATGCCTTCCTCTCCAGCTCGTGTGTACAACAAACTCTTTCATTGATCTGGTGATAATTACCTCAGTCACATCATAAAGCACCTGGAACAGATTGGTGGCTCAAATTATTGATTACCCCTGGGCTACCCTTCATCGTTCATTGTATTGCTGCTATACATTACTTGATGAGATCTGCTTTGCCGTGCTTTCCACTGTATTTCTCGTTGGTGCTCTGAGGGGATACATTGACAGATGGTTTGGTGGTCAAGAGCAGTCTTTCAAAGTCATTTGTCATCCTTTCTTAGTCTTTAGCCTGCGAACCAAGGTTAATCTACAGTATACTTACCAGTCGCTAGCGCACGCACTTCCTCCAAAGCACCGGAAAACACATTTAATCTCCAACAGTTTTAGTCCAAAAATGACCTCTCATTCCTGCTTGTAACTTGAGGCGTGCCCTGGCAAGCACCAGCTGTGTCTAATGCTTCAGTGCGCACCTTCCTTGAGGCATGTCCATGCATGACCCTGAAACCTCTGCCCACTAGCAACACATAGTAGCTAAGTCCCGAGCCACAGTCATGACAACGGTACAACCTCTTCTGAGCCAAGTACAGTTGTTGGCAATAAAATAATGAGATCGGAATTTTGGCACCAGCTTTTTGTCTTTGAGTATTTCATGAAGCTTACGCGAAGGTGTCACAGTTATTTTGCAAGCCCCATGTTTTTTCATAAGGTTCAGCTTGTTCAGGAGAACAACAAGAAGGCACACAGGAGATGCTCTGCTTTGTTACCGAGTTTGTCTTAGCTTTGTTGCTGTCTGGTTATCAAAAGAACAGTGGCTCCTGGCATTTCCCCGGATTCCTCTTCCTTCAAACATGATGAAAATACATCAGAATTTAAACTATAAATGGCAAGCCATGTGGAGTGAAGTCTGAGGTTATAAATGCTTACAAACTTTTCTAACCAGGTTTGCTTTGAGAATTTTTGACCTGCGATTAACTAATTTAATATAAAAATAGATCATTTACTGTAATAGACGATTACATATATTACATACAAATGGATTAATCAGTAGGTCAACCACAAACAGCAACCTTTAATTTTTCTCCTCTTTTTGGGGGGTGGGGGGGTGGGGGTGGGTGGGGTCAATAATAGAACCAATTCCCATGATATGTAATTACTGCATTTTGTAAATGTGTCTGTGTTTTGCTGAGAACCATTTAAACACAAATTTCTGGTTAAAAAGCACGATCGCTGTGATGTAATCTCCTGTGTACAGTAACAAGCTTATCAGATGAATAGTTTATAATAAATAGCTGCCTATCTGTTTGTGCATTAATGCTACCCTAACAGTGCCTTAATTAGACGACTGAAAGACACCAAATGATTATCAGTGTGAGAGCATTATCCTTGATTCTTTTTAAATCACAAAAGTCGCATTGACAACTCCAGAGTGATTTAGCAGTGAATACAAAGCTGCATGATTAGCTGCCACAGCAAGCACAGCACCTCTGTGGAAACAGCACAGAAGCCTGAATGAAGTAGGATTATATAGGTTCCATCAAGACCATGTGTTTGTTTTTATTATTACTGCAAGAAATAAGCTATTTTTTGAAACAACAAATCCTGCCTTTTAGCCATGCAAGCACATAACAGTGTTGCTGATGAATCTAATGTTCTCTGTTTATCGTCATCAACTCTGTTTCTCATTAAACTCTGAAGATACTCATATCTGATTATTCCAGGAAGTTATTATCAGAGAGCAGGAATTAATCCTGCCTGCAGGAAAGGTTGTTGAAGGTGGGACGCTCACCTTAGCCATCTGCAGTGAACCAAACTGGTTCTGGGCAGGTGTTCAACATGGCCAGGTGGAAAGCAGCTGACACAGACATAGCTCCCCAGTGCTATTTGTCACTGTAAATAACATTTGTTTCTTCAATATTAGAATTGGACAGGAGCGAGCATCCAGCCAGTCTTCCTCATTCTCCTCTAATTTAGCCAATTAAAAAGAAAGGTCATGTGTGGAAACAGATGGCTAAACTTTAACTGTGTTCTGAGGCAGGAGGCGGAAAGAGACAATTGGCATTTTACCTGTGCAATTCAAGCTCTCAGGATGTATAGGAGGCAGACCGTAAACGGCTAAACGACTATCAGTTTTATTTCCTGGGCGTACTAAAGTATGTAATCATGCAAAGATTTCATGATTGGACTGTAGAAACTCTATCCCATTAGAGGGACTCCGGTTTAAGACTAGTACATCTCGTAAGTGTTAAATTAAAACACACAAAAGGTTAATAAGACTTTTCGTTTTAGACGTTTTGTTTCCTCTGTGTATATTTCCAACCTTCTATATATTACATCAATAAAGCGAGGCAGCTTAAATTACTGATATTTGGCTGCTCTCCTCAAAAAGATGCTGTGTCAGAAGTAGTTTCAAACGCTATTAAAGACAGTGTTTTCTTTAATCATCCTCTGGAGTGGAAGCCACTGTAGCCTGCACAATGAAAACTATAAAACCAACTGAGATTGCATCTGGGAGAAGAAAGGGAACATTTTCTGTGCTCAGGGACAGGACAATTAAAGTAAAATAAAGTCTGGTAAAGTTAAAAGAGCCTAGCGAACCTCCCAAAAGTAACATAGGAAGCTTGTGTAGGCTGTAAGGTGGGGAGGAACAACAAACACAATGTTGTCACACTTCCACTCCCTGTGGAGGCGAGCTAAAAGGAGTAGAGACATGGATCTGGAAACAGTACACTGCCTCCAGCTTTTGCTACTTTCTATCGCAATGTTTGTGAAATTCTTGCTGATGAGGTGATTATACAAGAACACGGGCTTCTTTTAGTCTGACTAGTGACAACATTTCAATCTGATGTTTAAAGACCATGAATAGAAGATAGGGCAGCAAGCCTGGTATGATTTTTGTTTAGTACAGGGATTTGTTTGGGTTCACTGGAAAATCTGTGCGCACTTATAGTTCAACATCTGAGCCCACTGTAGAGACACACACACACACACACACACTCTGCAAACAGTATATGCTTAAGGGATTTTGTGGTGGGGAGAGGTTTTGAGCCAACATCCACTGTCCATGTTTGTTAAGGTTCAATGGCCCTTTTGAAGTGAACAGAGAGTGCACAGCGTATGCACTGTGACCAGCAATTTTGTTTCACCATGCTCATCATTTTACCTAATAACTCTGCTCCTGCCGATGGAGATAAAAGGTACCATCTCCATACTTCATATCCTGCTTCTATTCACACTGTTAAGATCCCAGGAAAGCGGTTTTCTGTTACCTCGTGAAGCTGTTCTGATGTGTCTTTGGGGAACATTAACTTTTCCAGTTTATGGAACATCTGACAACACTCACCTCCAGTGCCAGGAATGCTTTTAATACAAAGTGTCACTTGGGTGCTTATGCACTGAGTAGGATCACAAAATCTGCTACTAGACTTGAGGCTGTGTGTATACAGTGGGGCAAAAAAGTATTTAGTCAGCCACCGATTGTGCAAGTTCCCCCACCTAAAATGATGACAGAGGTCAGTAATTTGCACCAGAGGTACACTTCAACTGTGAGAGACAGAATGTGAAAAAAAAATCCATGAATCCACATGGTAGGATTTGTAAAGAATTTATTCGTAAATCAGGGTGGAAAATAAGTATTTGGTCAATAACAAAAATACAACTCAATACTTTGTAACATAACCTTTGTTGGCAATAACAGAGGTCAAACGTTTACTATAGGTCTTTACCAGGTTTGCACACACAGTAGCTGGTATTTTGGCCCATTCCTCCATGCAGATCTTCTCGAGAGCAGTGATGTTTTGGGGCTGTCGGCGAGCAACGCGGACTTTCAACTCCCGCCACAGATTTTCTATGGGGTTGAGGTCTGGAGACTGGCTAGGCCACTCCAGGACTTTCAAATGCTTCTTACGGAGCCACTCCTTTGTTGCCCGGGCGGTGTGTTTTGGATCATTGTCATGTTGGAAGACCCAGCCTCGTTTCATCTTCAAAGTTCTCACTGATGGAAGGAGGTTTTGACTCAAAATCTCACGATACATGGCCCCATTCATTCTGTCCTTAACACGGATCAGTCGTCCTGTCCCCTTGGCAGAAAAACAGCCCCATAGCATGATGTTTCCACCCCCATGCTTCACAGTAGGTATGGTGTTCTTGGGATGCAACTCAGTATTCTTCTTCCTCCAAACACGACGAGTTGAGTTTATACCAAAAAGTTCTACTTTGGTTTCATCTGACCACATGACATTCTCCCAATCCTCTGCTGTATCATCCATGTGCTCTCTGGCAAACTTCAGACGGGCCTGGACATGCACTGGCTTCAGCAGCGGAACACGTCTGGCACTGCGGGATTTGATTCCCTGCCGTTGTAGTGTGTTACTGATGGTGACCTTTGTTACTTTGGTCCCAGCTCTCTGCAGGTCATTCACCAGGTCCCCCCGTGTGGTTCTGGGATCTTTGCTCACCGTTCTCATGATCATTTTGACCCCACGGGATGAGATCTTGTGTGGAGCCCCAGATCGAGGGAGATTATCAGTGGTCTTGTATGTCTTCCATTTTCTGATGATTGCTCCCACAGTTGATTTTTTCACACCAAGCTGCTTGCCTATTGTAGATTCACTCTTCCCAGTCTGGTGCAGGTCTACAATACTTTTCCTGGTGTCCTTCGAAAGCTCTTTGGTCTTGGCCATGGCGGAGTTTGGAGTCTGACTGTTTGAGGCTGTGGACAGGTGTCTTTTATACAGATGATGAGTTCAAACAGGTGCCATTCATACAGGTAACGAGTGGGGGACAGAAAAGCTTCTTACAGAAGACGTTACAGGTCTGTGAGAGCCAGAGATTTTCCTTGTTTGAGGTGACCAAATACTTATTTTCCACCCTGATTTACGAATAAATTCTTTACAAATCCTACCATGTGAATTCATGGATTTTTTTTTCACATTCTGTCTCTCACAGTTGAAGTGTACCTCTGGTGCAAATTACTGACCTCTGTCATCATTTTAAGTGGGGGAACTTGCACATCGGTGGCTGACTAAATACTTTTTTGCCCCACTGTATATGTACAGTATGAATGTGGATGTGTGTTGACACTGATCTCTGCAAACAAGCTACAGCTTGCCGCTAGTGTGAGCTAACATGTATCTCTTCACTCACCAAAAATGAATACACAAACCATAAAGCTATACAACTGTCAAAACCTGCAGTCAGTAAAGCTCCACAAATACCCCAGCCCAAAAGAGAGCGATAACCTGGTAGCTGTGTCCCCAGAATCAACAGATGGTGCATAGATGAGTAGATGAGCAGCCAGCGGTCCCTTTAGTGCTACAGACTGTAACAAGTTAGGGAAATTTATCTCCAACAAAGGATGCTTGATAAACAAACATCTCCTTTGTTCTGTGAGTTACATTTCATTTAACGCTTTATAAATAAAGTCACGGTTTTGAAAGTGAGAATCTTGTAAAACTGTAAGATGGCTTTTGGCACGCTGATGGATATTAGCCATTTTCACAGAGGATTCAAGGTATTAATATATAATCCGGAAATGTCTCTTTTGACTGGGGTCACTTTCAAAAACAACATTAAGTACATGGCATACTTAAAAACACTAGTTTTTGTGTACATTATGCATAAGGCTGTGTGTATAACAGCATTATTACTTATTGGGGAAATTCAGGAGTGGGCGCATTCCCCCTTTGTAACCATAAATGCTTGCCTGCCCCTCGTTCAGCCTCTCTTCATCATCTTCACACATAGATATCACAGGTATCTTCCAGCCCTGTGAGCCACAGTGATAAGAGCTTCTACAAAATACACCCTCTGGCCTAGAATGCTGTCCCTCATTTATCCTTATCTTCATCAACGATAAAAATGTTTGGAGTAGCAGTTCTTGCAAATGAGTTGTATGAAAATGCACTGCTTTCGGTTTAATGCACATGACATATCATTTAATTTTACTTTACTTATGAACCTTAATAAGGCTGGTAAGACACAATACAGAACATGATTTTAAAAGCTAGTCTATGTACTGCACCTTTCCACATGTTCTGTGTCTCATGTTTTCCTGATAACATATTTTTAGTTTAATTCAATCCAGTTTAATTCAATTTATATACCAATCAATATATATCAGTTTATAACAACTGTTACCTCAAGGCCATTTATATTTTAGGCATCAGACCCAGTAATACTATAATGCCCCAAAAGAACAAGGACTTTGTGATGGTGGGAAGGCTTTGTGTGAAAACTACTGAAAAATATTTGTGTGACTAGTAAATGGACTAGTTTTTATATAGCGCTTTTCTACTGCACTTTAGCACTCTATGTGCTTTTTACAATATGCCTCATTCACCCATTCATACAAGCACTTTTTTCTATGCATAAGTGCTCTCTATCTAACATTCATACTCTGATGTAAGCATCAGAGAGCAACCTGGGTTTCACTATCTTGCCCAAGGATACTTTGGCATGCTCACTAGAGCAGCCAAGGCTCAAACCACCAACCTTCTACTTAGTAGATGACCTGCTCTCTCAGTTACACTGCAGCCATTCCAGAGCAACATCCTTGCAACTGGGAAATTTCAGTGGTTGTCTGTTATTGTATTGATTTTTTATTTTCATTTATTTTTGCATTTGGTAACTGATTGCAGCCAACTGGCATCCATCTACTTTTGATCATTGGCGATTGCACAGGCTGCTTGTGTTATGTGACGGCTGTGTGCAGGCAGGAATAGGACCCAAAGTGCAGACAGTCGGAGACAAAAGGTGAACTTAAATACAGCTTTAATGCTGAACTCCAACACAAAACAGACTTCAAGGTAACCCTATACAGACAGCACACACAGCTAAGATAGATAAGAGTTGATCACAACACAGACAAACTGAAACACAGGGCTTAAATACACAGAGGGAGCAATCAGGGAATGGGCAACAGGAGGGAAACACAGCTGGGGCAAATCAGGCCTAACGAGACAAAGGAAGCAAAACCAGACGCATTTACATGAGACAAGGACTTTCAAAGTAAAACAGGAAACATAACACAGACTGAGCTTACAGACACAGAGTCACAGGCAGGCACTACAACAGAGGGAACAGAGACGTGGGACCAGGGCAGACACAGACACTGACTGGACACGGGGATATAGCAACTAAGGATTACTCAGAGACATAAACCATAAGACAGAACTCTAACAAAGAAACCAAAGACTAGAAATGATAAATAATATAGTAAACTCAAAACCCTGGGTCAACGACCCAGGCATCCTAACAGCTTGGTCGGACGCAACGTGTCTTCAAACAATCACGGTGTAATCGTTCTCAGTGGCAAAGATTTGCAAATAACTGCTGTCTAATTCATAAGTGACTACCAATGTGTTCTATCAATCTGAGTCGGTCTGTGATGATGTGCGTAACTCATTTGCGACATCTGTCTTTGTAAAAGGGGACTTAACTCAGCTGGTAGGCACCTGGTTACATTCCTATATAAAAGCAAGGTTACCAAGTGCCTACATTGTGGTTAAATTGCCATTCTGCAGCAATGTCACTATTTGTGAAGGAATTTTGATTTCAGGTCTGTAATTCTGGCTGGAGTCTAAATGTAAAAGTAGTTAATCTGAATTTCTGTTTATGAGAATTTCCATCTTTGCAGACAGCAACAGATTCTCTCACCAATTTATCACATTTACTGTAATTACTATGTCATCACAAACCGATTACCTGTAATTGCCAACCTGACCCTATTCAATTACATACTGATAGCAGACTGACTTCATCGTATTGTCTTTTTATTGCTGAAGTTGCTTTGAAGATGCCAACTGAGTGTGCTTGGTCCAACTTTTGAAACGGCCATTTCTAAAGGAATAATTTAGTTTGTGCACCAATCTCCAACCACTGTTTTCCCCAGTGTGACTGTGGCACGATGGCACACTGGCAGAGTCTAAGCAAATCTTTAAGTTGCTTTAATATTGATTGCTGGGTGCGAGAAAAAAAAAGAAGAGGGCTTGGATCCTAATAACGGAGCCAGCAGGCGATGTGTCTCTGTCACCATGAAGTGTGCACACTTGGTGATGTTAATTAATATGGTACAGTCTGATATGTAAATTAAGGAGCATCCTATTGATGGCCATGAATTCAAAACAGGCCAGCTGTACAGGGTGCGCTAGGAGAGTTTTTAAATTCTTATTCAAATATGTAGTAGCAGCTCAGAATTACAGCACGTCATGTCTAAATTATTCTGCCATAAATCCATTTATTGTGACCGTGAAGTAGGGCTGAACGATATATCGCATTTGCGATAATATCGCGACATGATCAAGTGCAATTTTCTAACCGCAAAGGCTGCGATTATACTCTGGACATGTCCAAATTCATGGGCTGCATCCTCCTGAGGCCGCATTTGTAGACCGATTACGTCACAGCGACGCGCCGAAGGCTGTCCAAATTACTACCATATCCCAGAATTCTTAGCGCGGCCCAGCCAAACTCCAGTTTCCAACAATGGCGGCCGCTACTAAGTTTTAAAATTACTCATACTAATCTTTCTGGGTCACAAAATAAACTTTTAACATATTTTCAGGCGAGAAAGTAGTTGTGTAAACATCAAATATCTGCTCGGTTTATCAAGATATCCCATATTTGCAAAAGTGCTTCGACGTTTTCAGAGGCGTCTGCTACCCACCAGCTCGACAGCTAGCCGGGAGCTCGAGGGTTACTGATGCGGCCGAGAACGGCACAACTCCCGGCACATCATTTTCAGATCACCGCGGAGTTTCGCTGCTCGGGTTAAACGTAATATATAAGTCACTTAGACAACCTAAAAATGTTATTGTTGGGCTTTTTTCAGTGTTTTGTTTGTTCGTGAGTAAATCGGTTTGGCTGAGATTAAAGTTATTAGATTAGATAAAATAAAACTTTATTAATCCCCCGGGTGGGTTCCTCCTTGGTTTTCACACAGCTGACTAAACGTCAAACAGAAAACTTATTAAACAGAAGTATGAGACAGTCGAGAATTTACGCCAGTGTCTGGTTATATTTTAGATAGCAAGAAGCAGACGGCCGAGTTTATTAAACTCCACCGAGACAGCGGTGACGCTAATCAGAACTAGCCTTCTGATTCAGAAGGCTAGACCGTCCAATTTCACGCCTTTAAATTTTAAAGGCGTGTTTATACAATGGACTACTTGCACTAACACTTCCGCGTTCTATGTAGTCCTGCCCCAGTGCTTCCGGTGCGGTTAAACCATGGCGACGTTCTACACTCGCTGCCTACAAGAGCTCCCAAAATTGAACATCACCGATGTTCATCGGATTTGCAGAGTGACGACTACCCCCGCCAGCAAATTAGATAAAGGATTTAAGTTATATGCTGCATCATATATACACAACTACGAAGGTAAGAAAACGTAAATTAACCGACAAAGAAACGCTAGCTAACGTCAAATGCAAACACTACGTTACTCCGGTATGTCCTTCATTTGATGTCAGTTCTCTACATTACATGTTTTCTTAAACGGTGTTTTATGTCGTCCTAAACTATAGTTGAGGTTTTCTTAACTAATGTCACTTTTGTAGTTAGACACTGTTATAATGGCGTTAGGTAGTTGGCTAACTATGGAGGTAGTTAACTACCTAATGCTACTCTTGCTAAGTGTAAAATATATATGTTTAAGACATGCTGAAATGAGTAATATAGAAATAATGCTAATGGTACTTGTATCTTTATTCAGTGTCCAATAAAGACAGGTTGTCAGGGGAGGTCGGTGTGAGAGCCCTGTGCTACAGGTCAATGAGGAAGAGTGAGGCACCACACAGACTAAGTGTAGGCAGGAAGCTGTGTAAAGTTGTTAATCCCCGTTCAGTGGGGTTCAGTTCATTTAAGCATTAGTTAAGTTCATTCCTAAAGGCCCATCAACTTGAATGTTTTCCTTGTCTCCCTGCTTTATCACTCCTAATTTGACTAGTCAGATAGTTAAATCAACGTGTGTTTGGGTGATCAGAAACATTTGACAACAAGTTAATACTGCAAATATACACAATCTAAGTTATTACAGTTATCAAGCATGGTTAAGTTGTTTTAATAGGGAGAGAAGGAAACACTAAGCATTCAGGAGGGTGCGTAACCATAACACTGAACTATGTTCCTGTTCGGCTCTTCCATGAAGATGTTACATTTTTAATTTTCGTTCTTTCTTCTTAGATTAAGCTTCTGGATTCATCGCCGGTGATACTGACACATAGCCAGTGCTCCTGTGTGGCAGGCGCTGTTATGTGCAATCACACAGTGGCACTGCTCTTCCAAACAGCACACTACTCACAACTCAGAGTGCCGGTTGTCCCCCCTGTGCATAGCTGCACGGAATCTGAACAGCAATGGCACAAGCCACGGACAGTGGTAATTTAAATGAGGTTAAAGTTTTTGAATTAGTCCATGTTTACATATGAACAGCAACACCATCCATAGTAAATGTGTCTTCTGTTAGGGTGTGAAGCCAGGACCCATCAACTCCATGATCTTCACTAAGCCGGTACCAAATAGGATGGCCCAGACTGGAGTACGGTAATTAGATTTGTAAAATTTGGTTTCACGTGTTACAAATGTATGTTGCTATTTTTTTCATACATACATGTGTCAGAATAGGTATTAATTTACATACAACATTACACTTTCTGAAGACGGCTAACTCAGTCATGTACATATACATCCCAGTCTCTAACTTATGCACCACTGTTTTACACCTTTTAGTTTTTAGTTTAGTTGTTGTTCAGTATAACAACCTTCTTCCTTACATTATTGTCATTGATGTTTTCTTTAGGAGTGGCTTCTACAGAGGCATGGTGGGTCCGTTACCAGATCCCTGCTTGTTCAGAATAACGGAGGCATATGCAAAATTTAATATTGAGGACAGGCCACTTGTGACCACAATGAACATGAGACCTGACAAGCCCCTTGTGGAAAGTGCCTTTGGGCTGGTGCAGGAGGGCAGTGTTCTGTCATATCAGCAGCCGGTTTTGACAACCCGGTACATCACACTACACCGCGATGCACCACCAACACCGCACTTGCCTCTGGAGGGGTATGACATCTTGCCATCAGATTGTGTGTTTGTGTGCTCAGAAGAAGAGCTTCTGCATCTGAAAAGCTTGTCTGTAACTCTGGAAATGGCTCACAAAATAGAGGAAGCTACACGTGAGCAAAGCTCTTCGTCTGAGTGGCATCAGCTCCGCAGGCCCAGAGTGACTGCCTCTAGGTTTCGGGAGGTGTGTCACGTCAGAGGCCAGAGCTCGGCCGAGTCACTAGCAGAGCGTATATTGAAGGGAACAAGGCAGACAGCAGACATGAGGAGAGGAACTGAGATGGAGCCTGCAATAGCAGCAGAGTATAGTAGGCTAATGAATGTTAACTACTCACCCTGTGGTCTGGTCATTCACCCCATTGCTTGCTGCATCTCCTGATGGTGTTGTTTTTGACCCCAATGAATACCCCCAGTTTGGCTTCGTCGAATTCAAATGTCCCAATGTACAAAACTTTATTGACTGCAAATATGTGCAGATGGAATGTGGTACCCCTAAACTAAAAAAGAGCCACGCATATTACTGGCAAGTGCAAGGACAACTGCTCATCAGTGGGATGCAGTGGTGTGACTTTGTTGTGTGGGCACAAGAGGACTACCTAGTGCAAAGAATATACATGGATACAGATGTGCACAATGCAATCAGAGAAAAGGCAGACTATTTCTTTTTTTACATATATATGCCAGAGGCGGAGCCAGACATTTGAAACACCCGGGGCTTAGCCCAAAGAGTAGTATGCATGTGGGATTTTTTTTTTTTTTTTTTGGGGGGGGGGGGGGGGGTGTAGAAATGACTAAAAGATTAATAGGCTCTGTTCAAAAAAGAATGACTTCATATAGGGAAAAATATATATCACATGTGCAGGACACCTTAAACTAGTTTTTTAATTAAGCAGCAAGGCAGAACAAGGTCAGGGCTGTATCAAGACACGAGGACTAAACCCCAATTCAACCAGACCCAGAACTGATCCAGAATTAAAACAGGACTACAACAGTTCAAAATCAGGACTACTGAGGACTTAACCAAGACAGAACCAGAATCAGAACTAGATGATAGTAGCACTAAAAATCATCATAGACCTGCACTACACTTATTTTTTAATTCTACCAAAGTCCACTATTTAGATTGAGAAAAGTTTATATAATTATTTAGCCTTGTTGTGCAAACAAGCCTGCAGAACTTAATTAATGTAGAATTTGAAAAATAACAAACCTAAAAAGAAACACTAGGTACGAGATACATGAGGACCTATGATACGGTGATACTTTTGGTAAACAACCATTTGACTAACATGTGTGTCTCACCTGCTCTTGTTCATCTGTTCTGTCCTCGTTCTCCTCTCTCTCCCTCTTTGTGCTGACAATCATCAAATATACAGTTGAAACCAGATATTTACTCTTCAGATAAAAACACTTTTTTAATTGTAACATCAAATCAGACTAAATGTTTATTTTTTAGATTGATAAATATAAAAACATATTTGTTAACTTTAAGAGTAAAGAGAGAAACTATCTGTATTTCTTAATTGCAAATGGCACCAAATTGTATTCAAACTTGAGCCACATTTATGGAGCTCCACAGTTCTTTTCCTGGTGTTTTGGTTGATATCTCTTGATTTTCCCATTTCAAAGAAACAGGCTCTGTGTTTTGCCTTATATGCATCCACAGCTGTGCCACCAATTTACTCACATGGACTCTACTAACCTATCAGAAGCTTCTTCAGCTCAGAATGGAATCGTCTGGAGTTTTCTTATTAATTAACAATAAATTTAGTGTACATGTACTCCTAAATTTGATGAAAGTGATAAAAATAGCTCTGTCTCTCTTTATTCTGAAATTTAACTAATTCAAAATATATTTCAATATTTATCTAAAACAAAAATTTACTCTAAATTGATGTTGTACAGTAAAAATGTTTTATGTTTTCTCCCTAAAGTGTATGTAAATATCTGGTTACAAATGTGAATATCCTGCTGTGTACTGAAATCCCTCTTGTTTTGCATAGAAATATACTGAACAACATACAAAGCATAATATATAAAATAACATTTACCTGAGTTTTTTCTTTGAAAGAACCCTCGAATGTCCATTCTTATGTTTCAGTACATAACTGAAACCGATTTAGTCGGGGAGGGTAAGAACTGAAAATATGAAATAAACACACGTAAGCTAAGACTCTCTAAAAAAAAATAGCATTTGTTCGGCTTTTCATTTTGCCATTTGTTGATTCACTTGAAGAGCAAGTAACGTAATATTGGTCAAGTGATCAGTTTCATATCAATCTTTCGTGATGCACCGTCATATTTACATTATTTGTACGGTACGAATGATTTGCTTTGGTACCTGGTCAAACTTAAGCTCTCCTTAGTATGGCTGGCTCCGTCTCTCCAACAGCGCACTCACGGGCAGCAGCTGCCCCGCCCCCTCGCTCAGTCGCTTAGTGCCTGAGCTTGGATCATACCAATATCAGGGGGGGATTCACGCACAGTCGTAAATTCCCACAGTGTGCACTATGTGCTTCGAATATTGTGTGTACTTTTTGTTTTATACAGTTGTCAGCCAGGCATCTAACTATGAAAAAATTACACTCCAAAATACCCCGGGCTTCTGACAAAACAACCCGGGCTTAAGCCCAGTAAGCCACCCCCACGCTCCGCCCCTGATATATGCCAAGATACCTGTGTTTGAAAAAATGAACAGTGAAAACATAGCAAAAAGAAAAACAGATCCTTCAGGCTGGCTGGAACAAAATAACTGATGTTTTATTTTCAATATATTTCATGAATTCTTTTGTTGTTACATGTTACCTTTATGTGACATCAATAAACTGTTATTTAAGCAATGGCATCAATTTAATTTTTAAAAACACACATTAAAACGTTGAATTTGTGCAGAACTTATTTACATGGTAAGTATTTAAAACTCCATGCCTAGCATACTGATATACATTTAGACAATAACACAACTGAACTGTAGAAAATGACAAATGGTATTTTTGATGTTCCAAAAGCTCAATGTCACTTATGATTTTAAAACGATTTAGTGATTTACTTTATAATTTTGATAAACAGTTTTGTTGAATCTGAATAGTAATATAGTAATATAATTAAACAGTATTATTAACATTAAACATTTGCAATGAATTTGAATTATCAATAACTGAAACTCAACTATCAGCACTCAAGTACCAGTTCTGTAATCAAGTATTGTCAGCTGAGAAGGAAGAAATGCAACTGTAGTGGCCTCAGCTGCAGGTCATTTTCCATAAGTTACTGGCACTGGTGTCTTGGGAAAAATCCATCTTGTCTCACTTAACCCATTTTTTAACTAATGCTGTGTTCTGGTAATTTGACAGCATACATGCCACTGCAAACAGTTGGTTGATATTATAAACATGTGACATGGTAATGATGCTATCAAAAAGTTTGTTCTGTTTGATCCTCCTAATGACTCGCTCCACATGTACCCTGAGTCTGGCTATGGCCTGCGTCTCCTTAACCTGGTATGCTGGCATCTGCTTCTGCTTAGATAGAAAAGGTGGGCAGTACACTTTGCATTTACAACAATCAGTGATTAGGAAGCCCTTATCTACCATCACTGCCATGTCTTCAGTCAACTTCTCAGCAATGCCTGATTGTTTGAATAGTTCCTTGTCACTAACCGAACCAGCATACAGATTAGAGATGAAAAGTAAATATCTATTTTGTTTTCATTAAGACTGGAAAAACTTTCGAAATTTAACTGATGGTGACCTTGGTATATTTTAAACAGTTAGCTTGAATAGAACTTAGGTGTACCTGGTATAGAATCGGATGTCAGTGTCGGAGCCAGCAAAACGCTGTAACCCAAATTCTCGCTGGACACGTAACTCCTGTATTTCCTTCCTCAGAGTCTCCACGTCTTTGGACAGGTCTTCTGCAGCTGATGCAGATATGTCCAATGCAGACGGCTCAGGGACTGAGCAGTAGTCATGATCTCTTGTAAGACTTTGCTCTTCTTGATCGTCAGGAGGAACTAGTTCAGGGCGTCGCTCCGTTCTCTCCCAAACACTACGCCGCGGTGGTTCAACTTTATAGCCATTCCACTCAAAAAGTGTTGGTACAGCACCTTTAATAAGCCTCCTTCGACCATCGAGGGTTGTTGGCTCTATGAGTTGATCACTGGCAAAGTGTCTGCAGCAGACCCTGGTGTGAGAGGTGATCGTGAAATGATCCCGGCGTATGTTTACCGGCCATTGTCTTCTCAAGTCGGAATGGGTCGGAAAGGCATGAAAACTTAGTATGCCATTAAATTTGGCTGAAGCTGAACAAAGTGGGACACAGCAATGCTCGGAGTATTTCTTCTCCTGTTTTTGAAAATGTTCTGTTTTAAATACTTTCCTTTTTATACTCATTCTGAAGCGACATTAGCATAGCTACCGATAGATAAGCAAACGTACCGGAAACGCACAAGCGGTACTATTTGGAAACGGAAATATGTCACATGCCCTAGTGCAAGTAGTCTATTGCTATTATGTTTGCACTTTATGTGTAATGTTACTGACTGCAGAGATCAGTAAGCTGTGTGTATTTTTTATTTATTAGTTTTATTTATTTAATATAATTTTTTAATTGAATGACTGTCTAGTAGTTCACAGATGTCGAAAAACTGAGTGTGGTAAAGCCACTGATTTTTTTTATGTATATTTCTGCAATCTGCACATTGTACTGACTTTCATTTTAATGTTTACACCAGGGTTCCTTGTCAGCACTTTATGCTCAGATGTTTGTAAGCTAAAAATAAACTATTGTGTATGTTCAAATATACTGTTGTGATTGAAGAAGTTAAATAAAAATGTCAGTCATCAATTCATGCATCACCTCATGTCATCATAACAGAGGTCTGTCTTCCAGGAAAGAACAGTTTAAAATTAATGTAATATAGTATTGGCCATACTATATGATGTATTGCTTGTCTTTGTTTAATAATACAGAAGACAAAGACCTTAAAAAAATAATCGCATATCGCATCGCAATCGCAATATTGGGGCAAAAAATCGCAATTAGATTATTTTCCATAATCGTTCAGCCCTACCGTGAAGTTCTCTCAGTTTTAAGCTCCTTGTGTTGGTTCTCTGACCTCCACATAAACAGGACGATTGAGTCATATTAGCCTCGTCATATAAAATAATCAATCAGCTGTTTTCTCACTAAAGCTGTTACGTGTTCGGCACAAAAGGGCAAAGAGATAAAACAAAAAGCGGCCGGTACTAAAAGTCAAGCGTGTGGCCAGCTGAAGTCATGAATAATAATACATTTTTTTTCACAAGTTATTGAGCAATGCATGAAAGTTTGCACATAAAACTGTTTGCATGCATACATACTCACACATTATTTTTGGCAGATTTATAAAGCCATGCATATGCAGGGTGAAGTTTTAAGCAGAGCCGTGTTTCCACTCCTATCCATGAATGGACAGAGTCTTCCTTATTAAGTCATTTGCATATTAAATTCCGCTATTATTTGACAGTTTAGACAACAGCAGAAGCTATATTTCCACAAACCAAGATACTCTCTGGAGAATTGGAGAAAAGGAAATAAGTGTTTGGTGGTCTCAGTTTTGGGGAGGGGGAAGAACAAAAGCAATCAACTGTGAAAGTCAGAGGAAAAGACCTTGACAGGGGTAAATAAAAATCTACAAACAAGAGGCAAAAAAGCTGGAAATCAGGCATGGCAATACCTATTTATACCACACACACAAGTGCTAACAATAATACAGAAACATTAATAAGAAGCCATATTACTACATTTATGTAAAAAACTTTCTGTTTTGTCATTGTTTTCATGACCTCTTCATCTTATTATGATTAGTCTGCTTTAAAAATAATTTACCACACATTCTTTCATAACAAATGTCTGATTATAGGCTACAGGTGGTTTTTTTTGTATGTGACATTATTTATGAACCTATCCCCAGAGATTTTAGGTCAGTAAATTGCAGAAACATAAATATAACTCAAATGGGATGTTAATGTGTTCTGGATGTATATTTATGAATAAGGAGATATAGATAAGTGTTGCGCATGAGTAGTCAAAATGCTAACATTTTTCTGAGCTGTGTTTTTTCTTTAGACCATAATAAACACTGACATAACCTCTGTGATTTCATCCATTACTTTTGGAAGCATCGATGTTAGTGTTTTGGTCACCACCATGTTAGTTACCATATATGAATGACAGGCTGCAGTGCTAAGTTATCAGCTAAGGTATAGTGCTTAGTTAGCGGGCTGCAGCCAACACGCATTTATATTAATTAGTGATAAGTAACAAATGCCACAGATACAGACACCATACAACATTTTATTGATTAGAAAATATACAGAAAGGCACCACCACTGCTGTCAGACTCCACAACAAAGACTTTGCAACTGGCCAAACACACATATCCACACATGTGCAGTAGCAATAACACTAAGTGCAGGAAATACTCTTTTCTGAAATCGTTGTATTATACTCAGTTGTATATAGCATTTGTATTCTATTTTATTCTATTGTATATAGTATTTTATTTTATTCTATTCTATTGTGTACAGTTGTGTACAGTATCTTATTCTTACTCTTATCCTATTGTTACAAAATTAAGTGCAAACTGAAAATAGAGCATGTTTGCCTTCAAAGTAAAGTTGGGCCTTACCCCTGCAAGCTACTTTGATGGTGAGCCGTCAGACATCTAACAGCCAAAGCAATCACAAAGAGGATTTGAATGCAACACCAGATTCTTCTTTGCAATTAATTTCACTTTGCAACTGCCAGCAACTGCCAACCAGTTATGGATATATGTACTTTTTAGAGTTCCTTAGCAACCTGGAGACACTGACCGGTCATGTGGTCTACATGACCAGCAATTTGGCAAGTAAGCAAATTCTACACTTTAATAATATTTACTGAAGACCAATTAATAATGGATTACTAAGACCAATACAGACATGCTGTATTTGGATATATGACACAGACGCGATGTTTTAAGCAGGAAAATTTATAGTTGAAGAATAATAATTTCAGAGCAATTTAATGGACAAACTAAGAACTGGGGAGACTTTCAAATGTAATTTACTGGCATGTCTGCAGTGACATTTTGTTTCATTTATCAGCAGTCATATGCACAGAGAGATATATCTGTGAAATGTGGCTAATTTAATCTTGCACGTTTATTATATTAGTAGAATGAGGACATTCCTCCCCACAGTTAACAGTTCTAGTCAGGCCTAATTAATCATTTATCCATAAAATGAGCCTATTCATAGAGTTATACGTATAGTCTGACAGAGAACAGGACCCTTTGTCACTCCATTAAATGCTGTTTTTCCTGGTTTCAAAATCAAAAGAGCGGTAAACTGTCTGTGTCTGTAGTTTGAGCTGAATCACTCTGAATCTTAATTAAAAGAGGAATGAAACACCGGGTCCTTCGGCTATAAAAAAATGACATCCATAGATAATGTGTGGGCATTACTCTTACATTTAGAGAAAGTAATTTGGGAGAGTAGTTTATTAGCCCTCTGCCCTTTCAGCCAGATATGACCTTGCAAGTCCCGCACCAGAGGACCAGCTGCAATCCATGATTCATTTACAACTTCTGGGCCTCCAGAAGCACTCGAAGCACATGCACTGTTGATTAAATGCTTTGTGGGAGAATTCATATTTAAAGCATACGCCACATGAAAATTAATGATAACCAGCCAAGCAGCAGAACACTGTACAGAAAAGCCATGATGGGCAATGTATGAGAGAGTCACTCTAATTTACAATTTATTCTGTAATCATCACAATGTTTCTTCCATATACAGCATAATGTAATGCACATTTGTGAGTGGGTGGAATTATAAGGAATGTGAGTAGGTTACTCACAAAATGATATAAATGTCATTACAGTGCATTCAAGCAGGAAATCTAGCACAGGGAACCAGAGATTAGCCGCTGGGTGGGAACGCTCCACATATGCCCATAAGAGGCTAACAGAGTCAGAGAGTGAATGAATGGATGATTGAGTAAACTCTACTGAAGTTTTTGTATAGTCCTAAATAAGTATGGAATTTAGCTAAGGGTATGCACATCTTTGAACTAGACCACAGAGGATTTCAAAGGAATCTTTAATGCTCTGCTTACTACCACAGTCAAGTGAAAAAAAAGGAAAGAAGAAAAAAAATTGCTTATAAATTTATTACTGGGAAAAAATGCTGTAATTTCTATTTATTTACCCTCTATTCTTAATGCCCGTCATGGCCTCTAACAACTGTTGTGGAAAAAAAATCTTCCATTTCCCTTGTTGCTTGTGCTGTGCAGGAACACTGTGCATCTTGGACTTAACCTTGCTGGCAGCTTGTTGATAGAAGCCATCAATCACACTGGGGTTCAGGGGTTATAGACCAGGACTGTGCTTCATGGCTGCTCTCCCAAATCTAACACCCACCCCACATCTGTCCCAGACCTTCTAAAAGTTTCATTTTGAATCTAGCTGGCTGATTGCTTTGTTTATTAAAATGAAAAACGCCACCACCATAAGAGTTCCCTTAAAAGGTTACTGCAATTATACCTTTTTTTGGGTGGGTTTGTTTTTGTTGCAGTGAAAGCTTGCACAGAACTACATGTTCCTCAGATGATAAAACATTTTGTTTTGCCTCTAATGGATTATAACTGACGAGTAATGCCAACTAATGAGTTTGGCATTTTTTAATTTTCACAAATTCTGGATTTATCTGTTATGAAACTTTGTTCAGATACGTCCCTTATGATGTGTTTCAGCTCTACTTCTGCAAAGAGTGAAAATGGTTTGAATTTGCGTCTTTGACAAAAATGAAAAAAACAAACAAAAACTAAACTGCTGGCAACACAATGAACAATTTACTTTACCAGCAAACCTGTCCTCCAACTTGAAATGTGTTTACCCAACGTTTCTACTTGGGGTCAAGCTGACCAAGCAGTCTGCTGCCATCCAATATTAATTTTGCATTAACTTCATAAGCAGTTGTACCACATACAAACTGAAAATTATATTCAGCGCTTGGTGTGCACTGACTGTAAAAAAACAACATGTACGCATGTGAATATTTAATTGATCTAAAGGAGATAAATATTTCTGTTGCTATTAAATTGTGAAGCTCAGAAGCTCAGAAGCCTTTAGATAATAAATGCCAGCTTCACAATTCAAATGAGTCGAATATGTCTGAATGTTTAACTTTTAATACATGAAAACATAACAGTCATAAAGATTTAGATATACTTTTTTGAAGCGTGAAAACTGTAAGAACTGTTAAGGTTTTTTATTACATAACCATCTACAATTGTCCTCACTTCTATATCATAAAACAGCCCTCATTAATTAACATGTAGAACATATAACACAAAGAAATATCTGTTGCTAATTAGTTGGTATGTTCTTTGGAATGTTTGGGACTTGCAGCTCGGGGTTCTAGCTCTCAGTTAATTTAACCTCAGTTAGCCCAAACCAAATGGATTTGAATTTGTTTAATTTTAGATTATTCTGTTACATTGCTTGTGTTGCACTTGCTGTTGAAAATGAAATGCAGTATAGTCACAGTTATATAACACTTTCCTAGACTTACTGAGTACCTAAAGTGCTTTTGACCACAAATTACACTTTAACCATAATCATACAGCACTTTATTCTATACGCTTAAAGCACTTCGCCTCACATGGCTCAAGAGTTGGGAGTTCGCCTTGTAATTGGAAGGTTGCCGGTTCGAGCCCCGGCTTGGACAGTCTCGGTCGTTGTGTCCTTGGGCAAGACACTTCACCCGTTGCCTACTGGTGGTGGTCAGAGGGCCTGGTGGCGCCAGTGTCCGACAGCCTCGCGTCTGTCAGTGCGCCTCAGGGCAGCTGTGGCTACAATGTAGCTTGCCATCACCAGTGTGTGAATGTGTGTGTGAATGGGTGGATGACTGGATATGTAAAGCGCTTTGGGGTCCTTAGGGACTAGTAAAGCGCTATATAAATACAGGCCATTTACCATTTACATCCATGGCTAATTTAGAATCTGACATGCATGTTTTTAGACTGTGGCAGAAAGCCAGATTACCCAGAGGAAACCCACACAGGCACTGGGTGTCCATGCAAACTCCACGCAGACATGCCCCAGCCGGGATTTAAACTACAAACCTTCTTGCTGTAAGGCAGAATCTTTGCCATCTTATTAAGAGTTTGCATCTGTGTTAAGTCACCCTCTCTAGTGGCATCTAACAACTTCTGTATGACTGATATGACCATGCTGGCAATTAACAACTATGTTTACTTTATTACATTTCATTATAATTCCCACACAAAAATAATAAACAGTTTGAAAAATCAACCAATGGAGTAGCATTTGTGGTATGAAAGCCTTATTCTAAGGAAAAACAAAAACTAGAGAGACACTTTAGCAGTAATGGGAATAACCGCGCTACAAGTAACGGCGTTATTAACGAGTAATCTATCTAATTACTATTCCTATTGTTACAACGCCATTACCGTTAATAACAAGAAAATGCGGAGCGGTCGCATTACTATTTTTCAACAAACAGACGGTTGAAGCTGTTCAGGCTACCGCATCTTAGATCAGTTGCACGGAAGTAGCTGTCTACGTAAGTAATCTGGGCGCTACAGCTTTAAGCAGCTGCACGCGCTCCCGCGGACGTCGATCACTTCTGGTAGACTATCACTTTTTGGCACAACACCTGGAGCTAGGGGGCAAAACAATCGTATGAGTGCTGCTGTTTGACTGAGGAAGAATAAAGTAGTCGGGGTAAGCCGATCACATGACCACTTTAAGATGACAAGGCAACAAGGTGATATATACCAGTTTTTAAATTGTGTTGATAGGCCACGTAAAACCAGAGTCATGATAAACAATATATACGCGCCGTTTTTTCCACAATAGTTTCGTCACGTTTACTGTCTAAGGACAGAGCTACCATGTCGACCAATGAAAAATGATATGGCAACATGACATTTGGTTGTTTAGGAAGAGGGGGGAAATTTAAGAGTGACGGCGAGAAAGAGAGAGAAAGAAAGACAGCTGAAAAAGAGAGAGAGTTTTGAGATATGAAAGATTTGTGACGTTTAGCGTATTTGTAGTGTGTAGTTAACGTGTTGTCTTGTGTAGTTAGTGTGTGGTGTTGTTGTGTTTGTGTGTCAGAGTAATGAGGCGACTGCTGTCTCCAGGTAAGAAAAACAGGATGAGTGATACACCTGCTGCTGTCAGTCCTGCAGGTATCAGGCTGTGCTGCTCTCCTTTATAATGGACAGAAATTATTTTTTTGGAGTGGCACAAATATAACTATAATTAATTACTTTTTCAAAATAACTTGCCCAACACTGCACTTTAGTGAATAAGCTGTCACGCAGCAAGGCATATTGTAATTCTGGTACACTGTAATCACTTACCACACTGAAGAAACAAATTCATGGCCAAGTATTTTGGAAAAGACTTGTTAGTTCAAATTCAAATTCAAATTTCAAATTCAAATTTTATTTGTCACGTACACAGTCATACACAGTACGATATGCAGTGAAATGCTTGGACAACTGCTCGTGACCTAAAGAGAACAAAAAAAGGAAAAGGCTATGAATAAGATAGGAAATAAATATGAAAAATTAAAAAGGGTAAATTTAACTAAGAAGGAATAAAATATAAATTAAGGTTAAAAATGAAATAACTGTACAACACAAATTAGAATGAAGGGTAAATTTAACTGGGAAGAATAAGATAAAGATAAATATATAAATTAAAGTTGAAAATAAAATAACTGTACAACAAAATACAAAATACACAATATAGAACTATATAAGAATGTATGAAGAAATATAAATGTAAATAAATATATACACAATAACAGCAGCTGTACAAGTATTAACCGGAAATGAAGAATATAGTGACCAGTGTTGTGCAAAACCAAAGTCCAGAAAGTCCAGTGTGTGTGTAAGAACTGTATGTGTGGGTCAGTACTGTGTGGTGGTGTGATTGAGAGACCGTATCGCCTGCGGGAAGAAGCTCCTCCTCAGTCTCTCTGTGTTGGTCTTCAGGGAGCGGAATCGCTTTCCTGACCTCAGCAGAGAGAACAGTCTGTTGTTGGGATGGCTGAGGTCCTTCACGATCTTCCTGGCCTTGGTCCAGCACCGCCTGCTGTAGATTGAGTGCAGGTCAGGGAGCTCGGAGCGGATGGTGCGCTCAGCTGACCGCACAACCCTCTGTAGAGCTCGTCTGTCCTGCATGGTGCTGTTCCCGAACCAGGTTAAGATGTTTCCCGCCAGGATGCTCTCTATGGTGCACGAGTAAAAGTTCCTGAGCACCTTGGAGGGCAGTTGGAAGTCTCTCAAGCGTCTGAGGTGGTAGAGACGCTGTCGGGCCTTTTTCACCACGGTGTTGATGTGACAGGACCATGACAGGTCCTGCGTGATGTGAACTCCGAGGTATTTGAAGCTGTCCACTCTCTCCACTGGGCACTCGTTGATGACGGGGGTCTGGTAGTTCCTCTCCTGCTTAGTGCTGAAGTCCACTATCAGCTCCTTTGTCTTACTGACGTTTAGAAGGAGGTTGTTCCTCTGGCACCAGTTCTCCAGATTCCTAATCTCCTTCAGGTAGGCCGTCTCGTTGTTATCAGAGATCAGGCCCACCACGACGGTGTCGTCAGCAAACTTGATGATGGTGGTGGAGCTGGTAGTGGCCACACAGTCATATGTGTACAAAGAGTACAGCAGGGGGCTCAGAACACACCCCTGGGGGGCTCCAGTGCTGAGAGTGGTGGAGGCTGAGACATGTCCGCCCATCCTTACTGCCTGTGGTCTGCCAGTTAGGAAGTTGGAGATCCACTGACACATAGATGAGCTGAGTCCCAGATGCTCCAGCTTGGTGGTGAGTGTGGAGGGAATTATGGTGTTAAATGCAGAGCTGTAGTCTATGAAGAGCATTTTAACATAATTCCCCCTTCTAGTGTCCAAGTGAGTGAGTGATGTGTGGAGGAGATGAGAGATGGCATCGTCTGTGGAACGATTTGGACGGTAAGCGAACTGTAGTGGGTCCAGTGTGTCTGGTAGTGAAGAAATGATGAAGTCTCTGACCAGGCGTTCAAAGCACTTCATCACTACTGAGGTGAGGGCTACAGGGCGATAGTCATTGAGAGAAGCAGGGTGGGGTTTCTTCGGGACAGGAACAATGATGGACTCTTTGAAGCATGTGGGGATCACCGACTGAGATAAAGAGATGTTGAATATCTCAGTGAACACAGGAGCTAGCTGGTATGCGCAGTCTCTTAGGATACGACCTGGGATGCCGTCTGGTCCTGCTGCTTTCCTGGTGTTCACTCTCTTGAAGGCTCTCCTTACTTCATGCTCGGAGATGACGAGCACGTTTCCGGTGCTGGCAGTATCTTCCTGTCTGCAGCCGTTAGCGCCGCTAACACTAGCATTGTTGGAGACCTTAGCTGCAGCCTCGAAGCGAGCATAGAAAGTGTTCAGCTCGTCTGCCAGAGTCACGGCCGCGTTCGTCATACCGGTTGTTGGTGCTTTATAGTCCGTTATTGTCCTTAGTCCCCGCCACAGGCTCCTAGAGTCACTCTGTTGGAGTTGTGACTCTAGTTTCCTCCCGTAGCGCTGCTTCGCCTCTTTCACCGCCCTCCGCACGTTATATGACGCGGCTTTGTACGGGTCCATGTCCCCCGTCATGAGTCCCGTGTTGTAGGCAGCGGTGCGGGATCTCAGAGCGTCGCGGATGGTTTTATCCACCCACGGCTTCTGGTTGGGAAACGTTGTGATAGTCTTTGTCTCCACGGTATCATCCGCTAGTTTCCCGATGAATCCCACAACCGCTTCCGTAAACACGTTGACGTCATCGTCGGAGCTGTTTCTGAACATGCCCCAGTCTGCGTCATCGAGTGCGTCCTGTAACGCGGCCACCGATTGATCCGTCCAGCGCGCGACCTTCCTCTGAACCGGAACTTCCTGTTTCAGCCTTTGTTTGTATTTTGGCATGAGGAAGATGGCGGCGTGATCAGATTTGCCAAACGGGGGGCGGGATTGTGCCTTGTAGCCGTCCTTGACCGTAGTGTAGCAGTGGTCCAGTGTCCTTTCACCTCTGGTGGGGCAGGTGATGTGTTGATAAAAGTTCGGCGCTGCGCGTTTGAGGTTGGCGCTATTAAAGTCCCCCGTCACAATAAGCGCAGCGTCCCGGTGTTGTGTCTGGTGCTGTGTGAGTGCCTCATGCAGCTCGCATAAGGCGGTGACCGTGTCCGCTTGTGGTGGAATATAAACGGCACTTACAATGACCGATGTAAATTCCCGAGGTAGATAAAAAGGACGACACATGATGGACAGTAGTTCCAGATTTGGTGTGCAGGAGCGTGTGAGAGGAACAACGTTCGCACTGTTGCACCAGTTGTTGTTCACCATTAAACACACGCCGCCTCCCCTTGACTTCCCCGAGTCCCGTGTCCTGTCCATGCGGTGAACCGAGAAGAACTCGGCCGGCTGGATGGCGTGGTCCGGCACCGCTGGGTTCAGCCATGTCTCGGTGAAGCAGAGGAGATTGCAGTCCCGAATGTCTCTCTGGAACTTTATCCTGGCCCTGAGGTCGTCAAGCTTGTTCTCCAGTGACTGGACGTTGGCGAGCAGGATGCTAGGCAGAGGTGTGCGGTGTGCACGAGCTCTCAGCCTGTTCCTGACGCCGGCTCGCTTCCCTCTAGGCCGCCGCCGCTTCCCTTTGTTCTCCCTCGAGATCTCACTCGGCCAGCTCGGATCCGGAGTTAAAAACTTCGAATTGTGAGTACATTGTATACCAATAGAAACAAGAGTGTCACTGTCATACCTAATGTACCCAATGGTGATGATTTTGCCGATTTAGAAACGCTGAAAACTAACTTAAAAAACAAAGACAAAGAAAAAGTGGTCGGAGCAGTCGTGACGGCAGCCGACCTCACCGGCGCCATCTTATCTTAGCGTTGAATTTACTTTGTGTTCTGTTTAATAAAAGTATTAAACAGCCAATAGTATCATTTAGAAATTGTGCACTGTATGCTGTTGTGATAATCTGTGTATTGAGCTGTTTGAAAAATATATTATCCACTTTTGCTTTCTCCTTATTTCTCACATTTCTGTGTGTATGCACAAGCCCCAGAGAAACCCAGACAAGCACAATGAATTAGCCAAACAAAACCAATTAAAGAGAGAGAGAAGTTGCAGATCTGGCCGAAAACCATCCCACCATATAGTTTCAGCTGCTTGCCTATTGACAATATTGACTGGAGTGAGTAGCTTTAGCTGATTTCTCACTGCAGTGACAAATAACTTGCTTTCTATAAATTATACTGTAATTTGTACAGTGTCAGTCTGGAGTGGTGCATCTTGCTCTAATAGAATGTAACTGCCTCAAAGCTCTGAAGTATTGAATGCATCTCTAATTCAAACTATTTCAAATGTCTCAAAGCATGCTATTCAAAATAAGAGCAGAGTGACATTCTTTTATGCGTGTTTATGTCTCAGTACAAGAGACTGACACTGAAAGGTTCTTGTTTGAATCTTGAGGTTCTTTTGACAATATGAAGCATTGTGATTATCTGTCTCCTTTTCTTTTTTCTGAATTGCATTCAGTTCAATTCACTTCAACTCAGTTTTATTTATACAGTGCCACAACAACAACAGTTATCTCAAGGCGCTTTATATTGTAAGGTAAAGAACCTAACAGAGAAAATCCCAACAATCAGATTAATCCCTGTGTGAGCAAGCCCTTTGGTGACAGTGGGAAGGAAAAACTCCCTTTCAACAGGAAGAAAGCTTCAGCGGGACCAGGCTCATGGAGGGGTAGTTATCAGCCACGACCAGTTGGGGATGAGACGGGACAGCCATAAGTATCTGTTTTATCAAAAAGGAAAGTTTTCAGCCTAATCCTAAAAGCAGAGAGGGTGTCTGTCTCCCAAAACCAAACTGGGAGCTGATTCCAGTTATACCATTATTCTGCCAGTATCGCTACATATAAACTGTTTATGTCCCATTGTTGTATTATAAAACTGCCATGACACCCATGGTTGAGTCACGATTGCAACTTTTAAATTCCAGAAATATAGACACGTTTTTCTGGTCCTAGGTTTTCATGCAGGAAATATTACTATGGAATTTAGTACAAATGTTTAGTTTTGCATTTTGCAGCTTTGATTCCTATTTATTAGACAGAAACTACCATAGTTTCCTGTAGCATAAAAGATATGTACATTTTTACATTTCAAGAAAGAAGCTACGATAAACCAGCTACTATGGTAATACTATCCTAATATGTGAAAGCATTAGCTAAGATTACCTTCTTAATATGATGTTACTACTTAAAAGTCAGTAATAAATAAATAAATAAATAAATAAATAAAGTGCACGGATTTAAGTGTTAATATAATGTTATTTCCACATTATTCTCTTCCTTGGTTCCACCCTATCGCCCCACTATTACCACTGTCTACTACAGAGAGAGCTAGCTATTTGTCTTTAGGACTGTGACGTTTCTTTGAAAAAGGATATTCAGGCATTTTCAGTGTTGGTCATATCAAGATTTTAAAAAGTTCAAAGTTTTCACTATCCCCGAGGGCACGGTCTATGGCAATTTATTGTAACGCTAAGTATTCATAGCTCCAAAAAACAATTATGCCATTACAATATTCACATGTGACCATGTGTGCACTTAGCTCGAATCTTTTTGACTGAAGCTGGATGTTTTAGAGCCTTTGGGACGTTTGTAGCATGTGCAACCATTTGAAATTACCATATTTCCTCCTCTCTTTCTCAGTTTTCTTTTTTTTTTAAGATTTACTTCCTCTGTCCACGTCTTTAGTGTCCACAGTGGCTTAATGTTACCACTGCCTCAGGCTGAGTGTCCTCTCAACAGCCCATCAAATTGAGTGACAAGTGCTGGCCTAAGCTGCACACCGGAGGGGACAAATAAAGGACTCACAATGCACTTTGTTGCCTCTAGGTGAAAAGTTGCATATTGTAGCCTTAAGGAATTTAATCTTTTTCTTCGGTGATGACGGATTTTTGAATTGTTATGGATGACTAGTTCTATCAGGATGTCATGTTGTTTTACAGAAGGATTATGAAACTGCTTGTAAGAGCCTAGGCTCACAGAAGTTAGTACAAGGATTAGACAGGAAAAATAAAAATCAGTAGTTGAAGAGCACCAACTTGATTTGCAATTAAATGTCTCTGTGACGTTTAATTGTCTAGTTGTGAGCTGAAGGTACAGTGGGGCAAAAAAGTATTTAGTCAGCCACCGATTGTGCAAGTTCCCCCCCTAAAATGATGACAGAGGTCAGTAATTTGCACCAGAGGTACACTTCAACTGTGAGAGACAGAATGTGAAAAAAAAATCCATGAATCCACATGGTAGGATTTGTAAAGAATTTATTCGTAAATCAGGGTGGAAAATAAGTATTTGGTCACCTCAAACAAGGAAAATCTCTGGCTCTCACAGACCTGTAACGTCTTCTGTAAGAAGCTTTTCTGTCCCCCACTCGTTACCTGTATGAATGGCACCTGTTTGAACCCATCATCTGTATAAAAGACACCTGTCCACAGCCTCAAACAGTCAGACTCCAAACTCCGCCATGGCCAAGACCAAAGAGCTTTCGAAGGACACCAGGAAAAGTATTGTAGACCTGCACCAGACTGGGAAGAGTGAATCTACAATAGGCAAGCAGCTTGGTGTGAAAAAATCAACTGTGGGAGCAATCATCAGAAAATGGAAGACATACAAGACCACTGATAATCTCCCTCGATCTGGGGCTCCACGCAGGATCTCATCCCGTGGGGTCAAAATGATCATGAGAACGGTGAGCAAAGATCCCAGAACCACACGGGGGGACCTGGTGAATGACCTGCAGAGAGCTGGGACCAAAGTAACAAAGGTCACCATCAGTAACACACTACAACGGCAGGGAATCAAATCCCGCAGTGCCAGACGTGTTCCGCTGCTGAAGCCAGTGCATGTCCAGGCCCGTCTGAAGTTTGCCAGAGAGCACATGGATGATACAGCAGAGGATTGGGAGAATGTCATGTGGTCAGATGAAACCAAAGTAGAACTTTTTGGTATAAACTCAACTCGTCGTGTTTGGAGGAAGAAGAATACTGAGTCGCATCCCAAGAACACCATACCTACTGTGAAGCATGGGGGTGGAAACATCATGCTATGGGGCTGTTTTTCTGCCAAGGGGACAGGACGACTGATCCGTGTTAAGGACAGAATGAATGGAGCCATGTATCGTGAGATTTTGAGCCAAAACCTCCTTCCATCAGTGAGAACTTTGAAGATGAAACGAGGCTGGGTCTTCCAACATGACAATGATCCAAAACACACCGCCCGGGCAACAAAGGAGTGGCTCCGTAAGAAGCATTTGAAAGTCCTGGAGTGGCCTAGCCAGTCTCCAGACCTCAACCCCATAGAAAATCTGTGGCGGGAGTTGAAAGTCCGTGTTGCTCGGCGACAGCCCCAAAACATCACTGCTCTCGAGAAGATCTGCATGGAGGAATGGGCCAAAATACCAGCTACTGTGTGTGCAAACCTGGTAAAGACCTATAGTAAACGTTTGACCTCTGTTATTGCCAACAAAGGTTATGTTACAAAGTATTGAGTTGTATTTTTGTTATTGACCAAATACTTATTTTCCACCCTGATTTACGAATAAATTCTTTACAAATCCTACCATGTGGATTCATGGATTTTTTTTTCACATTCTGTCTCTCACAGTTGAAGTGTACCTCTGGTGCAAATTACTGACCTCTGTCATCATTTTAGGTGGGGGAACTTGCACAATCGGTGGCTGACTAAATACTTTTTTGCCCCACTGTATATTATCATTGTTGTTGTTGGGGTTTTTTTTTGTGGCCTTGGTTGGGTGTTCTTCTGTTGTGTAGTAACCATAACATCTTCTTTAGATTTTGCATGAGTTACTGATAAATCACATGGCAGAGGTCACACCCCTGTGGATTTTATGTTTCTGCAGTAAGGCACAGGGGGTGTTTCTCAGTGGTGATGACTTTGCCATCATCAAATAAGATTGAATCACTGCTATTAAAGTATGTAGACATTTTATTCATTAAAGCCACTAATCACTGAAGATAATTAAACAGATAATAATGGCACTTTGCAATCTGAAAAGTAAGGGCTTATCTTTTGAAGCAGGAAACATTTTAATGAAATTATGAAGTGGTGCTAGATCAAACTATGAGTTTAGTTTAAGAAATTGCTACTTTGTCCATTTTGATGTGGTTAATAGTATGTTCTTCCTGTGTCTGAGAAAGCTACTGTAAAGCTGCTGAGCTGTCCCACCATAACTGCAATCCCCAGATTACCCCTCATATAATGGCTAAAACCACAGGCCTTGATTGGATATCACTAGAATAAATGTTAGTTAACACCTTTTCTTTTTGTGTCACTTAAATTTGATATTATTCCCTTTGTTCCCATTTGCTGACTTATAAATGAATGCAATTGGTAAAGCTCAGATAAGAAGATTATAATCCTCATAATCTCTGTTCTATTAATTAATAAAATCATACCTTGTAAAAATAATTGCCTTAACAAAGTTTAGCAGGTCAAGCTAATTAAATACTAAGTTCTTTTAGTTTTAAACTAATTGTGTTGTGTCTGTAACTCATGAAATCACAGTATATTGATATCCAGTGAATTCAATATCATTCATTAAGCCACAAGTGTCTACAACCCTGTAGCTCTAAACAAACTATTCACCTATTCTCTTAGCATAACTGAACCCACTTGTAATCAGGGCATTAGCTTTGTTTGCACATTTATTGACTTGCATTTTTAAAAGTAGTTTGGATTCTGTAATGGTGAGCTCCATCAAAACTGTCCAAAACTACTACCCGCTTGTTAACTCACTGATATCTTGTTGTCCTCGGACGATGCTTGAGCGAGGTAATTCATTAGTACCATATGATAAAGTCATTAGCTAACTAAAGAAGAGCTTTGTGTAAATTATATAGCAGACAGAACATTTTTATATTAAATGCTGTGCCTGTTAAGCAAATTTTATATTAAAAAATAATAATTCTACTGATGAATCTGAAAAGCTGGACTACACTAACACGCTGCTCAGAGGAATCTTCAAAAAGCATCTCAATCGATTTACCAGAATGCAGTTGGCTGGGTTTCAGTTAAAGATATAATGACCTGTACTAAAATCATTACTGTGGGGGCCTCTAGTAAATTTTATGATTGACTTTAAAACCCTAATGCTTGTTTTTAAGGCGCTATAACTTCTTGCACCTTAACATCTCTGTGAAATGCTGGTAAATGATGGACCATCTAGCAGTCCTAGGACATTCTGAAACAGGGTCTGTGGTTATTCTACAAATACAAGTGAAGCTTACTTCGTACTGTATGCTCCAACCTGCTGGAGTAAAAATGTCCAGTGTTCCCGAAACTTTGAAACTAAAACTGCATCCACACAGGATCACCATTAGCATCACTGGAATATAAGAAAAGTGAAATACTCCCAGAGTGAAAATATCCCTGTTTAGCTCCACATTTTAGTCTTTTTTTTAAAAATTGTTTTGTTTGTTTGTTTATTATCATTTGGACTGTCTCTGGCTTGGAGCCGAGCACCTTGCATGGCATGTTGCTGTGCATGTAAGTATATAGTTAAAGGAGTATATAATAATATATTCAAATAATAATAATATAAGCAAATCTAAGGATTTTAATTCAAGTTTTTTGTACTTATCGACTGTGATGGTTTCGATCCACACATCGTTTAAATTTGACCTGCTGGTGTATTTCATGTGTTTATTTTATTAATATCTTTTACTGTATTTATATTCTCAAGTCATTACTCTAATGATTTATATCTATATAGTATTGTTGCAGCGGAATTTATGGTTGCTCATTTTTTGTGCAGCACAAGTACAACAATACTGCATAAATAAAGTTTTGTCACGGCCTGTGGCTCGGCATCCAGGGAGCCGTGGGAGGCTGCGGTGGCCACACCCTCGGGCTGGGCCGCCTCCAAACCACCTGCGTCTCATCTAAGGCAATCACCGGAGGACTACTTCAGCCAGCTCTGGCGGCTTCTCCTCGCCAGTCCGTAAGTCTCCTCCCAGTGTGACCAGCATTTGGCGTGGAAGCCTGTGGCCTGCCTGTCCTCCTGCCTGACTGCCTCCCTCCCTAGGATTCCCTTCAGGGGCACCTCTCCCCTCCAAGCTCCACGTTCCTGCTCTACCTGTACGCCTCGGCAACTTATGAAGTTCTGTGACAGTTTTGTTGCTTGGTATATTTATATGCAGCCACCAAGATTCTCCTTTCATATGCATGCAGATGCTGGCTTAAGTGTTTTATGAATGTTTTATAGTATCTTTAGATAGCAAAATTGCTACTTTTGGATTAATACATTTATGATTTACAGACTTAGGAGTTAGTTATACTCTACTATGCAGACTCATAACTCCTAGCATTACCCATTTATAGTGCCCTAAAAGTGTCATTTTAAGGTTCTGCAAAGCTATCAAACAGCAAAATATCCCTAAATAAAATACTATATGAGATTAATTTAAGAAATCTGACCTATCCACAGGTGGAAATCAATAAATTATTCAGCGATATAAAGATTACTAACACTTCCTAAAGTGTGGGTAAAATCCATTAGAGTACATAAAAAATATAACATAATAATAAGAGGATGATGATTGGGTGTAATTTTCCTTCTTTTTATGTATCCTTCCGTTGTTTCAGTGTGCCTATAAGACGTTCCGGTACATTAGCAGTAAAATTTAAAAATAAGAGAGCAGTGTGGCTAAATATGAAAATCTTAATGGTTCCATCAGTACAGTATAAACTGCATAAATATGCACTTTCAGTATGGGGACTTAAAACCCTTGTCTGGTTATCATTAAGAGATGAATATGGAGCAAGATCTATAAAGTAGCTCTGGATACATGCTATAGCCCCGGTGCCATCTTTAATTAAATGATATCTTTTCATGTCATTTCACAGAGGTATTCATCAGTAGACTCTAAGAAAACAAACATTGCTTCAATGAAAGTGTCTGTCTGCTGCATTTCAATGTGCGCAGACCAATATTGCCTTATCATTTCATTTTACCATGGCAACCCCTTTTCTCTGGGGTAGTTTGAGTACATTTGCATTAAAAAAAAGCCGTGTAAAACTGTTGGACCTTACATCCTCCCACTTAAGCCTTGAAAGTTTCCTCTGATTAACACTTTTTTGTTATGATCAAAGTGAAACTGGATTGACGTGAAGCTGAGTCTGGATAACAACACCCAAATCACTTCATTTGTTTGTTTTCCACGTTGTGCCTAAAGACAGCGATGTGATAGCAGCTCGCAGTTAACACACAGGGAGAGACTTGAACAGCAAAACAAAACCGAGTGTTTTTGCAAGATATTCACAAATAAGTCTTTTTGTTTTCATGTAGATGATACATTCATTCTAATGGCATGTTTAATCACAGTTCTTCTGTTACATAGATCAACAGTTTAAATAAATGCTGTTGCCAAAAATCATTAGCGAATACCGAAGCTTCATCCACAATACATAATTGCAGCTTGTATCAAATTATAGGGGATGCAAATGTTTACGCAGTGCCAAAAAAGTCCAAAATTTGGATGTGTTTTGTTAGGTTTTGTTTCTCTTTTTTTTTATTTTGTTTGCAGCACAGATAGGATGTTAAATTATAGAAGCAATAAGCTCTGTGCAACTGTGCTGCCTACTTTAGATGTACCTCTGACATATGAAAAATATCTACTACAACTGCTTTTTATTAAAAATTGATCTTTGTGTGCATGTAGCCAAAGATAGCTCAGTATATTACCCAAGGTGTTTTTCAGCTAAATGAAACAATGTTCTAGTAGAATAACCGTGTGCCTAAAGCATCTCTGCTTTTTCACTGCAGACCCCTGCTGACCTGCGGTGCTCTGCAGAGTCTATTATGACAAAGTGTGGTCTTACTGTCAGTCACTACGCTCAGACTCAAGTGTACGCTGGCAAATCTGTTCACCTCAGGGAAAGTTGCTTGAGGGAAAATTGCCTCAGGGGGGAAGTGCACACAGTTGTTAATGCTGTCTGTCTCCATTATGAGAGATTTAAAGCTGATGTACCTTGTTTACAACTCTGTCGAAAAAAAAAAAAATCCAGCTGCTGCACTGTCTGTCCTCTGAAAATATTTTCCAAAAGGGTCTAAACAACATTTGCGTTAATCAAAACTGCCAATGTGCTGGGATGATATTTGTGCGCGTTTCAGCAATGACATGCAAATGCTGAGCGGCTGCACTGAAATGGGGCTTTTGTGCCATTTCCCTTTGAGCAATTAAGTGTCAATTGTTTATTCCTCTCCTTTTGGGGAGAAGACATGAACAGATGTGCGGCGGAAGATGAATCGATTCAGACCGAAGGAATTTCTCAGCACGTTTCAGTTATATCATGCATACTGGGAGATAAATCATGGGTCATTGAAGCTATCACGGGACTCTTTTGACATTTCATTTTGCCATAGAAAAGGAGTAACAACACGGTTATTACCCCAACCTTTATTAACTATTCATAGAGTAAGAACACGTCTATCGAGCTGGATGAAAAAAGCAGGACTATCAGCTATAATGTGTGAGGGCGTGCTTCTCCTCCAAATGCAGTGATCGCATGCCCCTGCCAGCCTTCCTCACTCTCATATTGTCTTGGCTTTGAAGGCGAGCTGTCATGCATGTTTGATCACAGGCACACACACACACGCACACACAAAAGACACTCTGAAGTTGCACAGTCTTGGCAGCACTAGAGCAGTGAATTACATTTCTGCCTTATGAAAATGTTGATCCTATATCCCTTCTCCACTCACATGGAATAGTCGCTAATGACCAAACACACCTCCAGAAAGAGGCCGAGAATAGAAGGGCTCCTCCTCAACATCTGCTCCCTCCGTCTCCAAGAGTTCCCTGGAGATCTGAAGGACTAGATCCCTTCCTCCCTTCACCCATCCTCCCAACTATTTAGTTAAAGGGCACACTGAAGGAGCAGGTTGTCCTGGTAACAAGTGCAGAGAAATTCAGAAATGACACAACCAAACACTTTAGTACCATCTGAGACTGAGCCACTGAAAGAACATCACGGCCATGGTCAGATCTCTCCCAGAGCCTATTGTGTCATCATCTTGATAGTGGAGCCTGGCTCCAAACAGCTTACACTTAATGAGGTATTCTGACAATAACACAGTGAGTTTTGAGTTGTTGAAGGACTTAGGAAAACAATTCTTTTCCCCATGTTTTTTGTTTCACACTTTTAAACACGGCAGTCTGTCACATTGCTTTTTACTCTAATGATAGTTTTATGCCACTGCAGTGAAACACAAAACACGAGACACAGGACTTCTTGATACAGAACTAGGATTAGTGATCATTTTGGGGCTGACTAAGTCTGGCAGACACTATTGCAGAAGTACTGATGAAAAGAAAAAGAAAAAAAATCTTAGCTTTGCTACATTAAGGCTGAAAAACCCATAACGCTCTCGAAAAAGTGATTACTTCGTTAAACCCGAACCATTATTGAGCATCTGTAAATTCTGCTCATACTCTCCAGCATCCGCAAATAAACATCAATATCTCCTCAGACATCATTTTAAACCACATATGCATACTGCATATCATCCAGCTGCCTCATCTACTTAATAAACTGCCTGTAACTGTCTTTTTTATTTAAATGTAATTTCAGCTTGATGGAAAACTGCTCAGTGTAGACAAAACAAATCTCCTTAGAGCTTTAATGTGAAGGATTTAAAAAAAAAAAAAAGACTGTATGGAAAAAGTAATCCCTCCAAGCATGTGCTTTGGCTGCATTCACACAAAAATCCCTGCACCTTCCTGCAGGGTTGTGAGGCGGTGCGCGCAAACAATGAGAAAATAGAAAAGTTTGATTTCTCGAATTCACGGCTTTGTTCTCGCTAACATCGCTCCCTCTCATCGTTCACCCTCTGCTGCTTTATTTTTCTTGCTTGGGGCCAAGTTTGAATGTTGTGTTTACAAACAGCAGCTGACAATTGCGGCACATTATACCTTTAACGCTGAAATGGAACACAAGGTTCAATGAAAGATGTGCCTCTTGGACGAGTAATTTAATTTGCCACATTGTCAGGATGGAATTAGCAAGCGACATTTCTGATGTAGTTAGTATTGCAAAGCTGATGTATCTAAGGAGATGCATATTTCAGCTTGTGTAAGGAGATGAGATAAACGATAAAAATCATTTTGTTCAGCTTTGGTTTGTATAAAAAGTGGATAAATTGTCAAATTCAGCTTTGTTGTTTGTCAGAAATGTTCTTACAGCTTCTTCGTTTTCATAATTTAGGTTTTAAATTTAAAAAAAAAAATGCTGTCTTCAGCATCAAAACCTCCTTGATTTGACCCAATTACACAATCGTGCAATGCATATATTTGGAGCCTGTGAACATACAGATAAATAGTGACCTTAATAAAATGTTTGGTATTAGATTTGAGCTTAAGTATGAATTCTGCACTACATCGTCGGTGTAGTGCAGCATACCTTGTCTGTAGCACCAAAAACACACTGCATTTGCTAATGTGAGGTCGCTGAAGGGGTCAGATGCTGGATGTAAATATAGTTGCGCTATTTCAAGCAAAGGAACAAACAAAAGGGGAGGATAATTTGCTCAACTGTATTTCTAGACAGCATTATCTTAAAATTAGGCATGTGGCGATCGTGGCTCAAGAGTTGGGAGTTCGCCTTGTAATCGGAAGGTTGCCGGTTCGAGCCCCGGCTTGGACAGTCTCGGTCGTTGTGTCCTTGGGCAAGACACTTCACCCGTTGCCTACTGGTGGTGGTCAGAGGGCCCGGTGGCGCCAGTGTCCGGCAGCCTCGCCTCTGTCAGTGCGCCCCAGGGTGGCTGTGGCTACAATGTAGCTGCCATCACCAGTGTGTGAACGTGTGTGTGAATGGGTGGATGACAGGTTGTGTAAAGCGCTTTGGGGTCCTTAGGGACTAGAAAAGCGCTATATAAATACAGGCCATTTACCATGTTTCTTGATTATGAAAACAGCAGGACTGCACGAGAATTGCTTAGAACACGCTGATTCCTGCCCTACTGTTTTACATTTGCAGGCAAAAGCTCAAAGAAGATAATTTAGCCTAGTTACTCAGGTTTTTGCATAGAACTTTGAAGACCCCCAAAAATCTGAACATTAGTGTACTCTGAGGCAAGGAAAAAATGAAAGACAGATTTACAGTATATAATTTCAGACTGACAAAGCTCTTTTTCTCTGTTATCAGGTGCAGTGTGTGCAAAAAATGAAAAGTTGGAGGAAGCAAGTGATTCATATATATTAATATATATCTGCCCTTTTCTCTCAAAAGACCCTTTAGCAGACCTGAAAATGAGAAAAAACATTTGCAGCAAACATGTTCCGAACCAGCAAAGGAACTTGATGTTTTGCATATGTTAAACTAGATTTTAACAGCATATTTCTTTCGGGTGATGCATTGCTGCTCAGCAAACTGAGATGAACAGTGGAGTGTAATGTAATGTTGCCTGATGGACAGCAGTAATGGATAATAAATCCCAGGTTCAGGTGCTGTTTGATCATAAATCACACTTAGACTGTTAGCCAAAGTCAAATCCATCAGGCTGCAGTGCAACAGGGAGCACTGGGCTGGAGAAGTGTGAAGCAAATTCCATTTTGCCTAATGTTTTGTCTCATAAAGAGTCTTAGTACGCAACGGAATATTAAAAAAAACCATAACATCAGTGGACACTCTGTCTTTATTAGGAAAAGGATCACTAGTTTATTGGTAGGAGCGGCTAAAATAGGTCAGAAATTCTGCAAGAAAACCTGAGCTGGATATTAAACGCTTTGTTTAAAAAACTTGCAGTACAGAAAAAAAATATGTCTTTGCTGTAATTTCAATATTTTTGATATATTTTTGATATCTGTCCAGATTCATGAGCCAAGGGGGTCCAGTGAATCAGAATGTATCATCTACTCTGTGGCAGAAACCCAAGCAGTGGGAAGCAGTTGAAAGGTTCACTAATATGATGTTTTGCTGCTTGTTTCTTTTACTGCAAGGTCATCATAAAGATAAAAATAATCCTCCATGACAAATTTGTTTTCAAAAGGTTTCCCTCTCCTTCTCTATCATCTCTGAGAAATACTGCCCGATAGTGCTGACTCCAATAGAATGCTTTGATCGGGGCCTGATGTATTACCCTGTCTTTCCTGTAATTCAAATGCCTCCACCACTTGTTTTGGGGAAGAACATGAAAGTGTGAAATGCTCCTTTGGGAATCATACTACGGGGCTTCTTTATTCCCAGACACATGTTGCGGCATGTCAAATTTCTAATCTGATGAAAACCTGTGTGCAAACACTTCCCAATGAAAAATAATCGCGCAAATGCAAATGCACTGCCAACTAGTAGCAGGGACAATTTATCAGTGCAGCTTGAAATCGCAGACAGCAATGTGCTTGTCCTGGCCAGGGTTCAAAATGAGATGAAAATCCTGCAGTTGATGCTTGAAGCATTCTTGATAAATTTGCCCAGAATATGATTGCAGTCAACATGTAAGATATGGGACAGCAGAAATGATCCACTTACTGAGATGTAATGACTTGTTGAATCGTAGGCTTCACATTCACACACTAATGGAGCTTCTAAACAATGTTTACACTTTTTGCCTAGTCTACCAGTTTCCATAAATTCGAACGGGGCAAACAGACTAATATAATACAGACCTCAAAAGCTGGTCATCATTAATAACACACGACATGCTCCCTGGCAATTTGCTTCAGAGATAAGCTGGTTACAGAAAGTCCAATTATGCTGCATGCCTGTAGGAAACACTGCTATAGGTAATGAGCAACAATTCAGATAGTATTCTAAACCCGATTTATGGTTAATGCATGCACTAACAAGCTGTCAGCGTATCTAACATGGACAATATATTTGGAACTCTGAACTGAGAAATATTTGTGTGCATGGTATTTCATTACACTGGCTTTCTTCTTTAGTTAGAATTGCTCTATTTGTATATGAGCATTTTTTTATTCTTACTTTGCTAATATAATTCAAAAGCAATAAAAAAGGATGCAGCTCCATTTTTGTGTTAATGACAAACTTCTAGGATTGACACAGCCTAATGGCTGCACAGACTTCACCACGCTTGTGTTAGTCCTCCAAAATAAATCAAGAGGCTTTAGTTTCTAAATGAAATAGTGGATAGATCTTAAAAGGTTCTTTGAAGCAAAAGTCAGGGTCACAAGCTTCTGCTCTTGGTTAATCAATAGAAGTTTGAAGCCAATTTCCGGATGATCAAGGTAAGAACCTTTATAAACATTTGCATTGCATTTTTGTTGGAGACAAATTGGCACAACTAACATTTGAAATTGCTGCAAGCACTTTGCTCAAGGTATTTGCAGCAATGTAACTACTCTAAGCTACAGGTCAATTCTCCTAAAGGGAATGCTCCATTAGTTTTTAATTATACTATAATGACAATGCTGTTTTTGAGCGATAGCTAGCTTAAAATGCTTTCTCTGAAAACATGATTAATTCAGACCTGTTTTTTTTTTTTTGCTCTAGGAGAAGCTTGTGTACTTTATTGAGCTTCACAAAACACTCTGAAATGTTCAAATATTTGGTTGCCCTTGTGTATTTCTGGGCCTTCAACAGAGCATGTTTTAACAAGAAAAAAACATTAGCAACTGACAACATAACATTTCAGATTTCACTTTATTTTCTTATATATACAGTGGAACCCCGACTTACGAAAACCCCATTTAACGAAAAATTCAAGTTATGAAGGCACTTAACGGCAATATTTCTGCCCGTGATACGGCAAAATACCCGCATAAGGAAATAGATCAAATAGAAAATGTAAAAAAATTTAATTAAATTCCATAATGTTATGTACATGTACATGTACACGTACGTATGTATGCATGCATATGCATGCTTTCTTCAACCTCCGCCACCTCCTCCTCCACCAAGAACTTCGTCTTCAGCCAGCATCGCCACACTCAAAAGGCGATGGAAAAAGGTGCTTCAATGTACGAAAATTTTGACTTACGAAAGGCCCTCTGGAACAAATTCATTTCGTTATTCGGGGTTCCACTGTATTTCTACATATATTCTATATATATTCTATTATATTCTTTTACAGCTGAGGAATAAAATTAAATGTAAATGCAGATATCGCTGCTTATCTAACTTAGAGCTACCTCCAATACACTTAGCACAGACGACCACACACTCTCACATTCATACCAAAAGCCATTTTAAAACTAACATGTATTTCTTTGGCGTGTGGGAGGAAGCCGGCGTATCTGGAGAGAAGCCATGCAGGAACAGGGAGAACATGCAAACTCCACACAGATGGGCTCCAGCTGACCTGGAGGTTTGGACAAGGAATGGACACGGCTGAGTTGTACCAGCACAAAAATAATGTGGAAAAAAAAGACCAGTGGGTTGGTAGTTTGAAGAAAGGCGGTAAGAGTTTTGTTTTTTTTCTCATTGTTTCATTGCCTCATTTGCTTAACCTCATATCCAGCTTAGGGTCACAGGGAACTTGGTATCTGTCCCAGCTGCCATGAGGGGGCAGACCGACAACCACACACGGTCTTGGTCCATGATCAATGTTGCTTAAGCATTCAGTTAGAATTAGCCAATAAGTTAGTTAAAGCTTTTATAAACTATCAGTAGCAAATCATGATGAGGAACTTTTTTAATATGATTATTATAGTGTACAAATTAGTTCAGTTCAGTTAATTTTTATTTCAAACATATACATTCACCAACATTTCATAATATCATTCCATGCAGTTATCTGAAAAGGAGTAGGCAGAAGTATACACTTATTTAGCCCTACCCCTTTAGGTTTACATCTTAATAATTTCCTCATCATCTAAATTTGAAGAACAAATACTTATACAATGGTTTCTACTTATGAAATAATGTCACAAAAAATATTTTCTCATATTCAACTAAAACTATGTTTAGATTTGCTAATTAGCAAAAGAATATAAACATCACTGTGACTGCTGTCTTGGGTTAAGTGCATTTTCTTCATTCTTATACTTATTTAAAATTTCTTTTTTGAGCTTTATTTTAAACTGGTTTAAATCACTACTGACCTTTATTTCTTCTTTTAACTCATTCCAGAATTTAACTCCCGCTATTGAAATAGACATCCTTTTCAAAGTCGTTCTTACTCTTTGTATTTGTAAATTCCAATTCCCTTCCTGCAATTAATAAAGGAAATGCTTACCATTTCTTACATCTGTACCATGTTAACCCCCCCATGCTATGACATCATGTGATTAATCAGTTGCACTGTTAAATCCTGTGCACATATTATGATGATGCAGGAACAACACGAACGTGGGAAAATCACATATGCACACAGTATTATATCCACACCAGTTGATAGCTTCAAATGAAACCTAACAGCTGGGGCCTCTTATGTGGAGTTTGAATGTTCTTCTTCATTTGCGTGGGTAACTCCTGGATACTCCCTGGTACTCATCTCACAGTCCAAAGACATGCATGTTGGGTTATTTGGTGATGTGAAAAAGTGGGCATCGACGTGATGCTGAAATGCTTAGTGTATAAGGTTTTATATTAATATATGTTTATATGAATGTAGTTTAAAGCATTTTGAGTGGTCAACAAGACTAGAGTCCATTTTCATTGCCAACATGCACGTCTTTGGACTGTAGAAGGAACCTAGAGTCCAAAGACATTCCTCTTTATTGTGTTAAAAATGAGATGCAGACATATTATTTAATATGCTTTTTCATGCAAAAGGAGGTTGTTTTTTTATGTTACTGGTGTCAGACATATAGAAAGATTTGTGTATACTATCTATATCTATACACATGTAGAGGAGCTAAAGTTATAATCCATACTGGCATTTGCTTTAGTACGGTTTGCTCCATTTTAGAAAAGCAAACAACAGAAACAAGAAAGTTACACTTGTATAGCAGGCGGACAGTGATGCCTTGTAGAGTGAAGGCAGCTTTGCCATGTAGACATATTGCAAAGGCAAGCTTTTTGAGCAGGGCATTTCATGAAAGTAAATGGTTTTCGATCTCTCCTGACTTTAGACAAAATAGCTCTTTGAAATGTGCCACACTGCAGGAAATGAAACATCGTACTTACATCTTAGGTTGTCAAAGGTAACATTTACCTTGAAATAATTTTATGTTGTACTGTATATTTCAGAGTCTGAGTGCACATGCACTCAGAGGAAAATACTGAGCAGCATGACAAAAATCATCAAGTCTCATAGACCATCTAAGGGAAGCTTCAGGTTCATGGATTTTTCTTGTGCACATGTTTCACTGTGAACTCATATCAGTCATATTAAGGCCACCACAGAGAAAAGAACAAGGCCACAACAAAATCTAAAGAAGACAGTTATGAAACCACAAGAAGAGGGTGTTATCAAATCAGTCTTACGTTTCTTCTTTTGACCAGTGGTTTTTGAAAAATATCATCTGACACAATTTTAGTCAACTAAAAAAAACAATATTCATATGTACGTTTTTGCCAGTGGACACTGCTCTATATAGACTTTCTGAGTGAAGCCTTCAGGCACACTTTAACAGCCCACATGCCTACTGATGAATATATAATGGCTGTTGCAAGGACTGACTGTATGACCTTTCAGTCTCAAGACAACCACAAGTGCGCTCCACTGCTACATCCATAAAACTTGTTTGCGTCGACTTTCTAGCTCAGTGAACAGTGTTCACGATCGAAAGGTCTAGCTGAGCAGCGGCATCCCAACTTCTGAGGATGTCTTGCGGTGCCGCCGCTCAGCAAAGTGTTTCAGTCGACCTGACAACATACTTACGAGGTACTTATCAGCAAGAACATCGGTGCAGAAGCAGATAGGAGACTAAAGTTCTGTCCTCGTTTTACACTTCATTTTTCCTTCCACCCCCCCAACCTTTCTCTCTCTTCTTCGCTCATCTTTTCACCAGCGCTGTGGTGGATTGTTCAATTTCCCCCTCCTCTAGCTATCATCCTCTATGAGTTGGCAGAATTTTTCACACTGCTTTTGGCCTGAGATCAGTGAAGCACCTTGGGCAGAGAACGAAATATAGAACCGGGACAGAGAGACAGACAACCTCCCGCAGCAATCTCCTCCCAAGCAATTTTGATAGCAGGGGTGGCTGTGTGGGTTATTCCCTCTGTAATACACTATGAGGCCCTAAGCTTGTTCCCTGCACAGTAGAGAGCACTCGCCTCCCTCTGCATGACTCTCTCTTGACAGTCAGACAAACAGACATCCAATCTCTGGTTTGGATGATTACGCTGCTATTGACCATGACCTTATCATTCATGTGTAGTTGGTGTGAAAGAATTCACGCACTGTTTTATGGCGAGAAAAGTCAGACCAACCTTCTTTTTCAGTGTCACTAGGGATGGGTCGAAAAAAAGAATAATCCAAGGCTGGTGGTAATCATTTTCCTTTTGAGTCGCATAAATAGGCACCTGTGTGAAAGAACACTGATGGTGGAGTGGTTACTGCATAGACTCTAAACTGGGATGGGCTTCTTGGCAGATATTTAGACTCACATTTGAGCTTACTTTTGTTTTACGGTCCACGAGTTATTTCATTGATCAGGCTGATAACAATGGCAGCATTTCAGTGAAATATGAACTGCCAGCGAGAGCAGCTTAGCTTTGTCATTATTGAAAACCTTCACCATCCATCTGCGTCATTTGCGTAGCCTGTGGTTTTAAGACTAGTATTGACATGTTATGTGCTGGTATCATATATATATATATATATATATATATATATATATATATATATATAACAAAACAAAAAAAAACAAATCTAGATGATGTGTTATTTAAGCTCTGTCACTTGCTGTGCTAATGTATTCATAACAAGCAAAATCGCTTCCGTGATAGTCTGTAGATAAGAGAATAAATCCTTGCCACGCTCATTTGGCAAAGGTTATAATTAACATTAGCACATCTTCTTTTGTTAACCAGCGCAATTACCAATAACCTGTGATACTTCTGAAAAAAAGAAAGAAAGAAAGAAAGCGGTGTTCCTCTGTAGTTGGCTCACACTCTAGGAGGGAAGGAGTTACCCAGAGAGATGTTATTGTTTCAGAAAGAGGCTTTAAATTTGTGCAGCTGAATGCAAATGAATGCCTTTGAAGTACAGCGATCTTAGGAAATTAAGACTCTCATTTCTTTTCTTTTTTTTCTTGGCATGACTAAAACTGCAAGCAGCAAAAGTTGGCACAAAGCGAACCTAGAGGAAATGAATTAGAGAGCTGCTTTGTCAACGGTCAAAGACAACAGTAACCATCTAATCTCATGAACTGTTTCAGACAAAGCTAGAAAGTAGCAGTCGGTAAGTAGTGTCAGTCTGTTTTTTTTCTTCTTTTTTTGTGTTAAATAGCATATTTAATGCAAAAAGGAGAAAAAAAATAGAAACCTCTATCTGGGATGTGCAGGCAATTACACCAAATGCTTCCATGCATGAAATCCCAGCTGGTTGTTATTGATAAATTTCCAAACACCTCCAAAGACTTTTCAAATTACCTCTCTCGCTTATTAAAACTTTACTCATGCATTTCATATTTCTAAACCCCCCCCACTCCACCACCCCGACCCCTATTCTTTTTTTTTCTTCCAAAGTCTATGTGAGAGTGTGTTTGTTAGTGCAAGAGCAAGCAAAATATGCTCAAGAAAGGTACAGAGAGACAGAGGAGGGGAGATAAAAAAGGGAAATGAAGGAGAAGAAAAGTGAGAAACTGTATGACTGAAATGCTGGACGTATGAAGAGACAGAACCATTTATCTGCTCCTGGTGTACCGATGGATTTGTTAGTAGCAGGGAATGGTATAAGCTGAGCATATTTTAAATCTCCTCTCTATTCAAGCGGCATACCTTTCCATTAACGCGAGCCACTTCTCTTTACATGGCTGAATGAGATTCCCCTTAAAAATCATGCGAAGGTCAGATGACTTGCTGTACTCCAAGGGATCTCCAAATCTTCTCCCTAAACATTCCCTAGCTTCCATGTCATCCCGCCAGGCTAGAGCTGCCTACTTGAAATGACATCTCAATTGTGCTGAGTGCAGATAAATGGATTGCATAAATGTAGATGAATTAGTAAGAAAGTGGCTAAGTTATTTATTTCCTCTCAAGCGAAACATCCTTCAACATGTAAGGTGTGTTTAGACCCTTTGAAAACAAGAATGGCACTTAACCAGACACGTCTTTTGTGCTCCAAACCTATGAAAAGCACAATTCAATTAGCAGACAATTGCAAAAACCCACAAACCCTGCTGTAATCACACATCGCATTTACCATAAAAGAGGTGACAAGATGCTTTTGCAGGCCCTTTCAGCTCTTGTTTCAATAAAGCATTTATCTACAATGCCATGGGAAAATTTGCCTTTCCTCTCACCAAACACTAAAAACCTCTGATTGCATGAGATTTGCGCTGTGGTTTCTAGACAACTGACTGGCCTATTCGAGCAGGATTTCGGGCCCTCTGACCGCCGCGTTTGTCGTCGCTGCTCCTAAACACATCGTGCCCTCCCCATCAAAGGCAGATAAGAACATCCCACCCATGAACACATTTATACGTAAATTTAGCTCCGTGCAAAGACCTTCATGAATAAAGGCACAGTTCTAACAGCGACAAGCCTTTATTACAGCGTAATTAATCATCCCATTGGGCTAGAGATTAATAGCAAGGGAAAATTAAATGCATCTTTACACACTGTGTAGAGATTGACTTTGTAAGTCTCTGAAAAATAATGAAAGGTGCAATATGATTAAAATAAATGGCGCTGCATGTTGTTCAGCCCTCAAATATTTACAGGGCGTAAATATTTATCAGCAAAGTCTTAAGCGGTGCAGAATAACAGCCATCAAGCCTCCTCAGGAGAGGAGCACATCTCACACTGATGGATGTGAACCTTTTTTTTTTGTCCTCAGAAAGCATATAATGGCGCACGCTTTTGATGTCAGACTGCTCCATAGATGCTGCAAAATGCTACATAAAACAGCATCCCCTTTTTAACACTTCCAATATGTGTCACAGAGATGTACTGTACGCACAAGGCCTCACTGGTAATAAATTACACATTCCTCTCATGTGCCCTCCAGACAGTCCTCTGAGAAGCACACATAAACCCACAGCTATAAAGTAAATGCACGGTAAGACCTATCACCCCTATAGTGTACAGGCCACTTGGGGCCGTGGCAGCTCAGACAGCAGCAGAGGTAAGTGGTTCTGGTGCCATGCAGAGACGCAGGGAGGCAGGCTGCCACTTCGGACTCGTCTGTGGACTGCAGAGGTGTACATAGAGCCGGATTAGTATGCAGCGGCCATCTGGAGTCGTGGTGGGGCATGGTGTCTATTCTGACAAAGCGCAGGTGGGGAGAGTGAGCGTTTGAACAAAAAGGCAGGTTTCCTTTGATGCTATAACACTCAGACTTGTCATCCAAACGATATGTCATTTGCTCTTTAATTCCCGTGTTCCCCCCATCCCTGAAAAGGTGACAATGGGAAGTTGTAGCGACGGTGCTGACGAATAAGACGTTAAAGGGAGTATCTGTTGCGTAGAACAACAAACAGCAACGGAATGAGCACGATAGATAGTTTTCTAAATCCTTAATTTACTGGCTGGGTTCACTAAGAACGTCTTCTCATTCATGGTAACAATGAAGGGGGATCAGTAGCAGAGAGAACAGGAGTAACACTCGGCTGCATAGCTGCAAGCAATAATGGATTTTTCTTACCAGAAACTAAACACCTGTGGCTCTAATTACAGAACTGGTATTTTTTTTAGCTCTCTGTGGTGACAGAGAGAGCAGTATTTATTAATATCATATTATTGATATTTTAGTATTGCAGTGCCAACATCCAGTAGTCCTACTGCGAACACTGCTTTTGGCATTTGCCCATATCTTTAACTGCCTGTCCTGCTGGCTGCTTTGAGGCGATATTTTTATATTAGAGAGCTGCTCTGATTCATGTTTGACCTCTCTGCCACACCATCCCTTTTGAATGCAGTGCCGGCAGAATAACAAACGCTCTTGTTGGTATAAAAATGGAGGAATTTTCATGAGTGCGAGGATTTGAAAGTAAATTGATAAAACGTTCACATAGATTTAATGTAAAAAAGCATGAAGAAAGGGTACTAGTGGCCTAACAGTTAATGCCTTTGCATCGGCTGAGGTGAAAGCGAAACCGAAATGCTGAATTTTGTCCAGTGAAAACATTCCGACTGATTTGCATGGCTTAAGGTGTTTGAATCCCATTTTCATACTAAATAGTTTGTGCCTGTTTTGCGGGAGTCTTTCCGGATTTAGAAGTCCATTGACTTCGCTGTGTATCAAGCGTGTATCGGTCAGCGTATAATTCTTCTTCTTAAAGGTCATTTTGTGGTCAGCAACATGGAGACATCAACCAGTGACGGGGGGGAATATGTTTCGCGTTGCTTCCATCATCCCGAAAATGTATCCAATCGATAAAATCCATATTAAATGCCATGACTCATAAGTGACTGCCTGCCTCTAACAAAAGCAGACACCAGATTGCGTGTCTCATCACTGGTGCACTCCATTTAACACGGGCCGACAGACAGATTGCACTTTGTTTTGCACGCGCACACACATATACACCCTTCACGGTGGTGTTCTTTAGCATCTAGCAAACATAATATTGCATAGGTACTCATTGCAAAGCTTTTTAATGCTTTTGTTTGCCACTTGACCTTGAGACAAGGATTATTATGTTGTTACCAAACTACAAAAATCGCCTGTGTGTGTGTCCTTGTATCAATAATTAAAGTTACAGCTGTTAATGTTGTGTTGTTAATTTGCTTTGCTGAAAGTAATTACGCAGCAAGGCAGCAGTATTTTTTGAGGGTTCTGTTCTGCGCTTTGGCGTACACGATTGCTGCACTAGCTTTTTTTTCTTCTTTTTTTTTCTGATAAGGTCTCTGTAGCCCTGTGGCACTATCCACCCCATTATCCCCTCCTGCTCTGCTGCTGATTCATGTGAAGGGGTGACATCTTAAGGCACATACCTCCTGGGTAGCCTTCACTGCATTCAATATTTTTCCTTCTGTACTGTATATACACAAATGCTGTTGTCAAATAACATCAAGCTGTGTGACTTTAGACCCATGTGCCTGCTGTGCGCAGACTCTTGTGAACGTCTTATCCTTATCATTGCTGCTAAAGCCCACTGTTGGATTATCAGATCACACTATGGTGGGCATATGCGGGTCATACATTAGTCACACACGGGTTTGCAGAGTCTTTTATTCTTCTAGCAGCTCTCATCTCCCAAAGAGCCCATCCTGACCTGTGTGTGAGTGCCATTGGTAAACATAAAGTACAATAATCCTTGCACTGATAGTTTTTTTCTTCTGTTTCTTTTTTTGTTTTCTCTTTGATTCCAACATCCTCTGGGATTTTCACAGGCGCAAATAGAGAAATTCAGAATGAACTTTTACCTGACTCTGCAGTTTTCTTTAGCCTTTGATAGATCTCACATCTTTCACTGCACTCTTCTGATGCTGTCCATGTGCAGTTACAATATCCAACAATCCAAAGGAGAGAGAAACCAAATGAACCAAAAATCAGTCACTCACAATCAAATCAGACAGGCTAGCAGATATCGTTGAAGGCTGAAGGGACACATTTCTCACCTGAAAATGAAAGAAGCTTCACTTTTGAACCTTGGTATTGTGTAACAAGGACACCAGCAAATATCTTGTTCTGCTGATATTAGATTAACTGATGCCCCTGGGATGCTGGCATCCACTGAATCTGTTTCCATCTAAAGCATCACACAAGCAGCCCTCGAGAGACAGTAAACGTTGCCCTAAAGTAGACAGATCCCCGTCAGCTACAGCTCTGAGATTCACGACATTCCTACATTAAAGAAAATATACATGCATCAACTATCCAGGCTTATGTTACTATTTTATATTCGTCTAAATGTTTAACGGGTAAAATCGTCCCATGTTCCACATGCTAAATAGCGTGCAAAGCATCACATGTTGATGATTTAGCCAGATGTCAGAGCCCCAGATCATGAAAGAGATCAGAGGTGCAACCTCAGTTTGTGAAAAATGTAAAATCTCATCTTTTACCTCGTGTGAAGCCATGGCTGCAGGCAGGCTGAAATATCTCACTTCTCTGTTCTGCTCTGGCCTTCTTGAGATAACGACCCCAGAGTCAATCTGCCCACTACTGATCACTGACTCTAAGCCACTTTTATCCTCACTCAAGTGGCCAGGAACCTAAACCAAAAGTCCATTCTTCCAACTGCATTAAAGAGAGAATATACATCACTAAGCAAAAGGCTTAACCTTCAGGTTGAGTGGTACCTTTTGAGCTTAACTCCACAAAGCTGACATATTCACATTGAGAAAAGGCTGAAAGGATAATGAAATACTTTGAAATATTAGTAAGCACTACACTGAAAGATGCACTGTTACCGCACAAACTGCCGTGTTATGTGTTGCGTTGTGGTTGCCCTCTTCTGACCACTTCCTTGTGTGACCTGAGAATCTTTCAGAAACTAATGGCTGTTTTGGCATGAAATGCACTGTGCACATTCATGCTTCCAACAGGGAGAAACCTATTGATTTTTGTGACCCGACTTTCCTCACAAACCACCTCTAGTTCAAGCTTTGCCTGCTCCGGTGGCACCAAGCCTGGTTGTTAGCACTGTGGACTCACAGGAAAAAAAATCTTCGCTTTTAACTCCTCTACGCTTAACTGGAGTGATGCACACATGTCGGGAACAGTGTAAGAAAGACTTTTTACTCCTGCCCTTTACCAAGCCACTACACCTTGAAATTAAGCAGCCTTTCTAGTGCCTTTGACAGTTGGAAAAGGTTCATTTGTACAGGATGAAATCTCCAGAGGACTAATTAACTGCAATTTAAAGCAGTACTCACACTAAAAGGTATCATTAAATATCAAGTGCGCAACTTTTGGGGATTTGAACGTAACTATAAAAAAGTCAGCGCTTTCATATTTAAAAAAACAAAAAAAACAGAAGCAGAAAAACAGAAGCCATAGTCAGCTGGTATTCAGTTGCATTACAACACATTGATCTCCCCCATTGTGTTCCTCCCTAAATTCATAGGAGTTCTTTGAATGGTTGTTGAAATTTTTCAGTCTGATTTTAGGCGGTCGACTGACCAAGATTTGCATCCTTAGAGGTGTAGACATGTTGCTCGCATTCTTAAAAACCATCAGCAGAAACATGTCAACCCTCATTTAAGCTATTTATTGATGGGTAGGTCATAAAGACAAGTAGTGGATTAAACTGCAGGAGTGGTTTGAGAAATTGACGAAAATTCAAGCTGGCATAAACGCAACTCTTCATTAAAACATACAAACCTTTTCCTATGGTAAGCTTAGCGAGGTTTTCAGTGTATTGCATCATGTGCGATTAACTAATCTCTCATCAAACTGTGTCATCTGAGAGAACAGTGCAAAGTTAACAATAACTGATGAGGCTTGTTCAACTTAATTTCCTTTTGTTTTGTTTTTAAAAAGTGGGCAGGGTTACGTTTGAGCATTAGGATATTAATTAATCACTGGGCAGTGGCAAGGATCCAAACACACTGCTCCTGCCAACAGAAAAATGACTTTTGTTTGTTTCTCTGTTGTGATCCAGCAAGAGTGTAAACTAGCATATTTCAAAAATCTGTGTCACAACCTGTCTCTCTCTGGCTACTAAGCATAAAGAGCAAAAACAACAGCAACAACAAAACAAACAATAATAGTATTAACAATAAAATACTGTGCTATTATATTAGTAGAGGAATAAAGATATGAAGTGCTTTACACAGGGAAACAATTCAAAAACACAGTCACATTGTTCTGTGTATTTACTACTCGTAAAAATCTGCTAGCAATAAAAATCCCCCTTCAAGTTTTTTTTGGTATAGCTGTTACTAAAATGTTCTCTGGCATCATTACATGCAGATACAACTGAACTCAATCCCCTGGAAAATGGAATTATCTAATATAATAAATGTTGCAGAAATTTTTATTATAACCCCGACAATTATCTTTTCCTAACCCTGACGAGTAGTTTCACATCTTAAAGTTAACTAAACAGCGAGTGACAGTTAAGAAACTCAAGTGTGTTTGTGTCAGAGCGCCACCCTTCCCTTGATGTGGGCTTGGTTACTCATTTAAAATGAACCCTCTACTACATGTCTTTCCGCAATACTTAAGTGTTTTGAGGTTTTTCACGAGACATCGTCTGAACATTGCTCAATTGTCCGCAATACTGGATGTGATACAGCCACCGGTTGCTGGAGAAATGAAGCTTATGCATAAGTTCAGTAAGGAAAATCTATAGTCACACATCTGTCTGCTTACCAGGTGTTTGCCGGTTAATCTAGCTTTGCATCACTTCCACTTTCCCACGCTGTCAAGCTCATTGTGACATCACTAGTCCGAGTACTTTAACTCTCATGTCGCATCTTTCATCCTTCCTTGGAGTCGCCTTCATGCAACCCACTTCCTTCCCATCACCACCTCTTATATCTCAGGCTCCATTCAAGCCTCCATCTTCATCTCCACCACCAACATCTAGACTGGGGGGGGGGGCGCTCTAATCCCTATGATTAGTGGGATCCCATCCCGTTGTGCTGGACCATCGGAGTCTAACGTCAGATACTTGAAATTGAATTCTGTACATCAATAAATCATGTTCAGTTCCTTCTAATGATCTTTCCTTATTGAAATGTATGTATGCCCAAACATGAGTCGCAATGGCATAGTTTCTGCCTGTATCTGAGCGAAAACAGTGTAAAGAAAAGTGCTGCGCCAAAAACCTCCTAGTGATTGCGTTGGTTGCTAGCAGATTGCCGTGGCCTCCTGGAGTTTTTCATTTTTGTCTGCAAATACTTGCGAACTAACAGCTGAGTGGTAGTAAAACTTGAAAAAGTGGGCCGCAAACTATAAATGGAAAAGGTTGCAAAGTGTTTCTGAAGGTGCAGCTTTTACTTTGAAGGAACACACTTTTTAATGACAGGTCTGTGGGTCTGTCTGACTGAAGCTTTGGCATTCATCTTCCTAGCAGCTACTCAAAACCAGTTGGGGGATACTTATTTCCTTAAAACCAGTGGTTGTCAGATGATTGCAGACCAGTCTCTAGTTCTGCGTGACAGGGGCTTAAAATCATTTGACCTTACATTGTCACATATCCAAAATGTCAGACAAGTTAATGCCTTGACTGGTTAGTGGTCACATGTATTCGAAGCCTCAATAACTTATTAACTGATTTTAATGACAGCCATCAGATATTGCTTAGTTGGACGATTTCTCCACTTAATGAATTTAAACAAAATTCTTTGTAAAAATGCAACATAATCAGCATTTTAATCTTCATTTTGTTTTCTGATAGCGCATAAACAGTAATAGGTTATCATTTGAATCACAATTTGGCATTTTCCTGCACTTACTTTATCTACCCTGTTTTTTAATCTAAAGAGAAAGAAAGTTATTTTTGAACATGTAAATAAAAACGAAAGCACACTCTAAACAGGTAAACGAAGAAAAACAACACTGAGTTACCTCCAACACACACAGCTCAATTTACATGATCAAAAAACGAGCAGGATGAAGTCTAAATGTATTAAAAGAACAACAGATGGTTCATCAAAACAGTGTCAGTGTTTATGTGTTTCATCACTGAGGTGAAAGCTGTTCTCCACCAAAGGCCATTCCTTAACCTAACGCCTGTGAATTGAGTCAAGCTCCTTTTTTTTTTTGCTGACATGCTGAAGGTCATCTTGAGATAAATTGTTGGGTCCATAAACTATACAACTTTGACACTCTTGTGTGTGTCCGTGTGTTTGTGTGTGTGTGTTACCTTTGTGACTTGGTGTGAACATGCTGCCCAAGAGATTGCATGAACTGAATATTTTGTCACAGCTTGTTAATAACACTTTAATCACACCAGCTCCTCTATTGAAGACTAACAGTTCAAATGAATTCAAGAACATTTCAAGGGAAATTTGAGAGCGCCTTGATCAATTACACAGAGAACTACAAGTTCTAGCTATGTGGTGCTGAAAGAAGCTCTTTGCATAATCTAATCAGTCAGACCTCTTGCATTTATTGACAGGCAGTATGATGAACACTTCAATGTGATTGTGCAGTGAGAGTGAATGGAAAGTTCGAGCAAATCTTTAGTGTGTTTTTCGGAAGTGCAGTGGAGATAAAAGATGGATAACATGCAGGGAAAGCAAAAGGTATGAGCTGTAGTCCTACTGTATGTGATAATATCCACACACATGCTGCAGGGTAGCTCACCATCTTAGCAATTATTACCTCACTAGTGCATGAATCCTCATGTTTCACACTTCTGCAGCCAGCACCTGACCTTTAAACCTCTCGCCCTCCTTCAGTCCCACCTCCTGTGCAATAAAAAAAAATAGACCAGACGCAGCGTGCGAGTGTGATAAAGAATGGAGCCAAGACTGTGACAAAAAGCCTGACAATTCACATGTCCAGGACTAACTCGATCTGGAAGCTAAGCGAGTGCCCCGTTTTTATTGAGGGGATCTATCAAAAACATTCATTCACTCCTCTCTTTGCCAGCTGAGGTTTGAAATTTAAGACAGTAAGCCCGAGGAGCAGCATTTCATAAATTTCTTCCTAAAGTCTAAGGATATGAAATGCTGGAACATTTCAGGTTCATATCACAAGGTTTTGAAAGGAAAGGTACTTCTAAACTCATGTTGGCATGGCAGCTTGCTAATATTTCGCTCAATATTTTTTTTGTCTTACTTTTGCAATTAAAATAGTAAAGGCATAGTCTCAAAAACATTTTCAAATACCCATCGGCCACATCATTTACTAGCACAGTGCCAGGTTAAGCTACCTTCCATCTCCAGAGCAGCCTTCATTCTTCTTAGCATAAATTCAACAAGATGCTGGAAACATTCTTCAGAGACTTTGATCCACGTTGTCATTATAGCATTGGACAGTTGTGCAGTTCTGTCGTCTGCACATCACTGATGTGACTGTCCCGTTCCTACAAAGGTGCTCTGCTGGATTGAGATCTGGTGACTGTGGTGGTTATTTAAGTACAGCGCATTCACTGTTATGTTCAAGGGACCAGTTTGAGATGAGTTGTGCTTTGTGACATGGCAGGTTATCCTGCTGGAAGCAGCCATCAGAAAATGGGTGAAATGCAGTCATAAAGGGAAGGACATGATCAGCAACAATACTCGGGTAGATTGTGGCACTTAAACGTTGCTCATTCGATACTAAGAGGTTCAAAGTGTACCAAGAAAATATCCCTGACATCAATCCAGCAACCTAAAACGTTGATACAAGGAAGAATGGTCCAAAATTTCATGTTCTTGACCAATCTGATGCTCAGTTTGAACCCTAGTTTAACAGGTGTACCATTACAATCAAATGACTGCTGAGTGTTTTTTGTGGTTACAATGATCTTACTCAGAGTAAATGAAGAAATCCTTACACTTTGATAACTGAACGAATAAATGGCAAAAGTGAAATTATTTTTTAAAAAGTTGCCCACGTTTTACCTTTACTTTTGCCATAAATATTACACTTGTGTCAGGTTTGATGTCGTGTGATGTCGTGCAGTATAAAAAAAAAAAACTGTTGTGGTTAACACTTAGCTAGTCTCTTTAAATTCACCAATTAGATTTGACATTTGATGATATCATGTGTTATGTCTTTTTCATCCATAAAGCCCTTTGTCAAAGGTGTCTTTTCTTGCACAAGACGCCTGTTTTGATCAGTCAGCCATTCTCAGAGGAAGAAAAAACAGAAGATCAAAGCATCTGCAACAGACAAAAGAAAGTAAAAGTATTCCTGTTGTCATGAACCGAAGTTCCGAGCGCAGGCAGGACCCAGTAGCAGAACACACACACTAGGGTAGGAGCGAATAAAGAAAGTAATTTTTATTGCAACTAAAGGTGTCCCGTGAGGGTAGCCAGAAAAACAACGTATGAAACCAGAAGAAACCGAGGGACCGCACAGGGAACGCCGAGAGCGGGGCTGTGAGAGGCTGTAAAACAAAAAGAGAGACAGATTACTGGGGTGCGGAAAAAAGGCAGCATACGAGGGAAGGTGGAGTGTGCGTCTCACGGTGATAGCCGGGCCGAGTGAACCAGAGGGGGGTGGAGCTCCAAAAGGGGTCGAGACGGCGAAGCTGAATGTGAACCAAATCTCAGGCGGACAGGTGGACAGGCAGGTGGCTCGAAAACAAAAACACGCCGAGTTGTGATCTGGGTACACAGGGAAAAAAACAGTGTTAGGTCCGATGGAGAGTTTGTCATACGAGTTCTTTTCCGCAGGCGTACGTTACCGCTGAGAGGCGACTACGGACTGGCGTGGAGCAGCAGGTAGGGCAGGATTAAATAGTCCACCTGGTGATCGCCTGGGATGGGATGCAGGTGTGGGGTTAGCAGCCACGCTCGTGGGCGTGGACATCCCAGCAGCACCCCGGACGCCGGGCCGCGGACCATGACAGTACCCCCCCCTCAAGGGTCGCCCCCAGGCGACCGGCCGGGACCCCGCCTGCGGAGAGAAGCACGGAAAGCAGAGATGAGACGAGGGTCCAGAATGAAGGAGCGCGGGACCCAGAGGCGGTCCTCGGGGCCGTACCCCTCCCAATCCACAAGATACTGCCAGCCGCGCCCGCGCCGGCGCGCATCCAGGATCCGCCGGACCGCATAGGCCGGATGGCCGCCGACGAGCCGGGCGGGAGGAGGGGGCTCGGAAGGAGGGCACAGGGGGCCGAGGCGGACCGGCTTAAGTTGAGATACATGGAACGTGGGATGCACACGCCGAGAGGCCGGAAGCCGGAGCCTGACTGCCACCGGGTTGATGACTTGGACCACTTCGTACGGCCCGATGAAACGGGGAGCCAGTTTGCGGGACGTGCCCCGGAGCGGGATGTTCCCAGCAGCCAACCAAACCTTCTGTCCCGGCTGGTAGTCAGGGGCTGGGGCGCGGCGACGATCGGCGTAGTGCGCCTGTCGTTCCTTTGCGCGCAGGAGGGCGCGGCAAGCGCAGCGCCACACACGTTGGCAGCGCCGGAGGTGATGAGGGGCCGACAGGACGGAGAGGGACAGGTCCTCTTCCGGGAAGAGCGGAGGCTGATACCCGAGGGACGCTTCGAAAGGAGAGAAGCCGGTGGAGGACGAGGTGTGAGTATTGTGGGCGTACTCCACCCAGGGCAGGTAAGTAACCCAGGAGGAGGGGTTTTGACTGGCTACGCACCTCAGCATAGTCTCCAGCTCCTGATTAAGGCGTTCAGTTTGCCCATTGGATTGCGGGTGGAAACCGGAACTCAAACTGACCTTGGCGCCGAGAATGGAGCAGAAGGTCCTCCACACTTGTGAGGTGAACTGGGGACCGCGATCGGAGACAATGTCCAGGGGAATTCCGTGGAGCCTGAAGACTTCCGTGACTAACGCTTGGGCAGTCTCAGCAGCCGAGGGGAGCTTGGCTAGCGGGACGAAGTGGGCGGCCTTAGAAAACCGATCCACAACGGTGAGGATGACACATTTTCCAGAAGAGGTGGGGAGACCGGTAACAAAGTCGAGCGAGATGTGAGACCAGGGCCGGTGGGGAGTAGTGAGTGGGTGGAGCTGGCCCATGGGATGTTTCGTGGATGATTTATTACGAGCGCAGACGGCACAGGCAGACACGTAGTCCCTCACGTCCCGTAGTAGCGATTTCCACCAGAAGTGTCTGCTGAGGAGGCGCGCCGTTCTGCTCACGCCCGGGTGGCACGCGAATCGTGCTGTGTGGATCCAGTGGATGACTGCTCCCCGGGCGGCGGCGGGAACGAAGCGCCGTCCTGGCGGTCCAGTCCCTGGGTCAGGGTCCCCCGGGAGCGCTTGGCGAATGGTCTCCTCAATCTCCCAGGTGAGAGCACCCACCACGCAGGAGGCAGGCAGGATGGTGGGGGGGGCGCCTCGCTGTCGGGGGAATACAGACGGGAGAGCGCATCGGGTTTGATGTTTCGTGAGCCGGGACGATAGGAGAGTGTGAAGTTGAAGCGGGCGAAGAATAGGGACCAGCGAGCTTGACGGGGATTTAACCTCTTGGCGGTTCTAAGGTACAGTAGATTTTTATGATCCGTCCATATAACGAAGGGCTGTTCGGTCCCCTCCAGCCAGTGACGCCATTCCTCCAATGCGAGTTTTACCGCTAGGAGTTCCCTGTCGCCGATGTCGTAATTCCTCTCCGCGGGGGTGAGTCGGCGTGAGAAAAAGGCGCACGGCCGGAGTTTGTTCAGGGGCCCAGACCGCTGGGAAAGAACCGCCCCGACTCCCGCATCAGATGCGTCGACCTCAACAACAAACTGTTTAGAAGAGTCAGGATGGGTCAGAATGGGTGTGGACGTGAATAATCGCTTCAATTTAGCGAAGGCTGCGTGGGCCTCAGGGGACCATGTGAAAGACACCTTGGGTGAGGTGAGTTGGGTGAGAGGCGCGGCCACCTGGCTGTAGTTTCGAATGAAACGGCGATAAAAATTCGCAAACCCCAAGAAGCTCTGAAGCTTCTTTCGTGTCTCCGGAACCGGCCATTCCAATATTGCTTTGATCTTCACCGGGTCGGTCTTCACCTGCCCACCAGCGAGGATGTAGCCCAAGAAGGAAATGGATGAGGCGTGGAACTCACACTTTTCCGCTTTTACGTACAGTCTATTTTCGAGCAGCCGTTGTAGCACGCTCCTCACATGGATGCGATGGTCCTCGAGCGTCTTGGAGAAAATCAAAATATCATCCAGGTAAACAAAAACAAACACGTTCAGGAAATCCCGTAACACGTCGTTGACTAGGGCTTGAAAAACCGCCGGGGCGTTCGTTAACCCGAACGGCATCACTAGATATTCAAAATGCCCTAGTGGGGTATTGAAGGCGGTCTTCCACTCGTCGCCTTCACGTATCCGTACCAGGTGGTAGGCGTTCCGCAGATCTAGTTTGGTGAAGACCGTAGCTCCCTGGAGTGAGTTAAAAATAGAACTAATGAGTGGGAGGGGATATTTGTTTTTGACGGTGACGTCATTCAGCCCCCTGTAATCGATGCACGGGCGGAGCGTCCCGTCTTTCTTTCCCACGAAGAAAAAACCCGCAGCCACGGGAGAGGATGACGGCCTAATACGTCCTGCAGTTAGCGATTCCTGGATGTAATTCTCCATGGTTTCTCTTTCGGGGCGAGACAGGTTGTATAATCTGCTAGAGGGCAGCGATGCACCCGGGAGCAGATCGATAGCACAGTCATATGGACGGTGAGGCGGGAGTGAGAGCGCCTCATCTTTACTGAACACCTGCTGGAGATCGTGATAGTCGGGGGGCATGGAAGAGAGGTCCGGCGCGGGTGGCGGGGCGGGCCTCCGTTCCGTTGAGGCGGAGGGAACGGCTGACCTCAGGCAGTTCGCCAGACAAAACACACTCCAGCTCGCGATACTTTTTCCCAATCTATGTGTGGGTTATGTCTCTGTAACCAGGGGTAGCCTAGGATAAGCGGGGTGTCAGGAGCAGGAAAAGTGAAAAAGGACAGCTGCTCTTGGTGGTTACCTGATGTGATTAACCGTACAGGCGCGGTTTGGTGAGTTATGTATGCAAACACTTGGTTGTTTAATGTAGACGCAGGGATGGGCGGTTCGAGTGGAGTAAGAGACACAGCTAGCCTCTTAGCCAGCTTCTCATCCATAAGGTTCTGTTCCGCCCCGGAGTCCACTAACGCGGGGCATGTAAAAGTCTGATTAGAAGTCATGATAGTAACGGACAGTAACAATCGGGGTCTAGTAGTGCTTAGAGTGCTGCCCACCCGTATCCCCGGACTCACTGGTGGGCCGGGTCGTTTGGGCGGACCGGGCAAACAGCGATGCGGTGACCGGGCCTCCCACAGTACAGACATTCTCCAGCCCGAAATCGGCGTTCCCTCTCCTCCGGAGAAAGCCGAGAGCGTCCGATCTGCATGGGTTCAGGCGGGGGCGGCGACGGAGAGCGCGCACACGCAGCTGGGGGCGGGGGCGGAGAAACGCGAAACCCGGGGTGCAATACGGAGCCCATAGGCTTAGACCGCCGCTCGGCATCCCTCTCCCGCAAGCGTCTGTCAATCCTACGGGAGAGGGAGGCCAATTCATCAAAGGATCTGGTCTCCTCGTGAAAAGCTAGTTGGTCCTTCATCTGGTCATTTAACGACCGTAAAAAAAACCCACGAAGAGCCGAATCGGGCCAACCCACGGCGACCGCTCGAGTACGGAATTCAACTAGGTACTCCGCAATACTGCGCCGCCCCTGACGGAGCCCCAGCAACTTCTGCGCGGCATCGTCCTCCGATACCGGAGGGGAAAACGTAGCCTGGAACTCCTCCAGGAAGTCATCGTAATCGCAATCACGAATGGGGTGAGAATTTAAGTAGGCTTCAGCCCATGCTAGAGCACGCCCCCGTAACAATCCCACGAAGTGGGAGATCTTAGCAGTATCCGTGGGGAACGCGTGAGGCGTGCGACTGAAAAACAAGGAGCACTGGAAAAGGAACCCCCCACACAGGTCCAGCTCCCCGTGGAAGGGTTCCAGCGGCGGAGGCGACACGCCGCGGTGCACGGGGTCGGACGGCCTAGTTTGTAATTTATTCTGAGTGTCACTGAGCTCTTGACAACGGTCTTGGAGAGACTGGAGCTGCTGATCGTGGCGACCGAGGATAGCGCCCTGTTTATTAATAGCGGAGCGGAGTGGATCTGCTGGGTCCATACTGGCCAGTCCGTACTGTCATGAACCGAAGTTCCGAGCGCAGGCAGGACCCAGTAGCAGAACACACACACACTAGGGTAGGAGCGAATAAAGAAAGTAATTTTTATTGCAACTAAAGGTGTCCCGTGAGGGTAGCCAGAAAAACAACGTATGAAACCAGAAGAAACCGAGGGACCGCACAGGGAACGCCGAGAGCGGGGCTGTGAGAGGCTGTAAAACAAAAAGAGAGACAGATTACTGGGGTGCGGAAAAAAGGCAGCATACGAGGGAAGGTGGAGTGTGCGTCTCACGGTGATAGCCGGGCCGAGTGAACCAGAGGGGGGTGGAGCTCCAAAAGGGGTCGAGACGGCGAAGCTGAATGTGAACCAAATCTCAGGCGGACAGGTGGACAGGCAGGTGGCTCGAAAACAAAAACACGCCGAGTTGTGATCTGGGTACACAGGGAAAAAAACAGTGTTAGGTCCGATGGAGAGTTTGTCATACGAGTTCTTTTCCGCAGGCGTACGTTACCGCTGAGAGGCGACTACGGACTGGCGTGGAGCAGCAGGTAGGGCAGGATTAAATAGTCCACCTGGTGATCGCCTGGGATGGGATGCAGGTGTGGGGTTAGCAGCCACGCTCATGGGCGTGGACATCCCAGCAGCACCCCGGACGCCGGGCCGCGGACCATGACACCTGTATCCTCTTTCAAGCTTGGACTGTGTCAAGAAAACCTAAAAATTCAGTCAGCATCAAACCTACGCACCTGCAGCAGAGCAGTACAGACTGTACACTTTTTTTTGCCTTTTCCATGACTACATTAACACTCGAAACTGTGGATTACTCACCAAGCCCACATATCTACCTGTGAGGAATGTGTCAGCATTACACCCAGCGCCAGCCCAAACACAAGTAATACTCTCCCTAATTACTCAGTTCTGACAACTGCAAAAGTCGATGTCTAAATGAGAACATCCATTTTGTGATACACTGTTGGAATCAGTGTGTAGTTTTAAGAAGATGAGTGTTCTGGAGATACATTTCCACTTTGTTTACTTACTTAATTTTATTAAATGTTTTTTTTTACTTTATTATCTGCCTCTGCTCCACTATTTCAGTGTGACAACACAGTAGATCTCTGTATCTACTGTAACTGATTGATTTTATCTCATACTGCAAATTGAATCATTTTGTTAAGGGAGCACAGTCAGAAAGGATATTGGAATAATCCTGCTGCAGTGATAGAGGGTTTTTGATGGGTCATTTCTATCTACTCAGACATGTAAAAAAATTTTAATGAAAATTTTTCCCTTGTATTTATTTATTTATTGGAAGAACATCATTGGATAGGGAAATTGGGTGATTGTTTGTTTGGTTATCAACTGGCAATAAACTTTGTTTACTTGCAAAAGCGCGTGGTTGAAGTGTAATATATTAGTGTCTCCATCATCTTCTACCTGATTTTAACAGCACCGGTACAGTGGGGGAGTTGTGGGTGGTAGTTTCAGGCTGTAACAGCTCTCTGTGTTTCTATTCTCCAGACACTCAGTATTATAGCTCAGCTACATTTGTGTTTGGCCAAACATTTAAAAAATAATCTTCTGTCCTTCAGAGTGACTAAAGTGTCTTCTGATCTGATGCCTCACTTAGTAGGATGACAAATATCCGGATTAAGATTGTGTTATGATTAGGGATAAAACTAGTTATTCAGAATGAACTTATTGAGTGATCGTTTTGGAGGGTAAAAAATTAATTAGTTCAGGTCAATAAAAGAAAGAAAAAGGATAAAACCTATAAAAAACATGTTTTTCGGACATTTGCTCAAGCAACTCCTACTGTTGGTTTGCTTGGGGGTAGTCTCAAAATAACTCCCAACCCTCATCAAACAGACTTTTATAGATTTTCTTGTATCATGTTATTTGTGTTGATACATACACTCTGCCAGCAGATTCTGCAGAGATCAAAGCACAGTTCATGCAGACTGAGCGGCCCGGGCACATAACCTAGCGCTGTCTAATAACTGGTCATATTGATAAGTGCCAAAACACTCAATTTTACACCATTAAGGGATCAAGGCAGATGCTGAAGATGCTGCTCCTTTACTACATAACGTCTCTCTAGTCTCAAAATGGTGCAAAGTGTGAAGATTAGTTCATATGCTCTGCTCTGATATGACCATTTCATCTAGGTGTTTGTTTACTGTGTAACAAATTCATCAACAGTAAACTTCAGCTGATTCCTGCTCTCTTGCCTCATTTTGTAAGACCAGCTATATGCAGACTGGCAGCCTGTAGCTCTTTCTTCACCCCTGAATGGTTGACAGGTGTCACCACCTGCTTGCTTGACATTACTGTCAGCAAGAAACAGCTGGAACTCATCTCACCTCCAGCAAGGCATGCCAGCAGACTCTGATATACCACCTGTTTGAAATAAGTAATGCATCGTTTGATCTGCAAACATAATCCTGAGTTGAGTGCAGAAAGAGAGCAGTTAACAGTAACAGTACAATTACCAAGTTGAGGCTGGGAGCCAGCTTTTTCATGCCATGACCACAGGCGAATTATACCTTTTCTTTATTTGCAGTTTAAATAGAAATATTGTGAAATTCAATGTAATACCCCCCAAAGCGATAACATTCCTGTCTGAAAAAAGGCTCAGCGAAAACTTTGAAAAGTGTCTTTTCAACACTTTCAACACTCTTGGTTGGATATTAATAAAGTCTAGTAGCAGAGGTTTGTAACTATATGGTGTTAATATAAAAAGATATTACTCATGTTTTAGATATAAGTCTTATATTTTGATTTACTTGAGGGAAAAAAAGTCCTTCTCACTTTTGTGATACAACATCAGAATCACTTGAATTATCCTTCAAATTGATCATTTTTTTCATAAATAAATTATAGTGTGTGCTGTACATATAAAAAGAGGCACATTTCCTTTTCTTTTCCATACAGGGTTGCTGCCATTAAAGGGACAGAAAATGGAAGAATGAAGCTCAATTAAGCAACAAAAACATAAACAAGTATTTATTTTTCCTTCTCTTTGCTTAAAGAAAAAAAAAAGCCCTATGGGCTTTTCAGCTAAAACTTTAGATATGTGGGTCGTAGTGTGGTATATACTTGCCAAAGAGAGTGGGTGCAGCATGAATTTTGCATTTCTCGCTGTCTCACCCTGGAGTATAAAGCAGGCAATGTCAAAGTCTGCACACTTTTGACTGGTGTTGTAGGTAACTGTAAAGTCCCCCGAGGCAGCCCTGTACTACTCTGGTCCCTGTCCGACACACTGTTCACTACACAAACAAAGTGTGGCCTGCCCTTGTAGTCTGTAATCCAGGAAAGTAGACCGCTGTCCAAATGCATCACTGAGCATGTCTCCAAGGAATAAGAACTGAATACCTCCTAACTTCTGTTTAAGGCCTTTTACACAACAGTGCTTGTGCAGAGGCCTTTTTAGTCTTATTTTTCTTTTTTGCTTTAAAAGTTCAGTTGCTCTATCATTTTGATTTGATCATCTAAATACAATGAATCAATTTTATGTAACACAGCGAAGAGTAATTGCTAAGGTTCAGCACAAACCAGGATCCAAATCCACAACTCAAAGACAAATCAGCTAAACATAAAACTGACCTTGTTATGATACAAATATTGTGAAACATAAGAGAGGCTAAACAGACACACTGACAAAGACTAACGGGAGACCAGGACTATAAAAACAGATGAGCTGAAACTAATCAAGGTAATGACAAAACGAAGCAAAACTAAATCCAAACACAAGAAACAAATGACTACAACAATATGCCTGCATAGGTTCCCAGCACACGGTAGCCTTGACTGTTTAAAAAGAAAACTACTGGACTTCTCCAAGTTTATGAAAATGCTTTGACTCTCATCCAAGAGGCGTCTTCAGCTAGTGGAGAGTCACAGGAATTTAGCCACTATAGCGGGGCTGTCCCCTTGGAGGTGGCACGGTATTAATCATGTGAGTCATCACATGAGCCACGATGTAAAATTTTATTCCAACATTTTAAAAAAAGGGAATGAATGACTGAAATGTTTAATATGGAGAACCTAACTGCAGCTGAGAGCACAGAATACAAGAAAATACTTAAAGAATAAACACCTGCAACTGAGAAACCGTGAAGACTAATGAAGAAAAGGAAATCAAACCCTGAGGAACAATTAAAATCTAATACATGTAGAGACCGGAACTAAAAAGATTCAAAGGACATGGAATTTAAAATAATAAACGAATAACTAAACTAATTATATGAAGCTAGCAACATTCAAAGTCCAATACTCAAAATCCTGAGTCCAAACCCAGGACAATGACAGCAACGACTACAGAAAGTGGAAGGAAAGATCAAACCTCATTTTTGAAGAATAATAAATTCGTTACTTTGATGTGTCATTGTTTGTACTACAATCCACAAATGACTTGTGTTCAATAAGGAGAGACCTTTAGAAAGAAACCAACATGTTTTACTGATGTACAGAGTTTAGATAGAGGTATTTGGCAGTTCGATTCTGATGTCTATGCAGATCATTTCCATTTGTAATACTTTCTTAAAATTTATCTGAACTTTTGGAATGAACCCTGGCTCTCTGGTGATGCTAATAATATCCTTATGGTTCTTTAAAAGGAATTGACTGAGCCTTTCCATTGGCTTGCCGCAGCATGTTCGGCCTAAGTGGTCAAAATTTTTCTTTTCATACACTTTCTTAGTCATGTGGCGGAACAAACAAAAACATAAGTCTTGCGTGTTTTATTTGGCCAGGACTTCTAATACAATTAAGGGAGACATTTTGTGCTCTTACGTGACCATGCAGAGAGGCACTCTAAACAGACAGAATCACAAAGAAGAAATGGGAAGGATTTTCTTTGAATAGCATCATGGCTCATTGCTAAGCCCTGCTGTGTCACTGCCAGACGCTCCAGACTGTTTGCTTGCCTTCTGCCTGGTGCATGCAAGGACAGTATCACTGTCAGGCTGATCAGGAATAAGTATGTTCAAGGAATAAAACATTTCCTTCAACAAGAGGCTCCGAGAGTACTGTTCAAGGGCAAAATATCGTTATTCCCCTGTATAATAAAACAAAACAGCGGGTGCCTGCAGCAACATTTGTAATTAACTATTCATATAAATTTGACCTTAAATAAAACAAGGACTGCTTAGCGGATCTGTTTTTATTTGGATGTAGGGATTAAAAGATATGCAGAGTCAATCCTTAAAATTCGTCCCAAATGTGTGAAGAAACTTTTAATGATCACACACAGACTGAACCCGAGGGAAACATGCACCCCAGTAATGCTAAAATGAAAGGCAATGTTTTAAAGTAAGACCGTTGCCAAAATATTTTTACTGCACTTCTAGGCACTTCACACTTAAACCTGTTTTTTTGAGGGGGCCACATGGGGACAGTACAACAAGCTTTTAGTACATCAAAATGATATTCCAAGTTTACAAAAAAAACCCCATATATATATATATATTGCTTCTGCTTATTACACTAATTTTACATTTAATCCGATTTGTGCTTGCACACTAGGTTTTTGAGATAAACGTCATTCATGTTTTTGAATTTCACTAAAATGTATTAACATAGTTTCAGGAATTTGAACTATTTGTCACCAAAATTATTTCAATGTGTTAATTCTGAGAAATTAAATTAATTAACAAAAAAACAACAACAACAAGACATTGCCAGACACACGGTAAAGCATATTTCTGTGGATTGAACTCAAAATAAAACCATGTCAGTGTGCTTGAAAATGTGAACCAGCGGTCACCCATCATTCTCTGATTCAATTTTCTGTGATATCAGTTTTCCATCTTGATGAAATCTTGCCCCATGTTTGTCGCTGACATCGCCCAGATTTGGTGGAAAACAGTCCAGATGGGAATGTAAGAAGTGCATCTTCAGTGGCATTCTGGCACTCGTTATCTGATGTGCTTTCAGCATTTTATTCGCAACCTCAGCATAACTCCCTACACTCAGATTGCCAAAAAAAATCTGGAGAACCTGCACGAAGGCTTCCCACGTTGCTGATTCAGTTGGCTTCAGTTTCTTTGTGAACTCCAACTTTACTCACTAGCTATAATATTAAGACTTAGGTTGCAACTTGAAAACAGGATGCAGTGGATGGATGGCTGCGGGGTTGGTTACAGTAATTCCACGTGATATTTTTTCCTTGTGGCACAGAATAGCAGGTACACGTATGCTTATGCTAAACTCAAAAGAATCAGTGATGAGACCTCATAATTCAAAAGTGAACTTTCTTTTAATTCATTAAAGCAAAAGCTTCATTTGTTGTTGAACTACACGCCTTCTAGTGCCAGCATCCACCTGAGCTCTGAGAAATCTGAAGACCTGTAAACCTTCTATGGGCATAAAATTTGTAACACTGGAATACAAATCACCTCTGCTGCTCAGGACATAGTCATTGTCACACAGATTACTGCCTCGCTAGATTCATTTAATGTTGTCTCTGCTTACTCATAGATCAATACAGCCTTTTACTGTGCCCTTGATATTCTTCACTGTGAATAGAAAGAAAAATCTTAGTCCGGCAGACACTGTGGATAAAATAATTTAAGCACTTCATGATAAAAAAAGGCCTTGATGTTACCAGTTCAAGTACTGGGCAAAGACAGACAAACGGCTGCATGCACATTTCTCAAAGAAAACAACAACTGTACAGCAGATGTTCAGTATATTGTGTGTGACCACTGCTTGGCCAAAGTTTGGCCTTCCTGTTATTACAGCTTTTCTTAACTATACTGGTCCTGTAGCAGGTTTCAGAACTGGATACAAGAGAACTATTTGATGAGAATTTGGAACGCTTTCTGTAAACTTGAGAGATGAGGCATTGGCTTTGGTGGAGGATGCACTGTCTTTTTAATTATCTTTTTTTTTTTAAAATAATGTGTTTAGCATCCCACTTCTGAGAGGATGCCAAGAACAACAGCTGGGCTGTGTTATTGCAAGTGTAACACTTTTCTGACATCTTTTTGGGCAGTGCACAGCTCTAACGACCTCCTGCAAACACACAGGGAACAGTACATGCTCATAAGACAGACTCCGTTTTCAGCCACAGAGTGTGCATGTAAAGCATGTCTGTGATGTACACAGCTGCCAGAGATTTTGCACAACTCCACTAATGTACAGATGACAGTAATGCATCAGGAAGGAAATGAGAGGATGACTACCAAACACACATAAATGATTTATAGTACTGAAATTGCTAAAAGAAAAACCTGAAATGTATTCAGCATCTGCTAAAGGTCTAAAACATGTAATGGGTTTTTGGCAAAGTAAATCTTAAAAAGGAGTAAAATAAACCTGGTTACAGTTTAGACTTATATCTCATCCTACTTGTCAATATGAAAAATTTGAAACATGTTAATTTTTACTGTTTTGGGGAACTTTTTTTTTTTTTTTTTTTTTTACCTGGGACTGGTTTCTGATGGATGAATCTAATTTAAAGAAACTACATCTACATTGCATCAATCAGGGAATGCAACGTTAGCAGCTGAAGCTTTGGGCAGAGGCTAATTGTTGCATCCCTTCAGCACAAGCCACCGAGAGGGGTTGTTCCACAGAGAGGAAGGGGAGGACAGGCCATCTGGAGGAGTGAGAGAGCGCTCCTGGTGGACTAAGATCCCTCAAGTTCACCACACCTTGTGAGCACATCATATTCCCTGAGCCACTTTCACCTCGTAAACCTGTATTTCTCTGTGCTCTGAACTGAAATTGTTACACACTTACTGTGTTTTGCCAATCCAAGCTAACAAATGAGCATTATGTTGCCTTCCGGGTGCTGTCAGAAGTAGCAGAGCTACAAGTTAAGCATGAATGAAAGATATAAATGAGGAAGCAAATGACACAGGACAGTTGTAATTTTTTTATTTCAATACATTTATTTTTATGTCTGATGTGATTACTCCTTTTCATACATCCGTGGATGCAACTACTGATTAGTGAAATGCTAGGTTCACTTAGTTAAAGCTGTGGTATGCATAGTTTTTGACTGCAGCGTGTTTAAAATGAATTTGGGATGTCGGCTAATGAGACCATCCTTATTCTGAGGGCTGGGGCAGGGACTTTTTTTTTGCTGTTAATCCTGCTTGTCACGGTAAAACTAAAAGGTGCTGAAGTCAATATTTTCAAAAGCTCAGAGGGAGGCATTAGGTCTTAGCTTTGTTCTGTTTTCCATGAGCCTGCATAGTGTCTCTCTTTTTCATCAGCAGTAGTCAAAAACGAATGCTAAAGAAACTTTTGTTATTTTTTTTTTTCTGGCTATGTTACATTATCAAAACGAAACTACTAATTATCCACACTGCTGCCATTTGTGTGATACAGTCACTTGCTTTCTTTGGGCAAAAACTTGGAATAATGATTAAACTTTTTTTGTGTTGGACTTTTTTTTGAGCTTCTGTAGTCATGCTCTTTCAAGTAAAAAAAAAAATCTTAAAACAAGCACCCAGACAGTTTTCACTCATTTATTTGGATTTGTGTTTGTGGCTCACTCTCTTCCATTATCTGAATGTGTCACAGAAACAATACTTTGTCTGCAGATGTTTGTGCAGGCGGATTATTGGCAAGTATTTAATAACTGTGCCATCTCCGAGCTGTGAGCTCTATATGAAGCACAACTGGGACGTGTTCACTTGTAAAAGTCGGAGAACAGTTTTGTCCTCGCGTAGCCTGGTGCCATGCAAATGAGTTAGGTTTCTATTCTGAGGATGTAGCATTAAGGTTATGCGTCAGCATAAGCTATAGAGGAGCTAAAACTGGTGGTAATAGACTAATTTGTCTCACTGGTCAACAGCTTCACTTCACAATAGAGAGCGTTCGCTTAAAATACGTTTGTAGACTCATGGACAGTGAACCAAGGGCAGACGCTCTCGCTAATGATTGCTTTGAATAAAGGTGTCTTTTCCTTGCCCTCTAATTGGCTCATGCACAGGAATCTATGTAAAAATGATTTACAGAATATTTTTCTAGTGTGTGAAAAATAGTTGTTGTTGTTTTTTTTGCTGCTTTAAAAGTAGCAGAAGATGATTTCTATTCCAAAGCTGAATTCCTTAAAAATATAAAACATTTTTAGTTGGGGGGCGGGGTATCAAAAAAATGTATCAAAAATCTTTTTTTTTTTTAAAAAACAACAAAAACAAACATATCTTCAGTACCAGGAAAAACCACATGAGATGTGCAGTTTTTCAATGTTAGTGGTCCTCAGAGGACCCTAAGGGCTCCTTTTCTCTTTATGCTTGCCTGAGTTGTCACACTATCACAGTACTGTAAAGCATTTACTCAGAAAGGGATACTACACAGAAAACAGAATGTGAAGCCAACTGTCTTCACATTCTACCCCATATTCAACTGAATCTGGACGTATATACCACATAAAAATGCATAACTTTTACAATATAATGGATGCTTTAATTTTTGTGGGCTTTTGCAATCACGATAAACACATATGCATATTTTTAGTCTTTTCCTTGTTTAGAAAACATCTGTCTTTCAACTCAGGCACCATTTGAGGTCAGATGTAAAGTTTGTGATTGCATTTTGCAGAGCAGCGATGATATTTTATTGAAAAGCATTCCGTTCATAATTGAACTGACAGCACATTGCTTTTGTCATAGGGCCTGTTATAGAAGGTGTCACGTTACTAACATTTTGCTGTGGTAACACACACACAAAAAAACCACAAGGCAAAATAACCTAAATCCTCACATTGAATAGACAGTTGAGATCACACAAATGTAGATTTCAGGAGGTTTGGGGTTTTACTCATGTCCTCTTTTCTTTCTCTGTGTCCCTGTAAGGGCTATTCAAGTGCAGGTCAGTGCTACTGACCTATATAGCCTAGACTGGAGGGAAGCAGCGCAGTGAAATATACATTTCTATAACTTAGTGGCTCCATAGAGTGGTGGTTTACAAGGAAAAGATCGCTGGTTTCATCCATGGGAGGAGACACAAATGTCTTCAGTGTTGCTTCATGAAGAGCTACCTACTGTGGTGACTCCTTGTGAATAAGAGAGAAGCTGAATACATATATGTATATACATATATACATCTGTGCTGCATTTGAAATAGAAGTCCCCAAGTCCCGATGAAAGATACCACCAAAGGTGGTTGAGAAAAAACAGAGCTAAGGTCCCGTGGGACCTTCAGTTCCAGACAGACAAGCAGCTGCTGGCCAACCAACCAGACACAGTGGTGTCTGACAAGGAACAGAAGACCACAGTTGTGATAGATGTGCAATCCCAGAGGACAGCAACATCAACAGGAGCACGACAAAATAGAGAAGTACCTGGAGCTGAAGGAACAATGGGAGCAAACGTGATAGGTTGAATCCAAAGAGGTCTCAGTGGTAACAGGAACTTTAGGACCCTGAAACTGGAACAGTGGTTCAACAGATTCCAGACACAACATCAGAGGTCTCTGTCTGGAAGAGTGCAGTTCAAGGACCTGTTAAGATACTGCAGAACTCTAGAACTCCTAGTTCTCTGGTAGAGGACCTGATGCTAGGGGAAAAAAAGGGTGATATAGATAGAGGAGAGCTATTTTAAGTTTGTTGAATTTAGCTTTTGCTTGTGTGGCTTAATCATCATCATCAACAAATTACACACACACACACACACACACACGCACACATGCACACACACACACACACACACACACACACACACATATAAGCTTGGATATTGTTTTTGTTTTAGATGTGTAATATCATTGAATTTAGTGTGTTTTAGATGTAATATTATAACATGTGATGTTGCTACAAGGATTAGCACCACAAAGAAGTCAGCAGAGAAACTGCACTTCAAAGTAATGAAGACAGAATTCTATAGGGAGTGCTTGTACTGTATAAACTAATAATAGTTATAAGGTTCCGTATTATAATACAGATGACTAAATTTAGGTACTGTTGCATCAAAGTAGAACAAATGTATTGATCCATTAGCTGACATTTAGCAGTGCTAAAGAAGTAGTATATGGAATAAAATGTGACTATCATTTGCTTTTTTTTAAAACTTAACAATATAGTTTTAGTGCCAACAGCTAAACAGTAAGTAAAAGTCATTGTATAAAGCAATATAGAAATGAATACAGAATGAGGTACAAATGGGTAAATGGGATGCTGAAATAAAGCCATTTTCTTGCAGTCTCTTTTAAAACATGCAAAAAGAAGAACTTTGCAATGCTAGATCCTCCCTGGCCTGTTTAACAGACCGGCCTGCTTAAGTTAAGTGAATTAATGTGGTCTGTGTACTGCAGCCAATATTTGTAGTGCCTTTAGCACTGCTAAAGTGCAGTTCAATACATTTGTTCAAAAACCTGAATACATGGAACTGCCCTTTCAATGAAATTTCATGTCCAGTTCAAGTGTGAGTAAACTAGTATTAGTTTGGGCAGTACATGCATCTTCCAATTATCTTAGAATTATTTATTCATTGCTTAGCAGCATCCCTGCTGACTTGTTCAAAGTAGTCAAAGTACACACACACACACACACACACACATATATACCCTGATGTCACGGCTGGCGGAGTGAGCCGTGTGGTGTGGAGGAAAGGGAGGACCCAAAATGCAGCAGTGACTGATGATACGAGTGAAGTTTATTTACAAAGTGACAATGGCAGAAATGGGCAGTGAGGCATGACAAAACAACTGAAGAAACCTAAACTGGGAGAACTAAATGACAAACCTGAGACCATACAAAAGGGGTGCGGGGCAGAGACAGGAACACCATAGAACGCAGAGATACACGGAAGAATGCAGTGATACATGGATGAACGCAGACGAGCCGACAACCAACACAGACCGACACCCACTAAATATACATACACAAGGTAATCAGGTAATCACACACAGGAGGGAAGAACAGCTGAACCTAATACACCTGGGGACCGGAGGAGACAAGCTGAACACAATAACAACAGACACAGACCTTCAGAACAGAACAGGAAATCCAGAACACGAACCTTCAAAATAAAACAGGAAACAGACTGATGTACAACACAACACGGGGACATGAACAGAGCACCAAGGACAGACACAGGTAGGGCTGACAATACACCAAACTTCAGGTTAACCCTAACTAATACAGATCAGAAAAAACGCAAAACGCTGGGTCAACGACCCAGGACCATGACAGTACCCCCCCTCCAAGGGCTGGCACCAGACAGCCAAAAACAAAAACAAACGACCAACCCAGGGCGGGCGGCGGGGGCCCAGGACGGAGGGACCAACACAGAGCAAAACAAGCTCCAGCGGACCGAGGGAATTGTCCAAAACAAAAACACACATGCTGGAGTACAAGGACAAAAACACAGTTCAGGAGGCCGGCCCAGGGGCTGACAGCTCAGAAGTCCAGGACAGTTCATCTTCTGAGGCCGGCCACGTCGGCGACGCAGATCCATAAGCCGACCGAGCGGAAGGCAGCGGTGGCGGAGTGGAGGCAGTTCAGGGGGCCGCCCGTGCACACGGCAGCGGCGGCAACAGGGAAACTGTTCAGGCGGCCGACCGTGCGGACAGCAACGGCGGCGATGACAGAAGTCTGGAGGCCGACCGTGCGGACGGCAACGGCGGCGATAACAGAAGTCTGGAGGCCGACCGTGCGGACGGCAACGGCGGCGATGACACAAGTCTGGAGGCCGACCGCGCGGAAGGCAGCGGCGGCGTCTAGGAGGTCGTCCATGTTGACGATGACGCTCCACCAGCGGCCTGGCAGATGACCGCTGATGTCGAGGCGGCAGTTTGGGACCCGAAGGTGGCGTGGCCGTCGCAGCACCAGACGAGACCGAAGCAGAGGCCGGACCAGGCGAAGCTGAAGCAGAAGCCGGACCAGGCGATGCTGACGAGGATGCTGGAGCCGGGCCAGGCGATGCTGAAGACACGAAGGCTGGAGCCGGGCCAGGCGATGCTGAAGACACGAAGGCTGGAGCCGGACCAGGCGATGCTGAAGACGAAGCTGGACCGGGCGAGGATGAAGGCTCGGAGGCTGCAGCTGGCGAGGATGATGAGGCTGCAGCAGGCGACGGCGTGGAAGCCGGAGACTGTAGCGCTGCAGGCGTGGAAGAAGCTGCTGCTGCCCGTGGCGTGGATGAAGCTGCAGCTGCCCGTGGCGTGGATGAAGCTGCAGCTGGCGAGGATGATGAGGCTGCAGTTGGCAGCTGGACGGGCTCCTCGGGCCCTCCAGCTGACGAGGCAGGAGGCTGGCTAGGTTCTCCTGAACCTCCAGCTGACGAGTCTTGAGGCTGGACGGGCTCCTCGGGCCCCCCAGCTGACGAGTCTTGAGGCTGGACGGGCTCCTCGGGCCCCCCAGCTGACGAGACAGGAGGCTGGCTAGGTTCTCCTGAACCTTCAGCCGATGAGTCTTGAGGCTGGACGGGCTCCTCGGGCCATCCAGCTGGCGAGACAGGAAGCTGGGCGGGCTCCTCGGGCCCCCCAGCTGACGAGGCAGGAGGCTGGACGGGCTCCTCGGGCCCCCCAGCGAAAACAGTCTCTGGACCAGTGGGCACCGGGGCCCCTGGAACACACAGGTCAGAACCAGTAGGCGCACGGGCCTCTGGCAGGCACAGTTCAGAACCAGCAGGCGCACGGGCCTCTGGCAGGAACACAACAGAACCAGCAGGCGCACGGACCTCTGGCTGGGACGCGACAGAACCAGCAGGCACATGGGCCTCTGGCAAACACAAAGCAGACTGCAGCTGCACTGAGCAGTGACTCAGCTCAGGCAGCAACAGTCCGGTGCAGTCCTCAGCTGGCTTCTTAACCTCCAGGGGTCCAGAGTCCGCTGGGGGCTGGAACCCAGCCTCTGGGGAGGCCCTGGAGCAAGTAACAGTCTCTAAACTAGCCAGCTGTTGAGGAAGGATTGCATTTTTAACGTGTTTGTCTCTCTGCAAATAATACGTACTAGAAAAAGAGTCAAAAATGGGAGGCACGGACGCAGCCTCCCGTACAGAGGGAGTCTGTGAAGACGGAGACGGCATGGATGACTGGGCTAGCGGAGATACCGGAGTCCGAGTTGCTTGCAGCTGTGCAGCTAAACGAGGTAAAAGCAGCTCAGCAGGAGAATGAACAGGCAACAAACAGTTCTCCTTGTCGTCTGCTGCACCAAACAAAGCCCCTGGATAAACTGTTCCACAGTCCAAGACAGAAAAAGGGTCCTTCTCACTCACCACGACCGGCAGTTCTGAAGTTCCAATATCCGGCTGTGGGGTGACGCGCCGACGGCGCGATCGTCGCTTCCTCCCGGGCAACACCTCCAGCGGGCCGGGCAACACCTCCGGCGGGCCGGGCAACACCTCCGGCGGGCCGGGCAACACCTCCGGCGGGCCGGGCAACACCTCCAGCGGGCCGGGCAAAACCTCCGGCAGGAGAAGCTGACGTGACTGTTCCGGGGCGGTCGTAATCCGCTGCTGCTGGACAAAGTCTGTGGATTCCCGAGCTCGCACCACCCCCCGGGCTTTACGCAGGTTGCAAATTAAGCCTGAAACTCCCTTAAGCTGGCAGAGGTAGGGATTTTCTTCCAGGATTGCTTCGATGGCTTTTAACCCCACCACTTGTGCCCTTGCGTTGGTGGTGTGGGTTACCCAGTCCATCAGGCGTCGGATGCGTGCGAGGTCGCTCTCTCCAGACAAAGCTGCTGGGTCCATGTTTGGTCGGCTCGTACTGTCACGGCTGGCGGAGTGAGCCGTGTGGTGTGGAGGAAAGGGAGGACCCAAAATGCAGCAGTGACTGATGATACGAGTGAAGTTTATTTACAAAGTGACAATGGCAGAAACGGGCAGTGAGGCATGACAAAACAACTGAAGAAACCTAAACTGGGAGAACTAAATGACAAACCTGAGACCATACAAAAGGGGTGCGGGGCAGAGACAGGAACACCATAGAACGCAGAGATACACGGAAGAATGCAGTGATACATGGATGAACGCAGACGAGCCGACAACCAACACAGACCGACACCCACTAAATATACACACACAAGGTAATCAGGTAATCACACACAGGAGGGAAGAACAGCTGAACCTAATACACCTGGGGACCGGAGGAGACAAGCTGAACACAATAACAACAGACACAGACCTTCAGAACAGAACAGGAAATCCAGAACACGAGCCTTCAAAATAAAACAGGAAACAGACTGATGTACAACACAACACGGGGACATGAACAGAGCACCAAGGACAGACACAGGTAGGGCTGACAATACACCAAACTTCAGGTTAACCCTAACTAATACAGATCAGAAAAAACGCAAAACGCTGGGTCAACGACCCAGGACCATGACACCTGAACAGGGTCCAGTAACCATCACAGTGGCAGATATCCAAGAAAGGGTCTCCAGTATGAAGAGTTGGACAGCACCAGGGCCCGACATGGTTCACGCCTACTGGCTGAAGAAGCTGACTGCACTCCACGAGCGTCTGGCAGCACAAATGAACCAGCTGCTAGTTAACGAGAGACACCCGGAATGGCTAACCAAAGGTCGGACGGTCCTGATCCCCAAGGACCCCAAGAAGGGACCGGTCCCCTCCAACTACCGACCAATAACCTGCCTCAGTACTACATGGAAGCTCATGTCAGGCATCATATCGGCTAAGATGAACAGGCACATGGGTCAATACATGAGCGGGGCACAGAAAGGAATTGGCAAGAATACCAGAGGCGCAAAACACCAGCTACTGGTAGATAGAACAGTCAGCCGAGACTGCAAGACCAGACTGACCAACCTGTGCACTGCCTGGATTGATTACAAGAAGGCCTATGACTCAATGCCCCACAGCTGGATACTGGAATGCCTAGAATTGTACAAGATCAATGGGACCCTAAGAGCCTTCATCAGGAACTCAATGGGGATGTGGCGTACAACACTAGAGGCCAACTCCAAGCCCATAGCACAAGTCACCATCAAGTGCGGGATCTACCAAGGAGATGCTCTGTCCCCACTGTTGTTCTGCATAGGCCTGAACCCCCTCAGTGAGATCATTAACAAGACTGGCTACGGATACCGACTACGGAACGAAGCAGTTGTCAGCCACCTCCTGTACATGGATGACATCAAGCTGTATGCCAAGAGTGAACAAGACATCGATTCACTGATCCACACTACCAGGCTATACAGCAATGACATTGGAATGTCGTTCGGACTGGAGAAGTGTAGTTGGATGGTAACAAAGAGAGGGAAGGTAGTCAGAACTGACGGGATTGAACTACCAGAAGGCAACATTGCAGACATAGAGGACAGTTACAAGTACCTGGGGATCCCGCAGACGAATGGGAACCATGAAGAGGCCGCTAGAAAAGCTGCAACCACCAAGTACCTGCAGAGGGTCAGGCAAGTCCTGAGGAGTCAGCTGAATGGTAAGAGCAAGATCTGGGCCATCAACACGTACACCCTGCCCGTGATCAGGTACCCTGCTGGGGTAATAGGCTGGCCAAAGGAGGAGATAGAAGCCACTGACATAAAGACAAGAAAGCTCCTTACCATGCATGGAGGGTTTCACCCCAAGTCCAGCACCCTGAGGCTGTACGCTAAGCGGAAGGAAGGATGGCCCCAACTGACCGAGTGCTCAGTGAATACCTCAGGCAGCAGAAACCCAAGAAAGAGGAGGGAGACGAGGAACCATCATGGAAGGACAGGCCCCTGCACGGTATGTACCACCGGCAGATAGAGGAGGTGGCTGATATCCAGAAATTCTACCAGTGGCTGGACAAAGCTGGATTAAAAGACAGCACAGAGGCACTAATCATGGCAGCACAAGAACAAGCTCTGAGTACAAGATCCATAGAGGCTGGGGTCTATCACACCAGGCAAGACCCCAGGTGCAGGCTGTGTAAAGATGCCCCAGAGACAATCCAGCACATAACAGCAGGGTGCAAGATGCTAGCAGGCAAGGCATACATGGAACGCCATAACCAAGTGGCCGGCATAGTGTACAGGAACATCTGTGCCGAGTATAACCTGGAAGTCCCGAGGTCAAAATGGGAGATGCCCCCAAGGGTGGTGGAGAATGACCGAGCTAAGATCCTGTGGGACTTCCAGATACAGACGGACAAAATGGTGGTGGCTAACCAACCGGACATAGTGGTGGTAGACAAACAGAAGAAGACGGCCGTAGTGATCGATGTAGCGGTTCCGAATGACAGCAATATCAGGAAGAAGGAACACGAGAAGCTGGAGAAATACCAAGGGCTCAGAGAAGAGCTCGAGAGGATGTGGAGGGTGAAGGTAACGGTGGTCCCCGTGGTAACCGGAGCACTAGGTGCGGTGACTCCCAAGCTAGGCGAGTGGCTCCAGCAGATCTCGGGAATAACATCAGAGATCTCTGTCCAGAAGAGCACAGTACTGGGAACAGCTAAGATACTGCGCAGGACCCTCAAGCTATATATGTACTTTTTTTTTTTTTGCCTGTCCCGTTTGACTCTTTTGCCATCAGAATTGTTGTCTAAAGGCAAAGAAAGATGCCCAACGGATTTACTTTACCAAATTGACCATCCCAGCCTTGCCGTAATGGCCCATTTGATTCACCTTTTATTGTTTATTTTATTTTCACTTACTGAATACGGGACAGACTTGACTGGGGGAAAGAAGGGGAGAAAGAAAGAGGGAAAGAGAAACAGCTGAGAAGAGGGACGGGGGAGAAGGGCAAAAAACAAAAACCAACAGAATGAGCAGAAAAAGAAAAAAAATAAGAAATAAAAAATGCATATATCAATCACCTGGATCACCTGCTGAGAAAGAAAAAAGAAAACAAGCAGAAGAGAACAAGAGTAATAGAATAAACGGCATCACAATGATATATGGGAATATGACAGCTATATATGTATAAAGAAAAAAAACACCCAGCACGCCCCTGCGGGCGGTTTATCCTTCAAGCTCGGGTCCTCTACCAGAGGCCTGGGAGCTTGAGGGTCCTGCGCAGTATCTTAGCTGTTCCCAGGACTGCGCTCTTCTGGACAGAGATCTCCGATGTTATTCCCGGGATCTGCTGGAGCCACTCGCCTAGCTTGGGAGTCACCGCACCTAGTGCTCCGATTACCATGGGGACCACCGTTACCTTCACCCTCCACATCCTTGGTATTTCTCCAGCTTCTCTTCTTATATATATATATATATATATATATATATATATATATATATATATATATATATATATATATATATATATATATGTACATATACACCAGGATATGTATATATATATATATATATATATACATATATGTGTGTGTATATACATACATATATATATACATACATACATACATACATACATACATACATACATATATATATATATATATATATATATATATGTATCCATCAGCTGCCTATTTTGTGTGTGTGTGTAATTTGTTGATAATAAAGATTAAGCCACAGAAGCAGTTGCTAAATTCAATAAACTTAAAATAACTCTCCTCTAAGTCCTTTTTATAAGCAATGTTGGCATTTACTGTTCACCGTATAATCTGTCCTTGCAAACTGGCTAAGAATCAACTTAAACTGCACTCTGTCCATTTCCAGAAACAGAGACAAATTTGAAAATTATTGTGCGCCCAAAATGAAAAAGGCACATATATGCGTGCCAACCTGTGAGTGCGGGAACTGTAAAAGGTCCAACTGAAGATATTTATATACAAGTTTGGATCTTCGCTTGCGTTCAAACATTTTATTTCACAAATACTGCAAATGGCCTTTATTAGTAGATTGTGATTCATTCTGCGATGCTTGTTGACATCCTAGTTAAATATAACACCAAGCTTTCCACAGTAGTTGTCGAACAGTACACGCCCTGCTCTATTATCTCAATATTTATCTGTGAAAAAGCGGCAGAAATGTGGCGCATCATTGTTCTTCTTGCTGTCGTTATTGCTGGTGTCAACTGTAGCTGTGTTAGTTATACATAATTACCAAGTGTGGCCACATTTGATGGTGCCTTTGAGTGCATATTCTATTTGATATTTTCAGCTGAATGTGCTCTGTCAGTATATTTGGGTCACTTCTATCTCAAGGTTACAGCAGGGTGGACGGGTTAGATATCTCTTCTCAAAGCATATCCAGAGACTTTAATCAGTGTTATTGAAAGCCACAAAGGTGCAGGAAATTGCTAAAGGCTGAAATCCAAGACATACATTCTCATGACAGTATTCATTATCATTTTTTTGATTGGAGATCATGTGCTGGAACATTCCCAGTAGAAAACAGAGGGTACATTTTCCTAGACACTTCCTAAGTCTGGGCTTCACAGGCAGACTCTCTTTGTCTTAGGAACAAAAATCAAATTCCCAAGCTTATTGCATCTGTCCCGGAGAGGTAAACCGGTAAAAGGCAATTAGCCTCAGCCTCCCAGAGGATCACCTCCACAGGGAGGACATATGTTTGTTTGTTACATTTTCAACGTTCAGCTGACAGTGGAAATAACTTGCATGCTCATTTTAGGTCAGGAGCACAAAGACTGTAATTTACTGTCACAATAGCTAACACTGAGTTTAAATCAGCCGTCTCTGTCTCAAAGTCTCAACTGAGACAGTGATAGAAAGTTTTAATTGCCTTCATTATTGACACATTTGGGGTCTCCTGAGATCTTTTTTCTCAAATAAAAAACTAAATAAAAAAAAAAAACCACACATTGACTCTGTTTGCTTCCTCTCTAATTCCTTTAATAATGATTTTGTTATTAAGCTGTCCCTTGCTGTGTAAATATACTTAGGGATTTACTGCAATGACATTGTATGTCAGACCTGGCTCCCACCTGCCGTTATGTGTCAGGGTACTTAAGGCTAATACGTGGACTAAATCCCCTTTTAGTGACATCTGTCATATCAGAAATGATGAACCTTTAGCTTGTGCCCTTCTGAGACTGTCATAGAGTTTGAAGGTCAAATGTCTGACCATAGAAAAGTAAAGTAACTTCTTTTTCTGAATGAAATTTCCAGGGATGTTGTATTTTGTGTCAGGTTGGCTACAGACACAGTGCATCTAAACCTGGCTTGCCTCTGCAATTGCACAAGGTTTTCATCATCTCATTATGGTGAGAGATGCCCAGCATATCAGAAGTAAGGTGTTCGTGTACAGAAACTGGATTTTGAAGTCAAGATGTACAATGCAATAATATGCTGCAGATAAAAGTGTTTCCTACGTTTGCTGTGAGATCCCTCGGGTTTTGCTTTGGGATAGGAATTGTCCTCTTGTGAGCACAGGCACATTCGTAGTGTGAGCCAAGTGAGAGTGGTGGGAGGAAGAATTAAACGCAAAAGTAGGAGAGGTCTGATGCTTACAGGCCACATGTGGATGCGAGGTAATTTAGGTGTTTATGATGGGTTCTGAATTTTAAATGACTGCAGTCTAACTGCATCTCAGTAAAAGCTTAATAATATAAGTGAATATCTCAATAATTAGTTCTTAACTAAGCTTTGGCAGTAAAAAAAAAAAAAAGAAAAAGAAAAAAAAGTGAACTTCTGCATGCATTTTTATTATTTCATTATTTGATGTTATGTTTTGTGGAAAAGACTCAATGGCAGGGCACACTGGAAAAGGTTCAGGGGTTTTAATGATCATAATTCAGAATCATAATGAGAATATGCAGTTATTCAGTAATTTACTGAAACGGGAAATTCATTTTCTCCGTTTCTTTGCAGAGATCGGTCCAGCTGCTACCAGATTATTTTGCAGGTAAAAGTGTTTTGTTCTCACAAGTTTCTGCTTGAGGTAAATAGTTATTGTCTTTACAGGAAAGGTTGCAGATGCGTCTTCAGATTTCATGAACATGGAGGGAGGTAAGAAAGAAAAAGCTTTCCCACAGTCTTGAGTGCAGGTAAGTATTTCTTAGTAGGCGAGAGTTAGACTGAGCAGGTTTCTTCAGAAGGCAGGCAGGTACACCAGGACAAGATGTGTGATACAGAATAACCTTTATCAGAGTCAGAATCACCCCTATTTACCAAGTATGTGTACACACTCAACGAGCTGAGCTCCGGCTATAGCTTTGCTCTCAGTGTGCAAAACAGCGACAACAGGACAACAGACTATACCAACAACATGACATCAACATGACACAGACAGTAACAAGAAAATTAACACTTTTTTGGTGCAGAGTAATGTTGGAATAGAGTTATGGAATAAATCATAGTTACTATATATACACCACATACATAAGGATTGGCTATGAATACATATGTGTTATAGATGTGCACAACAGAATAAAATTACATGCGATGAAGAGAACCAGGGTTATATGCTACTGGTTACTGTTGATGAACATCAGGGGTGCAAGTGCAATTCGGGGTAGCCACACCCACTTCTGGGTGGAGATAAGCACTGTCATTTAGGACACACCAAAGGCATGCACATGACAGAGAGACACAGATGAGAGGGAAAGCAAGTGTGAATCTGAGAGGACAGGGGGACCATTACAAATAATTGATGAGACAGTCTCCTCTGATTATGCATGCTTATCAGACCATGTTTTTAGTAGGTAATAACTGCTAAGAAGTAATATTGGACAGCATCAAATAAGACAGTTTTTTCTTTTTTCAGTACTGCAGCTATAAAGTTCAAATTGGTGTTTCAGTGGTAATTAAAGAGCTCCTAAGTGATTCTTATGCAGAAGTGCAAATTACATCTCATGGCCTATGAAAAACTCAGAAGCCTTTTCAGAAGGGTTAGGTTAACCCTAATCCAAAAAAAGGCCATGATACATGATGCAACTTATCCCGAAAAGAAGTAACAAACGGTTACACAAAACAGACCTTCTTCTGGATTCTTTTTCTTTCAAGTTTTGCATATTTATTATACTTTTGTCTCATCTCTTCAAAAGCAGAGAGCAAACACGCAAAGAACGAGAGGAAAGTCGAAATGACGTGCGGCAAAGGTCATGAATCAAACAAAGCATGCTGCAATTACAGTGCCTCTTAACCACAAACTCATGTAGCTGTTAAACAAAGCAGAAAAGTCTGTCTTAAAGTGGATGTCGTCTGTGAGCCGTACACTCACACATGAGCGCACTACATAAAAAAAAGTCTATGTAATATGTCATAATAAAACAGTTGCAATTTTCTTTTTCATTATTTATTTTTAAATACCGTTTGGACTATTATGTACTTGGGGTCCCCCATGGGTGTATCCGTGTACTTAAACACAAGATGTTCAAACTTCCCCACAAAAGCTTCACCAACAACTGTGAAGAAGAGTATTTTTGTGTGCATTTGCCACATTTTATGTATGGAGTATTATTGCTTTATGGTGTGGCTATAAACATATTCTTTAGCTTATTGAGCAAATATTTTGGCAGTCAAGCGCTAAGAGCCTGCGAGTGGATACAACAATTAAATTATGTAAATGTTAACAGTGTTTAAACAGTGTTTAAATGATAGTTGAGTCTTTTTCTCTGTTCTGATTGCGACGTTGGAACTAAAATGTTAGATTTGCTTATGTAGTTACTGTGTGTGATGAGTACTCTGCTTAATTCATCTGGGCTTAAATGTGCCATCGACAACACTGTATGTGTTTAACAATTAATTTCTCAATGTGCTCTCATTTAATTGCATCCACACATTTCAAATATTGTTTTGCACTAAAAGTTGTTACAATTTGTTATCACAACACAGTTTCTCAGCAGAAGCTACTGATTTTTAAAAAAAAATTTAATTTAATTCTTATTTTCAATGTTTTGTTTTGTTTTCCCAGCAAAGGTCTCATAGGGATACAAATCTCCATAACAATTTAAGTTAGTTATCCTTGAACTGTTAAAGTAACCTTTTCCTCCTTGTTACCATAATACGTTGTGCTTGTGGTTATCAAATCCTGCCTGAAGCTAAGATTGAACTGTAAGATGGTATATTCAACAAAAGATTTAAGAAAATTGCCAATAGTACAGAGGCCAGAATGTGGGCATATAATATGCAAATTGCAGATGGCTTTTTTTAATTAATATTAATTAAAATTAATTCATGTATTCCAGTGATTATATCGGCAATATTCTGAGCGCCCTCGACTTGTTGAACAGCAAATGACTGTTTTCTATGCAGGCCTTGTATTTGATTAACATGTTTATCTTGGGAACATGCAATTATGAAGCCTCCATTAGCTCTCCATTGTCTTCCCCTTATTGAAATGGATTTTTCTCTCTAACCGTTTTCGTGGTGGCCGATCTTTGATTTAATCTGGTCTGTGAGGTAGTATGAAAACATCAAAGGTCTCTGAGGCAGCACCTTGCTCCCATCCTAAGTAAAGCCTCGCTAACTCACTTTCCAAAATAAATGCCCCCTCCACATAATTGGTGGCTGAGGATCCGGCTCATGCACGCTCCATTTTTTCTTTTCTTTTCTTTTTTTTTTTGCACGAACCTCCCTTGCGAAAACAGATCTTCCATTCCCGAAGCCGCATTACTGCATAGCCACTGCGCCAGAATCCCCATGGCAACAGACATGTGCAACAGTCTGCCCGCTCCACCCGCAGAGCTCTTTCCTCAGTCAGCTTTAGAGTACAAATGTGCAGCATCTTCCACAATGATCTACTGGGGTAGATGCAGTAGAAGGGAGAAAAGATACATTTCATAAGTAATATGTCAACTAAAAACATCTTTTAGTTCCGTTGGTTGCCATTGGAAACTGCAGAAACTGAGGATGTGGACTAAGGAGCAACAAGCATGGGAGGCAGGCTGGAAGTAGGTGGTATATATTCACTGTGACAAGGAGAGACAGACTCTTGTTCTTAGAGGTTTCTGGCCCATAGAGCAACATCAAACCGGTTGAAAGAGTAGGCTCTGTAACTCTGCACTTTTCATTTCTTTCTTTTTTCTTTTACCATAAAGTTACTGGATGACCAGCATGACACACAGCAATACACCTCTTCGCTTTGTCTCCCTTTATTTCTCTTGCTCTCTGACTCTTTCGGATGCTCATTGTCTGCCCCTCTCTTCCTTCATTCTGGGTTTCTGCTCAGTTTGACCTTAACTGTAATAATATTGTGAATTGGGGTTACTGTGACGAAAGAAGCCGGGCTGACCGGTAACCCCTATTTCCTGCTCCTACAGCACCTCATCACAGTAGAAAAGACACATGATTTCTCAATCCACACTCTGCAGTTCCCCACTTGCACTGCTTTCTCTGACATCAGCTAGGACCCAGACTTAAAGCTCACTTCTCCTTCAGTAAGCTCTCTCTCTCTCTCTCTCTCTCTCTCTCTCTTTCTTAGTTTAATTCATTGACTTTCCTGCCATTTTTTCCTGGTCACACCCACCCGTTTTCCATAGGAGGGTCACCTGAAGCACATTTAACCTGGACGCAGTTTCACTTCAGCGCTGTTAGTATTCATGTTTCACCACAGTCTTTTCTGTTCTCTTTCTTTATTTTCTTCTCTCTGTTCTGTCTTAAAGGTTTATCATTATATAGCCTGTTTGCATAACCTCCCTCTGTTTTTGACCTTGCAGAAATCCTTGCATGAATCTCTTTCCACTCTCCTGTTTTTTTAGATGTTTCTGTTCACTGGGTCCTGAATTCCACTTTAAAATGTTTTCTGTTGTTGTTGTTTTAAAATCAGCTAGCATGGATTATGCTGGCTGCTGCATAGCTGCATATTTGAAATCGTACAGTATACATGATCTTAATATATAGGATATATTAAGATCATCATATATTAAGAGTAATACGGTAAAAAACAATACAACATAAAAGGAAACATGGTAGAATATGTGTATATCATAAAGATCACAGTTTGCACTAATGCATATTTAATCCTGTTTCCTGTTCCATTCCATTTTTTAATCTTATCATTTATATCTTTTATCAGTGGTATTACTTTTATTGTATTTTTATTGTGTTTCATTTAAGGTGAAATTGCCTTTGAACTTAGTTTTACTGTGTACATTGAAACAAAGGAATTCAATCATTGAGTGCCAAATCAAATTTTGGTAACATTTTAAACCACATTCACTAGTCATACACCCCATATACAGGGCACTGCCCTATAAAAGACTTAACCATGACTAAACTACTTAAATTGCAGTGGTATTATGACACTATGTACTTGAGCTGAAAAAGCTTCTGTACTCTATGTGAAAGTGACTGAAAACCAAATGCCCTTGAGAGCAGTAGATTGCTCCATTGTATCACGCTGTCTCCCATTTTATATATTTTTTTTTCACTCATGCATCTTGATTTAAAGGTGCCAGAGCCTACAAGTCTGCATGACATGCAGTCCACTGTGATAAAAGGGTGAACTCTTTAACCGTGATTAGCAGCAGAACTAGATTACTTCAATTAGTGTGTAATCACCTCCGACATTACAGATGAAAGCTGACGCCTGAGCGATTCTTAAATACCATGAAACTCACGCCCAGTGCTACCAATATCAATGACAGCCACGATTGCCTCCCTCCTTCTTCTTCTTGGTGTTCCCATTTTTTTTTCCAAATATGCACCTTTAGGGTATTTCTGTCCTTTTTGAAAAGGGAGATCATATCTATATGTGTCACTTACGGTACATCACTGTCTTCACATGTCATTTGCTTTTTCTGTGTGTCAATGCTGCCATTTGACAACCAGTTCTGGTTCACCGTAACAAATGTCAAACTTTCTGACAGCACAAAAGGTCACTAAAGTGCAGTTTAGGGACTGTGTTTTAATATCGCCACTACTGACTGCAATCTGGCATTATCAATACAGCCAGGAATAACACCTGTGGTAGCGTCCAAGGATGGGGGGAAATTTAAAGTCGCTATGACTGATGTGTTTCACATATTTGGGCGACAGGTATGGGTTCACTGGCTTTGAAGTAGAAAAAGTCAAAGCACGAGTGAAGACACTTTGTGTCTTTCCTCTTTTGTGTTCTCCGTTTTCTTTCTTTTTCTGTTTTTGGTCTTGCATGGATGGTGTATGGTGATAACCCACAGCTGTTATTTTTACAGCACACACGTGTAAGCATTTATAAAAAAGAGGAAACATGCAAGTGCGCACACACACATACACACTTCTACCTTAACTTTCCTAAGATTGATTTCACTGCCCAGACTAGAGAATGAAAGGATAAATTTCAGCACGATCCAGCCTCATTACAAGAGCTCCATGTGGACTTAAGCTTGATGCTGCAGATGTTCTTCCAATTTAAAAGCAACCAAAATATTTTTTCCCCAGACACTATTATTATTTCATTTGGGTCAAATTTGATTCATAGAGACTGAGGAGGAGGGAAGAGAAGAAAGAGAAGCTCCCAATAGAAGCAAGTCTGATATTCAATTCTCCAATGACATCTTATCCCCCTCAGTAAGGGATTGTATTTTTTTGCCAGCAGGGTCCATAGCAACAACATCTATGAACATGTTTTGGGCTATCTTCTCTATATTACTTGCAAATTTGAGATGGGAAAACCCTGGACACCCCATAAACTGTCTTTGGGGACTTCAACTCTCTCTCTAGTTCACTAATTGGTTGTCTATCCTCATTTTACCCCTTTCTTGGGCATTCAGGGGATAAGCTGTCTTACTTTGTCTTGGCCAGTAGTTGAGCTTAATCTGGGCTGATAACAACAAAATACTGTTTCATGATCTGAGTGCAGTAATTCACCCAGGAAAGTGAATTACAAAGCCATGAAATGATGTCATGGCTTTGTCTGTATAAACTTCTTGAACCATCCCTGCTCTCATTAGTAAACAGAGCAGGCTGTACCTGCTGCGGAGACTCAGGTCGTTTGGAGTGGAGGGCCCACTCCTGAAGACCTTCTATGACTCTGTTGTGGCTTCTGCTATCTTTTATGGTGTGGTCTGCTGGGGCGGCAGCATCTCTGCTGGGGACAGGAAGAGACTGAACAGGGTGATCCGAAGGGCCAGCTCTGTTCTAGGATGCCCTCTGGACCCAGTGGAGGTGGTGAGTGACAGGAGAACGGCGGCTAAGCTGTCACCCCTGATGGACAACATCTCCCACCCCATGCAGCAGACTGTGACAGCACTGAGCAGCTCCTTCAGTGGGAGACTGCGGCACCCACGGTGTGGGACGGAGAGATTTCGCAGGTCTTTCCTCCCCACTGCTGTCAGACTCCATAATAAAGACTTTAACTGATCAAGCACACACATCCATACATATGCAATAATACTAAGTGCAATAATCCTTTCTGTCATCGTTGTATTTTTACTCAGTTGTATATAGTATTTGTATTTGTATTCTATTTTTATCTTATTGTATATTTATTTTATTTTATTCTACTGTATATAGTATTTTATTTTATTCTATTCTGTACAGTTGTGTACTGTATTTATTCTTATTGTATTCTAATTTTTGCCTCATAACTTTTGCACTGTCCACTTCCTGCTGTGACAAAACAAATTTCCCACGTGTGGGACTAATAAAGGTTATCTTATCTTATCTTATCTTAAACGCACCAGGTCATTTATTCATTAAACCTGGTTTCTAGTCACTAAGTTGGACAATATTTCCTGTGACGTGACTATATCACAAGCATCTATAGCTGAGCAGAGCAACATATCAGCTCAGCCTTGATGGAATGCAGATGATTTCCCTACTTTCACTTCTAATTAATCAGACTACATATGAATATATGACTCAGCTTGAAATAACTGCACATCGTGAGTGTGTTAAAGTCATGCCTATTTAATGTCCCTCTGCTTTTCCACTTTGATAGCTCTCCTAATTCCTGTCTTCCCTCTGCTAAAAAGCCAGGACTCACCAGCTTAGTACCGATTGCTTCAGGGATTACACAGTGCACATTTGTGCTTTTATCTGTGTGCCTATAGTGTTACCATATAGAAAATTTACCAAAATACCAAATGAATAATAGAAAGTCCAAAAAATGCCAGTTTATGGACAAAAGAACATAACTGTCAGTTCTCTCCACACCACCCATGGCCTGAGCTTAAAAGTATGTTTAAGACCAGAGATGGGCAGTAACGCGTTACTGTAATCTGATTACTTTTTTCAAGTAACGAGTAAAGTAAGGGATTACTATTGCAAAATCGGTAATTAGATTACCGTTACTTTCCCGTAGGAACGCTGCGTTACTGCGTTACTAAAACCGTGATTTTTTTTGCGAGAATGTCTCATGACAGTGACGTAAGCAAGTGCGACGTTGGTGACAGCAGCTGTGTGCAGATCAACAATGGATCATATATCGAGTGCGGGAGAGAGTATGAGCGTGCAGCGTTTAAAGTGTGGAAGTACTGACCTTACTTTGAGTTTGATTCCATAAAAAGTGACAAAAACATTAGCGTCCATCGTGCGTGGGAAGAAAACTTCTTTTTACAGCGAAAAAAACCCCTAAACTTCCGAGCAAGCACCGAGTAGCTACGACGTGATGGGAAACTCACAGAGACACTCGCGCGGATTCTTCAACTGACCGCAGCACACCTGCACCAGGGTAACCCTCCGCCTACCCTGCTCCTGCTTTACAGGTGAAAATAGAGCAAAAGGACCGCTGAGTCTTTGACTTTATTTATTTTCTGCTGTGTTTTACTTGCATCTGTTTGAAAGAGTGAGTGAAAACACAAAAAATATTTTATTTTATGTGCTGGAATGTGCAGAAAATAGGTTTAAATGTTAAACTAATTTATTCAAGTCAGAGAATGTTGCATATAATTAAATGTTTTGCTTGATGCATAAAGTTAAAAGATTAAAACTAACAAAACAAGTTTTAAAAAGGGACTTTTCCATTTGATTACATTTTGTATGATGGATTATGTAGAAAAAGTAGAATTGGGCTGAAAGATCTATCACTTTATCACCTCTTCAGGTTGTAAATTGTGTTTTTAAAAAGTAACTAAGTAACTAAGTAATTAATTACTTTTGAAAATAAGTAATCAGTAAAGTAACGGGATTACTTTTTTGGGGGAGTAATCAGTAATTAGTTACTGATTACTTTTTTCAAGTAACTTGACCAACACTGTTTAAGACTATGTTTAAAAGTAACCTAGTCAGTTTTGAAGATTAACAATGGCTAACACTGAGCAGTGCTGATTTTCTAACACTGGAATATTTCTAACATTTTGAGTTATTTTCCAGTGTTAGAAAATCAGCACTGCTCAGTGTTAGCCATTGTTAATCTTCAAAACTGACTAGGTTACTTTTAAACATATAACACTGTCAAAAGTGTTAATTTAACACTCAGCAGTGTTGTATTTAACACTCAGAGGTGTGGACCCATATAGACACTCTCCAGTGTTAATTTAACACTGGAGATTTTGCTGTGTACATTGAGTGGATAAACCACACTGAGATAAAAAGCATTAATAACTAGTTGGTTTCCTACTAAAAAAAAACAAAACAAAAAAACATCCAGAGTGTTTTGAAAACCTTGAGTCCAATGATTTGATGCTGTAAAAAAATCATTATTACAACAAACACAGAAGTACTGTATAAAGTTGCATGCTCCCTACCTTTCAGTTTGATTTATAGTTATGGCTTCGCTTCTCTGCTACCTTCCACCTCCTCCGAGTTCAGTTTTGGCATTTGTTATCTTGATTATGGACTGGAGGATTATAATTGAATATTTATTGGTCTTTGTCCATGCACAACTCAACATTAATCATTTCTCTACTAATCCAGCCTGTCTTTTATCTTCCCACATAAAGGAGTGTTAATCCCTAAATCCCTGTTTGGAGCACGCAGTCGTTTCTCCTTCTTACTTCATAAAGTGCTACTGGCTAGCTTAGTCAGGTGATGATTGCAAGTCTGCAAGGTTAGACACAATACTTAAAGGTATCACTTTGATTTGGAAATCGCATGTGTTTCTGTAATGACTAGTTTTTGAATAAACTTGTGGAGCGAGCAGTTTTGGGTTTTGTTTTGTTTTTTACATTCTCAGCTTATTCAGAATGCCCTTAAACAACTGAGCTTCAGAGAAATCTAGTTAATCCGGCACACACAGCTCTCTGGTTTTGGGATAATGATGCAACTCTTCAACTCCTTGCCTTCATACAGGATAACGTAAGCTCTAGGTCTGTATTTATGGCACATCTGAGGGTAGGGAGTTAGTCCTTATGGGTTTGAAACTCCCAGAGTGGTGAACCTTTAGTCTCACTTTTAGGAACATGAGTAAAAGCTGTTTATCAGTGTTCTTAACCAGGGAAAGCTATGCCATTCCTTTAGGATTTAGAGAAGCTTTAGTGATGTCCCAGGAGTTCCCAGCAGGACAAAAAAGATAACACACATATGCACGCACATTCCTATATTGAAAGAAGTACAAAATGTCCAACAGACAATTTCAAATAGCGTCTCGATGAGATTCAACCTTGATACAGGTAAAGTATCATAAATTACATTAATTGCACCCAGGATTGGAGTCAAACCACCTTTCAACCAGCCAGTTTTAATCTCAAGAATAGCCCTTTTTTTTCTGATGGAGGAAACAAAATAAATGCAGCAAAGGTTCAGTTTTCATCATCTCGGAGTTTCCATCAGACTCACATGTCTAGAATCTCATTTTAAATAAGGTAAGTATTAGGCAGTGTAGTTTCATAGAAACAGAACAGAACAGCTATTAATCCAGCAAGTCAAACCTTTTTATTTGATCATTTCATTTTAATGGATTTTTATATCCAACACACCAAGTTTGTAAAATAACTGAAACTAATTAGATTTGGTTTCTCTGTTTTCATTTGATTTGACTCTATAGTATTAAGATTAATTCTTGAACATTTTGATTTCACAATTCATTTATCGCTTGTATTATTTCTCAGTAAACGAAAGTAACTATGTTGTTTTTGCTGTTCTGCCTATTCTTTCTATTGATTCAGCTTGTTGTTGGGCCATAAGTTAACATGAGTTTTGATAATAAGGATGACTAATTTAATAGCAATAGATAAATATTCAAAAAGAAAAAGAAAAGTAGTCTGGGCTAAAGTCCAGCTCTTATGGTCAGGCTGGGACTACGCAGCTGTAAAATGCTGAATGTGTCGGCTATGTTTTGAAGAGATTAGCTTACATGATTGTTGACATAAATGAGCCTGTTTAGTTAAACAGAGAGACCAACCAGAACTAATCTGATTGGCCACCGGCATTGATTTACTTAAATGTAGTTCCAGGATAATAATCTATATTTAATCATTTTTCCATTGATACATTAGTGTTATGGAAATGCATAGAACTGAATAGTTTCCTGCTACTTGATGTTACAAAAGAGTTAAGAGGAAAGCAAGCAACGGTTTGTATGGCCGAGTACAATTATGCCCTCAAATACCGTAAACAAAATTTTCCAAAATGGTGAGGTAGATCAACATCCTACTAGAAACAGGTCTGACCAATTGATAGCCATCTCAGTAAAACCTCTGGGCAGTTATTTTAGGGGGTTGTTTACAGCTCAGTCCAAGTGCTCGCCCAATCAGAACACTTGAACATATTCTGTGCTAATGCAGTGTGGATAAGGTATTGTACACCATTAAAAATGAAGCAAATTTACCAATTTCACATGTGCAGGACATAAAGCAGATGACTGGCTGGATCAAAACTGCCTGCAGCTCTTAATCAGGGGAAGCGATTCACAAAGTAGAACTTGAAATATGACTCATCTCAGTGCTAATATTGGTAGTGCAGTGATTTGAAAAGAGTCTGTTATTTCATTTTTCTTACCATTATTGAAGTTAAAGGAAATGCTTACAAAAGATAACACATTCAGGGAAATGATTGTCAAGTTTGAAAAATGTGCTTTTTAATACTGTGCTCATCTTGTATCTAACTATGCAGTAGAGAGTGAGCATTTTCAAATTAAAACTACAGTGCTTTGTTATGTTAGCTGAGCAAAAGTAAAATGAACTTACAAGATTATCCATCAGTGGTGCTATCAGACCTTGTGCCAGTGGTGGCACGCTTTCCAAAGACAGAGGAAATAGGCTGGCTGCTGAGAACCATTTTGGCTGCCTAGGTTCTGTCCCCCCAAGCAAACCCTATCTTATTCTGGAGCTTCAAGTTGGCACTTTTCATTTTAGCCCCATTCCTTTAATTCAACGAATTAAAAAAGGCCATTAAATTATTAGATAATATCGTAGCTGATGTTATTCCAAAGAGGGAGTAGTGAATGAGTGGATGCTATTCTGTAGGCATCTACCACCATAATAATGCATCAAATAAAATTCAGATATTAAGCATCATTTTTAGACATAGCATCTAAAAGGGGCTCAAACAAAGAGTAAGCAAAATGTTTCCAAAACCCAAACAAACAAGAAGGAAACAAAGACAGACAGAGCATGATAGGAAACACAGTATGTGATAAAAGTATGCCCTAATATAGCCTCACCAGCTGAGGCTCATTTTGTCACACTTGCCATGGTTTGAGGAACTTTCTTTGTTTCTTTCTTAATGTGGTCTCACTATAACTCGGGCTTCACTACAGGAGACTACTACAGATGATTTTACTTGATTAACAAACTAGTGAAGATGAACATCTGGAAGCAATTAACCTTCAGACCTACATTTAAACCCATGGAGCAGCATGCATCAGTAGAACTGGGCTTTGCTCCAGTTCTCTAAAACCCCTTTACTTTCTACAAAAACCACACATCTTTATCGCCGTACAGGGGAAAAGGTTGCAGTAATGTCTCTGTTTGTCTGATTGTACCACTCTAGGTCAAAGGCCATTTTCACAGATGTCTGGTCAGCACTCTAAAAAACAATCACCTGAATCGTGGTGCTGAATAGAAGTTAATTATTATTTATCTGCCTGTCCTCACAAATTAAGAGACGGTGCCAGCAATCACCGTCTGAATAAAAAATATCCACTTATTAGTCATACTATTGAAAATCAAGTTATAGACGGATTCCATTTGATTTTTTATCTTTTTTTATGACCTTGTCTTGTGTTGCCATGGGTGATGATTTTCCCAGGCTTGTACTGTATACATCATTCGGGTCTCGACTTTTATGCGTGCCAATGCAGAAATGCTGCATGTGCACAGCACTCTGGGAGAAATAAACATCATAAAGGCTGCAGTCTTCGTCCACCTGATCCAGTAATTTGTGGCCAAGGTTACAGAGGTAACACAATCTTAAGGGAGTTCTGTGCAATGCTATGTAGGTCTTTCTTACTAGGATGAAGTGAAAAAAAAAAGAGTAGGGCTTTCTTTATGTGTGGTGCAGTCAAAGCTCTTGTGAAGCAGTGGTACTGCTAAAAACTGTGACTTTGCCAGCAAAATTATATCAACGTTAGCAAAGAAAACACTAGCAAAACATGATGACTATCAGTAGAGTGAAACTGGTGCCTTCCTTTATTCAAAGGCTCTGGTTCATTAGATAGTTCGATTTTCCTAAAAGCACATTAATGCATCTCAGGACTACTAGTGCCTGCTATGCACACAGAGCAGCTAGTAGCAGACAGCAGCTTGCTAAACCAAATTGTATAAGAAAGATAAACTGTCCTCTGGTGCTAGAATAAAAGCAAAGACTGAGGAAGAGGGGGGGGGGGGGAAAGTGAATTCACCATCATTCAGTTACCACATGAAGCCGAGTGTGTTACTGTTACAAAATTTATTTGCTGTCTTGCTTTAGTGCAAAATGCAATTTGTTTCCTGAAAGAAGTTGTATCTGGAAAAAGTCGTCTTTAAAACTGCAGCTCTGTCGTTTCTCATATGGGAAAGAAAAGTAAAAGGAAGAGCAATTTACAGCTGCACATGTAGACTTGACTTGGAGTTGCACAAAAGGAGGGCCATCTTACAAACTGCTAGTAGTGCTGCTGCAGGAAATTTGATTTGATTGTAACACAGACACAGGCATAAAGCTAGCAGGTATAGTTCACAAAAAAAGGCAAGAGTAATGTGTTGCATTTTGTTTTTTCTCAACAAATTACAGAATTCTTGATTATTGGACAAATAATCTCAGAGCACAATGTGTTATTTTAACCAAAGGCTGAAAATGAGAAAGTAAATGAGGAAATGTAGAACTAAAAAGGTCTAATGTTCAGTTTTAATTGTGGCTTTGACTTTCTTAATATAATGCACAGTGCAATGGTTTCCAAAGATTTTTTAAATAAGGCGGAATTGCAGATTTCTTTGTTCCATATACGTTAGCAGCCACCATGGTTATTTAAAATAAATTTTCAAAGCTAATTAACACATAAAGTGCTACTGGATTAGATACTCAACTATGAAGGTTTTGCCTCCTCACAAAAGTCTCTCCTCTCACTAGCAGCTGAAGTAGTTGTACTTTATTTAGTACTTTAAAAACTCCATATAAAGTGCTAAAGTTTCTGTTTCATTACTATTAAACAGTTATCATAAATGTTAACTTGTTAATGTCTTCTTTTAACCATTATCAGTTACTCAAAGGCCTCATTAGCCATCTGTAAAACTACAATTAAGGCAGCAGCTAGCAGCTATGGCTAATAATACCACAGCATTAATGTGGGACCTAAGATAGCACCATTACTCATACCTAAAAACTGTTTCTCAGTTTTGCCACATCCAGTCAGTGTTTTGTGTGAACAATAAAATAGGCAATGACGTTTTAATATCTTATAAATAAAATTATTACATGAAAATTGCGTTATTAGCGGACACTTTCTAGGCATCAGCCTCCAGTGATACTAGCCATGATGTAATACGAAGCCATCATGTAATACCTGGAGGGCATTTCTGGCTTTATTGTGACACAGCTTTCAAACAGCATCAATGGATGAGTCTGATGTTCAGGTGCAGTGAATTATTGAATAAATTGTTGATACATTATAACTGTTGAGACTTGTTAATGACAATAAAGTAATTATTTTTAATGACTGTCAGAGCACATAACCTGCTGTGCTCTGACAGGTTAAATAAGTTGACCCGGGGTTGTTTGGCTTACTTAAGCTTAGTGCTTTACAAAATGAAAAGCATCATGTCAATCCATTCAGGGACTATTTAAGCCACATCTGAAAGTTCTGTCAAATATTTTCCCTGCTGGTGTCATATTGCATACCTAATGCCACAGCGGACATGGAGGATTAGTTTAAGCTGATGGACCTTTTGGGTGAGCACCTGCATTTGGAGCGGCTCTGACTCAGGTGGTGGAGCGGGTCGTCTACCAATTGGAAGTTTGGTGGAGTTCTCATGCCAGAGTATCCTTGGGCAAAATACTGAATCCCGAGTTGCTCCCGGTGCATCCATCAGTTGTAAGTGTGTGTGTGAATGTTAGAAAAGCAGTTAGGCATAGATAAAAGTGTGTTTGAATGTGTGTGTGCTTGAATGAATAAGACTTGGAACAGAAAGCAGTTTGAGTAGAAAGTTGTTAAAAGCCGGTCCATTTGGAGGCAAATAGTAAGCTCAAAGGGCAACAAGATCTAATTTGCTCTCATATGGTAATTGATTAATTAGCAAGTGAAGTGAAATAAAGTTAATGCTCTACATGACTGATATAGATTGTCATGGCCACACGAATAGCTTGATAAATTATGTAAAGATAACATAAATGTCTCCTGCTGTGATATCAGGTCACAAAAATCTTTGAAAGAATACATTTTTGCTATGAGGCACCAAAGCATGTGTCACTTACCCATAATGCCAAAAAACACAACAAAATGAAAAGAGCTCCTATGTTTTTGTAATGTCGACCCAAATTAACACCAACAGCTGATTTGCTGTGTTAAAGTGACAAAAATATATAAAAAATGTTCATTATTTAGACAGTTTGTTCATGTATGTGTTTCAGCTCTTCTTAATCTACCACTGCTGCCAACACGTTGCAAAAGCCGCCACTTTTACTTTGAAGGCAAAGTGTCTCTGTTTCAGACATGCGTCGCATTTGTTCAATTTTCACCGCGCTAATTGGTAAAAGGAACAAGCCGACGCTTTTGTGTGCTAAACTGTATTTCACATCTTCGTCCAAAGTGACACAAAGTTTTGATTTTGTTTAGAAGGCGTCAGCATTTGAAGAATGAATTTGTATGTGTCGGTATGTATTTGCATTCGCACAAGTAGGACAATGAAGAAAAAAACCCTGAAAACTGGCATTTCTCATTATACAACTTCAACAACTGAAAATGAATTATACTTCATAAATGGACCCAAAGAGCCTAGCAACACAAGTGAAGACTGTTTACTCTTAGTTTTGAATATATTCCAGCATTTCTCATTACTACAGATGTCAGCTTAATGACTTGAGTGAAAAGTTGAACCTCTGAATAATATATACGAATGTTAGAACAGCTTCGTATTTTGATTTGCCTCTAGCATGCACTCAAGCTGGCAAGGACCGCAACTTTGTGCAAAATAAAATATTCCAAAGAGTATTTTGTTATGCTAGGAGTGCATAGTTCTCTAAGTCTTCAAGCAAATGATCAGTAAAGTTGAGGTCAGATGATTGCGGGGGTAAGAGCTCCTCTTTGGAATTAAAGTTCTTGCTAAGCTTTCAGATGTGTTTGAGCTCCTTATCCTGATGAACTATGAATCTTTCACCACAAAGATGCAAACCAGAGAGTGTAGAATGAGAAATGGAGAACTACTTCTCCTTCATTATGGTGTAGGTGTCCAACTCCACAGTAGACAAAATACCCCCCAGACCTGACTATTCCCATTACCGTGATTCACTATATGTTTGATGTACTGTAATATCAGTCTCACTCGCTCTTGCTTCGCCTCCTTATACACACCCCAGTGAAGGGCCAAGTCACAAGTACCAGATCAATTTTCACTTTAAAACTATTTCTGTCTAATGTAAAAATAGACATTATTATCTTGAAATGCGAATGCTTAAACACTCACAAAATGCTTGCAGTGTTTCTGCAGACAATATACACTTGGGCTTAAATGTTTGATGCTGAAGTACCTAAAAGTAATTTATATCACCAGACATTTAGATTTTTTTTAAAGTTAACTTTCTGCAGCCACAAAATGTAGTAAGCACGTGTATTTTAGACAGATGGAAATGTGATTGTTGAAATTCCTGCATTTTCTTTACATCCATCTTTCCTTCCATATCATGGTGCTTTAGTGCGATTGCATGTTACAACTGTTCTGTCATAGTCCTGAAAACCTTTTCCCGAAACAAAGCCTATGAGCTGAGCCTCCTTGCGTGTAAATCTTGCCTCTTGCCATCAGTGGCCTGTTTACAAGCTTCTTGCTAGCACCCTCAGGATAAATGGGGTGAAAAGTGTACCAATCAGACAAGGCTATACAGTTGTTGTTGCGCCATTTATTTCTGGGGGCTCCACTACCTCATTTGGATGGCAAACTAGCTGGTGAGGGGTCCCATTTGTTGTTGTTGTTGTTGTTGTTGAGCAGTGGTCCTCCATTTCTTTTAGTTTTTACATTCCATTAATGATAAAAGGAATAAAACTGAAACTGGAGTGAAATAAAAGTCAAAGTCAACTGAAATTCATTTGATACTCATTTGATACTTCTTGATACTTCTCCCCCAGCTGTCCACTCAACACCTACAATGACTCTCTGCTCTACCAGTGGAGCCATATTTGCAGTTTGTGAGCCACTGTTGCTGAGTAAACGCCCATTCTGTGTCATTTTTCTTGTATAATCACGGGTAAATGAAACACTATTGCAGCCAATGAGGCCGCTCCCATAGGAACACAAAAATCTTTGATTCTTTCCACTCTGGGAAATTGTTAAATTTCAACAGCCCATGAGATTGATAAAATGGTGTACAGTGATTTCAAATCAAATATTTATCACATTTGGCATGACACCAGGGAGCCTTTATGTGTTTGAGCAGCCGGAACGATTTGATAAGTCTGACAAAGGACGTTGTATTAAGAAACAGATATACATGGAAGACAATTGCTGTTTCCACTGCTGCACGCTTCTTTTCTCCTCCTCCTTCTCAGAGTGTGCCATTTTTCTCGCAGTGAAAGTGATATTATCAGAGGCCCGTGTGCGAACGGTTGTGGAGCCTTAGAATAATGACGAGAGATTTAATGGTATTTGTCTCATTCTTTGTGTTGCAGGCAGTCAGCAGGGAAACAACTTGTCTTCTCCCATTATTGATGTCCAAAGTCTCTGTAAGTGGGCTAATTTGCCATCTGTTGAATCAAAACCAAAACATTTCCACAAACTACTCCTCAGTTGCTTTGATATTGTATTTCAGTTTTCTCCTTTACTGATTGAACGTGAAATATCAACCTGAATGAAGAATTTAAGAATGCCCCCTACTGGATGACAAATGTGAACTACATTTGTCACATCCGAGCATTAATGATGCCTAAATCAGTTTTTCCCAAACCTTTGGAGCCACGGCACATATTTCACATTAGAAAAATTACAAGGCACACCACCAAACAAAAATGTCACAAAAAGCATATTGATCATTTCCCCCCCCCCGTGCACCAGGGATAGTGAATTGGCTCGGTTTGCTCCCAGTATACCTTTTTTGCTTTCTTCTGACCAATACTCATACTACGGCCTTCATCTGGGTCTGAATTTTCTCCAGGATCCAGGTCAGATTCACTACTTTTTCTTTTCAAATGTTTATCTTTTTCTTTTATGCATGGCTATTATGTAATTTCTTCTTCTTTTTCTATTTTACTGCCAGTTGGCAACCCATTTAATTATAGCAGGTAGTTGCACTGACCTCTAGTGGAAGAGAATGTAATTTTTCCTGCCGGTTACCCCCGCCGATCACTTAGAGCCGCGGTCCCTAACCCCTGGGTCGTTTGGTACCAGGCTGCGAGAGTCGAGGCTCGGGTGTGAAATTTATGGTTTTCAGGGGTTTTTATTGTTATCGACACCTTAAAGGCCAGTCCGTGAAAATATTGTCGGACATAAACGCAAAAAAGTGCTAAAAAGGTTGGGGACCACTGACTTAGAGTACCAATCAGGTGGAACCAGATAATCTTCCATGGCACACCTGATCATTTCTCACAGCAAACCTATGCGCTGCGGCACAGTGGTTGGGAAACACTGGGCTAAATAACACATTTTATTGGTGAATCCAAGGTCTCCAAAACCTCTGCGATTTGCAAGCTTTAAGTGTACATGTAACATCAGTCTGATTAATAGACTAAATGGTATAAAAAGTCAGACATTGCAACTTTGGATAGCACCTTCCATTAATCAGTGATATAAATCTATAAATCCAGAGTCACCTGGAGTTAGAGCACAGGTAATTACATGATTTTTTGCCTTTCATTTTCCAAAACCCAATTATCTTTTTCGCTCCAAACAAAACACTCATTTACACAAAACATTACGCACAGGACAAAAACTATAAAACCTGAACATTTATTAGAATCTGTTTAATCTGGTGTGGCATACAAGTACATTTTCAAGTACACTTCTCACTGCATGGGGGGGGGGGGGGGGGGAAATTGTCTTCTTACAAGATGGAAGTAGTAAATGTGAAAAGTATAAACATTTTTTGTGAGTTTTGCAGCCTCCTGTGTTACTGAGCAAGGCGTGGAAAATATCACAGCAAACAAATGGAATTAAAAAGCAATTTCTCAAAATAAAGCTTAATCTTTGGTACAGTACACAGAAGGGGGGAAACAAAACTAGTGATTTATTGTGAGTGTTCAAATCTGCCCACCATTGATTAACTGTGTCCTTATGCGGCTCCACCTCAAACACTACGCCTAAACGATGATTAAAAACAACCAGCGAAGAGTGTAAAAGAAGGTGAAATAAATATGTTCTCGTTAATTCAAACAGATGTAAAGAACATCAGAGTCTACATTTTTGTTCTTTTTTCTGCTTCATTTACTCTGTTGAAGGCTGCTGATGAATATTAAGTATGTTTATCCGGGTTCTTTTGTCAGTGGAGATGGCTTACCATAATGACACTGCCAAGATCGTGTTGTTGTATTAATTTGGCAAACAAAAGCCATTCATCTGTGGTTTTCTGTATCTCTCAAACTGTTACACACCCAGGTGGGAATTAGATCCAAACAAAAAGTGATCTAATCCTCTCAGTTAACAAGACATTTTAGCAAGTCTCTCATAAACTTGATGTCATCATATTGATAAGTGATGCAGCTGATCCCAATATTCCCATCTCAGGCAGTCTCCATAACTTATAATAGGCAACAAATAATCATAAAGATGACAATAAATTGTTGTAAATCAGATTTAGTCAGTGCTGCCATATTGTTCTTGTCATACTTCATCCAACGAAACTTTCAGAGTGGATTTAGTTCCTAAATTTTACTCCATGTGGGGGAAAGTATTCACTATTGCCATGAGAAAAGGCTTTGTTTTTCTCTTAAATACCAAGATGAAAAGTCTTTACATATAAACTGGTTTTCTACCTTGTGGCAAAACTGGTGTACGTTGAGTTGGGTTAACATTCTCTCCAGCCTCTCAAGGAGTATTCATTCGTTCCCCGCAGTACCACTCAGATATATCCTTATCCTTCTTATCCTCAGCAAATCAATACCTACCTCAGCTACTTTGGGAATCCACCATCCACACACATCAACTAAGAAGTGATGCTTCAGAAGCACAAAGCTGAAATCCTTGGTGGAAATCTTTGCTTGTGTTAGCATCTTCAGGTATAACTCGCTAGTCTTTGAGCGTACTGAGGAGAGAGTAACACGGTAAATCATCCTCGTCGCTGCACACATGGGTTAATAGTCGGGTTATTTGTGCATTTCTCCTCGTTGCTGTGAATGAATGTGTCTCTTTTAACGAAGCCTCCAAAGGAAAGACCTCCAGCACATTAGCAAATCAAATATAAAAACTTTCAATCAGTCCATTTTCTCTCTGTAAATTAATTTCCTTAAGTCTTGCACAATGTCTAAGAGGATAATTAATAAAAAATGTATTTAATGGAGGTCAGTGGAGTTGGTTCAAGCCATTAATCGAATCATACGTCATTTAAAAATCATATATCATATTGCACGTGTTTGTATTTGACGTTTCGTTGCACTTAAATATGTCCTTATGCGGCTCCAATATTGCCGTAATATTGCCTGCTTCTTGTAATCATCAGTGCATGAATATTGATGTGGTATCTCTCCAGGCACTTCATCTAAAATGAATGAAGACAGGCCTCCAGCTCAGACAGATCTGCACAAACACGGCGTGCTCATTAAAGACCAATTGTATAATAATGTGCACCTGTGTAGAGAAATGAAAAGTAGCCTCCCTTCCTGCACTGAGATCTGAAAATAGCCATTAAAATATATACGTTTTCTGTATTTTATTTTTTAATTTAATTTTTTATTTTTGGTATGCATTTACTATTCTTGTTACATTTAGTTTTACAGGGAGGAGCAGCTATTAATTTACTGGTGAATAATTAAACTTGATGCAAAGAAAAAGTTTTCAGAGTTTAAATAACTTTTTTTGCATTAATGTTCATGGTCAGTGTGATTATGGTTGTTAAATTTAGGTGTCAATTTTCTGCACATGTTTTAGTGTATAGCATGAATGCAGCAGGAGTGGAAAATGATATTTTTTTTTTAAATATATGATATAACAGCCATTTTGCTGTAAGATGCTGTATGATTTGCTCCTGAATTTCAGACAAAATGTTCAGCTCTCTTCACAAGCTGGGAAGTGCTGAGACCAGATGGGTCAAGTCACGTGACTGGATTGCACATCTCATATGCTAATTTTGCATATTGCAATGGGAGTTGGGACTTAAGACCTGAACCTGGCAATCTGAAAGCAAACAGAGATAATTTGAGTGTCCCGTCCAAATGAGTTACATCATTCCGAGGGTTTGTTTGCAATAGAAATATGTCTTCAGGCATTTTAAATAGCTTTATTGCAGAAGCATTTTCACAACTTTCATGAGTGCCTAAAGCACATTCTGCCTTATTATTTACTTTTTCTTAAGTTGAACATATGGTGTATATGGTGTTAGGTAGCTGCTGATTTGAAATAAGTATGGGGATATGCAAAAATACAATTATATTTGCAGTCAAAGCAAAAGATAACTGTATTTTCTTTTACATCAGGACAGTTGTTAGACAGTGTTTCCTTCCATAGAGGTCACTTTTTTGTACTTTAATACATCTTTCTATACATTTTTTAATGATTTGTGTATTGAGTCCAAATCAGAATAGTTTAATGACTGTTCAACATTAAAATCTTTTTTTTTTTTTGGACACTGGGAATCATTAAAGCCAGAAACCTTAATATTCTTTCAGCCCTTTGGCCTCATCTGTGAAGATTATCTCAGAAGCTTATCCTTTTCACCAAGGTGGATGATACTGCCCGTGTGAACCGTTCCTCTGATTTATTCAAAACAACACACTAATGCCGCTTCAACTGAAATAGAGCATCAACTCCTGCTTGCTGGAGGGGTATCTTCCAGAAAAGAGGTGCTTGCTCATACAGTCGGTGTTGATGTACAAGCAAATGTAAAAGCTTTTTTATGAACAGTTTGTAATGTACATCTAGCAGTTTGGGTGTTAGCTTTGCATACTCTTGAGAGGATGTTTCTCCTTTAACTGCATGAAATTTACCATGGACTTATGTAATGTAACTTTACAGAAGGATGTTATGCCACCAACTTTGGTGTTTTGTGAGAGTACAAGTGCCACGATATATGCAGTTTTGGACAGGCTGATTCAAATTTGGCTTCCCTCAAAAATCGTGACACAGAAATATTCCTTAGAGCTTTGGAGAAGCACTCAGGTTTACTAGTGAACTGATAACTCTTAGGAGTACCAGCATTTTCAGCCTACAACAGCAAGACTCCAGCTTGTGTTCCTAGTGCCCATAATGAGCAATAGAAATCTCAATTTCTGCATCAGTAACTAATGCAAGTCATGTTTGATGTTGCATCTGTTCTGTTGACATCCTGCTCTTTGAAGCTCGCTGAGTACAGCCTGCACCAAAAGGCTATTCTTCCTTTGCTGCACTGCTTATCACTTTCTCTTTTTCTTTCTCTTTTTCTTTCTTTCCCTATTTTTTTTTTTTTTTTTTTTTTGCTTGGAGACTTTCCAAAGAGCTAATTCTTTTTTTCTGGATGGCTGAAGGCATTCAAGCCAATCCTGTGAAGCAACTTCTGCCATGCTGCACTGCACCTACTACAATCCAAACAGGGTCATGACTTGGGGGTATCTGCATGCTGTTGAAATGACATTCCTCTCTGCTGAGTTGGTACGTGTTGTATGATCTAGGCAGCTGTCTGATGTCAATTTTACTAGAGGCCAATGCACAGGATGTCATAATGAACAGCATGAATAGGCAACAGCCACTGTAATTAGTTGTTTTTTGAACCTAGATTTATCATTAATTACATAACATTCTTTACTTCTCCATCTGTGGGATAGGAACACTGATTTCTTCCCAGTTACTCTAGAAATTATAAAGGAGTTAGTTTAAAAAAAAAAATCTATGCTTAGAAATTCCTGTTAGCAATACGTTTGAGGAAGCAATTAGTTCCCAAGTTGGTAAATGTGTTTGGTGTGTCAAATAGGTTTTCTATCCTTGGGCTGTCAGGCGTTGTGTTTACAACGCCTGACTACTTCGGTTCTGCTTTTGTCATCACTGCTGCTAGCTGGGTGGAAAAAGGTTTCTAGGCACTAAAGTCAAATGCACTGATTACAATGTCTGAAACTCAGTGTAAGTGAAATGACAGCATAACAGATTGTGTTTAAAATGTCAGTTTATTTGGTTGAGAATCCTCATCCCAAAACTGAGATTGCCCAGTTCTTGCTTAGCAAGTATAACATGACATAGTTTACCTGTAAACATTAGAATTTCTCTCTGTATGTTAAAGTGGTGTTCATATGACTATTGTACTGGACTGCAAAAAAGGCACGTATGCTGTGCAGAAGTCTTGAGCCACCCCTTATTTCTTATACAGCTTTAAACCGGTCTTGAGCAAGAGCACAGCAGACTTTCTGTGATGGTTTTTTAAAGTTTTTCTTTGCACATTGAATGCTTTTCACTCATTTTCTACAGCAGATGGGCAGTATCTGAAAGTCATGTCCTTAAGAGATAGGACAAATCCAGCAAAGACCTGACACAGGAGCTGATGGATATTATCTAGCCCTTCATATGATCCATCTACTGTTCACTGAAGCTTCATCAGAAATGGTCTCAATGGAAGGACTGCTGCCAAGAAGCCATTCTTAAGGAGGGGAAACAGGGAGAAAAGGCTGAGGTATGCCAAATTACACAAGAATTGGACTGAAAACCGGTGGCAACAGGTCTTATGAATCCAACTTTGAAAATTTTGGCAGCAGGAGAGATATCAGAGAGATACAACTGTGAGTGTCTGCAGCCATCTGTAAAAAAACAGTGTAGGCAGTGTTATAGTTTAGACTGCATAAACGTAAATACACGTAAATATGAATGAATTTTTTCACTCTTATGAGGGAAAAAAGTTTCATCTTCTTTGTAGTATGTTACGTTTCGGTGTTGTCAGTGTTTTGTTTTTGCGTGACTGTCATGTGTTTCCTGTTTTACTTTGAAGGTCTGTTGTTATCTTAGTGTGTTCAGTTTACATTTTCCCTGTCTCGTCAGTTCTAATTTGCCCCAGCTGTGTTTCCCTCCTGTGGTCCATTTCCTGATTGCTCCCTCTATGTATTTAAACCCTGTGTTTCAGTGTGTCATGGTCGCGATCTCCCCCGTGTTGTAAATAGTTTGGTGTTTTGTTGTAAATAAATAGTCTGTTGTAAATACTTTCGTCATGGGATATTTTCGTTTTGGGATTTTGGTGGAGGGCCTTCGTGGATTTTATTTTCCTTATCTTTGTTTTTCTACGTTGCACCCCGGTTGCGAGAGGCCGGGGTGTAACATATGGGGGCTCGTCCAATCGCTGGAGGGTCCGAAGGAGGGACAGCTTCGGCCTTCTGTCTTCGCTGGAGGGTCCGGGGACCGCTTCAGCCTCCGTCTGTCTTCGCTGGAGGGCCCGGGGGCCGCTTCAGCCGTTCGCCGTTGCTGGAGGGTCCGAGGGAGGACCGCTTCAGCCTCCGTCTGTCTTCGCTGGAGGGCCCGGGGACCGCTCCAGCCTTCATCCGCCTTCGTTGGAGGGTCCGTGGGACCACTCCAGCCTTCGTCGTCTGCTGGAGGGTCAGGGGGACCGCTCCAGCCTCCATCAGTTTCATCTGCCTCCGCTGGAGGGTCCGTGGGACCGCTCCAGCCTTCGTCGTCTGCTGGAGGGTCAGTGGGACCGCTCCAGCCTTCATCAGCCTTCGTCCGTCTTCGCTGGAGGGTCCGTTGGAGGGACCGCTTCAGCCTTCGTCCGCCTTCGCTGGAGGGTCCGAGGCACCGCTCCAGCCTTCGTCTGCCTTTGCTGGAGGGTCCGAGGCACCGCTTCAGTCTTCGTTTGTCTTCGCTGGAGGGTCCGAGGCACCGCTCCAGCCTTCGTCTGCCTTCGCTGGAGGGTCCGTGGGACCGCTCCAGACTTCATCCGTCTTCGCTGGAGGGTCCGGGGGACCGCTCCAGCCTTCGTCGTCTGCTGGAGGGTCCGTGGGACCGCTCCAGCCTCCACCAGCCTTCATCCGGTTTTGATCAAACATTTCACTTGGGGTTACATGTTTGATTTTTGGGTGGGGGGAAATGTTACGTTTCGGTGTTGTCAGTGTTTTGTTTTTGCGTGACTGTCATGTGTTTCCTGTTTTACTTTGAAGGTCTGTTGTTATCTTAGTGTGTTCAGTTTACATTTTCCCTGTCTCGTCAGTTCTAATTTGCCCCAGCTGTGTTTCCCTCCTGTGGTCCATTTCCTGATTGCTCCCTCTATGTATTTAAACCCTGTGTTTCAGTGTGTCATGGTCGCGATCTCCCCCGTGTTGTAAATAGTTTGGTGTTTTGTTATAAATAAATAGTCTGTTGTAAATACTTTCGTCATGGGATATTTTCGTTTTGGGATTTTGGTGGAGGGCCTTCGTGGTTTTATTTTTCTTATTTTTGTTTTCCTACGTTGCACCCCGGTTGCCTAGGCCGGGGTGTAACAGTAGCCCTGCGTTTTTAAATTCCATACCAATTTCGTGCTATTATCAGGGGCTGGGTCTGTGATCCAGCAGTTTTGAGTTTCTTTTATATTTTGGTTTTCTTATATTATGTTGGAAATATGTTAAGTTCTTCTGTTGCCACTATTAGTTGGGATTTAGTTGAGTTTCATTCTAGTTTTGTTTCTTCTAGAACTCCTGATTTACAAGTCTTTTCTTGACCTCTGTGTTGTCATGTCTACGTCTCTCCATGTTTCCTGTTTTTCTTTTTCTTTAAGTCGTGTGTTTCTAAGTTCAGCGTGCTTGGTTTTACTCTTCCCCTGTGGCGTCATTATGTTCATTTGTGTGAGCTGTGTCTCCCCAGGTGTTTCCACTTCCCTCATTACTCTTCTGTGTATTTAGCCTGTGTGTTTTCATTCAGTCTTTGTCAGGTCGTCTGTTTACCTCCCTCCATGTCACATCAAGATCAAGATCAAGGTTTTTTTTTTCATGATTCTGTTCATATTTCCTTATCATATTTCCTTGCATGCACCTGCTCAGAATTGTATTCATGTCACCTTTTTTTTATAGTCATCATAGTCTAGGTTTTCCCCAGTATAGGTTCTAGTTTTTGTTTACTCCACCTGCATTATTCACCTTGTTTTGTAGTCTTGTTTTCAGGCCAAATAAATGCCTTGTTTTTTGTTTAAGACTCAGGTCCGTCTCCTTCCCTGTCTGCACTTGGGTCCTCATGTCAACACTCAACTATTATGTACATTTCGTTAACAGACATACAAAATATTTATTTTGTGTTTTAATTCTGTGGCCAACTCTCTCTGCTAGAAAGACAGCAGCTATATTTCTACTGCGATCATCAACTCATGTGACATCCAGTGTTGGTCCAGTTACTTGAAAAAAGTAATCAGTAACTAATTACTGATTACTCCCCCAAAAAAGTAATCCAGTTACTTTACTGATTACTTATTTTCAAAAGTAATTAGTTACTTAGTTACTTAGTTACTTTTTAAAGACACAATTTACAACCTGAAGAGGTGATAAAGCGATAGATCTTTCAGCCCAATTCTACTTTTTCTGCATAATCCATCATACAAAATGTAATCAAATGGAAAATTATCTTTTTTTTAACTTGTTTTATCAGTTTTAATCTTTTAACTTTATGCATCAAGCAAAAATGTAATTATATGCAACATTCTCTGACTTGAATAAATTAGTTTAACATTTAAACCTATTTTCTGCACATTCCAGCACATAAAATAAAATATTTTTTGTGTTTACACTCACTCTTTCAAATAGATGCAAGTAAAACACAGCAGAAAATAAATAAAGTCAAAGACTAGCGGTCCTGTTGCTCTATTTTCACCTGTAAAGCAGGACTGCGGTAGGCGGAGGTTTACCCTGGTGCAGGTGTGCCACAGCCGTCAGTCGAAGAATCCGCGAGTTTCTCTGTGAATTTCCCATTACGTCGTTGTGCACTCGGTGCTTGCTCGGAAGTTTAGGGGTTTTTTTCGCTGTAAAAAGAAGTTTTCTTCCCACGCACAACGGACGCTAATGTTTTTGTCACTTTTTATGGAATCAAACTCAAAGTAAGGTCAGTACTTCCACGCTTTAAACGCTGCACGCTCATACTCTCTCCCACAATCATATGTGATCCATTGTTGATCTGCACACAGCTGTTGTCACCAACGGCGCACTCGCTTACGTCACTGTCGTGAGACATTCTCGTAAAACAAAAATCACGGTTTTAGTAACGCAGTAACGCAGCGTTCCTACGGGAAAGTAACGGTAATCTAATTACGATTTTGCAATAGTAATCCCTTACTTTACTCGTTACTTGAAAAAAGTAATCAGATTACTGGTGACATCATGAGATAATTAAGTGACCTGTGTTTGCTTCTTTGAATCACAAAAAACTGCAAATAGATAAATAAATAGCAAGTTAAAAACTTGCTGCTGACATTTGTATGAAATACTAACTAAGGGTGTGCAGGTGGGTTAGCTATGGGTTAATTACATGTGTAGGAGCTGAAGATTTCTGATACTGTGATTACTTTTGGAAAGATCAAAAGGACTCTGCAGCTTTTACTATATATAACTGGCTTTACTGATTATCGAGTTTGAGTATGAGGTTTGATTTTTTTTTAAATTACAAGAATGTCAGTGTTGAGTTTTACTCTCACCACCATAATACAGCATCTCTTGATAAAGTTTAGATACTGTAGATCAGGGGTGCCCAATCCCGGTCCTCGAGAGCTACCGTCCTGCAGCTTTTAGATGCATCCTTGTTCCCACACACCTGAATCAAATGAATGGCTTGTTATCAGGCCTTTGCCAAACATGATGGCATGCTGAAGAGGTAATCAAACCATTTGATTCAGCTGTGTTGGAGTAGGGATGCATCTAAAAGCTGCAGGATAGTAGCTCTCGAGGACCGGGATTGGGCAGCCCTGCTGTAGATGCTCTTTGCCATTGCTGCATGGTTCAACAGTGTGGTAACCTGGCAACAGTCTAACACAGAGCTAACAAAGCAGCACTTGAAAGTGCAGACAGCTTATAGCCATGAGCCACAAACAGTCCGCACAATAATATGTATCCTTCTTTGCCTGAACACATAAAATCCTTAGTGTTGCTCTTGAGTTGCAAAAAGAGTTCCAGTGACTGATACAACGACAGGGGGGTGAGACACGTAGGAGTTTCACATTATTTTTCTGTCTGCAAACCATGATGATGCTCCAAAACTACTGAACTTTCAAGGTTAATGGACAACATTTGTCTAAACACGCAAATGACAGTAATGACATTTTCATTTCTTAACCTTTTACGGCAAATTGCTTAACTATCATCGCAACTGGTAAAACAATTTTCAAAAGTGGTTGGCCTAAGTGTCCTCTCAAGTTGAAGTTGTACCGTGGCTGTGTCGCTCACAGGCAAAAGTGTACCAGCCACATCACAGTACAGGGTGCTGCACTTTATTCTCTACTACAGAGAGGCATAGAGTGTGGTCAGTGCACACACACGCACACACATACAACAGAGAGGGGGAGAGTGGCATGCACTCTCCTCCCCTGCATGTGTGTAATACAAGTTCACTCAAAAGTAAAGCAAAATATTACATCGGCTCAGCTGCACACACATTGCCTTGGGTCTAGTGGTAGCCTTGCATTTACCCTAGAAATTAAAAAGGGACTTGGCTCACCAATGAATTCTATTCAGCTCCATTCTAAAATGTAAAACAACTCACAATTTTCATTCGGACAAATGCCTCAAACCATTTCTTTTTCTGATTTCAGGCTAGTAAACTTTCTCAGTTTAAACTCATCCACTGTTACAGTATGTGTGATGAGTTTATTTTTTATCACAGAAATTAGGTCAGCGCATTTGAAAAGAAAAGTATGAACAAGAGGTTAAGGGGGGAGAAAAAAAAGCCTGGATTCTGCTGTAAAGGGTTTAAAAGCACTGGTTATTAGAACATGAAAATGAAATAAAATATAATAAAATTGTATAACTGTTCACAGGTTTTTAACATCAGCTTTCTTAAATAAGATTAATGTTGCTTCATTTCTGTTCAGATGTCGTTTATGTCTTGTGGATGAATCACTAGAAATAAAATAAGTAAGGCACAGCACTGCCAAAGCTTCTGCAATATATCTTACTATATTAATAGCAGCGTATGTGTGCATGTGTCTATAATATGTCTCTGTGTATCCTATGTCCATGGCTAGGTCATTCTCAGCAAACTTTGCATGAGCGTACTCACACAGACGGTGATTAATAACCTCTGTCCATTCATCCTTTCTCTTCCACTTCTCCAGTTCAGATTTCCAGAGAGGTGTTGTATGGAGGGCCAGGAGTGACAAAATGAATTAATTAAATATACCATTGAATAATTAATTAAATGTTTCATTAATTAATTAAATGCCCATTCATGGATGGATGGATGTCAGCCTCACCCATCAAAGTCAGGGGGCGGGGTTAATGCTGATCAAGTCAAAACCATTGCTTTGGCCTGGTGGCCATCTTTGAGTGGGCATTTCTCAGCGCCAGCAACGAACATATAGATAACTAATTAAAGTTGAAAAACCCTCTTTGTGTGTCATCAGATTCACTTTGTAGCAGAGAATGTAGTGGTTTAATCTTCGGAAATGTGGTCGGTTTGTCAAGGTAGAGCCTCTTTGCAAAAGTGCTTCGTTGATTTTGAAGTGGTCTGCCCAGCCCAGCCTCACTGCAAAGCATGTGATAGACCCGCTTCAGTTGTTACACTGTTTTTTAATGTTAAAACTAACATTAAAAATTTAAAAATTGGAGGAGAGACAGAAAATAAATCCAATAAATCTTTGTGTTTTTTGTTCAATAAGCAGTATGACCTGTGTATATACGCAAAAACTTTATTAACACTGTTGCAAGAGAGATGAATACTTTTTCGCAGATGAAAGTAGAATGAAAGTGATGGGTTGAGCAGGTTTTCTTGATGTGTGTTGTTATCTGCATTTCCATCAGCATTAAAGAATCAGCAGCAGATTAGAATCAAGTATAGTAATAACATTTATACATTTAATAAATCAACAAATAAATACAAGCATGTTCCCATGACAATGCGACACACTGTTTGCTCTTCATTTAGTCATTTTAGTAGGCTACAGCAGGCTACATGCTGCTTATTTGAATCACATTTCCCTGTTTTAAACATGCTGTAAATAAAATACTGAGGGAAAATGCTTCCAGCTGATTTGTAATCGAAACGATCAAACCTGCTCTGAAAGTTTGAGTTTGTATTCTCTCTGCTTCAGACTTGCTGCTGTTTAAAGGTTTGAGAGTAAGGCTGGGCGATATATCGAGTTTTTAAATATATCGATATATTTTCTAAAATATGGAAAAGAAACAGTAAAAACGTATAAAAGACTTACATAAGATGTGGCCTACTTCATATAGTGAATCATCTAAGGCTTATATGATTTACTCATGAAAGTGGCCACTTTCTCATTATTTTCATATATTCTTTTAATAAGTATCCAAAACATACAAGTTTCATTTATATGATTTTTCAAGGGATCTTATATCTGTTTTCACTCTTGTATGCTTTTCATATAAGTTTCACAAAAGACAGATACAAACTTTATAAGATTTATATATATCTTTTCCATATATATATCTTTTCTTGGTGCAGCCACAACAACCTGGTGCTGAATGCCCAGAAGACAGTGGAGATTATTGTGGACTTCAGGAAGCACACAGCCCCACTCCCCCCCATCATCCTGACTGACACCCCCATCACCTCTGTGGACTCATTCCGCTTCCTGGGTACCACCATCACCCAGGACCTGAAGTGGGAGCCCACCATCACCTCCGTCATTAAGAAAGCCCAGCAGAGGATGTACTTCCTGAGGCAGCTGAAGAAATTCAACCTGCCAACACGGACGATGATGCAATTCTACACTGCAATCATCGAGTCCATCCTCACCTCCTCCATCACCGTGTGGTACGCTGGAGCCACTATCAGGGACAAACAGAGACTGCAGCGTGTTGTGCGCTCTGCTGAGAAGGTGATTGGCTGCAGACTCCCATCTCTGCAGGACCTGTACACCTCCAGGACACTGCGGCGTGCAGCCCGGATCTCAGCTGACCCTTCTCACCCTGGACACAGTCTGTTTGACCTGCTCCCCTCAGGCAGGAGGCTCTGGTCCATTCGCACCAGAACCTCTCGCCACAAGAACAGTTTCTTCCCCTCTGCTGTTGGACACATGAACAATAACCACATGACTGTTCCCACCACTAACACATGACCCTACGCTGTGTCACTGCATCATTTCATGTTTGGCACTGATCACCACCTGCACTCATGTATATATCTTTCTACGTAGCACTCATAATTCTTATTCTCATGTATATATCTCATGTATATCTCATGCACATATCTTTCTTTCTACATAGCACTTTAATTCTTATTGTCTGCACTGAAGCACCGCAGCAATTTCCTAATGTTGTAAACCTCAACATCTGGCAATAAACCCATTCTGATTCTGATTCTGATTCTGATATGGGTTTATACGAGATATGAGATGTGACAATATCATTTATATTGATATAGTCTATGTTACGTTATAATTGTACTTGTGGAGCCGAACGTTTGCCTCTGTTTCATCCACTTCTGTCTCTACGCAACATTACTCTGCCTCGCTTCTCTCCTACACTAAACACAACTCCCCCATCACTTCACCTGCAGGCAACAACAAGATGGACAAGGCAGCTATCAAAGAGGAGCTTTGATCACACTTAGGGGGTGTCCAAATTCATGGGCTGCATCCTCCTGAGGCCGCGGAGACGCAAATCTGAAGGCTAGACCGTCCAGTTTCACAGCCATTTATTTCTGGCCTACCCGACCTTCTGAGGACCCGGCCCACGTAGACCGCGAAGGCCGGGTCCTCAAGAGAATGCAGCCCATGAATTTGGACACGACTATTATCACGTTAAAATGACGTTAACGCCATAACCGCATCGACACGGCAAATCTCCATTAACAATGAGTAGGTGCGGATAGCCCCTGGGGCGTGCTTGGGGCGTGCTTGGGACAGCATCAACGCGTTAACAACGAGTTACCGCATGGGGAGGTAACTCGTTGTTAACAGAGATTTGCCGCATTAATGCAGTTATGGCGTTAACGTCATGTTAACGGGATTAAAGCTGACAACACTAATTATTATTACTATTATTTTGAGTGTCAGATGAGCAGCAGAATAATGTATTCAGTAGAGAAAGTTGGGAAAGCATCCCGACTAAAGGTTGGAGCACTACTAGTATTTTCACCATTTACAACGGCACCATAAAGTGCAAAATGAAGAGTGTGTGAAACTGCGTGCCGTATCCCAGACCACAAAGTCTCCCAGCCTCCTGCCCCGAAACACTAAAATCCTTTCATTTTCTGAAAAATCGACGGTGTGCCTTATGCATGAATTCTGGTTGTGCTTACTGACTGCGAACCGATTTTATGTGGTACACGGCGCTCAGAAATCTCTCAAAAAATGTTTTAGTACGACTTTGGTAAGCTACAAGCCGCACCACTCGATGGACTGTCGGAGCATTACGGCTACCATAGTCAGGAGCCTCAAGGAGTAATACGTACTGTGCTTCAACATAATATTACTGTATTGTGTTGTTAAGAGATGGTTATGAAGCGGATTTCAAACTCCAGGCTGTCAGTCACGCAGTAGAACTTGGGAACAGAGCAGCTGCGAAATCTGTCTTTGTTATTATGCTCAGCGTCTTTATATTTTACATTTTGACAGCACAATTGGGAGCTTTTTGTTATGCACAAAAAAACATTGTTTTATTTTATTTATGGTGCATTATTATTTAATAAATGCTGATAATTCATTTCTGAGTATTTCTTTCATGTACATCTACGCTGTACGTTAATAAAAGCACCTGTGTGAGATCTGGGACACAGCTTTGACTAAGAACTCTCTTTATGTTCTTACTTTATGGCTTAATAAAAAAAATATCGAGATATATATCGTATATCGCCATCCAGCTAAAGAATATTGAGATACCAATTTTGGGCCATATCGCCCAGCCCTATTTGAGAGTAAAGTTTAGATATAAAAACAAACTTCAAACATAGACTCAGCAATTACAGTCTGTGTCCTCTTTCAAGATCATATATGTAAAATTCCTGTAGCTCACATAAGAAAGTTGTATTTATGACTTTATTAGGCTACTGATGCCCATCAGATCAGTTCAGTTGAGTTCATTTTTATTTGAAACATGTGCCTTCACAATCATTACAAAATATCATTCCATTATTTGTTTGAAAAGGAGTAGGCAGAAGTATTTACTTATTTTTCCCTACCCCCTCAAGTTTTACCTCTCATTCATTTAATTTTCTTGTAGTCTTAAATTAAACAAACAACATATGAAACAAAAGTAAAGCAAAACAAAACATACATAAATCAAAATCATAAGCAAGCCCCGCCACAGTATAGTTTCTTTCATATGAAAAATACAGAATGTGTAAATTTGCAGATTCCCAAGTTATGGAAAAACAAACAAACAAAAAAGAAACAAAAGAGAACTACAACACCATTACCAGCCATTACCGTTCTGGGTCAACCCTGTTTTCTTCATTCTTATACTTATTTAAAATTAGGTTTTTATATTTTAATTTAAACTGGTTTATGTTTTTACTTTCTTTTATTTCTTCTGTTAGACTGTTCCATAATTTAACTCCTGCAATTGAGATAGACATAGTTTTTAAAGTTGTTCTAGCACTTTGTATTTTTAAATTCCATTTCCCTCTTAAGTTATACCCACCTTCTCTTTCTATGAACAATTTACAGATTTCTTTTGGAAGCAATTTATTTCTTACTTTTTACACTATTTGCGCTGTTTTAAGCTTCACCAAGTCTTGGAATTTAATAGCTTGCATTTTGACAAAGAGTGCATTTGTATGGTCCCTGTACCCCACATTATTTATTAATCTAATGGCCCTTTTCTGTATTATAGTTATTGTTTGTGTGTTACTTTTGCACGTGTTTCCCCAGACCTCTACACAGTAGCTCATATATGGCAATAGTAAAGCACAGTATAAAATGTGCAGCTTTTTGATCCAACATATGCTTTGCTTTCCCCAGGACGGCAATGCTCCGTGCCAATTTCCCCTGAACATAAGTGTCACGGGTTGCCGGGGCTACGGTAGCCCCTAGAGACAAAGCACGTACAAACTCCAAAACACTTGCAAACTCCAAAACACTTGCAAACTCCAAAATACTTGCAAACTCCAAAACACTTGCAAACTCCAAAGCTCATGCAAACTCCAAAACACTTGCAAAATCCAACACACCTGCAAATTCCAAAACACAACGGAAGTGCTCCAGGACGCTAGGGGCAGTATTGAGCTCGATTTGAAAAATAAACGGCAAGTTTGTCTGTATGGGACGGTCTAGTCTCCGTCGCGCTTCCCAGGTTGCCTAGCAACCATGATACTAACCTCTGGAAACGTGTCATACAACTTTGTTTGACAGAAATGAAGGAGAACATATTTTGTTCATTTGTTTGTTTGTTTCTACAAGAGCTTTGAGTGATTTGATAAGTATCTGAGGCTGAGACCACAGGACAGTAAAACATGATTTTTGGGCTTCATTTCTGGACTGAACAGTCATTTAAGATTAGCTAGTAAATAACAATTAGCTGATGTTGTTCATGAGACTAAAGTCATATCACTTTGGTAATGTAAATATAATATGGCCAATATTATAGTTATTATATTAATCATTATTAGCTATTACAGCAGTGAACATGAACTCTGTGTCAAATACTGAGCTTCAGTACAGATTCAAGTTGCAGTTATTTATATGTCTTATCACCTTAAATCTTCACTCAAAGACAAGTATCTTTGACAGTGCATATATAGGTGTATCATATAAGAGACAAATGTTGTTCCTTCAGTATGTTGGCATTACTAAATTTGGCTCATTGCTTACATATATTTATAAAAAGAAAATGTACAAGCTGTGATAACTGTTTCTGATAAAATGAAGAGTAGACTGATATATGAATCATTCCTTTATTGGGTGAGAAAATCAGACCATGTCATAACTGCTTTAAGTCACACAGAATAGATATCAGAGCCTTAAACAGGCTGGCTTCTGCTAAATGGGTCAAACTGGGCAGAAAGTATACAAACACATAACATCCTTATAGAATATGATGTAACACTATAGATCAACTTACCTCAGAATATATAAAGCATATAAACAATTACAGCAATATGATGCAACAAACACAGCAGTGCTACTAATCCAAAATACTCAAAGCTTCATAGAACTGAAACAAACATTTTATTTTACCTCCATTCTGCTGCTGATACATACTTTAGGTTTCTGAACATTAAAGTTGTTGCTGCCTTTCATAGTGTGTAACTTGAAGGCCCTGAGTACTTTCTCCCACACTGAAAACACTGGAATGATAATATTATTTGAAAATTACCTGATAAGACTGATTCAGGACAGACAATTAGTTATGTTAAACTTTCCTAGCAGTCCTTCACAAACAGGGAACAGTCTGTCTATTCTCTCCATCTGTCAGCTGCTGCTGGCTCTTCCTCCTCGTCTTCCTCACACATTGTTGAGTTTGTCCTGGTGGATCATCAGGGGTGCAAAGCCTCACAGATGATGTGCAGCAGTGGGTCCCTCAGTCTGTCCTCACTCTGGACACTTGCAGTTGTCACACATGGACATCAAATGTGTGATAAGCAGCAGGATTCAAACACAAGTGTAACTTATAAATACATGTTCATACTTTTATTCCACAATCAGAGAGAAAGAAAAAGAGAGAGAGTGTAGGACAGACAGACAGATGACAGTCTCAGGTGTACACACTGCTACAAAACAGCACCAGAGAAGGAGGATTTAGTTTGTGTTATTACGAAACAACAAGAGTTCCCAGATGGTACAGTGGACACATGTGTGACTCCTGTGATTAAAGCATCTTTCTTTCAGCTTAACGAGTGAACCGTCAGCTCGTTCAAACACACGTTAAAGTCCGTTTGGCTCAACACCACCGAACAGAGGCAGCAATATAACATAGCTAACATTAACAGTGCAGTGAATCCTGCTTGTGCCGTGATATTCAGGACTGCAAACCGAGCAGCATCACTGAATTTCAACTTGTTGTGTTTGTGGATATATGACTGTCTTTAATTATCCATAAAATCATCAGATTCTCTGTAAGATTAAAGTCAACTATTGAACGGCATATATTTTGAAGTAAGGGCTTTAAAACCAAGGTAGTACAAACATCGCTAATGTCACATAACTTTCCCGACATGTGGCCAACAGTAATGTTTTAATGTTCTTCATTATAAAAACATTCACGCATAAATAAGTGACATAATATTCAGTACTTACTTCTAAAAGTTTACTCTTCGGCGGCTCCGCTTCTGCCGTTTCTTTCGGCAAAATTATCCACACCACCACCGCGCTATGAAATCTGGGATATGTTGGGCCATGAAGGCTACACCGACGCATCCTTAAAAACGAGGGAAATTAAGGACGCATTTGAGGGCCGCATTTTGAGCAGCCTTTGAATTGGGACAGCCTTCGTAATCGGCCTTAAAATGCAGCCTTTAAGGCTGCAGACCCTGAATTGGGATACAGTCCAAATCTGGTCATTGGTACTTCCTGGCTTGTGTAGTTACTAGGTAACAAAAGCTCAACACTGCCCCTAGCGTCCTGGAGCACTTCCGTTGTGTTTTGGAATTTGCATGTGTTTTGGGGTTTGCGTGTGTTTTGGAGTTTGCAAGTGTTTTGGAGTTTATTAATTTCGAAAAAAAAAAAATCATGATATCAAGCTTGGCCTCACCATGATTCATTATTTCTGAAGCACTGAAACATTGATGTCTGGGACAGCCCAGGGCGTGCTTTGTACCCCATGCGTTTAGTTGTTTTTGTTGTTGTTGTTGTTTTTTTAAAACTTTGCTTAAAAATAAATGAATAATGCTAAGAAAAGGCCGTAGTGCAGTAAAATGGTGGTTTAATAATACTTTTAATCATTATTTGTGTTTGAATCGATCGTGGCTCAAGAGTTGGGAGCTCGCCTTGTAATCGGAAGGTTGCCGGTTCGAGCCCTGGCTTGGACAGTCTCGGTCGTTGTGTCCTTGGGCAAGACACTTCACCCGTTGCCTACTAGTGGTGGTCAGAGGGCCCGGTGGCGCCAGTGTCCGGCAGCCTCGCCTCTGTCAGTGCGCCCCAGGGTGGCTGTGGCTACAATGTAGCTTGCCATCACCAGTGTGTGAATGTGTGTGAATGGGTGGATGACTGGATATGTAAAGCGCTTTGGGGTCCTTAGGGACTAGTAAAGCGCTATATAAATACAGGCCATTTACCATTTACCATTTGAATCAGACCTATTCAATCATATGACACACACACTGTAGGGTGTGGAAAAGAGGAATAGCCTCAGTTTTGGACCTCATTATAAATCATCACCACCATGTGAATTCCCAGTATATACTCGTAGTAATGCCTGCCTGCTGTAACCCCATAAATTCCTTCGGGATTAAGAAAGTATTTCTGATTCTGATAATGTCCTGTTGAAATTTGCAAGTGAGACCTGTTTTTGTTTTCGGTTTTTTGCATTCTGTTTTCCATAAGCTGTTATTTACCATCATTACTGTGTAACTGTGAAAGAAAGGACTTCCAGCGTTGAGAAAAAATATAATTTAGAACATTAAGTCTCAGATGATTTTGTTCTGCAGGATGTGCAAACTGTGACCTTTAATACAAATCAGTTATTACACAAAATCAAAATATGGATTAAAGAGAAAAAGTGTTTATCTGCCATGCATCAGGTCAGCTGTGATTTTGAATGAGTTCTGTATCTGATTTTCCATTTTATGTCGTTCAGAAAGCATAATGTTTATTCTAAGCATAAATTGCAAGTACAAACATACTGATACTTGCCCAGTTGGAATGAGACACATGTGACACTGATTTGATTAGGAGTAGACCATCTGTGTTTACCGACAGTGAGATAAAGTATTTTTCAAAATCCTGGTTGTGTTATCTCATTAAAAGTGCGTGCTTTAAAATCCCCCATGTGGATTTCAAAATATTAGCTTTATTGTAAAACTGCACCTTAAATGTTTTACAGAAAATAGAAAATTTGATGACTAAAATTGCCTTACAAAGATTTTCATTTTTCCCTTACAAATCAATGCATGGAAAGAAAACATTATATATATATTTTTTTGTTTTCTGGCTTGTCTGTTAACCAGTTAACCGGGTCCCCATTCCTGGTAATATTTTAACGCAGTATAAGAGATACAATTTGAATCCATGCAGTGACCAATACAGCACTCATCTCTACTTCAAAACTGGGTACAAACCCACTCCTACCATAGACTGTCAATCTCCATTCCCGCCACCAACTGGGTTTATATGAGGCTAAAGAACTTCACACAGTAGGGAGGAAAACGGAGAGGAGAGGAGATGAGAATGAAAGAGAGATCAAGAGGATGGAAAAATCACACTTTATGTCTGTTCAGTCTTTCCTTGTGGACGGGACAGCAGGAAAACATGTAACACGTAGTAGAGAATTTCCCTTGATAGGTAAATGTGGCTTAATATAGACATATCCTGCTCCTCTGTTTGACCTTAGCTCACATTTTAGGTTTACAGCTCAACTCCTTATACTTGTCAAGTCTACAGGTTCCTATATGCTGATAAGAAACAGATAAGAAATGAAAATATTATTTTTTATGTGTATCTCAGTGGGTGGCACTTTATTTTACAGCTCAGTAATAACATGGTTTGTTTGAACAATGGTAACAGTTCAAACAAAGGATCTTTTTATGACATAAGGGAGGATAATTTTATCATTATAATAAGGTAAAATGTATATCAACCTGTAAACTATTATTATGAGGTTACTATGATATGAATGTCACTATAGTGAACATTTTTTATTCCCATATATTTTACAGGTTCTTTAACTGATTTTTTTCCCCTCATATACATCGTTAATAAATTATTACCCCAAGTTATTGCCCCACATTTACATTTTAATCAGATTTAAGTCAGCCAAAAGCTCAATACAAACCTTTGGCTTGGTTGTTAGTGTGGTAATTAACCCTTACATTCATATTTCATGTCTTCAGAATAACATAGTAACATAATTCCCTTATAAGTGTTTATATAAAATTTTGAAATACAGATCTGTTTACACATGTCTAAATAGCTTGTTGGACTAGAATATATTGGTGGTTAATCTTTAACTATTAATCCATAATAAATATTTTGTCAGAGTGCAGGTAGAGAGAGAGAGAGTATTCTTTTAGGTTTTACAACCTGATTTATCCTTATCATCACACAATCAAATCCAGTTTTGTCTAAGATGTGAAACCATAGCAACAATAATTATTTAAATATATTTTATAGAAAGTAGAAATTGCAAAAACATTTTCTTAAAACAAAAAACACAAAACCGTTATAATCATTAAACACTGCCCCCACTGTTTTATCTTGTAAAAGAAAAGGAAAAGAAACTAAATAACCTGAAAATGTGTTATACTAGGGACAGATTGGCAGCCTGTCCAGGGTGCACCCTGCCTTCTCACCCAGTGACAACTGTGATAGGCTCCAGCACCCACACAAGCCTGAATTGGATAAGTGCAAGAAAATGGATGGATGGAAGTACAAGTCACACTTAAACTATACATTCAAAGAACACTCCTATGAGCCTGCACTGTCAGTTAGGGAAAGTACAATAAAATACACACAGCACATTGCAGATACACAATTGCACATCAGTACATCTGTCATGAAGTAGCTGTGTGCAGGCAGGAATTGGCCTCAAACGCAAACTCACCAAAATGAAACTTAACTCAAAAATGCAGCTTTATTCGCTGAACAGATGAAAAGGCAATACAAACAATACCAAAATAAACTGGGAAATGACTAAACTAATCACACGGGGAGGCACACGAGGAAACACAGCCAAGAGGGAGGACGCGATACGGAACTGAGGGAGAGCACAGACATAATGGGCTGGGAAAGCATGGAATAAAACACAAGGAGGGAAAACAAGGTATCACAGGTTGCCCTTGAGGATCCACACGCAGAACTCCTGAGTTGCGAGTTAAAAATGCACGTTTATTTACAGTTTCTTCACCGAGTGTATTTACAGACTGTGCGGGAATAGTGCTATATACAAGACGTGAGGGGGGTAGGGTTCCAGGGAAAACGGGGAATCACACACACGCTCCACTCTGACCTCTCTCTCCACTAGTGACCAGTCGCTCCTTCTACACACCGCTCAAGGAAACACAGCCTTGCTGATCCCCCAGGCCGTGACACAAGGCATAAGAACTCACAGATACACAGAGGGAGACACAGGGGTTAAAGACACAAGGGGAAATGTAATAAAGGACATCTAAACAGAATAACCAGGGAACCCTTAGAATAAGCAGTAGACCTAAAACATAATAACACCAAATGACAAAAATACAGGAAAACACAAAACAGTTGTGCAGGGTAGAAATCCCAGGACCATGACAACATTAGTAGCTTAGAGCAAAAAGCCAAATGTCTTTGGATCTAAATTTCATAGCTTAATATTTGCACATTGACAGTAAACTCTGTCAGACACAGCTTTCTTCAAAAATATTGTCCAATAAGGTGGATTGTTATAGTATTTTACTCTTTATCATTTGTTCATTACCATGCATTTCTTTCATTTTTATTTTTGCTGTGTGAAATTGCTATCTTTAAACTATATATCGAAATATTCACATTTAAAGTAAAATAATCAAGTTAAAAAGCTTCCCTATTTACTCACCAGTGCCCAGAGTTTTAGTGTAAATTATGTTTCTGCATTGTATTTTTCCTACATCCTCTTCATCTTTAAAAATCACACATAGCCACATGTTCCAGTCGTCAAAACCAACTGGTGTCCCACAAAATAATAGATAAAGCATTACTCTGGAAACAACAAGACCATGTTTATTTTGGTAACACTGCCCAAGAACAAACTGACTGCTTATAAAATTTATTATAAATTACTGCAACTCTACCTGCTTTTAACGTGTTCTCTATGCTAATAAGTCTAATACCAGTGTCCCGACTCACTCCCAGCCACACAAATTAGACTTAGACAGCCAGAAGAATGTCCAGTTCTTCTGGCTGTCACTTTGCCATGTGACGGCCAGCAGAACTGGACATACCAGGCTTCTCAGTTAGCTAAGTTCACTAATGTTAAATGTTAATGTCAATAAAAGAAAGAATGTGATGTTTGTGGGTTTTACATAAAAGTCAAGCAGGTGTTTTGGGGTGGGTTTTTTTTTTTTTTTGTTATTCAATTCAATTCAGTTCAATTCAGTTTTATTTATATAGTGCCAAATCACAATAACAGTCACCTCAAGGCACTTTATATCGTAAGGTAGATCCTACACTAATACATACAGAGAAAAACCCAACAATCATATGACCCCCTATGATCAAGCACTTTGGCGACAGTGGGAAGGAAAAACTCCCTTTTAACAGGAAGAAACCTCCAGCAGAACCAGGCTCAGGGACGGACGGCCATCTGCCATGACCAGTGGAGTGAGAGAAAGAAGACAGAATAAAAGACATGCTATGGAAGAGAGACAGAGATTAAAAACAAGTATGATTCAATGCAGAGAGGTCTATTAATACATAGTGAGTGAGAAAGGTAACTGAAAAAGAAATACTCAATACATCATGGGAATCCCCCAGCAGCCTACGCCTGTTGCAGCATAACTAAGGGAGGATTCAGGGTCACCTGATCCCACCCCAACTATATGCTTTAGCAAAAAGGAAAGTTTTAAGCCTAATCTTAAAATTAGAAATAGTGTCCGTTTCCCGAATCCAAACTGGAAGTTGGTTCCAAAGAAGAGGGGCCTGAAAACTGAAGGCTCTCCCTCCCATTCTACTTTTAGATACTAGGAACAACAAGTAAGCCTGCAGTGTGATAGCGTTAGTGTGCATTAGTGAGCTCTAATGGGGTGATATGCTACTATAAAGTCATTAAGATAAGATGGGGCCTGATTATTTCAGACCTTGTATGTGAGGAGCTGATTTTGAATTCAATTCTTCAATTTAGGATTATATTTAGTCATTATTATCTGCAGCACTGACTTTCTTACTGTTTTCCTCATCTTTGACTTTTTTCATCATTCTTTTTTCACTCCCAGAAAGGATTCCTCTTCATTTCCATTGATTGGCATGAGTCATTAGGATTGTTTAAACAGAATCATTAACACCACTTTCAGGTTTACTCAACAGAATGAGTTGAACAGGTGGGCCCCCACAGGTCAGGTATTTCCAATAGTTCCAGCAGTTTCCAGCTGTTATTGCAAAATTCCCACATTGCACTGCTCTGCTGTAGTTTAAAGTTTGCCAGCCCTCTGCGTCCTCCACTGGCCTCAGGCCCTAAACAGTTGTTTGTGTTGCCTGGTGGCATTTTGGCACCTGACTGCTGTCAAATGTCAAAATAGGTCACATTTTATCCAAATCTGCAGTCACTTTGCAACCCACCTCCACCTTTTCTCCCACTTTCCCTGCTGCATGTGACTCAATCAGCAGAAACCAGTCTGCTTTCACTGATATCTACCAGAGGAGATGGTAAATATAAATTACTGCGGATGGCGATGACAGTCTTCTGGATCCTGGTCCAGTGGTTTTAACTAAAATAAGCTGCACTTGCTTTGTTTGCACACTTGTGTCCATTCCATGCTAAACCATCTCTGTGCGCTACATTCATTTAAAGGCACCCTTTCTACTTTTTTGGGGTCTTTCTCTTTCTGTAGAATGAGCTCCTTACTATCCAGTCTGTCTTCCTTTGTTACTTCTCTTTTTCTTACCATACATTTCTACTTCTTGCAGTGTAGTACTGCCTCTATAATGGATTAAAGAGAGTGTAACAACAATGTTTTCCGCAACACTACCTTTGTGAAGACAGAAGGATTCTAAGTGATCACCTCAAGCAGGGGCACTTGTAGGAGTTGCTTAAATAATTTTTCATGGCTCAGTTTTCACCCATTCCTGCAGGAAAGCTGCATGCTAACTCACTTCCCTTTTAAATCAAATTTACATGAATTTTCAGTGTTGGATGGCCTAATCCTGATTTCATGCACTTTGCAGCCTAAGTCTGCGTAATTTTTTTTTTTTTAATGACAAAAATGAGGATATTCTTACACCTTTAACCCGTAGTGTATGTGATGGCAATTATTAATGAAGTTATCACAAGGCTGTGAATCCTACATCCAGACTGCATCACAGTCCCAAAGCAAGTATTAACTGAAACAGCTAAATCTAAACCTCAGTTAGCTTAGTGTATAGGAAAATGAGTATTGTGAGACATGACTTTAAAATAGTCTGTCATTGTGATTATACCTGGGTGTTATCAACAAATATAATTATATATGAACATCTGACTAATTTATGACTTTTCCTAAAACTGTTAGTTTGAAGGATCATTTAGGAAGCTCCCGATTTTTGTCCAAAAAGCAAAGCAGGGTAACAGCTGGCAGATTATCTAACTACAAACCTAACTGTGATGTAAAAGGAGTGGGTGACAGGGACGGATGCAGAGCGGCATCACTCATTTCTGTTCATTTCTCCAGCTCCAACTTTTGAAATAGATACTGGTGCAACCTCCTCTACTATTCAGTGTGATTGACGCTTCAGCTGACAGAGCTGTCAGCAGCGAGGCAGGAGAGACGCTTTGTGGTGCGCCAGGATTTTATAGCTGAACCATGACCAGGATGCACACTTTTTATTTCTCTGACTGCGTGGTGTTCTCGCCTTTTCACAGTGCAAGCAGTGACCAAAGCCATTAAGATGAAAGTCTAAAGCATGGTGTGGGATGGATGTTGTTCAGGTGAATTTTTCATGACAGAAGACAGCCAGGAATAATCTACTAAAAAAAGAAGACAACAAAGAAAAGTCAAGCCCAAAAGCACATGATTTGCTTTTGGTTTAAACAATTTAAACACAGGCATTAAACCGATGGGATGCATCGACTTAATTTCACTGTAAATATGTAGCCCATAGATATTTAAAGGGGCTAAGTTTTATTTCTAATGTACATGTATATATGATTAGTTCTATTTGTTAACTTTCGTATATCCATATTAGTGGAAATTAAATTTGTTGTTAAGGTGCTTTAATTTTGAAATAAGAAGTCAAGTGGAAGAACAAGCAGAGAGAGCGGGCCGCAAGGAATCCGATTGTTCAGTCTGACGTCACTAGCCGTGTCGGGGCCTAAACTCTGCTGCAGGTCCATATATCAAATGATCACTGTGGCATTACTGAGAGTTGAAAAACTGTCTAAAGTCTTTCATCTTTAATAAAATGATCAGCGTTCTGCTCTACCAGGTGTAACAACTGAGTTTAACATCCAGGCATCCATGAAAACGGAATTTATGACATTTAACGGAGTTAGAAGTTAGCAGGAAGTTAGCTCGCTACCTTCCATCTAAATACAATATAGCATGTCCTGACTGCGGGGTTTTGGAAACAAATTAAAACGTACAGCTTTCTTATCACTTCCAACATAAATGAAGACAGAAAACTAAACAGCAGTGACGTTTGTAGGGTTACTGAAGTTTGGCTAGCTGGTATATAATGATGTGCTACGTGACCGCTAGCGACACAGCTATGTTAGCATAATATAAACAAGCTAACTTTTTTCCCACTTGATAAAAGTTACCGTGAGTGTTCTCAGTGGTCAGGAACAAATGTAATCGCATGGCAGGATGCTGTAAAAGGACCAAACTTCAGCCAGGAGAACAACTGAGATAATCCATCCACAATACGAGGTTAGTCATTCATATACTGCTGCATGGGCTGGGCTGTAGTTACATCCTAAGGTTTTAAAAACTGAGCTTAAATAAATGATTAGCGATAATAAAAGCCGAGGGAGCTCAACGGTGATCACTGACTGTTTTAGGAGCTTTTTGAGATTAAATAGAAGAAAATACAAAACATTAAACATGTTAACAACACAAAAGCCATATTAAATGCAGACTACTTTAGGCCCGGAAGTAGGATTCGTCACGTCATCACTTAATAATTGGATAGCGAAAGGGAAGAGACGGAGGTGGAAGAGCGTGTGGTTGGATCCGGCTAACATCAAATAGGACACTTGTGAGGGACGCCAAGGGTAACCCATCCTGCGTCTACAGCCAAGGAATGTATTAAGGGACAATGGGAGTAAGGGAGTTAGTGCAGCTCGGACTAGCTTTGTATTTCTGCCCAGAAAACCAGTTAGCGGCTAGCTGACTAGGCTAACAGAGTGAGCTCCAACGGGGAGCAAATTACAACAAGAACTGTACGGGACTTAAGACTTCAGACCAGCGAGGCTGGAGACCTGGCCGGTTAGATTTGTAGCTCCGTGGGAGTAAGCTTGCAGCTCTTCTGGTGGTGCGACAGACAACGCGGTGGGCAGTGAGTTTTGCTTGAACTTGACTGGGTGCCTTCAGAGGAGAAACACCTTTTTTGTTTTATTTTCAGGACCGTTGGTTCCCAAGACCACGAGCAGCGATCCAGGCCTGCAACAATGGAACTTGGTGATTGGGACCCATTTAGGTAAAGTAGTGAAGCTTAACATAAAGGACTGTAGTTTACTGCATTTTGATAACAGAAGTGACAGTTTGATTTAATGATTTCATTTTTGTTTTTGCACGTCACTCAGTAAACATTTTTGGTTCAAGTTGGTTCAACTTGAAGATCTTGTTGCATTGTAATGTTCCCAATTTCCAGCTAAAGGTATAGTAAATAGTTATTTGTGTGGCAAGCGTGGGAAAAGGTGGGATGCTGAAGTTTCCAGTGAAGAATTAAACTACAAGGAATTTTCTGAAAACTAGGGGAACAGGAACTGATAACAAACTGGTAAGATAAAGTAAAACGCACTCAGGGCTTGTCTGGTTATTTCAGAGGGTTGAAGCCAGGGTTGCTACAAATATATGAACCTGACACAGTTGCAGTCTTATTATGTAATATCATAATAGATGTTTTTTTTCTATTGAAACTTTAAGACCTCTGGAAGCAGTACTTATTAACAATAACAAGAAACTAATACACTTATGTCAATATACTAATGCAAGAACAAGATTGGGATAAATGAGAGAATATGCTTGTTAAACAATATTCTGAACACAAATAGAGTAGATGTTATATATGACTGCAATTTCAATTAGATAGAACATAAGAAATCAGCAGTTTTTTAGTCCTCACGAGGCACAGGGGAGGTGAACTGAACTGCTTAGTGCAGTACCCCCATGTGTGCACTTACATGTTTTTTGTTGCCCCCCCAGGTCTGTCATGCAAGGGTGTATGTGGATATTGAGAGAGCAATGAACAGTGTGAATATTGTGTTCTACATGTTGCGGCACACCTCAGGAGGTGCATGTGATTGGCTGGCAAGTTTAAATACTCATTGATCTTGGGTCTAGGAACACCTTATGAGCACCTACCAACCATCCTTATATAAACAAATTCCATTACCCTGTACTTATTACATGCAAACAAACTACATATCTAATATGTGAACCCAGCCCAATTTTTACTCTTTAAGTGTGCGTGTGTGTGGGTGGGGTGGGGGGGTGGGGGGGGGATGGGAGATATGTGTGTATTTACATCATTTATGTTAATGAGAGTGTGGGGAGTGAGTTGGAGGGTGGGGTGGGCTGCTTTTAACTATGTAAAGCACTTTGTGCTACATTTTTTGTATGAAAAGTGCTTTATAAATAAAGATTGATTGATTGATTGATTGATTGATTGATTGATTGATTGATTGATTGATTGATTGATTGATATGCTTTTTATGAAATAAATGTTTAAAGGAAAATAAGAACATTTTTCAGGACTATAGTTAATTTACATGCTCCATTTTCAGGGTATTTCTTGTCCTGATATTTAATATTTTGGCACAGTGTCACACTCTCATAGCTTCCTAAAACACTGGAGCAGAGCAGAGCATGTTTTGCTATTATGGCACTGCAGAATCTCTGCTCTCAAAATGACCTAAGCAGGACATCAAAGAAAGTCCTAGGCAGTTTATTAACAAACAAATAATACATCAGCTACAATTGCAAGCTTTTGATTGAATTATTTATAAGAATAGAGGATATACTGCATGCATGTTAATGTATAGGACTTATTTACACATTAAAAGTATACATAGATGCTGATGCGGTTCACTTGTAAGCCACAAGGGGAAAAAAGTAGAGGCAGACTGTCTAGTTCATCACTACAAATTAAGATAACCAAAAAAGAAGCCCAGAGACTGCAGGCTCACAGCTGGAATTGAAGTTTGTGATCAAACCGTACGGGTTATTGGCTTTAATTAGGCCTAACAGCCTGGGGCTGTGTTTGTAGTTTTATCTGTGACATCTGGGAGCAACACAATCTTCCTGTGCAGGGATCATTAGAGCCCACCCCTCAGTCAACTCAGGCACAGGTAACGGTGTTAACTGGAGAACAATAACACGGTAAACTCTGACCAAAAGCATTCGTGAGTTAAAACAAAAGAAAAATAGGTTAATTGAGCTCTCCATTTTCTAGGAAGTTTTCAAGTACAAACATTTTCATTTCGTGAGATTAGTCTTAAAAGCTTTAAGCGATTGTGCAGAAGTTGGTGGAAACTTATATGTACTTATAAATGGAGCATATGAGCAATGGGAAATGGACTCCATCAAAGGGATCCAGTGTCCTATGAAGGTTTTTTTTTTTTTTTTTTTTTTTTCTAAAAAGAAAAAAGGAAATCTTGTTGACACTTTTTGGCATTAATTATACTCTAATGTCCCACCCGTCTAACCTGTAAATAATGCACTGTACGTGTAAATTCTGCCAAAAGTTTGGACTTTTCAGCTCAATTCCTGTGGCTCTGTTTTGCATAATCCAAAGCCATTTCCACACAGCTTGCCTTACCTATAATGAGGGGAGCACAGTAAAGGGCATATTATAAATGTCATTCCATGCACTATTCAAATGAACAAGCCAAGGGTATATTGGCAAACATTACAGCACTTCTTTGCAAGATGAAACAGTATGTGTGAGCTCAATTTCTGAGCCAACTATATGCTTTGCTTTATGCATTTAAATGTTTACCACTTTCTTCTCTCTTGAAACTCAAAGATGTCTTAGGAACTTAGACAAACTTGTCCAAAACACATTAAAAAATTATTTAAATGATAATTCTTCACACTTTGGTAATCCTTTCTATTACAACTTGATAATAATGCCATAGTGGTGTAATAAGGTGGAAAAGCAAGTTATTACCGCTTTAGGACTAAAGTAAAGTTCCAGTATTATTAATACAAGTTTCTAACCCCTTATTACTCAATAACATAGACTTACTTACTTAATATTACTTTGTTATTCCTTTTTTGTTTTTTAACTTACTACCTGATTATTTACCAAGATGTACTAGAACATGCTGCCAACATTTTCTTTGGCTCCATAGTCCATGATGCGCGTCGAAGCAGCTATTGAAAGAAAGAGAGATTTTGTTTTACACTACTGAATTATGATGTAGAACAACTCTGATCAAACAAATCTTTTCCTGTGTCTTCACTTTGATTTCACTTCCACTTGTGAAATCAAAATCCGCCCCTATTCTTACTGTTTTATTATACAAAAGTAATCCTTTTTCCTTTATGGATATTTTATTGAAGTTCATGTTTTTTGTCAGACATGGTTGGAAGAAAGGCATTAGTTCACGAGGCACTAAATAAAATAGTCAGCACATTTTCCCAAACTTCATAAAGAGTATGAATTTACAGGTATAGATTCCTGACATTTTCTCAGAAGCAACAATAAAGAGGATAATGCCTGAGATTAATTTTCTGTTCTTTAGCATGCAAAAGTGTATTTCATCTGGGCTGCAATAGATGTAATGAAACTCAGCATCTCTGGTTTATTTAAAGTCCTCAGTTCCCTCTGGTCTTCATCGTGTCATTATACTCCTCCATGTTGTGTGCTCAGCTTATGTTTTTGTTATGCTTGCTGGTTCTATCTAATAAAGCTGCACTTTGAGTTGACTTTTGTCTGAGGGTCTTTTGTGCTGTGTGGTAGGTGGGTCTGCTGTCCACCTACCACACAGCACACCTTGACAATATTTTCTGTTACTGCAGTATGCAGAGGACTTCAGCCATGAACTGATTACACACTGGATTGTGAATTCAAATGATTTTCTTGTAACAGTCGATTTCATTTTCAGCAATCAAGTTCAACCTATTGGATTTGTATTGTTAACTCACTGAAGTGTTATTGGGATAACAACAACTAAAGAAACATAGATTAATCTGAAAGGAACAAATCAGGACTTAAAACCTAACCTATGAAAAGAGAGAAACATATTTTTGTTTTGTTTTTTTATTTAATTCCTTCTGGGATTTAGATCCAACAGGTAAAGTATGCATAGTATGCGCCCGCGCACACACACGCACACACACACACACAAACACACATGCAGCTATTACCCATTTCTTGTTTTTATACTTAAATGATTGTTGAATAAAGACATTGATCTGACACGTGTAAAATGGTAAGTATTTGTATAGCGCTTTTCTAGTCCCTAAGGACCCCAAAGCGCTTTACACAACCAGTCATTCACACACACATTCACACATTGGTGATGGCAAGCTACATTGCAGTCAATGCGCCCCAGGGTGGGGCAGAGGAGAGGCTGCTGGACACTAGCACCACCGGGCCCTCTGACCACCACCAGTAGGCAACGGGTGAAGTGTCTTGCCCAAGGACACAACGACCAAGGCTGTCCAACCCGGGGCTCAAACCGGCAACCTTCCGATTTCAAGGCGAACTCCCAACTCTTGAGCCATGATTGCCCCCGCTCAAGTTTGTCCTGTTGGATTTGTATTGTTAACTCACTGAAGTGTTATTGGGAGAGCAACAACTAAAAAAACGTAGATTAATCTGAAAGGAACAAATAAAGGTTAACTGGTAGGTGGGGGAAGACGAGGTTACATCAGGTGAGGAGCTGCAGTGTCCCTCCTTTGGAACAAGCAGAAGTGTTTTTTTCTTCTTTTTCAGGAACTCTTTCATGAGCACTTTTTTCTCAAGGTTGAGGGTTTTCAACTCATCGTTTGTTTCTGCATGTTGCTTCTCAAGTTTCAAGCATCTTTTCTCCACTTCTTCTAATTTTGCTTGTTTTTCTTCAAGCTTGTCTCTCAGTTCTTTAGATGTTGCTTCCTGTAGGCCCTGTATGGGCAGGGATTGCTCAGTAGGTAGAGTGGTGGCCCCATGATCGGAAGGTCAGGGGTTCGATTCCCCTGAACAGCTACCCTGAGGTACCCCTGAGCAAGGTACCGTCCTTACACACTGCTGCCCACTGCTTCACTGAGTGAATGGGTTAAATGCAGAGAGGAATTTCCCCACGGGGACCAATAAAGTACACTTTCTTTCTGTATTAGCTTTGCCGTCTGTATGTCTCTGTTGTATTTTCTTGTGCATGTCTTCCAACTGCTGTTTTCTACTCTGGATTTCTTGAAGCATACACAGCAGGTCTTCATGTGTTTTCTCTAGTTGTTGCTTATACGCCTACATTTCAGTGTTTTTGCACTTCAAGTTGTTATTAGAAAGTTCTTGAAGTTCTGTGTTTTTTCCTCAGCATTTCAGTGATCCTACTCTGCATCTCTGACCATTGCTTTTCCAGTTTTTTCTTTTCTCCTTCCAGTTCAGTTGTTTTGTACTTCATTTTATTATAAAATTCTTGCAGTTTTAGATTTTTCCTTTCAAAATCCTGGAGAATACGTTTTTCTTCTTTCTGTTTGATGTCCTGTTGCTCTTTCTCTTGGAGAATTTCTTTATTTTTTTCTAGAGCTTCATCAAGCTTTGCTTGCAAGCCTTCATTGTGTTTCTCGATGTACTGAAGCTTGGAATCCATTTCTTTTTGTTTGATGTTTGCTCTTTCTCTTGAAGAAACTCTTGATTTTTGAGCAGTGTTTCATCAAGCATTGCTTTTAGCGACTGTTTAACTGTATTTTATCTCCATGTCTTTGAGTTTGCACTGCATCTCTCTCTTCATTTCTTCATTTTTTTTCCCAGAGCTTCATCAAGCTTTCCTTGGAGCTCCTGATTCTTTTCGTCTTGGAGATCACATTGTTTCTCCTCAATAATGCATTCCTTTTCTTGAAGCAGGTAAGACGGTTTTCTAATTCAGCACTCTTTCTCTCATTTTCTTGCATCAGGAACATAATATTCTCTCTGTTCAAGAGATTTTCATTTTGCATTCCTTCCAAGCGCTTCTCCTCTAGTTCTACTTGTTCATCCCAAGTAAAAGAACTGAGGTAAGGGTCTTCTGGTTCATCCCAGCGAAGAGAGCTGGGGTAAACTTCTTGTGTTTCTTGGTGTTTTCCCTGAGACATCTTGGAGTGTGTAGAAGTGACTATGAAAAGGATCCAAATGTTTTAAAATGTTCAACTAATCAGTAAAGTTTCAATCCCTGTTATTATTATTTTTTAAATGTGTTATTGCAATAACATACAGCAGAACACACATTATATGATTAATAAGACACTGTAACCCAAGTTAATATTGTTTGATGTCAGTTGTATTTTATATATTTGGGGACTGTCCTTAAATGAGCGTGAGTAGTTGTATTTTCATTGCTGTAGTTCTTTTGTACTTTTGCTTTTGGTGTATTGTTCCATTGTCAGTCGTGCCGCACCTTTCAGTCGCAATTTGTTTTTCAGATGTTAACTTCATACGTCATATTTTAGTAATATGTGAACCTTTGTTATAGTGACATGTTTTCATATCATATATAACATCAGTTTGTTTTAAATGTTTTTCTTCTGTGTTGTCTTTAGTATAACGTGTAATGTTGATCATCCACAATGCAAGGTGTCGCACAGTTAAGCAGCATGATTCATTATTGAAGAATGTCATAAACAGTATATAATGGTTTTCTTATCAGTTTTTGACATTTTCCATGAAATGGTTTTCAAATTTAGTCAGAGGTACCCCCCCACACTCCCTAGCAGATCATTACATGGAGAAACCTTTGGAATGCAAGCATGCTGATCCACACAGGTATGCACACATGGGTATTCACAGACGCGGACTAAAGCTTTCTTGGCTGCTGCCTCAAAGCACACTGTGCGCTGTCTATCTTGCGTGCTGCACAATATCGTTTATTACTTAGTAAATACTGATATCTATGACTAGCTAGTTTATTGTGATGGTGCTTTGTTTTCTCTATTATTATGTTGCTCTTTGTTGTTTGCTGTCTCCTCTGTTTGTTTTTGTTTGTTTGTTTGTTTGTTTTTTTTCTCCATACAGGTGACCCAGGAGTTTTTTTTTTTTTTTTTTTTTTTTTTTTTTGTCTCTCTTCCCCCCCCTTCTCACCGTCTCTTCTCCCCTTTGGTTTTCTTTCTTTCTCTCCCCCTCTCTCTCTCATTCATTCCCCCTGTCCTATTTATTAAAAAAAAAAAAAAAAAAAAAATGACAAAGGATGAACTGAAGCTCTGCCATCACGTAATGTCGCATACTGCTGTTTCTGATGTCATTTTAAAGGAAGAAAAAAAAAAAAAAAGAGGTACCCTTTGCTCAGGGGTACCTCAGGGTAGCTGTTCAGGGGAATCGAACCCCCGACCTTCCGACCATGGGGCCACCACTCTACCTACTGAGCTATCCCTGCCCTTAATGTTAACTTAATGTTCTTGGTTTTAGGTTCTTAGTTTTAGTCTTAGGTGTGTCTGCTTTTCCCCCCTCGTTTAGTGGACTAAGAAATTAACTGTCAGGAACCATCGCCATTTCCAGCTGTTTTTTTTTATCTGAGTGAAGAGATGTGGGAAATAACAAAGTACAAATACTTAATTACTGTGCTTAAGGAGAATTTTCAGGTATCTGTACTTTACTTAAGTAGTCATTTTTTGTGACAACTTTTACTTTTCCCCTTACATTTCAAAATGGGCTTGTTAATTTTGTTTTAAGGTGTTTGATGGATGGTATTTTGTCACTGCGGACCATTAAACAACAAGGCTAAACTGCAACATAGGAAAGGAAGTCCTGTTTGCCTATGAATCACCAGGGTTTGTGACATAAAACCAATGAAAGAGCCAAAACTGTGTGGCATAGTCACTGGCTGAAGTGGGCCAGTGTTTTTATTCATTTATTTTGCACATCATATGAACGACCGCAGGACGTGGTTGCAGTACTTCAGCAGCTAGTACTGCAAGATGAGCGAGCATAAAATGAATAATATTTTTTTAAGTGGCAAGTAATTTCAAATGCAATATTGTGTGTTCAGTTCTTAAGAGTATTATTCGTTTCATATTCTCGTTTTTGTTTGGTTGAAAGGATTTATGGTTAAAGTCTTATAGTTTTCTCATAGTGGGTTTAATCGTTTGTTTTCGGTGTATTCTTTGTCTGTTTCCCAAGTCATGTCTCTGTTTATTGTCCCTTTGTGTTTGTCATGTCTGTATGTGTCAGTCTCAGTGGTAGTTTCCTGTTTTATTTTGATAGTCTCTTGTCCTGCTCTTACTTATGTTTAACTTTGCGTCCCCTGTCATTTGTCTGTTCTTGTTTTGCCCAGCTGTGTTGCATCTTCCTAATTACCTCATGTGTGTATTAATAAAGCACATTGTGGGAAAACACTGAACTGAACACACATTTACTTCATTTTCTATGTCTGTTTGATGATAACTACAGAAAAAGTGGGACATCTGGGCCCTTTGTTTAATCTTATGCAATCCCTTTTCTGTTTTTTTTTCCCTTTTTTATTATAATTTTTCTTCTTTTCAGACTCTTGAATCAAACCATAATTCTGTCACTGTGATATTCTGGTTGTCCATTAGTTTTAATAGTGTTATAGAGTAATTTGCTTTATGACGATGCACAGTTTAACAATTGACCATCCTAATATTCTATATCGAAGCACTTAGACTTTTCTGTTTTTTCCCCTCAAGATGAGCACTTTAGATAATGTAATTTGTGTTCTAAGGAATTCATGTTCTGAACATTTTTAATAAGCAGAAATGCATTTGTGCTCTTGAAATATTTAAGGACTCTTGCAGGGCTAATTTACCACTTTTCATCTCATTGACTGGGTGATGAATAATCCTTTACCGTAAACATTTTGTCATTCCCTATTATGTACTGTAAAAAGAGCAAAGGGAGACGCTAAAACTTCCTTGTGTATAATGTGATAAATTTATCAGTGTGGAAGTAAAAATTTATTTTGCAAAAATATAAATGAAAACTAACGTAAATCAACCAACATCTTGAGCTTGCAGGCAAAGAAATCCCTCCCTTCGGTAACATCCTCATTTGCCTGGGTTTAATGGAGAAAACACCCTGATACACACCAGTTTGTTACCTGCTAACAGAGCCACTGTAAACTCCAGTTTAACCAAAGCACTTACGGTTTAGTGGTGTGAACATGGGCAGCATACTTGAAGTTCCTTATTCTCTTCTAAGGGATTTTAGACCTTGACCTTCTGGTTACAATCAGGCTTCGGTAACCTCAGAACCATTAGTACGTACGATTTAATACAGCACCTTAAGCTTAATTGCTTTTTACTCTGACACACATAACACTGCAATAATTAAATATGAACCTCACATCACTGAAGTGGTCTACATATATGGAAGGAAAAGCATATCTGCTTATAAATGTAAATGCATTACAATGAGTCATCCAGTAAAAAGGTAGCGCAAAAATAAAAATAGCTGAAAATGCCATCATATGACAAGTAGTGGGATGTAGCAAGGTTTCTTAGTCTATCTATCTATGAGCACATTCACGTGGAAGCAGTGGAAGCTTCTGACCAATCACAAACCTGGTAACAAAGTGAGGCTAAAGACACAATACACAGCATAAGACGGATGTGAAACTCATTTTAAATCGAGGGTCACATACAAACCTGCTTTCATCTTAATATATCTTCATCTTAGGTTGGGTCTTAGACTCAACCTCTCTGGGTACATCTCAGGCCCTCTAAAGTACGGAGGCCTATCTCCCCTCACCACACTCCCTGCCGGTGGCTGATACCCTCAGACGTTGGTGTGTTGGTGATCCTTGTCGTCTGGGGCTGGGCGCTCATGTATGTACCGGCTCACTCCTGGTGGCCGATTGGCAGGGCCGGGTGCCTGTGGCCCGGCTGGGCTCCTTCCGGGGGGTGGGATGCCCTCGGCCCTCTGGCCTCTGGGCCTGAAGCTCGGTCCTCTCTGGCACAGCTGGCTGCCGGCAGAGCCCGCGGGCATGCCACTGCAACCCCCTCTGGCCTCTGCTCCGTAGCTGCGGGGTGACCTCTCGTTTGGGGCTCTACTCAGCTGTTCCCAGGAGGGTGGCACGGTTCCCCCCCTTTGGTGGTCCTCTTCGGGTCCTTTTACTCTGGGGCCTGTGGATATCTGGGGCCTGGATCTCCTCCATACCTGCTTCATACCCTGGTGGACGGGGCTATGGCTCCCCACACTCCCTAGCAGATCGTTACATGGAGAAACCTTTGGAATACAAGCATGCTGATCCACACAGGTATGCACACAGGTGTACACACGGGTATTCACAGACGCGGACTACATCTTTCTTGGCTGCTGCCTCAAAGCACATTGTGCGCTGTCTATCTAATCTGATAATCTGCTAGCTAGTTTATTGTGATGGTGCTGTTTTTTTTATTATGTTGCTCTTTGTTGTTTGCTTTCTCTTCTGTTTTTTTTCTCCATACAGGTGATCCAGGTGTTTTGTTTGTTTGTTTGTTTTTTCTTTCTTCCCCCCCTTCTCACCGTCTCTTCTCCCCTTTGGTTTTCTTTCTCTCCCTCTCTTTCTTTCATTCTTTCTCCCTGTCCTATTCCCCTGTCATGTCTGTCCCGTTTGTAGCAACCGAAAATAAAATAAATTCATAATTATAATAAAGGTCAATCAAATGGACCAATATGGCAAGGCCATGATGATCCACTTGGTAACATAAATCCGCTTGGCATCTTTCTTGGCCTTAAGACAACAATTCTGGCACAGACCTCTTGTCAGGTGTTTTTATCCAGGTTTTTATCTAAGTTCTGTCTCATCTTGGTGCTGAGACTTGTGATTTATGTATTACTGACGAAGAGCACTCGACTAAAAAAAATGTTAAATGTATCTCTCAGAAAGAAGCATCTTCCACTTTTTTCAGGGCTACATCATCGTCATCACATTTTAACAACAGAAAACAGTCCAAGGTTGCATTTTATTCTCCATATCTGAATGCCCACTGGATCAGATATCCATTTGGCATTTCTTTGTAAGGAAAAGTTGTGTGCCTCTCTAAAAAAGAAAAAAAAAATGGTGGTGGAGGAAACCTTGGTTTATATGTGTGTATGCAGAGGTGGGTAAACAATAGTAAGTCCACCACCTCTTAAATATATATTTTACTTTCTGTTACATCACTTGAATGTTTGACCTTCACCATGCAGAATGATTTATGAGCACAGTTTGACGTTACAAGGATGTTTTTACACTGGAGGAGGAAAGTTTCCTCAGAAGAGAATTTAACCTATTAGCATCCACCAAGTTGTGGGGGACAGATTAAAGACCCTTTGTTGTGTTTGTAGCATTATGACGTTTTTTTATGGGCAGAGCTGAACTAGTAACAGAAAGTGACATTTCTGCTTTACTTTGTGGAAAACCAAGCATTGTAAATAAAAATACATACAAATCTATATTGAAGCATACATTGCTGGACATTGAATAGTGATATTTTTAATGCAGTTGTACAAAATGTATACAACCATTTTCTACCAGAGCTTCCACACGCAATCTGATCTTTCTGCCCTCTCCTTTAAAACTATCAGTGATTTCACGTGATACAAAGGCTTAGCTAAGTTTGTGTTAATTTCTAGTATGATATAAATATAAGAAGATATCACCTTATGCCCCTTTGTTTTTTACATCCTGCAAGTTACAAGTCCATACGGGTATTCTAATTTGTTTACTTGCTAGTTTTGCAAACACAAATGTTGGTAATGTGATACATTTATTATTCCTTGATTTTATTTGATAACCAGTGGGGACCTCGAAATCCTGAAATGTGCACTGAATAATTTCATTTACTTTGATCTGTCTGTTAAAAGAATTGCAACTATAAACCTCTTCATTTTGCTTAAAATGGTGTCTTCAAGGTGATGCATAATTGACCCATTTTGTGCAGAAGAGTCGACTGACATGTCAAATGCCTTCATTTATGTGAGGGTTGGCAAACAAAGTTGATACCCATGACTGTGATGCTTGTTATCTCCAAGTGGTGTTTTAGATTTGTCATGCTCACTAACACAAAGGGACCCTAGGTGTGTTGCCCTTACTTCATAGTATACCCCTCAGTGGATAAGAGATGTACAGTGGGGCAAAAAAGTATTTAGTCAGCCACCGATTGCGCAAGTTCCCCCACCTAAAATGATGACAGAAGTCAGTAATTTGCACCAGAGGTACACTTCAACTGTGAGAGACAGAATGTGAAAAAAAAATCCATGAATCCACATGGTAGGATTTGTAAAGAATTTATTAGTAAATCAGGGTGGAAAATAAGTATTTGGTCAATAACAAAAATACAACTCAATACTTTGTAACATAACCTTTGTTGGCAATAACAGAGGTCAAACGTTTACTATAGGTCTTTACCAGGTTTGCACACACAGTAGCTGGTATTTTGGCCCATTCCTCCATGCAGATCTTCTCGAGAGCAGTGATGTTTTGGGGCTGTCGCCGAGCAACACGGACTTTCAACTCCCGCCACAGATTTTCTATGGGGTTGAGGTCTGGAGACTGGCTAGGCCACTCCAGGACTTTCAAACGCTTCTTACGGAGCCACTCCTTTGTTGCCCGGGCGGTGTGTTTTGGATCATTGTCATGTTGGAAGACCCAGCCTCGTTTCATCTTCAAAGTTCTCACTGATGGAAGGAGGTTTTGGCTCAAAATCTCACGATACATGGCCCCATTCATTCTGTCCTCAACACGGATCAGTCGTCCTGTCCCCTTGGCAGAAGAACAGCCCCATAGCATGATGTTTCCACCCCCATGCTTCACAGTAGGTATGGTGATCTTGGGATGCAACTCAGTATTCTTCTTCCTCCAAACACGACGAGTTGAGTTTATACCAAAAAGTTCTACTTTGGTTTCATCTGACCACATGACATTCTCCCAATCCTCTGCTGTATCATCCATGTGCTCTCTGGCAAACTTCAGACGGGCCTGGACATGCACTGGCTTCAGCAGCGGAACACGTCTGGCACTGCGGGATTTGATTCCCTGCCGTTGTAGTGTGTTACTGATGGTGACCTTTGTTACTTTGGTCCCAGCTCTCTGCAGGTCATTCACCAGGTCCCCCCGTGTGGTTCTGGGATCTTTGCTCACCGTTCTCATGATCATTTTGACCCCACGGGATGAGATCTTGCGTGGAGCCCCAGATCGAGGGAGATTATCAGTGGTCTTGTATGTCTTCCATTTTCTGATGATTGCTCCCACAGTTGATTTTTTCACACCAAGCTGCTTGCCTATTGTAGATTCACTCTTCCCAGTCTGGTGCAGGTCTACAATACTTTTCCTGGTGTCCTTCGAAAGCTCTTTGGTCTTGGCCATGGCGGCGTTTGGAGTCTGACTGTTTGAGGCTGCCTCATCATCTGTATTTTATACAGATGATGAGTTCAAACAGGTGCCATTCATACAGGTAACGAGCGGGGGACAGAAAAGCTTCTTACAGAAGACGTTACAGGTCTGTGAGAGCCAGAGATTTTCCTTGTTTGAGGTGACCAAATACTTATTTTCCACCCTAATTTACGAATAAATTCTTTACAAATCCTACCATGTGAATTCATGGATTTTTTTTCACATTCTGTCTCTCACAGTTGCAGTGTACCTCTGGTGCAAATTACTGACCTCTGTCATCATTTTAAGTGGGGGAACTTGCACAATCGGTGGCTGACTAAATACTTTTTTGCCCCACTGTATGTGCAAGCATGATTGGGAAAGCTCCCAGTCAAACAGGACTAGACTGGTTGGCAACCCCCTTGTGACCACCAGTCACTAGAGAAAAATATGTATTTCCTGATTGGTTGGAGTCCCTTGCAATTGCTAGGTGAAGTTCCCACTCAGGCATGCTATGGCTGCTTTGGCTGTTAGCAGATTGCCTTAGCTGGTCATAATTTGTATGGAAGATGACGACTTTCTCCATGTGGAATACACATTTTTCCCTAGTGACTGGTGATCGGCAGGGGGTTGCTGATCAGTTTAGACAGTTATGATCAAAACCCATCTTGCTAAATATATTTAATGCATTCCCAGCAGTTAAAGTGAAATATAGAACTGTTTTTCGAAAATAATAAACTAATGACAGTATTTTCATTCATAAATTGTTTTACTGAAACAAAATTGTAAGAAAAATCTAATCATCACTTAAAGTTTGCCAAAGATCTTACAATGCAATGAGCATGAGTGCATCAGATTCTGTATTAAATATCTTAAATATTCTAATGTGCTAAGTTTAAAAGGCACATACTGAAAGATACTGACTCTTCAGAGTTGGTGTATGTGGCTGGAGGAGGGCTACTTGCAGTGAGCTGCAGGGAGGCCCTGCATGGATGGATGGATTTTTGTTATGCTACTGCTCAGCTGCACTGATAGTGACATTGCTCAGGTATTTGCTTTTCAAAATATGTTTTGCAGCTATGGCTTCTCAGCAGTCAAGGCAAATGCTGAAGCAGGACAAGATTCTTTGAAACTTGAAGAGATTTAAAAAGCCGCCCCCCCCTCCCCAAAACAAAATGAAAAAGAAACAAAACAAGCAAACTGCATTATCTTTAAAAACACATCCACAATGTTTTGCATGCAACACCACCCATCAGTTACACACACTGTGAGTGCATGTTGCCTCAATCATTGGTTACTCAAACGCAGTAATTGTTTTCCCAAGAAGTAACAGGAAAGAGTAACACATAGCTCAATAACACTTCCTCTCTAATGTGCTTCGCTCAACTGATTATCCCCCTTGATGACACTATTACTCTTCTCCCCTGGCAAAACTGATAGACAACAAATTGACTGCATAAACTAAGCTTCAACCCACCACTATCGACATTAACTGGAGCTTTTCTACCTGTTTTTCAGGGTCTCATTTGGGGATTGCTTTCCCATGGTTAAATGAACCAAGAAAGTTTTGTGCTTAATTCTCAGTGAGCCCTCTGTGGTGCACAACATTTAAGTTCAAGACGAATCTTTTAGCTCAAAGCTTTTGGGGCTACAGGAAGATGGGCCTAACACACTTCTCAGCTTAAATGCTGCACTCTGCAATGCTTAGGTGCTCTGAAGTCTAAAGGCACTGCTGCATGATTCACTAAAAGCGCTGTTTACAACAGCAGAGAGTGTCAAAAAGGTTGTTTGCAACTTTGGATTAGGTAGAGGTCTATACATTTTTTTTCTCTGTGAAACTGACAGTTTCTCTGCAGCAATTGCTTAGACTTTTAAAATGGCAAAGATTTCATGAACCACTATGATTGTATAAAAGCTGAAAGTTTTTATGACATAGCTATCTTCTGATGATAGGGGCAGTTGTCTGGTATCAGAGTATTTTTTGCTTTTTAGTGTAAATGACAAACTCTTTCAGTCAGTGATTATCTGTCTCATTATTTCTAGCAAAGACCTTAAACATAGTAGCATTGGCTAAGTCTCCAGTTACACAGGCTTAGAAACCAGTCAGCATCAAACCTGACAACCACCGATCACGAGGGGAAAATATGTGCTTTGTGACCAGTTGTGAGTGATTGCTGGCAGTTGTGGATTTTGAATTGGTTGCAAAGAGATAACTGGTGGTGCAATGAAAGCCTCCTTGTGAACGCTTTGGTTGTTAGCAGGTTACATGAAAGATGTCATCTTGTCTGCAGACATTCACACATTTCTTACCAAGTGGTGGTGAAACTGAAAAGTGCGATGGTAAAAAAAAAAAGTGCACTATCCTTCAGAAAAAGTTGGGCTGTTTTGAAATTTGTTGGTTACAGCAGTAAGGCGCCACTTTTACTTTGAAGGTGAACACTCCGTTTTGTTTTGAGTTACATTTCTTCAAGTTTCACTACAGTTCAGTCACTGCCAGCAACCAAAGCAATTACAAGATGGTTTCTGCCGCAAAACCCTCACAGCATGAGGGCCTCGACCATTTAGCAAGCGGTTACTGGGGGTTGCAGGTTCAGTTGTGAAAACATTTATAGTGCCGTACCGAAATTTCTTTATAAGTGCTCTTGCAAGGACCACTTGCATGGAAAACATCACCAACAGGTTGCCATTTTACCTGCAGTTTGCCAATTTGTCTGCAAACAAAAATAACATGTTACCAACTTCCATGGAAAGTGAAGGCGGCAATGTGCTAGAGAACAAAACAGCCGCATGGAAGTTTTTGGTACAGCACCCTCTTTGCAACAGATTACATCTTGCCACAGTCAAAAAAAACTCCAGCAACCACTCACTACCTGGTTGGGGAATATTCATTTTTCTTTAGTAACCACAAGTTGCCAAACGGTCTATAGGCCTGTGTGACTGAGGCTAGAGTAACTATTTTAGCTGCAATAATCACATCCATGGTTGTCCACGGATGTGTTTATAAATGAAATGTGGTAGCTAGCTGACAGCGTGGGGTGATTCAGTGTCAGGCTGTGTATATCCAACCCCGAGCCTGACATCTGTCCAGCATGAATAATGACAGCACTTAAGTAATCATCCACTCCTAAAGTACAGCTGTTTTGTGTGTTTTTAATAAATAAATATTCCTGGAATCATTGTTTTTACATTGTGCTCATTTAAATGCAGCTCTATATATATATATATATATATATATATATATATATATATATAAAGCTCTATAATGCAAAATACTGTGATGGTATTTTACATTATAGAGGAAACAGGTAAAACGAGTAGGAAATACACAGGAAATACTTTTTAGCACTATAAAGTATCGTAGCTTCCTGTTTGCCCAAGGTAACTTAATAATAATGGAAGATAAACTGATTTTATGAGTGAGATTAAAATGGGATCAGAGGGGACGATGTGATTGTGATTGTCTGACTCTTGGTGGTGATTTTGTGTTCTCTCAGCTAACGTATTCGTCCTGCTTCGGCCTCTTTTTCTACATTGTTCAGCCCTGAGCCATGATTGCATTTGCATATTTGTCCACCAAAACTGCTAAATTATTTGTCTAGACCCATGCGAATTTTCCAAATTTCTTGTTCCATACACATATTTGAACCCAGTTTAAAGACAGCAGAAGCCTGTGTATCAGAACAGTCGCTGGCCAGAGTCTGATTGAAGTACAAGATATCTTAGATTGAAATGTTGCAAGACAAAGTTGTTGTTTTTTAAATTTGCCTTTTGTAATTTTCTTTGTCTTATTCTTGTTCCTATTATGTGAGACATAATATGGCAGCACCTCAGAAAAACATATTCTTTGGCACCTTGACCTTTGCACATGCGAATATGCATTCAGATTTAAAGTGTATTGTGTGTTTGACCTTCATAAGAGAACATTTTCTCGTCTGAACTGTGGCGCTACTTCATCCATCGAATCACCGCAGGAACAATTGGACACAAAATCACCCAGGGAGTTTTATTTTGATCTGTATAAGCCTTTAGAAGAAAAAGAAAATCAAATGCAATGTTTACACTGAAAATACATCTTAACAATGAGGGCATGATGCCGCATTTCAAATAGTCACAGTTGCAAGAAGCACTGGAGCTACTCCAAAGGGAGAGTGACTCTCCAGCTCACGTACAGTAATTCTTATCTGTTTCTCCTTAATTTCTCACTAGCTATTAGCAAAACCGGGACACTTATTAAGAAACGTGGTATCTGATTGACTTCAGCCCAAATTGGGGTATTTTTCTTTTATGACTGAGGAGAACAATAAAACAATAACCTAATTTCACGATCACCGCATAGCAAAAGATTATGGTTATCTTCTGATTCCACTGCGATGGGTGATTTGGCTTCAGAGGATTTCGTTCAGATGAAGTGACTGAGTGACTGAGAGTGACTGCAGTCTCCTGGAGTCGCCTGCCATCTCTCCCATATGCCACAGTTTCATAATGATTTCATGCCCCAGCGAGTTGCTCATTCTATTGAAAAGAAACGCGTGTTCCCTGCAATTTATTATTAGCTTCCATTTTGTTGAACAAACGAGTACAAACAAGCCACTCACACCTTGGTCATCATGTCATAGTCTGGTTTTTGACCATGAAATCATGATATTTGCGGGGATTTCTCATTATTGTTGTACAACATTGTGGAAAAACTACAAAGAAATCAGGATTACTTCTCGGGTTAAAGCAATTTACAGTGTTATTGTATTAAAAGGTCAGGAAGAGAAACGTGTCATTTCACAATATCTATTATTTTTAATGGCTTGGTTGTTGTCAACAGCGTTAATGTGAACATAATTAGATTATTATGATATATCAATACATTTATATGTCTTTTAGATCTGAAAATGAAAGACGATTTGGATTTTAAAAAACACACAGACGAATGCAAGGCAGTATTCAGATAATTACTTATCAAGCTGATGACTATGTGTGCATGGTCTCTATTAACCTCAGTTAACCTTTCAACTTTTAAAAAGAGTTAACAAGGATGAGTCACACAGTATGTCGAGTAAATACAGATTTCTCTGAGGAAGCATGTCAGTTAATTATGCTGCCATATTTTGTGCCGTGTAAATTGATTTTTGTTGTCATTTAAAGAAATGCAGCTCTTGTTTAAGGTTAATTAAGAATGTGAAACAAAAAGCTAAATTTAAAAGAGAAAAAAATGATAGATCAGAAGCTCTAAAAAAAAGCTCTACAGTCTATAATCAGACAATTATTTCGTCTTAAGCGGGTCTTAAAATTAGATTGTGTGTTTAGGATGAAATGTGTTTTCGAAAAAAGACACGCATGCACACACTGTGGGGGAAAAGGATCAAATATTGTTGCCAAATTGGAGCATCATGAAGTCAGATCATACAAAGAAAATTCTAGTTCATTAATTCAAAGTGGACACTAAGGACTCTTACAAAAGAGTAGTCCAACTGAGGGTGTGAATGTTTGGAATTGGAGGCAGCAGGCCAAATGGTTTCATACTCTGTGGCTCCGTGTGCTAGCACACTGGCTGCCAGTGGCACTCTCCACAGGGCAAAGAACTCCTCAGAGTGTAATTCACTGCTGCCTTTCAATTTGCATGTTATTTAGTTGCCTGGTCATATGGCTGCTTTTTAGTCTGCCACGTCATTGTCTTTCAGAGTGATGGGAGATTTTGATGCTTTAATTTAACCATAAATAAAACACATTTCTCTTTTATGGATCATTTATTTGCCTATTTTCTGCTAATGAGGCCTTTATTGTATGAGTTGTTCCAAAATAAATGTTTAAGGCATGAAAATCTGAACTATTCAAGCAAAAGTGTTTTTCTTTTGCTAAATGACTCTGAATAAAGTGAAATAAAATTAATTCAAGAGTATTATTAACCACTGAAGTGCTCGGTGAAGCAAACCAGCACTGGGATTCTGATATTGACAATTACCCAACTAGGGCATGTGCCTGCTGTCACAGCACAGACATGCTACATCTGATACTGTAGGTGGAGTTTTATTTATAGACTACATTATTTGAACTGGTGACATCTTTTTGATGTCAGAGAGGATCTGTAAGGTCAAAATTGAGCATAACGATCCACATTTTTCAAAGTGCGATCATACTTTCGATGAGTTTTCTAGCAGTGGAGGTAACAAATTCCATCCATTAATTAATTTCAATTTTCACCAGGAAAAAATGCTTTTAAAGCCTTATGCTTGTAGTACTATGAAACTCGCTTCAAGTTATTTCTGTTGTGTTTAAATGGTGCCAAGGTAAAGACACAACATTAGACAGAAGAACCCCCAAGTCCTATAATTAAAGCAGTTGGTGACATTGGGAAGGGAGAAGCCCATTTTAGCAGGAAGAGACCCCTAACAAAACCAGTCTCAGAGAGGGGCAGCCATCTGCTGGGATAGGGTGAGGGGAAAGAGAAGAGGAATAAAGGCAGTATAAAGAGAGGCAAAAGCAAAACTCAGACTATGAAAAGCACGCATTAGTGGCACATGAACACAAGAGGCCCTTTTCCATTAATATCTACTTGGATCGACTCGCCATGACTCGACTCGGATCAACTGGTTTTCCATTACAATCAACTACCACCTAATGTGCATAGTCGCCGTAATAGCAATGTGGTTAAGTGTCCATGATGTGACGTCTGGAGGTCTTAACACCTAGCGTTCATGTATGTGACATGAACTCTAGGTGTTAAGGTGACCATATACCTGCTGCTCGGTCTGCAGGTTTGCGTCAGACTCAGAGACCACTGGCTTGTTGTTTTGTAGCCATCCCTAGGTTAAAAAAAAATGCATTTTTTTTTTTACTTTCATCAATGAGACACTCTCATGACTCATCGTTTGACACTACTGACCAGCCAATCAGTGGCATGCAGTCTGACGACATCACATTTTACCTGCTTGGATCGCTTTGGAACCCAAAAGCAGGTACTCTTTTAGTACCTGGTGCCAGGTACTATGACCTAATGGCAAACCCTGAAAACTGTGTCCAGTGGATCCAAGTTGGTATTAATGGAAAAGGGGCTATAGAGAGTAAAGAGAGTGGAGAGAAACATTCAGTGCATCATGGAAAGTCCCTCAGCAACCTGAGTGTTTAGTCGCATAACATAAGCTTTGATGATATTTTATGCATCAGCAAGTCTGCTAGGGTGCATTTGGGTCTGAGTGACACGAATTTCATCATCAAAAGATGAACTTGAGGGTACATGTGGACTTCCACGAGCCTGCCAGTTTTTGTGACGGCAACTGCAGTTGTTTCCAGCTGTGCATATTCAGCCTTGATTACACTCTGTTGTGGACACAAACACAGATAGCTAGAGACATGATGGCCAAATAGTCATAAATGGATCTCTTCCTTTAAATAACCAGAATTTAGACACTACTTAAAATTACTTGATTACTATTTAGTTATAGAATAATGTGTCTCCTTTCCTGTAAAATACCTGAAGTTATAAAATACTAAAAATGACCTAAAATGCTTATGCAGTACTTTAATTTGCTCACAGGATAATTATATTTGTTCTCTGTAAAAACATGACTTACTAACCACTTATTCTAGTGTACACACTTTTAAGTATTTGTAGGTAAATACAATTACATTGTACTTTCAAATCAAATGCATTGAAATTCCTTTACATAATTTGAACTTTAGTCTGCATTATAAAGTGTTACTGTAAATTCTTCTGAGACCAGTTGATGCAGTCACAAAATAATTGTCAGGCAAGTCACTCGTACAAAAGAGGACCCTGGCAGAGTAGTTGCTTGGTGTTTGCATAGTCTGCATATACAAACTATGGGCAGTCATGGTTCCTTTATGTAGCTCAGGAGGTAGAGCAGGTCATCTACTAATTGGAAGGTTGATTGTCATGATCCTGGGTCCTTTTGACCCAGCGTTTTGTGTTTTCTCTTCGCGATTTTGGTTCTGTTCTTCCTCTGGTTAGTGTTTACTCTGTTCTGCCCGTGTGTTCCTGTATCTAGTCCGCGTTTCTTAGTTTGTGTCCTTTCATGTGTAAGTTCCTGTTTTATTGTGAAGGTCTGTGTCTTATGTGAGTGTTTTCAGTTTGCCTCCCTAGTCTCGTCATGTTAATTACTCCCAGCTGTGTCCCCACCTGTATGTAATCCCCCTGTGTTCTCTGAGTGTATTTAAGTTGTGTCTTCTGTCATAGTAGTTGCTGGTTCGTCTGTGTTGTTTCCCCTCGGTCTCCCTGTATGTATTTCCCCGGACCTCCCTGCACCGTCATTCTTGGTTTGTGTTGTTAGTTTACCCAGTTTAGGTTTCAGTTTCATGTTCCTAGCGCCTTTGTTGTTTGCATTTTTGTTGTTAATAAACACTCACCTGCACCAGAGCTGCCGCCTTTTGGATCCTCACTACAAATCCACACGGCTTGCCCCGCAAACCGTGACAGAACGAACCAGCCACCATGGACCCAGCGGCAGTAAATCCGTCCGAGGAGCTCCAGGACGACATCACATACAATGTGGAGATCCTTCTCAGCCTATGGCTGGAACATCCCCCGGAAGAGCTTCGCCGCGCAGCAGAAGACCGGCTGCAACGGCTCTTTTCCGGCCTGCCATGGCTATTGGACTCGCTTCCTCCGACCATGCAGGCTTTTCTCCGGCTCACACCGCACCTTCTCTCAGCCACTCCTGCCTCGCTGCCCGACTCGCCGGATGTGATCTTGCCCGGCCCGTCGGAGCCGTCTGCGGGGAGGAGACGCCGATCGCGCCGCAAGCGCGCCACCCCACAGCTGGACGTTCGGACTTCTAATTCGCCGGCTGTGGTGAGTGAGGACTGTTTTCCATTTGCGGACTGTATGACTGTTCATTCAGGGGCGGTGTTCTGTGCGGCAGATGACTTTGTGAACAGCATATCACCTCCCCCGCAGCCACTCTCAGCCCAGTTAGCTCCCGCGCAGCCACTCTCAGCCCAGTTAGCTCCCCCGCAGCCAGTGCCACCCTCAGCTCAGTCTCCAGTGCCACCCTCAGCTCAGTCTCCAGTGCCACCCTCAGCTCAGTCTCCAGTGCCACCCTCAGCTCAGTCTCCAGTGCCACCCTCAGCTCAGTCTCCAGTGCCGCCTGTAGCGCAGGCCCCAGTAGCTCCAGTGCCGCCTGTAGCGCAGGCCCCAGTAGCTCCAGTGCCGCCTGTAGCGCAGGCCCCAGTAGCTCCAGTGCCGCCTGTAGCGCAGGCCCCAGTAGCTCCAGTGCCGCCTGTAGCGCAGGCCCCAGTAGCTCCAGTGCCCCCGCTACCCGTAACTCTGGCTCCAGTAATAGTGGTCTCACATACTCACTCCATGCAGGGAGAAATTATAATTTTACCTCAAGGTGCTTTTTGTAGTTCAGCCGCCTTTGGCACAGTTTGCCGCTCCAGGGCTTCCCCAGAGGCTAGGTCCCAGTCCTCAGCTGATTCTGGACCCCTGGAGTTTAAGCAGCCACCCGAGGGACCGCTCCGGCCTTCGTCTCTTGTCTCCGCTGGAGGGTCCGACGGACCGCTCCGGCCTTCGTCTCTTGTCTCCGCTGGAGGGTCCGACGGACCGCTCCGGCCTTTGTTTCCTGTTTCCGCTGGAGGGTCCGAGGGACCGCTCCGGCCTTTGTCTCCTGTTTCAGCTGGGGGGCCCGAGGAGCCCGTCCAGCCACCATCTGCTACGCCAGCTCCAGCCTGTGCTTCGTCAGCTGCAGCTCCAGCCTGTGCTTCGTCAGCTGCAGCCTCAGAGCCTTCGTCTGCTGCAGCCTCAGAGCCTTCGTCTGCTGCAGCCTCATCGCCAGCAGCTGCAGCAGCCTCATCGCCAGCAGCTGCAGCAGCCTCATCGCCAGCAGCTGCAGCAGCCTCATCGCCAGCAGCTGCAGCAGCCTCGTCTGGTCCGGCTTCATCCGAGTCTTCGTCTTCGTCCTCGTCTGGTCCGGCCTCTGCCTGTGCTTCTGTTACGCCTGGTCCAGCCTCTGCTTCAGCGTCGCCTGGTCCTGTGCCCTCCAAGCCTCGGCCGGTGCGCCTGACACTTGGGCGCCGCCGCTGCCTTCCGCGCGGCCGGCCCCCGGACCGCCATCGCCTGAGTGGCCGCCGCTGCCTTCCGCGCGGCCGGCCCCCGGACCGCCATCGCCTGAGTGGCCGCCGTTGCCGTCCGCACGGCCGGCCTCCCGAACTGTATCCACGTCGTTGCCGTCCGCACGGTCGGCCCCCCGAACTGTTTTGGACTCCTGTGCTGTCGGCCCCCTGGCCGGCCCCCCGAACTGTTTTGGACTCCTGTGCTGTCGGCCCCCTGAACTCTTCTGTTTTGGACTCTGTTTTTTTCCTGTGTTTTGGTGTGCTTCGTTTCTTTTGGTTTTGGGCTCGTTTTTTGTTTTTTGTCTTTTGGCCTTCTGGTGCTCCGGTTTTGTTTTGCTTCGAGCCCTCCTTCCTGGGCCCCCGCCGCCCGCCCTGGTCGGGTTGTTTTCTGTTTTTTCTGGCTGTTTTGTTTCTTGTTGGGCTGTCTGGAGCCAGCCTTTGAGGGGGGGGGTACTGTCATGATCCTGGGTCCTTTTGACCCAGCGTTTTGTGTTTTCTCTTCGCGATTTTGGTTCTGTTCTTCCTCTGGTTAGTGTTTACTCTGTTCTGCCCGTGTGTTCCTGTATCTAGTCCGCGTTTCTTAGTTTGTGTCCTTTCATGTGTAAGTTCCTGTTTTATTGTGAAGGTCTGTGTCTTATGTGAGTGTTTTCAGTTTGCCTCCCTAGTCTCGTCATGTTAATTACTCCCAGCTGTGTCCCCACCTGTATGTAATCCCCCTGTGTTCTCTGAGTGTATTTAAGTTGTGTCTTCTGTCATAGTAGTTGCTGGTTCGTCTGTGTTGTTTCCCCTCGGTCTCCCTGTATGTATTTCCCCGGACCTCCCTGCACCGTCATTCTTGGTTTGTGTTGTTAGTTTACCCAGTTTAGGTTTCAGTTTCATGTTCCTAGCGCCTTTGTTGTTTGCATTTTTGTTGTTAATAAACACTCACCTGCACCAGAGCTGCCGCCTTTTGGATCCTCACTACAAATCCACACGGCTTGCCCCGCAAACCGTGACATTGATGGTTCAATCCCTTGCTTCCCCAGTCTGCATACCAAATATTCTTGGGCAAAATGTTAACCCCAAGATGCATCCATTGGAGTCTGAATGTATGTGAATCATAAAAAGCACTCATAAGGAGATATCCAGTATATGCTCTGTAACCAATTTATTCTAGCAACCTCCATCAACCACTTGCCACTGGTCAGAGAATACTCTTTATTTCCTTAGTGTCCAATAGTTGCCAGGTGGTCACCAAGCAGTCTCTCAGCCTGTGTGACTGAGGCCTTAAAATACTTCAAATGGAAACTTTGTGTGAAAAATATTTTGCTGTATAAATTTTTTTCTATAGTAGACTTTTATCACAGGAGACATTTTGAGATGTCACACCAGGAAAAGCACAGGTGTTTTAATAATGACTGCAATTCACTTACAGGAAGCCCTGCTACTATGCATGCTGGTTTGCTGTGATGGTTAGCTGGGACACTGGGACACAGCTGAGCCATCATCAATTCCATCTGTGCTTTCCCTACTGTGAGAAATCAAAAAGTCTGCTGTAAAAAAGGCCTGCAAGTCTAACATTAAGAACACAATTGAATCAGCTTTGTTGATTAACCCATTATTTGGCTTGTCACTGAGCAGTGTTCAGTGAAGGATAAAATCTGAACAAGTTTCAACTCTAGCGGTGATCGATAAGCAGAGAGAGCATCAGGCAGCATTTGGCTGTCTGGAGCCGTACTCCAAAATCACCAAACATTTTTTATTTATATTGATCCTATCCTCATTCACTTCGCTCTACTATTTTACAACCATTACAAAGTGGAACAACATTTTTTTATGGTCCATAAAACCACAGCTTTGTGTAACAAAGTTGTATTTGACAGCAGACTCTGTGAAAGGTCAAAGTAATGAGCTTTGATAAAATGTTTGGAGGAAGTTAAGTTAGTTTGTTGTTTCTAGTCTTACCTGCAGCATCCATGAGGGCTTCCGAAACAAAGAGCTGCAGGCATTTTCTCATGAAAAATAGTGCCTTCTTTCTTAATTATTATCACCCATCTATTTTCTTGTGCTTATCCAGTTCAGGGTCTTGACGGGGCTGGAGGGTATCTGAGTTGTCGCAGGGTGGCTAGTCCTCAGAATGATTGTGAATGGCTTGTTTAGAATCATCAGTTAACCTAATTCCATGGATGTGTTTGGACTGCATGAGGCAAGCAGGCACAGCAAAACAATCCAGACACATACAGGAGTTTTCAATGAGGTAGCAGTACTGACCGCTGCACCACAATGTTAATTTTATAAGAAAGTAAGTATCAGATAAGATGCTAGGTCTCATCTGATACTTACTTTCTTATAATAAGATAAAGATAAATGTTAATGTTAGTTTGTTCCATGATTTGTGGTGCCCACTTTGCAGATGGGGGCAGGGTTTAATAAGAATATTTTCTTCTTCCTGCTCCTTTTCACACGTGGTTGTAGTGCTTTTTGATAGAAAGTGTGGTTGGTTTGTTTGAATTGTTGTACCAAGTGTGAAATAAATAAATAAATGAAATGAAATGAAGTGAAATAATAATTTATCCCGAACTAGACTGGATCTAACAGCATATCAGGCTTCAGGTAAGTATTGTATAGGAATTTATTTTATTTATGTATTAATCACATTATTTTATTGTATGATGCCTTGGTGCCACTGGATTTAAACATCTTCCACACCCATACTGTAAGACAAATGGTGGGGGTCTAGTAAGGAAGTTGGGGGAAGCAGACAACTCGGTCATGCAGGCTCTCCACAAGCTTGGTTGTCTGTTCTTTGTGTGTTTTGATTAAAGAATGTTAGCTACCGCTCGTCTGCAGGCTTTATTTAATGGAAAACTTCCACAACAGTATGCTGTGACATCTGATCTTTTTGCTGAAGTTTGCTAAATTTAAAGTTAATTTACAGATGCATGCCAACCAGGGAAAACTTTTAAAAACTGTAACATTCAACAGTGTGCACAAGCCAGCGGACTGGAGCTAGAAAGCCAGTCTTAGTTTTCTCTTCAAAATTGCTAAAAGGATTTTTGTTTTCTTTCTATTCTCTTGTTTTGTATACTGAAAAATAAAGATCAAAATCTGTGAATTTACACACTGACTACATGGACTCTCTGAGTAGCTGTAATAGCAGTATTTTCTTCTTCCTTTACTTTACTTCCTTTACTTTCCTTTACTTCAAAATGTATTTTTTTCTTATTATTATTATTTTTTACTTGTGTCTACGGACTTTTTTATGCATTAAAAATACAGGCCTCTTTATTTACAAGAGCAGCCGCTAAAAGATATCTGGAGAGTTACGAAAAGTCCCGTGTGAACTATGTCTTGTTCTGTCATTGTGTTTATGACCAAATGAGACACGTTAATATAAAACACGCTATGCCTGAATGACACTTGCAGATTTATTAAGTCAGTAAATGTTACAATTCCCATGTGTGAAAAGGACTTTAAACATTTGTTGCCATTGCCTTGACCTTTATGAAATTGTAATCGGACATATCATAGAATAAATGATTAATGGATTGCTCGTGCAAATAATCAGCAGATTAACTGCCAATAGTTTTTCACTGTTAGTTTCAGGCTAAGAAGTACTGAGGAATAAATGTGCACAATAACAGCATGTGTCAGGAGCGAAAAAATAAAATGCCAACACGCCTCACACAATTTGACCCAAGTTTTATTTAAGTGTATTCATTCATTTGAATTAATTCGAGCACAACCCATAAAGCATAATCACCTCCAACTGCAGAGCCACAAAGTAAGCCACTCTAAATGGTATGTTTCACTTAATTCCTGTATTCCCTCCGCATTTCTGTCACATTCGAACAAAGGTTAGCATCAGTTTAAATTTTGAGATGAGCAATTTTTGAAAGCCTGGAAGTTTATGCACCTTTTCCAAAGCATTCAGAATTATTATGTAACATATCAAACTATGGAAAAGCACAGGGTATTCACTGGTAGCCAAGAAAGCCAAGATTATTAAAAGTTAAGCCTGGTTAATTGTTGTAATAGAAGACGACCAGTGACTGGTAAGATGTAATTGTCAGACAAATTACAGTTCTTACAGAATAGAGTATGAAAGGTTGTCATTTTCATTGAAAAAGAAACTACTTACAATTGACTACCAATGACTTGAGGCAGACAGCATAATTTCACACAATTAGCTTTTGTGGAGGCAGAGTGGCGGGAGAGAAGAGAAACATGACAGCAACTCTGGAATGAGAAAATCGAAAAAACAGAAAGTGTCTGAAGCGAGCAAACAAGCCTCATCCTTAAGAAAAAAAAATAACCTCAATTGAAAAGGAGATTGAAAGTGAGGACTTGAATGAGGATGAAAAACATTATGTTCTATTTTTATTGACAATTCTGGCAAAAAAAGTACTTTCAGTCATGATCAGGAAGCGTCTCTTAAGTACCTTTATTCCCTGTGTTTAGGCATAGTCACCTACTGTGCTGTTCTTGTAAATTGTGCAAAATATATTAAATATTAAAGATGAAACTTTTCTTGACGCTATAAAAGCTGCACTAGGACCCGTCTCACAATCTGGGTTTATTGTAGTAACCTCCACTGTGTTTTTATTCTAAATGTATAAAGCGGGCTGTGGGGTTGTGTGGAATCAAGCTGGGAAGAAAAGAAGAGGGTGTTGAATGGCATAAAAAGAGGGATTTTAAAACTACCTGTGGCTCTTTTGTTAACTATTTTATTTGGGTGTAATATTCAGAAAGGCACAACAAACACTTCAGCTTGTCCTTTCCTGCACCTTTCCAGCTCTTTTCTCCTCTCTTGATTTTCTTAGCACAGCTTCTGTCTGCTGTTTGTTCAAAAGGGTCGTGTAGCACACCCGTACAATAAAAAGAGTGACCTCGGGTTACGGTACATTGATTTTTTGACTTACTCTGCATAAAAGCTTTCTCATGTATGGTATAGAGACAGCACAAGGCTAGCATTCATTATTTACAAATGACCATTCAGGATCTCTGCGATGGCTAGGTGTCTGAGCTGAGTACCAGTTCAAGTACAAAAATCTAAAAAGGAAAACTGGATGGTCATTAATGAATATGAATACTAGCAGATAAGCACATGTTAAATGTGCACAGCGGTCATATTTTGAGGTCAGGATTCAAACACCAAAACCTTGATTATAACACTCACATTAAAATGATCTCTTTCTCACTTTTATTCCACTGCCCTTGGCAGAGCTTTCTTTTTTCCATTTACTGAATCACTTGGTGAAGGAGAATACTGGATCCCACTGGTACTCAGGGTACGAACCTAATCAAATTTCTGTACTGTATAAAGGTGGGAAAATGGCCGTCTTTTTGAATTTACACTTATCTAAGCAGCCTCCTTGCTGTGTTAAAGAAAAGCAATGCTTTATAAAGTCAATAAAATGCACAGCTGTCATTTAAAGCATTTTGTTTATTACGGTCACTTGGTACTGTGTGATATCACCTCCATCATGGTTGGGACTGTATCCATTTGTTTGTTTGCTGCATTAGATGGTGCAAAAAAACCCTTTATGTTATTGGAGTTTTTTGCACCATGTGAAGGAGAAGTGCCTTGATCTTGTTATGCTCGCATAATAAAAGTAAAGATATATAAAGCAATATATAAAGCAAAAAACAAAAATAAAAAGTCAATGAGGTCTATGGTGAAATATCAGATTTTAAAAAGCTAAGGTGTCTGCATTTTTGCCGAGGTGCACAGGGAGAAATTTAGATCAGGTATGTTTTTTCGTTTTTATAGACAAAAATGAAGAAAATTTCCATTATTTGATTCATCCAATAATTGTTTTTTGTGACCGATTTTCTCTAAAAGAAAATCAGTGAATATTTAGAAATGACTCATTTGCAGTGATCATATCAACTGTGAAAGAACTAAGTGAATTACCAGTGATGACACTGGTAAAGACCCCCTGCTACCCAAGCCTTTCAGCATATGATTGAGAAACACGTTACTGGAGCCATCCATGTCAGGTGTTGTGAAACCGGGATATACTGATGAGAAGGGGGCTGCTGGAACAAGGATATGTAATAAGTGCACAAGAGATGAGAACAGAGAACTGCTGGAATGCTAATACACATGTAACCCGAGGGTTACTGGGGCCCATGTAGAGGGGCAGTGACTGCTAAATTGAGCAAGTGGCTTCGGGTATGCCATCTGAGACCTCTGTTCTGATGGACCCTCAAACTTTTAGGCATCTCACAGAGGATCCAAACTGAAGGACAAACAAAGACTAGCTGTAGGGTGCGTAGGGAATTTTATGAATGAATTATAAATATTATTGTTTAAAGTTGAAAAAGTTGCAGTTTACATGCATGCTTTGATTTTATCATGTCAGCGTACTAAGGATAGAATATATTGGTCACTGTTTGGCAGTGTTGGGAAGGTTACTTTTAAAATGTATTCCACTACAGATTACAGAATACATGCCCCGAAATGTATTTTGTAACATATTCCGTTCCGTTACTCAATGAGAGTAACGTATTCTGAATACTTTGGATTACTTAATATATTATCATGCTTTTTTACAACTACATGAATGTGATTTATTACTATTACTGAAGGTTAATTGCCATACCAACACCAACTAGATGTTTAAATCTTAATATAAAATGAGTAACAGTAGGGTGGACATTAGGTAAGGCTGCACTTTTTGCAGCGATCTCGTATAGAAAACTATTCCGCGCGTATATAAAAAAGGGCCGCGGCTCTGAACCGTAGTAAAGGGACCTCTGGCTAATACGTGTCGGGCTCGTAGCTGAAAACTAGCTTTACTTTCTTGTCTGGGTCAACTTTGCTTGTGAGAGACAGAGAGAGGCGTTGAAAGGCTGCTCCAACTGAACTTATTGTTTCAGAGGAAAACACGAACACAGTGTACAGTCGAGTCTTAATAGTGTACTTACAGCTGGGCTTGTCAGGCACTCTTTTTGGCTGCAGTGGTTATTATTATATTTACATGCTTCCAGCTCCAGTTTCTGCTCGGTGACAGCTCGTACTTTTCCTTTTTCTCCCTCCCTCGCTCACAGACACATAACGGGTATGGCAGTCCATTCTCCCTGCAGCACGGACTACACTGCCCATGAGGCTACATTCTTTAGGGCGATGCCTGTAACACTCTGCCTATTGCCTTCACATTAAATCATTTAAAAAATAGTTCTTCACATCATTATGAGACGCAAGATTGAGACACAGGCATTTGAGCCTCTTAAGGCGTGTTTTGTTTGGGTTTCCACCGGTGTGGAATTACCAAAAATAGAGAGGACATAGCCTAACCTATGAAACAGGAAAAGCTCGCCGTGCAATCCCTTTATTTCAACAAAGTAACTGTATTCTATATACCACCCTTTTGAACGGCAACTGTAACGGAATACAGTTACTCATATTTTGCATTTTAAATATGTAACGGTGGTACATGTATTCCGTTACTCCCCAACACTGCTGTTTGGATTATAATGGCAAAAAAATTTTCATTTACATGAACTTGGCCAGTAAAGGAAGAACAGCAGACAGTGGCTTGTTTATCGTTCATGTTGCAACTGAGTTATTGCACTGAATAAAGAATAAATCGTTTTTGCATAATGTGATGATCTTTTGGAGATAAAATGTAATCACTTAATCGCTTTATCCTATTAGACATTTGTGTGAAGTTTTTGAAATAATTATCATTATTATTATCATTATTATTTTCTCTGGCATGACTTAGAAGCACACTGGCATACATTGATAATACATACATAGATTACATTAGACTGCATATAGAATATAGTATACTGTTATTTCACAATAAATATTTCATTTAAATCCATAATTTAAACAAGAAAAGATATTTAAAAAGAGTCTGGGCTTTAAAGTTACTAAATACAAGACATGTTTTCATATTGCCTCACAAAATATAAAAAGAGCTTAAAGCTCTTTAAAAAAACAACAAAAAAACAACAAAAAAACAACAAATGTCAAAATGTCATAGTTTCATATTTTTCTAAATGTTCAACTTTTCTGCCTTACCTTTATGTTATTTTGATGTTTGTGCTGACAGTTAGACAAAGAAAGCATAGTGATGTGTCACTGACAGCCTGTTACAGAGATTATTTTCAAAGTTTTTACAACCCACTCTTTTTCAGTGGGTACAGAGACCTACTGGAGCCATTTATGCTTTCATTCGGGACTGTAAAGTCACAATTCAGAGGTTTTCAAAACTTATTTAATCTGCCCGTCAGCAGCAAAGCAGTTTGAAAAAGCAAGCAGCCAAATCCACAGCTGACCCATTTAGCTGCCACGCGACCTTTTCGAAGGCCCAGAGTGTCATTGTTTACCTGACAGCAAAACAGGCAAAACAACCAATCACAGCAGAATACAGTATCTGCCTTGTTCAGTCTAGCACTTACTCTTCAGTACTGAGAAGCAAAAACAGGCATGAACTACACTGCATGCTCTCAAAATTCCAGGAATTTTAAGATGAGGAAAAGGACATAAAATAAATCACAGGAGCTTTATTTGTAATAGAATCCCATATACACTACTTAAATTTCCGCTTATTCTTACACATATAAGTCTTTCCAAAAGCATAACCTGTGCATTCAAAAAAGATGAGGGCCCCTGTTTTTCAGTGTTTAACAGAAGTGAACTGTGAATACGTAACATTGTTTCCCCATTCTCATACAATGTCTGTGGAGTGCTGGTACAGTGAGAGGCTGTGTCACAAATGCAAAGTGAACACGGCTGAACTCAGATGAACCGACTACCGAGAAGAGCTTTTATCTTTTCAGACTTTCTTGCTTTAGGTAACAAACAGATGCAGATTCGTCAAAGAAATCATAAAGGCAGAGATGTAAATAACAGAGATGTAAACAAATGGAACTCGTTCAAGAAGCAAAGCAGCTTCATCATGAAATACTAAACAGCTAATTCAAAAATCATTTAAGAAAACAGTTTCTAGGGATTTTACATGAGTGATGTACACATTTACCAAACTGTTACTGCTCTGTGCATCAACCTCTCTGTATGCTTTATCTGCTTCGAGACAGGTGTGTTAGAGAAAAAAGGGGTTCACACTGCGCAATATGATCCAACAAATTTATTTTCTTAGCTTTCCCCTTGGTTTCCCAGACTGATGGCTTTTCGCTTGTCAGAGATGCTTTCAAAGTCATCCAGTTATAAACCACATTTCACTTTTCACATTGTACCAACATGGCGTTCACTCATCCAAATACTGTTTCATTTTGAGCGAAATTGTGTTTTTCTGTTCTTTGCATAATCAAAAACACATCCTCTTTTTCAAATAAAAAAAAACATTTGTCAAGGTTAAAACTACTTTTCTGGAGATGCCACTCTACATGAATGGCACTTAATGCTGGTTTCACAGGCCCTTCTGGTTTTAGTTTGTTTCTGCTTTTAATAGTTTGCTGCTATTGTAGAGGGGGTTTTTTTTGTTGAAGAAATACATTGTGTTGTTTATCATCATGAAATGACCTTCTGGGAATATACATCCTTGCTAAAAAAATAAATAAATAAAAAATGAGAGTACACCTTCTTTCAAGTCTAAGGTTTTGAATATCAGGACAGAATAAGATTCATCCTTAGCATGAACTAAAATGGGGAAAATACAATCTCAGATGAGCAGGAATACATGACATATTTCAGTGGTGTGTGAAAAACTAAGTACACCCTTACTGATTCAGTTGGAATTAAGACAGTAAGCAGCACCTAGAATTAAATCCCCTACCCACTTACTACTATTTGACCACTATGCCTAAAGACTCTAATCTAGACGGAGGCCGTGAGCATACCTGAGTTGACGAAATGATCTGGTGATGACTGGCTGTTTGCATCAGCCTGAATTGGTCACAGCTAATGGCCAGCAGCAGGTGCGTGCCTAGGGGAAGGTGGAGAGACAGGTGGAGGTGCACTGAGGAGGGTAAACACAACCAAGCCTACACACACCCACACATAAACACCCATTGGGAGATAACCCAACAAAAAGCAAAAGAGACAGGCCAGCTAGCACAAGAGATTCCAGGACAACGATAACTGTTGATATGTCCACATCTGTAAATGCCCGTACAAGGATGGAAGCATCTTGTTTCATTAATTGTGATCAACAGCAGTTTTTATGATGTTTGAAGGTTAATATTGATGTAAAAAGAACTTGTGTTTTACACCAGCGGTCCCCAACCCCCAGGCCTCGGACCGGTACCGGTCCGTGAGTCGTTTGGTACCGGGCCGCGAGAGTTGAGGCTCAGGTGTGAAATGTATGGTTTTCAGGGTTTTTATCGGTTTTCAGCGTTATTTTGTTATCGTTTTTATCGTTTACTCGGTTTTCCTGGGTCTTTTCACGTGTGTTATGAATAAATCTTCTTTTTTTCGGTACCGGTACTAGTTTTATTTTGTTGTATTTATCCGCGACACCCTAAAAGCCGGTCCGTGAAAATATTGTCGGGCATAAACGGGTCCGTGGCGCAAAAAAGGTTGGGGACCGCTGTTTTACACCACAGGACCACAGGTTCTAACTTCTGAATGATGCGGTGAAAGAGGTTGGGTTTTGTTTTTTTTTCACTCAGGACTGTGGCTGCCCCCTGTTTTACCTGCAAAAACAAAAAACTGTGCACATAATATTTCTTCAGAGATGCCTCCATATCAAGGCTTTCTAGTGGCAGTTTCACACACACTGGACATTTCATGCATTTATGCACATGGTAGAGTAATATTATGTTCATTATCACACAGATAGTTCGGGATCTGACAGTAAAGAATTTTTTGTGTTATTCTATGCCTTTTTTGTATCTGCTGTTACACATAGATATCCGATGTGTATAGAAGAATAGTTTGTAATGTGAACTCTCTGGACAAATCCTTACAGTTCACCTTAGTTTTGATTCTCAGGACCACACAGAGTGCCCAGAAATTTCTAACACAAGAGTTCACCCCTATATTACAAACAAGTTCATTCTTCTTCAGCTTCCTGTCATTCATCTGAAGTACCACACTGTTTTCTGAGAGAAACATGTGTAAACCCTCCACATACACTCTACAGGGAGTGCAGAATTATTAGGCAAGTTGTATTTTTGAGGAATAATTTTATTATTGAACAACAACCATGTTCTCAATGAACCCAAAAAACTCATTAATATCAAAGCTGAATGTTTTTGGAAGTAGTTTTTAGTTTGTTTTTAGTTTTAGCTATTTTAGGGGGATATCTGTGTGTGCAGGTGACTATTACTGTGCATAATTATTAGGCAACTTAACAAAAAACAAATATATACCCATTTCAATTATTTATTTTTACCAGTGAAACCAATATAACATCTCCACATTCACAAATATACGTTTCTGACATTCAAAAGCAAAACAAAAACAAATCAGCGACCAATATAGCCACCTTTCTTTGCAAGGACACTCAAAAGCCTGCCATCCATGGATTCTGTCAGTGTTTTGATCTGTTCACCATCAACATTGCGTGCAGCAGCAACCACAGCCTCCCAGACACTGTTCAGAGAGGTGTACTGTTTTCCCTCCTTGTAAATCTCACATTTGATGATGGACCACAGGTTCTCAATGGGGTTCAGATCAGGTGAACAAGGAGGCCATGTCATTAGTTTTTCTTCTTTTATACCCTTTCTTGCCAGCCACGCTGTGGAGTACTTGGACACGTGTGATGGAGCATTGTCCTGCATGAAAATCATGTTTTTCTTGAAGGATGCAGACTTCTTCCTGTACCACTGCTTGAAGAAGGTGTCTTCCAGAAACTGGCAGTAGGACTGGGAGTTGAGCTTGACTCCATCCTCAACCCGAAAAGGCCCCACAAGCTCATCTTTGATGATACCAGCCCAAACCAGTACTCCACCTCCACCTTGCTGGCGTCTGAGTCGGACTGGAGCTCTCTGCCCTTTACCAATCCAGCCACGGGCCCATCCATCTGGCCCATCAAGACTCACTCTCATTTCATCAGTCCATAAAACCTTAGAAAAACCAGTCTTGAGATATTTCTTGGCCCAGTCTTGACGTTTCAGCTTGTGTGTCTTGTTCAGTGGTGGTCGTCTTTCAGCCTTTCTTACCTTGGCCATGTCTCTGAGTATTGCACACCTTGTGCTTTTGGGCACTCCAGTGATGTTGCAGCTCTGAAATATGGCCAAACTGGTGGCAAGTGGCATCTTGGCAGCTGCACGCTTGACTTTTCTCAGTTCATGGGCAGTTATTTTGCGCCTTGGTTTTTCCACACGCTTCTTGCGACCCTGTTGACTATTTTGAATGAAACGCTTGATTGTTTGATGATCACGCTTCAGAAGCTTTGCAATTTTGAGACTGCTGCATCCCTCTGCAAGATATCTCACTATTTTTGACTTTTCTGAGCCTTCTTTTGACCCATTTTGCCAAAGGAAAGGACGTTGCCTAATAATTATGCACACCTGATATAGGGTGTTGATGTCATTAGACCACACCCCTTCTCATTACAGGTGCACATCACCTAATATGCTTAATTGGTAGTAGGCTTTCGAGCCTATACAGCTTGGAGTAAGACAACATGCATGAAGAGGATGATGTGGACAAAATACTCATTTGCCTAATAATTCTGCACTCCCTGTATTATTTGGTTTCTACATTACTCACTCCCTCATTTTTTGCACAGCTCTCGGTACAGTGCTGGTCATTAATGTAATGAAATAGCTGTGTCTGTTTATAAATTAATAAATTCTAAATTTGTCCCATTCAGAACTGGCCCAGCCTCTGGCTGAGAGAATTGTGGATGTGTGGATTCTGCGTGGACCGCTGGTGGCGAGTCCGACCCTGGCTCTGGTACAGCACTGCATGTGTGATGTAGACAGCAACAGATTTGCAACTGCAGGCAACAGATTTGTGATTTATCACAGCTAATTGCAGTATTATGGCAAACAGACTGCATGTAAGTGCCAACTTTGACCCTGTTAAGTAGCAGACCGATTATATCTTATGGCTGTTTATATTGTTTTGATGGACCAAACTCAGTTTGAAGGCCTGCTTAGATCTGCAAATGGTCGCAGACTTGGTTTTCTAACCCTTTTCCTTGGTGTGACAATAGCCTAAGAAGCACCCTTGACTCAAAGCATCAGTGACACTGTGCAGGCTGGAAAACATTAAAAAATCATTTAAAAAACACATTTTTCTATATAATCTAGTTGAGTTTCCAGTGATTGCAGTGATCACTTTTGCTAAGTGAAGCAATACACAGCTGCCTGGAAACTGTAACTCACATCATGAAAAGCCTTTGCAGGCATCAGCTTTAAACCCAGCCAAATTCATATGGGAGATTTTGAAGCAGCATGTTAGAGAATGTCCTCCACCACCACCATCAAAACACCATATAAGGGAGAATCGTTTGGGAAGAACAGCATTCCACCCCTGCTGTAGAGTTTCAGAGAAATGGAAAATCAAAGCGCACTGGAGCTGCTCTGGCAGCCTGTGATGGCCCAACACTTTCAAATTTAAGCAGGTTTCCCCCTTATCTATCTGTACATGCCCAATTATCTACCTATATTGTCTTCATACATGTATCATTTCTACTTTTTTAATCTCATGAGGCCTCATTAGACTCATTAGGTCACCTTCAAAAAGTTCAAAATGTGCATCAGTCAGCCAGTTAGGCTGCATGACCTCCATGTCCAATGAAAGTCGTATGGAGCCAAAAAAAAACCCCTTGAAAAACAACAAAGGTAAAATGGTCAGGTCTATGTGTGTTGCTGTGAATGTGTGTGTGAAATCCCACCTCAGGCTATTTGATTCATTCAAAGTGCAGCTGTATGAAATCGTTAAGCAGTGTGCATCACTTGATGATGTATGCATTCTCATCACGGGCCATCAAATAATGTCAGGAACCACTACTCAGAAATAGGGCTTCCACGATTAGTCGACTACTCACGATTAGTCGACGACTAATTTAATAGTCAACACGTCGTTTGAAGCTTTGTAAGATCCCAAAAGACACAGGAATAAGTAGTAGGATTTAAGAGTGTAATAACGGACTGAAATGGAAGATGGCAGCACTGCATGTACAAGGATGCCAGCTGCCGTTAAACGCAGAAGAAGAAGAAGCTGTGTCCCAGAATTCATAGCGCAGCCCTGCTCAGTTTACAACAATGGCGGCAGCTAGTTAGTTTTAATATTACTCTTATTATTCTTTCTGGGTCACAAAATAAATGTTTAACATATTTTCAGAATAATCGTTTGTGGCAGCCCTACTCAGAAACAAGGTCTCACCCAACACCCCGGGTTCTGCATTTTTAGATGGAAACAGTTCCTTTTAACAGAGCAGCAAAGCCCACATAAAAAAGCCAGGAGGGGTGGCAGTGGCCAAGTTTGTCAAGCAACAAACTGAAGTTTGTTTCCCATTTCGGAGCTTAGAGTTTGCGGCATCATTTTCTCATGCTGGCTACATTTGTACGCCAATGTCGTATGGTTAGATTTAAGAAAATATTGAGACCTGCCATCACCAACTTTAGTAGTGCTTGGTCCTTGTGTGTTTTTATGTGCAGCACCCATACCGTTAGAGTTGTGAGTGACAATCATCTCACTACTGCTGCAAGGGGTGCATCACCAACACCAATGCCAGAGGACACCATGTGTGAATGTCTGAGACACCCGCGGCTTTGTCAAAATGGCATTATCTGACACCCTGAGCGTGGGGAGTGGGGTGTGTGACCTGGTCTTGTGAACATCACACTACAATAAAAAAAAAAAAAAAACAACTGTCACGGCACCTCTGTAATCTCAGGGTTTATTGTCATGATGTTTTCTAGCAGTCACTAGAAAGTCTGCACAGAGCAGAGACCTCTCAAATCTCTGCTGACATAAGGTGGCATCTGATGACGCAAGGATCAGAAATAAAAGGCTTGGCTAACTTTGTAGAAGTGCAAATGCTGCACCTGAGCTGCGGTGAATTCTGGGTATGTAAGTCTACGCGATGATGACATGCAATCAAGTCTCCCTGAAACATACCTAACTGATGAGAAGTCAAATCTACACCAAATTAATAACAGAATAAACTATGACCTGTAACAATAGCACATTGAAATAGCTACAAAATATATTTTGCATATATATTACAATTTGGCTCTTATTTCAAGGATCTGGAAATGAGACCCAGTGGTGCACTATTTCTACCACTGTCATTATATAAAAAATGTTCCATTTGTGGTTTATAATAATAATAATAATAATAATAATAATAACAGTAATATTAATTTTACATTATCACTCAGACAATATTGAAACCTGAGGTGTTGCTGAATGAAGCCCTGTATTATAGGGAGACATAATTAATTATGCTACGTACGATCGTGTTATCTTCCTTTCATAATTTTCCTTTCTCTATGGGGTGGAGGCAAGCAGACCGCCTCCTTATCTGCAGTGTCAGGGAGGCCCCACATCCCAGACCCCAGTCTGACGGCCAGCATCTCCAGTCCTGACGGTTAACAGAACGGGGGTGAGTGAAGACCCCAAACCTCCCTCTGTCCGCTCATATGTAGTGTTGCTGCGTGCTGTTCTAAAGTGCATTTAAAACACAGGAGGGCATGGTGCTTCCTGCCAGAGAGCAACACGGCTCCTCCCGAAAACCCTCAGTGTCTATATGCATTTAAAATTGAGGGTAGGCCACCAGCGCCTGTTAGATTTGTATTGTTGATTGTCATTTATGCTTAGAGATATTTACTCATACATGCTTAAAGTTTATAGTCGATGTCATATTGATAGGGGTCTGATCCTTAGTAGTCTGCAAAGACTTTCTGTGCATTCCAGAGGGTTCTTGTATTCACACCCACATCCTGGGAGCATGGGAGAGGTCATACCTTCTCTTATTGTTTCATGGTAGGATAAACGTATCTATGTCTGTTTTAGTCTAAGTGCCTTTTGTTTAGATGAACTGCTGGACTTCCAGACCAGCAGGTTTAGGGAAGTCGGTTATGGGGTCACACTCTGACCCCACACACACACGTACACCACGCACAGGCAAGGTACTCTTTGTGTGTATGTATACGTCATATGTTAATGAACCTATGTACATTCATGTAACCTCAATAAAAGAGCAGTGTTATGGGGGAACGGACGAGAGCAACTGGGGTCAAGCGAAGGAACGGCGTTTTGTCCGGTTGGTCTCCCTCGTATACGAGAATCATAAAGAGCTCTGCTTGGTGTTCAATGCTTTTTGCTGTGTAGTTGAATTGTCTTGAACGTTCCAGCGAATAGGTTTAAGCTACAAACCTATCATTAATTGGTCTTTCGGAGCCGGATCCCTGGAGTCGACATTCACCGAGGGGAGAAGAGACACGCTGAAAGACTGACGTCAGCCAGGAAGTTCCTGCAGTAAAGTCCCGAGACGTGAGAATCTGTCATCGGGCCGGTGGATTAGCTGTCTGTTTTCTCTCCTCGATGAATGACGATCGGCGGGATTCGAGGCTAATATTACACGCTAAGCAACTCCGAGTAACTTGAGAGAGCGACTCTATAACCGCAGAACTGGGTTAGGGTCCCGAGCGTCCCTTAATTGGGCTTTGCGTCGCAAAACTGGGTTGGGGTCCCGGAAACTGGGTTGGGGTCCCGAGCAGACCGGTGTGAGTTCGAAGTAGACGTAATTTGTGTTTTTGTTGTCATATGCGTTTGTGTGAATGCTGCGGAGCAGGCGTGGTCTGTGACACGGTTGTTGTTGTTATTATGGGTTCCCGAGCAAGTAAGACTGCCTCACAGGGAGACGACACATTCATGCAAGAATTCACTCCCGGCAACGCGAGGTACTTATATTCTCATAAAAAATGTGATTTTGATCAATAGAATTTCTTCGTCATCTATTTGCCTTAAACATGTGGTGATTCAGTTCAAAGTGGTTCACCGTCTCCATTGGTCTAAAACTAGACTGAGCAAAATCAAGGATGGGTTTGACCCCACATGTGACCGGTGCAAACGAGAGCCTGCTTCCCTATTTCACATGTTCTGGGCATGTCCAAAACTGGGTAGCTTTTGGAAAAGCATATTTGAAACCATGTCCAACATATTTGGTGTTCCAATTGCACCCTGCCCGTTTATAGCTATTTTTGGGGTGACGCCTTGTGATGCCAGTCTTTCCAAATCACACTCTGATCTTCTGGCCTTCTGCACTTTTTTGGCCTGTAGAATAATATTATTGAAATGGAAAGAGCCACTTCCACCTGTATATGGGCAATGGGTTAAGGATGTCATGTACTATACTCAGCTGGAAAAGATCCGCTACACTGTAAAAGGTTCGGTTCGGAGGTTTTATGACACATGGCAACCTTTTCTTACTTACTTTGTAAGATTAAGGCTGGATACTATTGCTTAATGTGCATGTGAGTGTTTTTTGTTTTTGTTTTTTTGTTTTTTGTTGTTGTTTTGTTTTTTTGTTTTTTTGTTTTTCCCTTGCTGTTGTTCATTTATTTTATTATTTACTTTGTATCTGTAATTTTATTTTATTGTATCTCTTCCTTCCTCTCTGGTTGGGTTTTAGTTACACTGTTCTGGATGGGGGGGCACGACTGTTTGCTAATATTGCCGTAATTGTTGTTGGAAGCAATTTTTGTTCAATAAAAAGACCTTGATCAAAATAAAAATGTGATTTTGAGGGTGAACTGGTTGCTGGAAAATGTTAAATGTTAGAAGTTTTCAGAAAACAGCAGCCTTGAAGAGCGTGTGGAGAAGGCCAGCCCACATCAGCAGCAGTTAAGATATGCTCTGGTGAATGGCTTTCCCCCACCCCTTGCTGAAACAAAATGTTTAGATGATTCTTTAGCTTGCTCTGATCAACAACAGCCTGTGCTCCAGACCATAGTTTTAATTGAGGTGGATAAATGCTAAAAGTAATTTGCATTAAGCTCAGGGTTGCTCAAATTCAGTACATTGACATATGAGCTGAAGTAAAATAGGTAAATATTTTAACTAATGACGTGCATAGAGGCACTTGAACTGTTTGAAAGACTGTCATCCTATTATGAGCTATTGTTATATATAGAGCACACCTATAAAAACAACTAATATGCTGAACCCTGTATGAAACAGCTGAAAACTACATGATGGAGAAGCTGAATTGAATATGAAAGTGCAAGTCTTTGCCACTGTGGCAAAGCACGCAACCACTGTGTGAGGTTACGTTACGGTCTCTTCTGAGCTGATGAGCAAGCTACACATTATCAGATCGGGATCTGGCTGAGAACTCATCTAAGAGAGGGAAACAGAACTATGATAGCTCGAGTGTGCAGCGTATCCGTGAGTTCAGCTTCTTCTTTCAGATGTGCAGCAGTTTTCCTGCATCATGACTCATGTGTGTAGAGTGTTCATAGCATCAGGATCATGTTTTTGTTTATTTGTTTTGTTGGGTTGGGTTGAAAAATAATTAAATAAAGTTGTGATCATACTTATGGATCACCATGGCATATATCATTTGCCATATGATTTATTTATGCAGATGAAAAAAGTGAGTGTGTGTGCACTGTGTAAAAGTATTTGCCTCCATTTGTGAGAGCGGTGATTCTGCAGGTCACCAGTGATTGTAAAGGGGAAAAAAAGAACAAAAAAAGAGACATTGTAGATGAAAAATAATCATAGGAAAAAGGTTTTGTGTTTATCAGCCAATAACAACTACCATCTCATTTTCTGCTTTTAAGAAAGGAGAGTTCACAAAAAACAGAGAGAGAGATGTGTGTTGGTTAAGCAGTGATAATAATAATAAAAATGTCTTAGTTTGTCACTTTCAGATGAAAAGCAGACCTGAATCAATTTCCCACATGCAGCGGTCGGGAAAAAAGTTATAGGTTAACATCATTGGAAACGTTCAGACCAAGTTTCTGGCTGAATTGTTTACAGCGCACTTGTTATCAAATGCTGAATTTATCCAATGCTGACAACTAACTCTCTAGGTTACAGGACAACAGTTTAACTTTTGTGGGAAAAAAGATTCTGGTTTGACCAACCAGTGATCAGACAATAAATTTAGTTGTTAATATAGTAAATTGGGAGATGCTTTCTGCTTGATTGATGCAGCACAAGTAATTTACTGTATGAGGGAATTATCTTTTGTGATAATATTTTAAACATGCATTTCTGTTGTCCTGTCAACTTGGTGGGTTGATAGCTGATATGCAAATTAGTTGATCGCTATTAGATTAAGGAAATGTGACTGAATTCTAGCACAAGTGAATAGGATGTGTTGGAGTTTGTTAGAGTGGAGACTCTAAAACACTGAGTTTCCTGTTTTGATGTGCGGGTGAATCCTGCACCCAGATACACAACTCTGAATACGTCAGAACAAACTTGTTTTGTGAAGTACATGACAACATGTCACATGTTTTGTGATGATGGGGGAAAGGAAAACTGAATAAAATGGGTCTGTGGCCTAAATGAGTGAAGAGCACAGACCTGGAGATTAAACTCATAGCTAATAAAAAAACATTAGGGTTATGTTGTGTGTTGTGCGGCTGATGGAGGGTTTTGAATTAATCTAGCTGATGATTTTTCTTTTGTTGCAAGGTTCAGCCTACCAATTAGGTTTGGTATGATTTACCCTCCTGAGATTAGGAGCATGTGTCATGACTTAACAAGGCCTTTTTATTTTGTTACTTTCACAGTGCACTGAAAGTTTTGTTTGATAATCTGTCGTTTGAGCAAATCTGCATGATTAGAACAAAAGCGCTATATGACACGTCGTCAAGAAAATTGTTGCAAGTGAGTTTCTCCACATTAAAATGGGCTCAGGAGAAAATCACTTAACTGGGACAATTAGAAAATGAGTCCCTGCCCAAAAGGATTCAGCGAGGTAATCCGATCTAAAATTCTTCTTTTTCTTTTTGGTGGAGGGTGGAAACTAAATGCGACGATAGGTTCCACTATCAGCAAAGAAAGAATGAATGAATGAAAAATGAGTGAAAATAAAAATGGGAAACTGACTGAACTGGTAAAAGCTCACAAGAGTTGACTGACTTGACCAGTATGTAAGATTGAACCTCTGGACATGACAAAGGGTGGATGAATCAATGTGTGTTTCTTTTCACAGGAGCAGAAAGATGACAGCAACATCCTAGGTTGCGTGAGCTTTGGGCCGTGTCGATTTAACCTTTTAAATGCAACTTTCTGTGTCTGTGCATCTACCAGGGGTGTGTTACTCACTACCTTGTGTTGCTCACAGAGATCACTGTGAGAAAGTGTGTATACACCTGCGCAGCGCTAACATTTGCATTTTCTTTTCTACAGCATTACAGTTCTTCATGTGATTTGATCATGTGATTTATAACAGGATACAACTGGTTGATGTTTTTTCTACCACAGGATTACTGGGTTTATGTGTGAAGAAAACTGTTTGCAGGCTATATGTTGATTATGCTATTACACTGTGTTCTTGGGAAAATGTTGAATATTCACAGTTGCGAATGGCTAATTTTATGGTCTTTTTATAGCACCTCTGGAACCTGTCAATTTGTGCCTGACCACCAGTATTGTCCATGTGTGTTGCTAATGTTTGTTTTTTCTAAGAGTGCATGTAGAGGATTCAGCAGAGGCAGACAAGTGACATGAGAAAACAAATAAGAGATGCAGTGTTTATGGAATAGTTTAATATGGGGCTCATTAGCTGGCCACTGTTGAGCTTGTAGTGATAAATAAGTGGAGTGACTTTGCTTAAGGAAAGTCACGGATTACATTAATGTTGACTAAATACATGGGATGATCCATGTCTGGGGCGAATTATGGCAATAATTGTGGTTTACTCATTTGAGAAAACCTGCACATGATACTTGTCTTTGATGCTGAATGCTTTATTACTCTTATGATATAATTATTGGTGTTCAATGCTTTTTGCTGTGTAGTTGAATTGTCTTGAACGTTCCAGCGAATAGGTTTAAGCTACAAACCTATCAGCGCCAGAGGTGAGTTTGAATACACAGACCATCCTCTGAACATCTCCTGGGTCTATGAATGGTTTGCCCCTCTGGGGGCAGGGGTACCTGGACCTGGGATATAGAGTATGTTTGGTGAGTGTGAATGTGTGTACAGTGTCTATTTGTCTCTGTCTCCACGTCGGGTGAGTCCGAGTATTTGTTTGTGTATATGGGGGTGGGAATGCACGTTTGTGTCTGCGTTTCTTGGCTGTTACCTCAAAGCACATTGTGCGCTGTCGATCTTGCGTGCTGCACAATAACATTTAGTATTTAGTATCTACTCTTATCTACTGTTAGCTAGTTTATTGTGATAGTGTTGTATTTATTATGTTGCTCTTTTTTATTTGTTTTCTCTTCTGTTTTTTTTTTTTTTATCTCCACACAGGTGATCCAGGTGTTTTCTTTGTTTTTCTTTCTTTCTTCTTCCCCCCTTTCTCACCGTCTCTTCTCCCCTCTATTTTTCTTTCTCTCCCTCTCTTTCTTTCATTCTTTCTCCCTGTCCCCCAGTCATGTCTGTCCCGTCTGTAACAACCGAAAATCAAATCGAATAAATACATAATTGTAATAAAGGTCAATCAAATGGACCAATATGCCAAGGCCATGATGATCCACTTGGTAAAGTAAATCCACTTGGCGTCTTTCTTGGCCTTCAGACAGCAATTCTGATGGCTAAAGATCCAAACGGGACAGGTAAGAAAAAACAAAACCCTTTCATAAGTTTTAGTGATAAATAGTACAGTTACTTGAAAATAATTTAAGAGAGTAAACAATATTTTATTTTTAATACCCCAACACTGCACTGATGTGTGACTGCTTTGTTTTTGTACACCCAATTCAGAGTTTTAGGGTTCATGAAGTCATTTTGTGTGGGTTTTTTTGTTCTCTTTGCTATTATTTGGTACTTACACTTAGTGTGTGTGATGTGTGTGCGTGCATGCGCGCACGTGTGTGTGTGTGTGCATGCATGCACGCCCGTGTGACACAGCCAGAGATCAAAGTAAACTGTTAAATAGTACATTTCTTTTTGCATAAGACGCTTACCAACTTCTGCGAGCTCGCAGTTGAGGCTACGTGCTTTTCTGGCAGCTTATTCAGCTTCAAAGACAGTCTTAAACACAAACGGAGCATAACGTTCATAAGTGTTTCTTAAATTTACGACGGCAAATTGAAGAAATGATTTGTAATTGAGGCTTCATTACTAACTAGGTTAAAGCTTTGATACCGAGCAGGATATTATAAGAAATCTCAGCCTTGTCCTTTTGTAAACTGATCACGCTACGATAAGAAAGTAAACACAAGGTTGATTTAGGGCATTTACAATGCAGTCAACTGAAACTACAATGACAAATTGCTACATCATGAGGGAAATAACTGTGATGTGATTTGATGAGACAAAGATTATGATGAAGTGAAAGGCTCAGTGAACCAGGACAGACTCGGTGGCTCTAGGCATCTGTCCTTATGGACAGTTAGCGGAGCAAGATGAGGAAAATATGCTCGGCAAATATATTTTTACTGGGCAGCACAGTCACGACCACTGATAAAATAAGTACTCAGGAGTGGACTCAAAACTCACCGCTGCTCACAGTCTAGTTGACACTATAAAACAGATTCACCGTCCCTTGTGCGGTGAAAGTCCACAAAGAAATCTGGGCACTTGAGTATTCTGAGCAACAAACATAATCAAATGAGTGCTGTGTGAAAGGGGCATGCGAGGCATGCTGTTGATAAGGCTGGTCTCATCTCAGGTTGTATTAAGTCCTGCTGCTGTAGCAAATGACCCCATTTAATGAGGGGAGCATCCACAAACCATTTGCTTGCCATGTGTTGCTGCACATCATTAACACAAAAATCCAGCAGCACACCCTGGAGAATAATATATCCAGGATTTAAAGAACATATTGTCAAACTCTGTGTCTGGACCTGCTCGCTACCTGTATTTTCCTGGCATGGCCGACATGTAAACAGTCTCCCCCCTATGTTGCATTGATGAAAAGAACCTCCTGTGGAGATGGCTTTCTTTCTGGCGCTGACATTTCTGTTTGTTCAGAACATTGCTGGTGAAGGCTGAGATGCTGGATTACAGCCTGGTCATGTTTCTATTTCAGATTTAAGCACTTGACCTTTAATAGGAATCTGCTCTGTTTATTTGCTCACAGATGTTTATTTAGGTTGAATACATCTCGATGGTCTGCTTTGTTTTTCCTCAGGGTTAGAGAGATTCCCCTGTGTCTCTGGTCTAGCCATGAGATTAACTTGACTCGAGGTCTTATCAGGATTAAGGAGGTTCAAACAGTTGGGATGAGTCATATTATTTCTTTGGGATATGCTGCAGGTTGAGGTTTCTTTTAAGCTAAAAGAGTCACTTTTAGCTTAAATTCAGTTATCTGCTACTTTCTACAAAGAAAGAAATGAATGTTTCTTGAGGAATATATTAAAACTTGCGTGTGTAATTTGACATTACGATTCCAAAATATAGCAATGCCAGTAAGAATTATAGTGGGTAAGGACTTTAAGCTTCTTACCCACTCTTATTTGTCTGTTTCTTGGTCTATCAGAACAAACTGAAAAGAGAAAGGCTTTGTTTTCCATCCAACTTTCTGTCATCATGTGGCTGCAGTTAGCTATTGTCTAGCTTGACTTTGAGCCACTAGAAGTTTCTGTCATCATGTGTATTTATTGTGTAGTAACACTTCTTTACACTGTCAGGAAGGTGAGTTTCACTGGTTCAGCCCACTTCAGATGGAAGTGGGTTGTATGTGGCCCACCATGTAAAGTTTGTCATCACTGCTGTAGATGGTCTCTTAGTACACTTCACTACTATACTATTTGTCAGCTACTTGTGTTAAAAAAATAACTCAAAAGGCACCAGAGAGTTGGAGTTCAGAGACTCCAATTAGCTGAGATGAGACATGGTGAGTTGTAGAATTAGACTACAACTATTGTTTCCAGCACTGAAGTTGGCCTTTTAAATATGTACATAGACTGTCAACAGACAGATTCAAGTGGGCATTTGAGGAATTGTAGTTTTTTCTTCATTTTCTTCAGCCCTGGAGGTTGCGACTTAGATAGAACAGGAAAATCATAACAACTGGCCAGAGCAATACAAGGCTTTGAGCCTAATAACATTATTTGTTTAAATACACAACACTGCATGAGAAGTGGGAATCTGTCATTAAATTGTAAATTTTATAGTTCAAGGCTGTTCACAAGAATTTTGAGGCAGCACATTAACTGCCTGGAAATTAAATTGAAATTTTAATTTCTGGCAGCCGACCATTGTTCTTTAAACTTGGGGAGACTTTTGCATCTAAATGAAAATCCTATAAGCTGTAAAAATTCAAATCAGTATGGTAAGGGGACACCACTAATCAGTGTCTGCCAGACACCCACCACTTGTTAGTGAGTTTCTTTGTGACAATTATAGGATAAGCTGTCTGTCTCTCTTCCACAGCATGTCTTTGTCCTGTTTTTCTTCTCTCGCCCCAACCGGTTGCAGCAGATGGCCGCCCCTCCCTGAGCCTGGTTCTGCCGGAGATTTCTTCCTGTTAAAAGGGAGTTTTTCCTTCCCACTGTCGCCAAAGTGCTTGCTCATAGGGGGTCATATGATTGTTGGGTTTTTCTCTGTATCTATGAAGCGCCTTGAGGCGACTTTTGTTGTGATTTGGCGCTATATAAATAAAATTGAATTGAAATTGAATTAAGCAGATGTGGACATCACAAACTATAAACAACTTCTTGCCATGTTTTTGTTCTTTTAAAAAAATAAAAATAAATAAATAAATAAAAAAAAATAAAAAAAATATATATATATATAATAGTATACTTGTATAGTATACGCTTACACTTCCAAGAATCAAATACATGTAATGAGTCAATCATTTTTGATATATCTGCCCTAAAATCTTTCTGTTGGGCTTTAACACTCTTTTTCTGGTATGTGTTCCTACAGCGAGGCACACTGACTAACTTCCCAAGGCCCACCAAGACATTATACAGTGAGAGACACAGCAGCACTGCTGCAGTGACCTCTTTGGGCAGAGCACCTCTGTTTCACAGGTGTACTTGGTCTCCTCTGTTGTTACAGTAGAGGAGGGATTTTAAAATGAAGAAAGAAAAAAAGAGACCGAGTTCAACCATTAGCTGTTCTTTAAGGAACTGAGGTTTTCTGAAATTTGAAGAAAGCTTTACTGCAAATAGTGAACTTGTATTAGACCTGAGGCTCATGCTGGGTTCATGCTGGGTTTATGCCCTAGTTTACAGGGGCTTAAGAGAAACTACAGCAGGCCAGTAACAAAGTTTTATTTCCATAATAGTGGGATCCAGTGAATTATACTGTTAATTATTAAAAAAGGGACAGAAGAACAGAGGCTCAAACTTTGTCTGTTCTTTTAGAGAACTTGTGATTTCTGAAGTTTGGAAAAAACAAAACAAAACTCTATGGTTAATAAGAATCAGAATGGGTTTATTGCCAGATGTTGAGGTTTACAACATTAGGAAATTGCTGCGGTGCTTCAGTGCAGACAATAAGAATTAAAGTGCTATGTAGAAAGAAAGATATGTGCATGAGATATACATGAGATATATACATGAGAATAAGAATTATGAGTGCTACGTAAAAAGATATATACATGAGTGCAGGTGGTGATCAGTGCCAAACATGAAATGATGCAGTGACACAGCGTAGGGTCATGTGTTAGTGGCGGGGACAATCATGTGGTTATTGTTCATGTGTCCAACAGCAGAGGGGAAGAAACTGTTCTTGTGGCGAGAGGTTCTGGTGCGAATGGACCGGAGCCTCCTGCCTGAGGGGAGCAGGTCAAACAGACTGTGTCCAGGGTGAGAAGGGTCAGCTGAGATCCGGGCTGCACGCCGCAGTGTCCTGGAGGTGTACAGGTCCTGCAGAGATGGGAGTCTGCAGCCAATCACCTTCTCAGCAGAGCGCACAACACGCTGCAGTCTCTGTTTGTCCCTGATAGTGGCTCCAGCGTACCACACGGTGATGGAGGAGGTGAGGATGGACTCGATGATTGCAGTGTAGAATTGCATCATCGTCCGTGTTGGCAGGTTGAATTTCTTCAGCTGCCTCAGGAAGTACATCCTCTGCTGGGCTTTCTTGATGACGGAGGTGATGGTGGGCTCCCACTTCAGGTCCTGGGTGATGGTGGTACCCAGGAAGCGGAATGAGTCCACAGAGGTGATGGGGGTGTCAGTCAGGATGATGGGGGGGAGTGGGGCTGTGTGCTTCCTGAAGTCCACAATAATCTCCACTGTCTTCTGGGCATTCAGCACCAGGTTGTTGTGGCTGCACCAAGACACCAGACGTTCAACCTCCCTCCTGTAGGCAGACTCGTCCCCGTCCGAGATGAGCCCAATGACGGTGGTGTCATCTGCGAACTTGATTAGCTTGACAGACTGGTGGGTGGAGGTGCAGCAGTTGGTGTACAGGGAGAAGAGCAGAGGAGAAAGAACACAGCCCTGAGGGGAGCCGGTGCTGATGGTCCGGGAGTCCGAGACATTCTTTCCCAGCCTCACGTGCTGCTTCCTGTCCGTCAGGAAGTCAGTGATCCACCGGCAGATGGGATCAGGCACATTCATCTGGGAAAGCTTGTCTCGGAGATGGTCTGGAAGGATGGTGTTGAAGGCAGAGCTGAAGTCCACAAACAGGATCCTGGCGTAGGTTCCTGGGGAGTCCAGATGCTGCAGGATGAAGTGTAGGGCCATGTTGATGGCGTCGTCTACAGACCTGTTGGCTCTATATGCAAACTGCAGGGGGTCCAGGAGGGGGGCCGTGAGGGTCTTGAGATGGGAGAGAACTAGGCGCTCAAATGACTTCATGACCACAGATGTCAGAGCCACGGGTCTGTAGTCATTTAGTCCAGCGATCCTAGGTTTCTTGGGGACAGGGATTATGGTGGAGGACTTGAAGCAGGCAGGCACATGACATGCCTGCAGTGAGGAGTTGAAGATGCCAGAAAACACTGGGGCCAGCTCGTTTGCACAGTGTCTGAGGGTGGCAGGAGACACACCGTCTGGGCCGGGAGCTTTCCGAGCATTCAGACTCCTAAACTGCTTCCTCACATCTGCTTCATGAATATGAAGAGTTGTGGTCGGAGGAGGTGGTGTGAAATCCTCTTTTGTGTGGGGTGAGGGGGCGGGTGTTGCAGGTGAACAGTTTGAAGGTGGTGATGGCTCTATGGAAGGGGGATAATAGTGAACTTGTATTAGATGGGGGGGTCATGCTGGGGACTTCAAAAAGGAACTGCTGCTCCCTGATGACTACTCCAGTGTAAAGCTTTGTTAGCATCAGTGTTTGCCCTGGTTTACAGTGCTAAGTGAAAATACAGCAACCCAGTAACAAAACAAAGTTTTATTACCATAATGGTGGGATTTTTATGCATTAGAAGGAAGCCCCCCCTCCCGGCATTAAGTCCTTAGTAGCTTCACTCAAGTATACATAATATAAATAATTTTTAAGAATCTGAGTGTTATAAAATTAATTTTAGGCAGTTTAGATAGTAAGTTTGGATAAGTAATTTATTGATAGATCACTTAAAAAAAAAGAAAAACATAGTTGACCAAAGTGTTTTCCAGTTAAAAGACAGCAAAAAAATACAAGAACATAAATCAAACAAAAAAATAACAAATAACAGTGAAGCATGGAAAAATATAAATAAGATAGATAATAAAATTAATACAAAATAATATTACATGGTCTCTAAAAAACATTGATCAACACATCTAGGAGGAGTTAGAGTACCAGTCATACATACATATGTTTAAATCATTATAGTAAGAAGATAGCTATTAAAAGAAACATCATCACATCCGATCAGTTATAAAATTTTCCAGCATGAGTTATACTTCTTTCCCAATGTATTTAATATCCTTTTAGATTTATCCAAGGTTTTTCTCAGTGGTAGACAAACTTTAGCATGATAGCTTGAAGTGGTTTCAAGTTGTCTGGAAATACAAGCTGCAGTACCCTGAGTAATCCAAGGCCATACAATATGATGAAAAGCAGAATTATCTTATAATTGATCTCAGTATTACACTGATCTTGATTGGGATAATGATATAGCTAGATGCAAAGTATGCCTATGGAGATGAGTGAAGGGTCAATGAATATCTATAGATGACAGTTTCTCCCAAAGTGATTTCAAAAGCACTAGAGCTGAATAGTTACAATTGCAAACATTTTGCATAAAATCGGTCAAACTTACTTGACTCAGTGTGATGGTTGCAGACTTATTCGGTTAAGTTGACAAAACAACTACACCAGGTCAGAGAGGAAGCTCCATCTGTTGAAATGCCCACTTGACATCAAGACACAGGGACTTGACAAATCTTTTTATGGGTCCCTGAAGAGGTATCACTCTGACCTGTAGTAACCACTAAGCTACACTTCTGAGAGTATAGAACAAATATTCAACATTTATTGTGGCATTTTGATTTATTCTCCTTTTGTTTCTTTATTCCACACAGACGTTACTCAGTCTGGAGTTCAATCTCGTTCTAATTCAATCTAATCTTTTTGCTACGAAAAACAGCTTTTAGAACATTGTTTCAGAAAAGAAAAGGCAAACTCACAACGTAGAGGCTGATGATCCTCACTAGAGTCAAAGATATTAGTACTGATTTTTTACTTTTAGGTTAAAGTGTTTTAGTAGTGTTTCCATATAATTTAAGCTGATTCCAGGACTTTTTTTGTTTTTAAAAGGTAGTTATAACAAGAGAACCAAGGCCAGCTATGGGACATCAGAAATTATATCAGCAATAAACAAACAAAAGACAAAAAAAGGAAGAAAGCTACTTTTGGTTACCCCTTTATTCACAAGGAGTCGCCACAGCTGGTGTCTCTGCATGTTTGAATTGGTAGAATTTTTACACCAGATGCTCAGATGCAACCCCAAACTGATTTATTCCTCCTCCTAGGATCAAACTTGGGAATTGTTAGGTGAATGTGTAAACCACTACACTATGGTGCCACTCTATCAGAATGAAATACAGCATTGAAAACCTGCTTGCTTACAATTTTCAAGCTCTCATACACTATTACATACACAATATCGATAGTATTACATGAAAAGTGATGCTACACAGTCTGAAAAAATCGCTTTTTGGTGAAAAACTGTTGGAGAAAGGAGTATTTAGATGCCTCTGTTGAATAATCAACTATACTACAATGTAAAAACCAACGCAAGGTTATAATTGGTTAAGTAAAACTAAATTTAAAACTGAAAGTAGATACAAAAAAAGTATTTTTAATTAACTAATAAAAGATTTTGTGAATTTGAAAAACTAGCTAAACTAAAATAAGAATATAGAGGAAATTACCTTAGTTTCAATATTTGCTTATTTGATAAACAGCATTTGATACAACTTGCATGATGAGGCTTTGATGAACATGTTTATTAAGACTTTGTGTGTCTACTATGTAGATGTTTTTAAAGCAGTGAATCAACTGCTTTAAAAACATCTTCTTCATCAACATAGTTGCTATTTTTAGGTTGCTCATCCCAAGTTCAGTCCTGAACAACTGGACTTCTGGTTTTGACTTATGGTTGAGCACCACAGTTGACGTCTTTGCCTCACTCTTGAACTGACGTGCCATTTTAAGGTTTGGTCACCGTGAACTTTTCAGGTGGGAACTGCTGTTTGGTCTTTGGGTTATGGCCAGATAATTCTCAGCATAAACGTTTCTTCAGTCCAACAAAGAGCCTGATGTTTGCCCTCTGCACACCTTTGAGATTCATACTAAAATTACAGAAATGCAAGTACAAATAGAACAGGACTTCCACCATCCTGGAAGTCATCCAGAGGTGCACAAGGATATGACCTTAAAAATAAAACAGCACATTTAAATTAGACAAGGGTTTGGATTTTTTTCATGGGTAGAATCGTGCTAATTTCAGATCTTACCCCATAATAGTTTTAGATTTAAAATCCTAATTGAATAAAAGTACAAAAGTCACAGCATCAACATAAAATTCATTTTAGTGGTAAAATCAGTCACAATGCAGACTGGCCCATATAAAAATAATTTTACAAATAATAATTGGAACATCATTTCTGATTCGTTATTGTTTGAATCATGTTGACACTGAGGGAGCAAACATATTACAGTGTCACCCACTCTCTAACTCCATGAAACCAACGTCCTAATTTAAACAGGGCAAAAGGAAAAGAGAAAATACTCAGTTTGAGCCCACGCCAACCTGTTACAGTATTCTGCAAATCTCACTATTTACAATGCAATCCATATGTCCTCCTACACAACAACATCACGTTCTCTTAATGAGTTTTTTACAAGAGCATCACTTCATCAAACAGTGACCTCAGCCAGCACATGCCTTTACATGTTCCTCTGTGCGGAGGAGTTTTCCCTCGAGAACATGTAGCTATGTGTTATAGGCTAAAGCCACTGACTGTGGATTGTGATCTGACACTCAATACAACCAGTGTAGGCTGAGCATGTCTGATAAGTCTGAATATATTATAAAGACAGCTGAAGAGCTTGAATTAAACCATTTAACTTTCTTTTTTCATTCTGCTAAAAGCATGACTTAAGTATAAAAGGAAAATATTGTGTAAATAATTGATCAGGCTGTAGATGGGAGTGTATTAGAAGCATATTAAAGTACAAAAGTCATGTAAACATTAGCCTCCAAGGCTAACTGAACATTTTGTCTTTCTCTTTGTCTCTGAATCTTAAGTTTGTCTTTCCCTCATTTTACTATTTTGCTCCGCCCCTGCCCCTTCCCTATGCCAAGTCTTTCTAATACACTGCAGCAGTTGTAAGTCTTACATCCCCCCCCCCCCTCCCCCTCTCGTCATTTTGGAGGTCAGTGGAGAATATTGAGTATTCACTTACCCCGATATTGACATAACTGTAGAGAAAGCACAGAATATTTGATATGTTTTTTCTTTTTTTCCCCCATCTCCTGGCTGTTTCATGTTTACCGTGTGCACTTCTCAAGCCGAGGGAGAGAGGAGGCGCATTTCTGTCACACAAGAAGGTGTTGAAAAAGCTCGATTTTTACCTTGACTTATTTCCTTTGCATCGTTCTCTCTCCGACTGCTCGATGATGAGCAATTTTCACGCATAACAACCGTCCTCAGTCATCAGGAGACATTTCTGCAGAGGAGCTTGGTGTGTCTAGAATTCACAATACCATCATGCCTCGCACACTTTGATTTTTCTTCAATGCAGTAAGAATGTTATCTACTAAGAAACAAAGACAGAGGAACTCGTGGCAAAGATGTTGATGCATATTCCAACATTTGATATAATGCCCTCTTCTACTCGTGTCATCTGTAACAGGTTGTGCTGTGGCCTATATAGAATACACTTATGTATCCGACTGAAAAAGGCCATACAGTTAGCACATATGTGCTTCATAGTGTACCTTATTGTGAGTGATATCATCAGAGTAGAGGAAAATGCCCTGTTAGTGAGGAATAATAGGCTCTGGCATTAAACGCAGCCTTCCCACTGACTCATTCAATTAAATGTTATCATTCTGAGCTCAAAATTATTCATACACTTGGAACTATTCTGCTGTAGCAAAGCCCACACATGTCATTCTAAGGCACAAAGCCAGTCCCCTAATATGTGTCATTCCAAGACATTGTTCATATTTTCACATGTGTTGAAAATCACGCAAAAGTAAATAAGACGGGGAAAAAAATGTAGTTTGTGGTAATAATCTCCACTCCTGGGAAGAACAAACTGTTCTTAGATGCGGCTCCACAATCTCATAAATAAACAACACCACGTGCATCATTTCTTATAAATTAATACACTATCAAATGTAAACAGCATGCTTAGATGAAAACAAGCATGGAAACAAATCAGCCGAAATGTCTTCAAGCTGCATTGCGAGTTCTCGTATGATCTGATTTGAGATGAAAAGATGAATTTGTAGAGAGGGAAGAAACAGTGCGAGCCTGTTACATGGGCTCATTTCAACTTTGAAATACAGAGAAGAAAATGGGAGCGTCAAAGAGGTTTGTTTTTGTTTGGGTTTTGTGTGGCTCATCTCTGAAGTTGATGCTTTAGTAAAAAATCAGGGCTAAACTGGATTTTATATCTTTTTTTTTGCAAAAATGATTTTACCATAAAAATTTAATTGCTAAATGTTATTGTTATACACTTGAGTATCTGTGCGTGTGTGTGTTTGTGTGTGTGACTAGAAAGAAAGATATTTGTTTTTCTTTCTACTCACTTCACAAACCGCAGACTTTGTGAAGTGTGTGGGCTTTGTGTAGTAATGAGCAGAATGTCAATCAAAATGTTTTGAGCTTTAATTTTCACAGAATGTGAATAATGAGGGATTTTACAAAGATTGTTGTTACCATAGAAATGTTGCGTACATTGTATTACAAATTACACTTTCTTCACACAAGTCGATTTAATTTGAAGTTTGAAATTCATTTGTTTAAGATTCCACTACAACATTTCCATCGTTAAGCAAAAACTTTGCACAATTAGACTACATCGAGCTGTCATCTCTGAGTTTTTTTGTTTTTGCATCTGTTTCATTGGTTTACTTTGCAGTTGTGATTATTATCTACATTACTGAGTGATTGTGTAAATGTTGTGTCAATACCAGTATTGATGTAGGTTAAGGTATTAATATTTATATATTTTTTAACATTTCAGTGTTCTTTTTACAGCTTTATATTTCTAGGAAGCACTGTGAAGAATATTTTGATGTTTTAAAACTTTTACCATCCTGGAAAGGTTATAAAATCTCATAAAAATTTAATGCGACACAGTATCTGACAGATGGTCTTTTTAAAACCCACTGTGATATTTGAAAAAATGAAATGTAGGGGAGCATGGTGGAGTGGTGGTTAGCCTCACAGCAATAAGGTCCTACATTCGAATCCACCGTCTGTGTGGAGCATGTTCTATCTGTGTGGGGTTTTTTCTGGATACTCACCCACAGTCCAAAGACATGCAGTAAGTGGGGTTAGGTTTATTTGGGATTCTAAATTGGCCATAGGTGTAAATGTGAGTGTGATTGGTTGTCTGTCACTCTGTGTTAGCTCTGCAACAGTGTGACAGAGTATAATGCAGTCTGTCCAGGATGTATCCCACCTCTCGACCTAGCTGGTTCTCTGGGGTCCTGATAAGGGAATGGATGGATGGATGGAAATACCAATATTATACTAAAAAAAACACACATCATCTTGTTACAATTAAACCAGTGCCAGTACTACCAGTATTTGAGCAATAGTATTTGACCTCAACACTTTCCATGTACCATAAAATGACAAAAGGAGAGCAAGCAGTAACTCGCTATACTGTCACAGAGTGTACCCAACTGCAGTACTATATTTCAATAAGGAGATTAGAAGGAATTGAACATGAGTTATTGATGTACAGAATTCAGTTTGAGGCATTTAGCGGATAGATGCTGATGTCCCATCACAGCAGAACTGAATCCCAGCATTGAGAGGGATTAGGGCAGGACCCCCGGAGTCTAAACGCTGGTGGTAGAGATGAATATGGAGGCTTGAATGGAGCCTGAGTGACGAGGGAAAGGCGGTAATGGGGAGGAGGTGGGTGGTTCGAAGGCGTCTGCAAGGACGAATGACAGACACGCAGAGAGATTTAAAGTACGCTGAGTGAAGGCTGATTGGCCTAAAGAAGGCCAGCAGAAAGATGATTGGACTAGACCAGTGATGTCACAATGAACTTGGGGAAGTGGCAGTGATCTATGGCTTAAATTAGTCGCCAACGCCTGGGAAGCAGACAGATGTGTGACATCAGATCAAACTTACGCATAAGCTTCATTAATATACATTTTCAACAACAATAATTGATTATCACTGCCCTTTTGAAAATGCAGTAAAATAAAGTAAGCATTGTTCTAAATGTGGGAGTGGTACTGGGCCAGCTACACAGCTACACATTATAGCTACAGGAGCTGCTTGACGATAGAAACTTATGTAGTGAAGCTCCAGGCGCACAGTTTTTGTGCTGATGTTAATGGCAGAAGAGGTTTGGAAATGTGCAGCACATCAGGGACAACATTTAAACACTATGTCCCTCAGCACTCTGTAACTGCCTGCTACTTCGAGCCTGAGGTTCCTAAATGCTTCAAATTTGCAATTACACTACTTAGAGTTGATTGTGTAATACCTATGAGGGAAGAAATCTCATGAACTTACATCCTATTACAATACCACACTTGAATTCAGTGAGCCCTTAATGACCGATTCTTCCATAGATGTTTGTAAATGGAGATTGTATGGCACTTTATTTTATATACCAGTGGGACTGAAAGCTGAATTCAAAGATTTAGAGAATTGCCCCTAGTTTTGCCCATTTTTTCAGCAGGCTGTTTAATCAGTGTCTATACATTTTAAACCTTAAAACCTACTTCTGGAATTAATATTTTTCTTCAGGTTATTATAATTTGGAAAATAAAAAAGATGTACACAGAGGAACACTATATAACAATTCATTTTAGACAGCTATCTTGCATGGCCTCTTTTTCTTGCTTGCTAAGTAAATTTTCCAGCGCCTGCATCTGGCTTCAGCATGATAAAATTGACTCACTCTCATATCACATGTGAAGCATGCAATTTCTTTTAACTTGTAGCATATGGGTTAAGGGGACAATAGAGTTACTTGAGATCAATTTACTGCCAGTTTTTAAATTTCTATTATCCCACATTCTTTTTGCGTAACCCCTGGGGCAGAACTACCCCTGGATGAATTATTTGCATATGTTCTGTATCCTTACAGGATATCTCTGAGGTCTCTCAGCTGATGTATTCTGGATCATGTTCAATTTGCTCCCTCGCAGTATTGATGTCCCATTCAGATTTACCTCTCACCATGTCAGCTGAGGTGATGCATATTGAAAAGCCTAGCACACTGTTGACATCAAGGCTCTACCATTTGATCTCCTTAGGTTCAGCAAAGCGGTGAACTCTGTTTGGGATCTGCAAAATAAATCCTATAAATGGAATATTCACTCAGGAGGGTGTTGAGTTCCTAGTTTATGAGGGAGTCGGTAATCCTATAAACTCTGGATTTGCTTTTCTTTATGAGGCTCAGCATTGTGTTGGATCTTATGGGCTTACGAGCTGTCAACGAGGGACAAATAATTGACAAAAAACAGGGGCCTGATTACTGATTGAAGGAAATCAAAGATAAACAGCTGTTCCTTTGATTGTGGCTCTCCGCTACCCTTACTCTGCAAGAAGCCATGCACTGTGCAGTACCTCAGAGAATAATTCCCACATCCCTATTCGCTCATTTATTTTCATCTCTGTTCTGTTGCAGAAGCAATTCCACTGTCCCTTGTACCTAGTAACATCCCCCTATCACCGCAAACAGTTATTGAGCAATATTGGGTTGCTGTACACCCAGTAAACTACAGCAGATTTCAGACAGCAACATGCGCATCCTCTGACATTGAACAAGGTCAGTGTGGATTTGTGATCATCAGCATGTCTTCGAGACACGAGAGTAAAAAAGAGAAAGCCTCTTCACTGCAGAGATGCTGCATGTTACTCTAATACCCGTTTATATCACAAAGCACGACATTCATCATACCTTTCGTTGTGTTGGCAGCACACGAGTACAGGAAAGCTGACATGGACAACGAAAACACAAAACAGATGCTGACAGTAGATTTGTTTGGATAGAAAATTATGACTGTGTAACCAGCTTGCATGGTATGTTTGCCCAACAGCAATGTCGAGCTCACCCGTTGAGAGCATTTGATTTACATCTGAACACACAACAACGCGCACAACGAGCGAGATTCATTCCGATACATTTTTTATGAAGACAATAAATTGATACAAGTCAGTAGCCGGCTTTACTCACCAAGTGCAGTGCAATACAGTGCAATTCAATAACGTGATGTAACAGTGGAACTACCACTGCAATCCCATGAATATAGATTTGTGACTGATATAGTGCACCATACAAGCATACTTAAACCTTCACACATTTTTATCATGTTCCTCTTGTCTTTATTATAATGCAGACTCACTGTTTTGTAGTTAGTAAACAGCATTTCTTCCAACTTGTTTCTTCTTTCCAGCTGCAACAGCAATTATTGAGGAAAAAATGAACACACATTATCTATTTGGAGGTTTATCGCACTGAAACCTGCCTCTATTTGTTATGCATTTTGCTCCCAGGTTCTTTTAATCAGCAAAGCCATGTGTCCATCATGGCAGTGTGACAATGAAACAGGAATATTAAAAGGATTTTTTTTCCTTCTCTGCAATGCACATAGTGCATAGTTTAAATAATTCCTTTTTCCAGAGTTAGGAAGATAAATACATTATTTTGGTGAGGGTTATTCTCATCCTTGGTGTGTGTGTGTATATTATATATATATATATACACACACACATATACACACATACATATACTCAGCTTTATATTTCTAGGAAGCACCACAAAGAGTCTTTTGAAGTTCTGAAACGTTTTACCATCCTGGAAAGGTTATCAAAATTCATAAAAATTTAATGCGACACAGTATCTGACAGAAGCTCTTTTTAAAACCCACTCCACTGCAATCAAATTACAGCATGTTAAACAAATACTGAGGAAGAAGGAGCCCTTTTTAGGGGGAAAATCTTAAAGCAAAATTGTCATGCATATTTATATTCTATTTAAAAGTCAGTATAGTGAAAGGTAACTTTAAAAACTTTAATAAGTAACAGCAGTAGCTCATAGCACCGCTGGATTGCACTGTGGTAACCTGAGGCGAAATGTGACCTTGTGCACTTGCCCTTGGCAGGTGAATTGAGGTGTGTGTGAGTTATGCCTGTTGCTGAGGCTTTATCAGACGGCCTGGAGAATAATGACTGGTCAAAAACTTCTGATCATGCCAGAGGCTGCTACTTTAGTGGCCACTCCCAGGGGGAGTTGTTAGAGTTGGAGTATTTTTCAGTTCAGATTTTTCATTTTTTAAAGAAATTATTATTGTAACGATCCACCCCTTGGGATAACTGGGGGGAAAATATGCATTTTAAACGTATTCACAGACCAAAGCATCACCGACTAACGATCTGATCAATGCCATTGTTTATTTTGTTCTGTGTAATGTAAAGCTAACAGTAACAGATTGGAGAAGCATGATTGAGATAGAGAGGGAGATAGAGAAAATTAAGCAGAACACAGCAGCAGACTGTAAAGGCTTTGGTTTCATGGAGACCTCATTTGTATTTCATGTTTAACTTTGAAAGCCCTCTGGCTTCTTAAATATGCACATCAAGCGAGGAACATCTGAATAGCTCATAATGATGTCAAAATTTATGGGCTCCATTGTTTAGACTGCAAAGGTATTCTTTGGGCAGCGCGGTGCACATCTCAGCTCACAGCGCACAATAACACATATCAAGAAGTTGGAGAAATCCTGACTATCCACAGCAGTTATTGTGTAAAAGCTCAGCATAGGCTGAGGACCAATATGAAAGTCATTGTCTGCCACCCTTTATCACAACACTTACACATCCAAACCTATATGCAGACTCTCTGGCATAAGTATTCATCCCACAGTGCCTAAAACAGTCAAGTGTTTGATGGAAATGTATTTCAGCAGCACAGCCAGCACTGAAAAAAGATTGGAAAAAAAAGTTTGTGAATTACTTGCAGAGACGCAATGAACTCACTTTTCAAGATGTAAAATTTCATGCTAGAAACGAGTGTGTGAGGTTTGGACGTCCAGGCGTGACAGGAGCCATTGAAAAGGTGAAAATGATCGCTGCTGCTTTGCTCCTCAGCCCCGGAGTGCTCCATACTTTACCGTGTTTACCCAGCTGAAGTTGTTGATCCATCATGGAAAGGGCAATTTTCTTTATGCTCTTTAAATATTAAGCACTTTCTCAGTCTCCTGTAAATCCACGAATTCCTACCATGCAGTATATTTCTTCTGACATTAAATTTAACATTTCTCACAAAGCATTAACTGTGGGGGTTCGAAACATCCTTCTCTCACTCTTCAAACCTGCATTAATGCCACATTATTTATGTTCAATAGGAAATTTATGTATAAGAAAAGAAAGGAAAAAAAAGAAAGAATAAAACTTCATATTGAGCAGTGTTGACAGAATGACATTTTTTTCCAGTGAAAAATCAAAGATATTTCTGAACTCCATTACCTAATTCAGACAGACTGTCAGAATTTAAACAAAGCTTAATGAACCTCAAGCAATCATTTTTATGCATGGCTGCAGAACAACACTCAGAAATCGATAACGCTTATTAAACCTTTGACCCAAGTTGCCTTTTAATAAATCTAGACACGTGACATGTGACTGAGTTTATGCGGTTTGGCAAAGAGGGAAAGAAGAGCAGAACACAGGTTGCTAGTTGCTTCGGGTTAGGTAACAGGGTGGATTTATATGAAAGATTAATGGCATACATATCAGAGAAGACAGTGCGATTTGGAATGAGGGCTAAATTTAACTTAAGGATCAAAACTTTTTGATTAAATGTATATATAAGTGCTCATTTATTGGTTTGAGCTCAACAGAGTGCATTCTCTGCAAGCAGGAGAATCCACAATAAGAGAACTCTGAACATTTGGTGCATTGTTCCGTTAGATCAGAAGCATCAGTGCAAGCTGTTTACAGTCAGCCCACATTTTTGGGCAAAGAATCTAAATAAACCATTGGTGAAGTTATGCAATGCTAATAGAAGCATCATATTGGACAGCTACATGTTGGAGAAAAATGCTGATCAAAGCTAGCCCCTTCTGTTCACAGTATCTCTGATAGTGACTCTAAGGTATGCACAGTACTTTCTCTCTTTTTCTCATCATGATTAGATACAATTACCAGTAATCCAATTAAAATGCCATTAATAACAGAAACTAGCTCAGAGAAATGGCTTAACTCTGTAGGAAGACTGACTGCAGTGAGTGGAAATAAAAATCAGCCTCCTGTAAATAAACGCTCACACTCAGATGATATTTACATCTCAGAAATAAATACTGTTTTTACTGTTAGCAGTGTTCTTGAGGGTCAGCCCACAAGTTCCTGAGTCGAGGCAGATTGTGCTAATTTGTTTATGGTCTCTGCGTACCGTCGTGACCCACTGCGGTCGGCGAGGTGACGACCTGCATTGATGTTCTCCAGGCCAGACACAGCTGTGTAAATACCGAGCCTGGCCAAGCTGAGGCATGGCCGTCGGCCATCGCTGTTGCTGCATGCTTTAGCATCAGGTTGTTTGACCAGCGGCTCTATTTTCTAACCTTATGCCTCCATAATTCTCTGTCTCTTGCTCTGCAACCACGATGGAAGATAACATCCTGGGTGTGGCACGCCTGTTGATGCATTCAAAGGAATACAATCACTCAAGACCTTCATACTTAAGCCACAGGATACCAGTGGGAGCACCTTTTTGCACACATTTGCATGCTCATTACAAACAATGGATTGTTTGTTTTAAACTTTATGTAACTACTGTGCTTTACAGTACAGAGATCATATCAATACCACTTGGGTTATGTAAAACCGCGGCTGTTGACACAGAACATTTTCCAATTAATGCATTAATTAGCTTAATGAATGTCCTCGTTATCATAACTGGTTATGTTTAATATGTGGCTGTGATTACGGCAGAACAGTAAGCAGCTCAAGTGTCTCTCTATCTTTCTTTTTTATTTCAGGCTGTGATCAGAGAATTCAAAGACCACACTTTCATGAATAATTGCAGGTTTTTAACAACAGACAACTTGTGTTGATCTCCCATAATTAGGCCAACTGAGTGTGTTGGGCATAACAACTCCAACAGCACAGCAAATGTTTTCGAGCACAACAGGGGGGGATGCATTTATCCCCTTCACCTCATTTTCCGAAAGGGTTTAATTCCCAGCCTGTGACTTGACCAGTTGGCTTAGTGCATCATGTTACACCCAGCTAGGGAGCATCCATTAATGGTCTCTGGATGTCTGCAGACGCATGATAAAATGCCATTATCAACTCTGCAAAGCAATTTGGATTGTGCAAGGAGAAGCACTGGCTTTAATAGATGTTTGTTACATAAAGTGGAGAGTGACAGGAAAACAACACATACAGGCCTATTTTACTCCCCAGTCTGTCAAAGATGTGTCATGCTCTATCCTCTGCACTGTTGTCATGGCAAATGAAGACTCAAACATCTGAAGCGATGGTGTGCCTAGAATGGCAGGCTATGTGCAGTGAGTCAGAGTGTTGTGTAAAAATCTCTTGATATGCCTATTATTTGGGAGGTCTCTGACCAATTTACAATATGATAGTTCACAACAGCACTGAGCAGGCAGGATTTCAGATGGACTCTTTGGCACATGTGTGCAAAACAGTCCTTCTTGAGAGGACAAAAAAAAGCACGATGGCAGCAAAATTAGGTGGGAAAGAGCTCTTGATATAAGCTGATCATAAGCAAAAAAAAACCTAAGGTCATTTATTCTTTTCAGAAGCACTTTTGCACGATAACTGATAACACTTTGTTAAAAGAAAACCATATTGATTCTGAGCATTTCTTTCAATCTTCCATATTCCACATGCAACTTAACAGCAAGCGAACCGCAGAGCCGAGAAAATACTTTTTTGGACTCAAACAGAGGTCTGGCTCACTTATCTTTGTAAGCAATAGCGCTCTCTGTAAGAAATCACAGCAGTTTTCATCCCAGGGCATCAAATGGTGCACTTTTGTCAGAAGCTGCTGCCGTCACAGAGACATGCACGGAGCGTACTTTGACGTCAGTGCCTTGACGCATGAGCCACATTGATCTGAGCACAGAGAAGACGACGACTTTTGTGTTTTGTTTAGCTTCTTTTGTTTTGTCGTAACTTGTTTTGTACTTTAGCTCACTTCTTGGTTAAATTTAGGCATCAAAACTGCCTGGTTACGTTTACTAAAAGGTGTGGGTTAAATATGCCACTTCTTAACATTAAGTCTTAAAAACATGAAGCGGAATATGACGCCGAGGGGTCGTGAACATGTGATCGCTTGGAAGAGATATGCTGTCTAGCCATTAGGTTCATCATGGCACAAATACCAAAGGAGTCTGTTGTTTATCCGTGACATGCTAGCTGCTTTGAAGAGACATCAGAATTTGACAACCCAGGATGAAAAAGGGTTGGAAAACCATATATTTATATATAAAAATATATATGCAGCCTACGTACGTGTAAGAAAGCATCTTTGTGTTGTCACATTTCTAAATATATTGCAATCATGTCCTGACAGTTGCTGTAAGTAACTGATGAAAAAAAGAAAAAGAAATTGGGATAAAATAAAATTCCCTGTTACTGTAATGCATGAAAGACTGGGCTCACGCTCTAAGAAGCACACGCAGGATCTCATCGAGAAAGACTGGCATCTGATAGAATATTTATCACACGAGATTCATCTGTATGGCTTTGATAAAGCACGGGCGTATTGCTCTAGATACCTAATCACCTCGGCAGAAACCTGAAGCTATGATGCGTGCTCACAGGATAATTCACAGGCACCAAAGGTCAGATCTCTTTTTGACAGCTTCTGCAGTGTAGAGAAGTGCCCTGCTTTGATTCTGCAGGCCTGGGATGAAGGATGTCAAAAAGTAAAATACATCTATATCTTTATCTGACAATAATAAGGTACATTCTATCTGAAAAACTATTACCAGATAATTGAAGGAAATTATGACTCTATTATAACCTAATTCAGTGAGCAATTATGACTGATACTTGTTAGTCAACACCCAATCAACCAAGAAATGCCAAAGCAGCCTCACCTGGTTTCTGGGTCATTATCAATAAACAGTCAAAAACGCCATCTGCACTTGCCATTAGTGGCGCCGTTGTGGTTGCAATCCAAGTTGCGTTGGTTCTTAAGCGCCATAAAGAAAAATCATTGCAAGTTCTGCAAAACGCCATCTGCTCGATGCTTCTGTTTTGAACCAACACTATAGCCTGCCCGTTGCCACTGCTCGCTGAGCTGTAATGGAAGGTGGAGGCTCACTCAAGAGTTAGACCTGTAAAATATACGACACCATCACCAGATTGTGATCGTATAACCCGAGTTAAAGGTGAAGGTAAATCATCTAAAAACTTACCATTGTGTCCCTTTTCACAACCGGCTGTTGCTAGGAAGCTCTACAGTATGAGATCACCTTGCTTTATTGGGGTGAATCTGGTATCCCATTAACATATGCAAATTTTCTAAACAGGCTAGGTGGAGGCAATTAAAGCCTCTAGATAAATGAAAGCCCAATCTATATCACATTACATCTGGGAAATAACAATCCTATTACAAAGTAACAACTCCAATAAAATGTTATGGAGGCCTCTGCAATTTTCAAAAGCTGCAGTTAAGTTTTCAGTTGTTTTTTTTCTTTACACGGGTTCAGGGCCAACAGACACGTTTTCCGGGGTAAACATGTAAACATAAAAATCATTAAATCTCCTGTTTGTCTGTGGGTAGACATGATGTGATAGCAATAGAGCAATTTATGCCACAGATGTTTGCTGCAGAATACTCTGCCTACACCTGGGAGTGCTGATTAATTTATATGTGTTTGGATAAGGCCATGTATCCCAGCCCCATTAATATTGCTCTTTTGCAGAATAAGATCATATCTTGGTAAATTGAATATTCATCACCTTAATGAGTCAAGAGTCTAGCCTGTATCCCAGAGAAGTTGGGCACTCATTCAGATATGAGCTACAGGTTGTAAATCGCTCTCTCTCCAGATTCCAGATTTTTGGAAACTCTTAGGCTCTGAGGTGGAAAAGGGCTTTATTTAAATAATCCTCTCATAAATGACTACATAAGCATTATAATACACTGCAGTCTGAACACACGGGGCGCGGGAGGGGTACCGTTCACAGGGTGGCCGATCAGGTGCTTGTAGGCCTACCTCCGTGCAGCTGTTTGATTATTTAACTGCTGCATATTTGAGCACAGTCATCCACATTATTGGCTACGAAGTCTACAGTTGTTCACCTTCAGCCAGCACAATGTTAAACTCGCTGTAATGTTATCACATGTGGGCCCTGGCCTTTTCACCAGCTCTAAACCCTCTTTGTCTAAATCCCTCTGTCCATATCCCTTTGTTATAACAGGCGCTAATGCGACAAACTGATTAAGCGCTATTAACTTGCAAATTAGTTCTTTTGTTCTAACTTCATCCCCATCAGCTTTGTCCATTTTAAACAACCTTTGTCCAACACCAAAGGAAAAAAAGAGAGAGAGAGAAACCATTGTATCATAAGTGATGTTCCTAAATTAGCCACTTCACACTCAAGTATGTCTGTATGAATTGTACACAAAATCCTTGAGAATAAAGTGCCATTTTTGGCATCTTTCCATTATGATGCAATTGAAAATACAAATTGGACTGAAGCGTCTGCAATGATTTGGTAGACAACAATAGCAGGAGGACGCATGATGTTCACGCATCTCTTGCGAGTGGATGAAAAATAGCAGAAAAACATGTTTTCCATGTTGGATGTTTGAATGTGTGTGGTTTGGAATAAACATGTTTAAAATTGGATTTTGTTAAAGAAGCTTGAGCGAGTGGGAACTTTACCCAAAGGTGTCTTATTTTGAAGCCTAACTCCCTAAAAGTGATTGCATAGACAAGCTAGAAAACGCACACTGAACATTCCCAGGAATCTGCTGCTGCAGAATCTTTCATCAAAAAGAAAAATTTCATTTCCATCTTTGATGTTGTGCCCACTAACTTGAAACCTGTTTGAAGAGCTCACCATACTGGTGTGGAAGTGTAGTAACGAAGAAACCTTTTAGGATTAATTTATATGCTTTTAGCCAAATTGACCTGCAGTTTGTAACAGCAATGTCTGATGCACTGTATCTTTACATTCTGTATATTCAGCTTTGAACACAGATGTAAAATAATGCAAAGGTCACCAGACCAATTCAGTTTCAGAAGCACATCTCAGAACACTAGAAAAAGCAGCATCTTCACTATGTATTTAATTCTGAAATGCTGTTCCAGTGAAAACATTTAAGGCTGTAAAAATAATGTTTTTTAACAAGCATGCTTTGAAAAATAATGCCATGAATAGATTTTATTCATCATTAACTTCATATACTGTGAATGCTATATCCACTAATTACAGTGGATATTTACTCTGCAGTTTTCTTATCAAATTATATGCTTAAATTATTTGTCGGTTCTTCCTAGAACCTTAGAAAATTGTAGTTGTTTAGTGAATTTAAGCCTCAGGGGGTTCTGTCCACAGTGACCGTGTGATGTTGAGATCATATAATCTTCTGCAGGACTCCTTCTTACTGAAGACATACTATGATCATTTGCCTTTCATTTAAAGAACAACATTTAATGAGCTTCAAAGACTGAATTATCTAAAACTGGTTGTTAAGAATATTTTTCTTAAAAGAAATGAAAAAACAAACTTCAGAAAAAACACTAAAGCTACCCGAAACATGTTGCATGTCTTTGGTTTTGGTGTTTGATCAAATAATTTTTTAAAAGAACTAATATGGGGCAGCTTTGGCTTTCATTTTTATCGAGATTGGAATTTTATTATACTGCTTGAGTCTACTGCCTCCGCAAAGTGTTTGTATTGCAAAACCTGTTCTCTGCTTCTGAAATCTTGCCCTTGAAAACTCTAAAAACTTCATTGAAACATGAAAATCTACAAACTAATTAAAGTAAAGTAAACTCAATTTTTTTAAAAATTGTACGAACAAAACATAAAAACTAATAAAAAGTAGTTTTTTGTAATTTAGCAGACTGTATGGTAGTATTAGAAAGCATAATATGTAATTCAATCACTGTGGGGCTCAGGATATGTTTCAAAATTTTAACATTAAGTTCAGGCAGTTGTGCCGTAGAGAACCAGTAAGGCTCCAGATTGTTCTTAACTTCAGAATTAACCACTCAAGTGTTATGCAGGCATCTTTGCCTTGATGAGAGTTACTTGTAACAAATCACATGTTGTTTAAAAGCCTGGGAGAGAGGTGCAATACTCTGTCCAACAAAGACCTGAATAATTAAAACAGAAGGAGCCGCAGCGTCCTGCTAAGTAAAGGCCGGAACATGGTAGCTGTCACTTATAATCATCTAAATGGAAGCAAATGTCACAACTGGGCTTGTAGATGTGAGTGAAACGGCCTTGTTTGTCTTACTCTAAGCCAATCCAGCTGAGGAACTGCCTTGGACATCCCCTCTTACCTGAAACGCCCTTCATTTCAGGATGACTCCTGTCCGCTTAGCCTGAGTGGCTGCTCGCTAAGTGCAATCTGTGCAGCTGTCTGTGCTTTGTTTGTTTGTCAGGGTAAGACGTGGCATGAACACAACCGCATCAGACAATAAAGACCTATTTTTGCATGCTTCCTCAGATAACAGCACGGCTTCTCCGAGCCGACTGCACCACATCACTGGGAAGCCTTGACATAATTCAGATAAGAAAACTCTGCCCGAGAGGCTAATGTTTGTAAATAACAGCTCGACTTTTTTTTTTTTTGGTGACATATTTCTTATGAACCGATACACCACAGGCTGACAGGTTAATGCAAGCCCACAATGAGACGCCGCTGCAAATATATCTGACATGCCAAAAGACATTTCAAATCAGATTGCATCGATGCTGCTTTTGTGCTGCATGCTGTATCTGTGATGACGAGTGGATGTTACGACAAGCGAAATATATTTCAACACCAGCTTTAAACGTGCTATGACGTTTATCGTTTGCTTAGCGGATCGTAATAGCTATCGGTTCGTAATTACATTCTCTCGAATCAATGGCCTGTCAAAGACGGATGCAACTGTTCATCGGAGGGAAGGGGGTAGAGGAGGGTCAAAGGTCAGGTTTTTAATTAAATCCCAGACACCGTGTGTCACGGACCCAGCTCTGGAGGACTCGGGGTCCGTGAGCAGTTTTGACTCACCTCCCGTTGATATTGTTGTTATTATTATTTTGGTGATGTGTGTGTTTTTCTGCACTGTGCTGTGTTAGTCTGTGTCCCACTCATATGTATAGGCAGGGTATGGGTGTGTATGTCTGCGGGTGTGGCTGGAGGATGGAGCTCAGCCACCTGCAGGCCTGAGGGGTGTGGCCCTGCGGAAGGACTGGCCACACCTGAAGTTCATGCCACACCTGTTGGTGATCAGGGCTCGTCGGGGGAGCTACTTAGGAGAGAGTTGGAGCTCCCACCGGCGCGGGATCATTAAGCTAAGACTCCAAGTCAGTGCGTAGCATTAGGAAGTGCGGATCGTGTGTGTGTGCGCGCGGGTTCAGTGTTTAACGGCTGCTTCTGTATTGTCCTGCAGGTGAAACGAGGGACCAGAAGGGCAGCACGCACAGGGTGTGCAGTAACACAACAGCGGGGAGCACGAGCACGAGCACAGACGTCGGAGGGAAGCACGCACATGGGGTTCGAGGGAGCAACGGGGAGTTATTGTGTTTACAGCTTTCCACTGTAAATAAAGAGCACTGTTTGCATCGCAGAGTCTGCGTTTTGGGTCCTCCTTTCCCCACATCCCCACGGTCTGCCCTCCAGACCGTGACAGAATGATCCCGCCAACCGACATGGACCCAGCAAACTCAGGAGTTTCCACGGAGGAGAGATCGCTCACGCAGCTATGGGATTACTGCCGGAGCGTAATCCAGGCTGTAGACCCACCCAAGAGACATATACAGGTAGTGTTCTTTGACAATTATCTCTCATCCACTACCTTCACCATGAACATTCTGGACATTAACAAACTTAGGCACCTGGTCGCTAGTTTAAGGGAGAGCTCGAGTTTTGAACTATTTGGCTTGGGTGGTCCGAGCATGGACAGTTCGGCTGCTCTCCTAGAGACTCTAGCCGCTTGGTTTTTCACGCGTCGGCGGAGGGCTTTCCCGTCGATGCTCGCGGCACAATCGTTTGATCCGCCGTTACGGAAGGCATGCCGCACTCTCTACCATCATCCCGTTACGCCTCAACCCACTCCTGCGGTTTCAGCCCGGTCAGCTGGCAACGGACCTACAGCGCTCATCACCGCAGTGAGTAAACCCGACTCATTTGTTTCTATTAATCCTGTCATTGAAAAACAAAACACAGATGAACAGCAGAGGACTGTTTCCGTACACCCGGCCCCGCCTTCACGGAGGAGAAGGCGTCCTCGCAAGCAGCGTTCAGCCACCTCTACACTCACTCCTGTGCTGATCGAAGGCTCAGGACCAGCGGCTCTGGACGCCACAGTGAGTAAAATGGACTCTGCCGGTGTCGTAAATTCCCTTCCTGTGAACATGGACATAGAGACTATAGCCACTACGGCAATTAACAATGGAGAAACTGTAAGAGGTGTAACTGAACTCCCAGTGGGGATTTTTGGACCACCGACGGACGAATGTGGCCTGAGTGCTAATGCTGGGGCAGAATTTTGCATAGACAGCCCTGAGGTAGTTAGCTCAGAGTCGGTGGGGTCAGAAACTGCTTGCTTTACCTCCAAAAACTCAGAAGATGTTCACTCTGAGACTGTGAGCTGGGAGCTAGGGAGTTCACAGCATACAGACCCAGATGACTTTTTGGCTCAGTCTGGCCATATGGAGACAGAGGTTCTCCCCAGGGCTTCCCCAGAGGCCGAACTGGAGGCCTCAGTTGCCTCTGGACCCCTGGAATTTGTTGAGCCAGCTGTAACATTCTCATCCTCTCCACCCTTCATAATAGCCATATCACCCTCAACTCAGTCCGCTGCCCAGCTAGTAATGGAGTCTGCTGCCCAGCTGGTGACTGAGTCTTCAGTCCGGTCAGCCTCTCACCTTCATCCTCAGTTGGAGGTCGATATGCCTGCTGGACCACCTCTGCCATCATTTCACCTGTCTGTCCCTGCATCGTTGGCCAGTCCACCGGGAGCAGCGACCGCACCATCATCACCTCCTCCCTCTGCAGCTACTTCTCCACCAGAGTCCCATCAGACTGCAGCGACCGCAGCACTCTCGGCTTCGCCATCTGCATCACCTACTCTACCTTCACCTTCCCCACCTGCAGACACCGCATCACCATCTTCACCTCCAGATCGACCGTCAGTAGCTGTAGCGCAGCCGGAGGTGCTCAGGGTGCTCGGAGAGCGGGAGGAGCCCGCACCGCCAGCTGTGGAGCCCTGCGAGCCGGAGCAGGAGCCCGGCGAGCCGGAGGAGCGGCTCAGCGTGGCGGAGCAGGAGACCTGCGAGCCGGAGCAGGAGCCCGGCGAGCCGGAGGAGCGGCTCAGCGTGGCGGAGCAGGAGCCCAGCGAGCGGGAGGAGCTCGATCTTCCCGAGCCGGAGCTCAGCGAGCGGGAGGAGCTCGATCTTCCCGAGCCGGAGCTCAGCGAGCGGGAGCCGGAGCTCAGCGAGCGGGAGGAGCTCGCTCTGCCCGAGCCGGAGCAGCTCAGCGAGCAGGAGCAGCTCAGCGAGCAGGAGCAGCTCAGCGAACCACCAGCAGAGGAGCTCGGCGAGCGGAAGGAACAACCGGCGCTGCCAGCCGAGGAGGAGCTCGGCGAGCCGAGGGAGCTCTCGCTGCCAGCCGCCGAGGTGGAGTTCTCGCTGCCAGCCGCCGAGGTGGAGCTCTCGCTGCCAGCCGCCGAGGTGGAGCTCTCGCTGCCAGCAGCCGAGGAGGGACCCGCTCAGCCGGAGCCGGAGGTCAACGAACCGGAGGGACCTCCACGTCTGGCGCGGCCTCCACGCCATCCACGTCCTCTGCATCCACGTCAGCGACCAGCGCGTCATGAACCGTGTGCCACACCTCGCTGTTGCTCACCGGAGGAGCAGCGCCGCCACCGGACCCGTGGCAGGCCGCCTGGGGAGCAGCGCCGCCGCCGTCGGACCCGGGGCAGGCCGCCGGAGGAGCCGCAGCGCTGCTACCGTCACTGGATCCCGGGCAGGCCGCCTGGGGAGCAGCGCCGCCGCCTTCGGACCCGGGGCAGGCCGCCGGAGGAGCAGCAGCGCCGCTACCGCCTCTGGATCCTGGGCGGGCCGCCTGGGGAGCAGCGCCGCCGCTACTGGGCCCGGGGCTCGCCACCGGAGGGGCAGCAGTGCCGCCGCCACTGGAGCAGTGGCAGGCCCCCAGAACCGTTTTTCTGCTGTTGCCGGACCCGTGGCCGTCCGCCGGAGCTGCAACGTTGCCGCCATTGGACTCGAGGTAGGCCCCCTGAACTCTTTTTGTAATGATGGGCCGCCTGAGACTGTTTTGTGGTGTTTTTTCTTTTTTTTGCTCCATTGCAGGGGGTGCGGTCGGACTTTGGAACTGTGACCTTGGGGAGGTTGTTTCTTTTGTGGTTTTTGGTTCTGGCCCTCCGTCCTGGACCCCCGCCGCCCGCCCTGGGTTGGTTGTGCTGTGGTTTTTGGTTTGTGTTTTTGTTTTCGGGTTGTCGGGAGCCGACCCTTAGAGGGGGGGTACTGTCACGGACCCAGCTCTGGAGGACTCGGGGTCCGTGAGCAGTTTTGACTCACCTCCCGTTGATATTGTTGTTATTATTATTTTGGTGATGTGTGTGTTTTTCTGCACTGTGCTGTGTTAGTCTGTGTCCCACTCATATGTATAGGCAGGGTATGGGTGTGTATGTCTGCAGGTGTGGCTGGAGGATGGAGCTCAGCCACCTGCAGGCCTGAGGGGTGTGGCCCTGCGGAAGGACTGGCCACACCTGAAGTTCATGCCACACCTGTTGGTGATCAGGGCTCGTCGGGGGAGCTACTTAGGAGAGAGTTGGAGCTCCCACCGGCGCGGGATCATTAAGCTAAGACTCCAAGTCAGTGCGTAGCATTAGGAAGTGCGGATCGTGTGTGTGTGCGCGCGGGTTCAGTGTTTAACGGCTGCTTCTGTATTGTCCTGCAGGTGAAACGAGGGACCAGAAGGGCAGCACGCACAGGGTGTGCAGTAACACAACAGCGGGGAGCACGAGCACGAGCACAGACGTCGGAGGGAAGCACGCACATGGGGTTCGAGGGAGCAACGGGGAGTTATTGTGTTTACAGCTTTCCACTGTAAATAAAGAGCACTGTTTGCATCGCAGAGTCTGCGTTTTGGGTCCTCCTTTCCCCACATCCCCACGGTCTGCCCTCCAGACCGTGACACCGTGTTTGGCTGTGTGGTGTAAAGGAGGTGCAGACAGTAACAGAATCAAAGCTCAGCCCAACCTGAGGCAACTGGAATACTTTGGCAACATTGATCTTAATGTCTATGGTATGGCTCTTGTCAGTATTGATAGATGAATGTTACGGGAATGTTCACAGATTGCCTGAAGCTAACTGGGCTAGCGCTGTTTCAGTGAGACCTGGTTGTGAGACCTGGTTGCATGCAAGCAGACATGACTCATTTGTGGCTTCAGGCAGTGGATCTGGCATATGAGTTTGAGCAGCAGCATGACGAGTCAGGGACAGAGAGAAGCTACACCCAGTCGGTGCCTTAACAAACGGCAGACTCGGGCTAAGGATGCTCCAGAGAATGAAAGACTCTTTCAGAACATTTCTAACAAGAATTTAAGCATCTATTTCCTGTTATTATGTGTCTGTTCAGTATGCATCACCGCAGTACGGTTAGCAGCACGTCCTTTAGGGGCTTAACGGACACTCGTATTAATTCTTGAGAACCTATTCCATGCCAGAAAACATTAATTTACAATGGGGAACAGATGAATAGAGGCAAACACGGGTTTTTTTTGTTCTTTTTCTGAGAATCGTTTCAGACGCTGCCTCACCTTAGGATTTCTGCAGCCCAGTCTAACTGAATGAATAAATATATGAAGTGGCTCATTTTGATTCTGCTGTGACTCCCTCAGTAAGTCAGTTTACCTGGCAGGCAATTAGTATCAGTCGTCAACCACACATAACAAAACCTTGATAGTCTGAAGTGGTTCCTTGTTTCAAAAAGAAGTGCCACGAAATTAATCACTGTGCATTCGAATGCAATCAAGTGAAACCCATATATTTAGAGTTGAACGGAAATTGAAATTAAATGATATTAAAATTCAGAGACTGAGTGGCTAGAAAATAAGAGTAAAAAAGTCTCGTCGTCGTGTCCTTGGGCAAGACACTTCACCCGTTGCCTACTGGTGGTGGTCAGAGGGCCCGGTGGCGCCAGTGTCCGGCAGCCTCACCTCTGTCAGTGCGCCCCAGGGCAGCTGTGGCTACAATGTAGCTTGCCATCACCAGTTTGTGAATGACTGAATGTAGTGTAAAGCGCTTTGGGGTCCATAGGGACTAAGCAAAGCGCTATACAAAGACAGGCCATTTACCATTTTACCATCTTCATGGTGGCACAAGAGGAAAGCTGAGGGGATCTCCATAAATCCGTGGTGACCGTTAATTGACAGAATATAGTAGTTAATTTTGTCGCTTACTACTGGATTAACACAGAGTCAAGAGCTAAGTTACTGGTAAAAAAAAACAGTAACTGCCAATGAAACACATTTGTTTATTAAACTGTAAGTATTTATAATAGATACAAACATTACTATCATGGAATAAAGTGTTCACTGCACATTAAGCAATAAATTCAGCATCAGATACAAATCCAAAGCAGAAACTAATTTCTGTGGTGTGTAGACATTCTACATTTAATTAAATCTGCTCCTTTGTCATTTTCCATTGATCAGACATTGATCATCACTATTCCTATAAAATTTCCCAGAAACCACAATTATGACCTGGTCAAATGTCCAGGGCTAGTTTGGCCAAGCTAGTTAATGTCTGCAGGTTTCCACATTTGTATATCTGTGACACCATGAACAATGTAAGGCAAGTTTTGTGCTGCACAGTTAGGTGTGTGACATACCGTATCTTGACGGGACCCTTTCACCACCTCTTGAGTTTCGATAACCTGGCCGTAAAGCCATAAAATATAATCTTTCAACAAGAATAGCAATATAAACTTCAAAGTTTTCTGTCCTGTGAATAAGTGCACCCTAAGAAAAGAGACAAAGGGCACGGTGTTTTATCATGTAAAGGACAGTGCTTGCTGAACTCAGCAAATAGGATGCTTTGCTAAAACATTATCATTGGAATATATCGTCAGTATAGTCAATAAAATGATCAAATGAGAAAGAGCACAGCTGAGCAAATGGCTCCCCACTCAAACGCCTTTAAAATCAAAGATAGTATTTTAGTCTGAGGCAGAAATAGGCTTTCATTGCAAAAGCTCATACAATGCTTGTTCAATTAGATTAGGGAGAAAAACTGTGGGGTTTTCTTAAGCTTTCAAAGATATTAGTACAACATGCAGCAGATTGAGAGGGCTGCTAAGACACAGACTGCTGTGCTGGTAAAAACTTTATGGCATTTTTGATGGTCCACTGGCCCATCAACACAACAACCCACTGGGATTTGTGCTTATGCTTGAGAGTCAGTGCAACGCCGGCTGCATTTAGTTAATAAATTGATTTAAGCAAGACTTTAAATAGGACTTAGTTCATGAATTTAATAATTTCCTTTGAGAAGGATGAATATGAATTTGTTATGAAATCTAACTATTCTGTACCAACATAGTAAACACAGGTAATGAAACCATACATGCGGTACCTTTTTAGCCAGGTCCAACTAAGGAGTATTACTTTTCTGGTTACAGGACTAGTGCCACTGATCTGCATTTGGCAATTTCAGCAATACGTAGGTAACTGTATAAAGTCAGACAGCTCACAGCTTTGCTTATTGCCTTCCAATGGCCATGAATTTAAGGCCAGGGCAGTAAACATAAGCTGCTAATGTTAGCAGTACTGCTGCTGGTAAGGTTACAGTGCACACATAGTTAGTATGCATAAATTGAAAGCAACATGTGCACTCCCACACTCATTTTTATGATACCTCTGTGCATTTCGCAGACCGCAGTGCTGATGCAAGCCATGCAGGCGATACAAGAGCGAGTTTGGTGCTCTGCCCCTTAGCTAAAGCGAGTCGCTATTAGCATAATAGTATACTTCTCCTGGTTAAAATTAAACAAATTCCTTACTGTTGACATTGCACAGAAGTAATGGGGAATTAAAAATGCACAGTGCTACCGTTGATTAAACGAACAAATAGATATCATGATTCAGTTAACATCATTTGTATTCTTCTGTCTAATCCTAATGTAAAACAACTGTTCAACACACCCAAAATGTTTTGGCTGTGGACAGGGTTGCAATTTAATTGCAGCTTTAATTTAATTAAATCAACACTCTTTCAGCTGCTTTCTTTTCAGAGTTAGAGTGTGGCAATACATCACTGAAGCCACAGAGGCCCATAAATGTTCCTAAGAAGTATCCTGCTATATAAATGTCCTGACATGCACATTTTAAACATTCCCAATGCTGGAAGCCGGCCCGTAGCTTTGATGAGAGAGGAAAACAGCGCTGTTTACAGTTTAATAAATGGCACCCTATTTATTTTTCTGTGATAACCTGTGACTAGGTGCATTGACCTACCTGTATGAAGTGTATGTGAAGGTAAATCCTTATAACGACTGCATATTAAAGCCTGGTCATAAACATGGCATGAAGCGAAGGGAAAAATGTGACTGATGGATGTTATTCAAGGACATATCCATGATCATCTAACCATAATGCCCTCAGTACTCCAAATAATCTCTTCTATTAGTGTGGTCATAGCTGGAGCGTGTACAGTCACGGCTCTTTAACTTTGCTATAGTGGTGTAGCTTTCTTCAATCTCTTATAGTGTATGTGACCATTGCCTTGAGCGTGATCTCTTTCTTTGCCGTCCCTTGGTATCAGCAGTCAAAGCTAACAGCAAGAGGTTAAGTAGGTCAGACATGCAACCAGTGAGGCTACAAAGCCCAAGGTCTTTTGTTTTATGCAACACTGTCTTTCCTGAAACCAAACAGATGTTTTATGCTGAGGGAAAGGGGGAATTAATTGATCCAAGCCAGGAGAAGTTTCCCAAATGCTGGCCTGATAATAGGGGACCCGTCATCATTAGGATTGATGGCACCAATTTATTATTAATGATTCGTAAAATGAGATCCAGTAGACCCCATTTTAAATACATTTTCCATTACGGAGGAGCTGACAGGCAACACTGCTGATTTCACTACGAAAGCCTTTCACTGTTTCTCTTTTCTCCCTCTGAGATACAGTATCCATTCTTCGCACGGTGCAATGTCTCACTTTGGTGATGCTTGGATTGTCCCAAATTGAAAGCATTTGTTTTAAAGCCAAGAGGTGAATTTCAAGCCTTGTCATGGCGCCTTGATATTTAGGTGTTTTATTTTGTTTTAAACCACTGGATGCAATGTCATACAGTGCATCCTAACAGATAGTCTCTTTCCCCCGAAATGTCCCCCACTGGCCTCAAACTCTGCAGCCATCTGCTCTGATATCATATTCTGTCAGTCAAACCGCCTTCATTATAGCAAGTGACACAGTATGAATCTAAATGCTAAAATATTCTGTCTGCTTGTTAAGTCATTTATGTAACCCATGAATCAGAATATCCCAATGTTCCTTTGGTAAACAAAAAAAGAAAGAATATGATAAAAGTACTGATGAAATCAATGTGTAATACAGTAGATGGTGCAGATTAGTTCCTGCACTACAGCGATACAGGAGCATCTGGCTTAAATGTTTGTCTGATAGCATCGATGGGCTTTGCTTGGTAGCAAGAAAGTAATTGCAATCTAAATGGATGCAAAATTAGGGACAGGAAAAAAAAAACCTTAAACTTGCTGAGACATTGGAGTTGATTTAAATACAGACAGCATTTAAACTGCCTCTGGGGCCACAATAAATTATTACACAGGCTCCCAAACTAGACATCTACCTTCTTACAGTAGATAAAGCTTCCACTCCAAAAATACCATTAGCAACGCCTAGAGTGTGCTTAATAATTGATGACTCCAGCATCCATGATAATTAAGAGTTAAGTGCGCGTGCGTAGGTGTGCGTGTGCACTTTGAGGTCCTGTGGATGTGTGCGGTGATAATCTCCATTTCTATTTGCGTGTGGGTTGCAATCCTGTTGAATAGGTGGTGATTCCTGTTGAGCTGTGAAAACATCCTGGTGGCTTGCCACTCATCCTCCTTTACACTCATGCTGATGTAAGGGGAGTTCTAGGAAGCCATTACTCCAAATGACTCTCATTTTCTTGGCAACATCTGAGTGCAGTAGAGAGGCTGTCTTTGTGGGGTTAAAGCTGCAATGTATAACTTTTTGAATGTTGCCATTCTCTGCAGCAGCAAGGAGCTTACAGTGGAGATTCTTTTCATATGCAAAATAAACCAAGAAGGTCACACAGAAAGCCAGCTGAACATGTTACACAAACACACGTGTTGTTGTGCGTTTAATAGCTTTAGTACAACACTGTAGCTTTAGTGGCTTTACGGCTAAGCTTAACCCCTTAGAACAGCGGTCCCCAACTCCAGGCCTCGAGGGCCGGTGAACTGCAAGACATGTTGAGGAGGTAATTTAGCCATTTGAATCAGCTGTGTTGGATCACGGACACATCTAAAAACTGCAGGACACCGGCCCTCAAGGCCTGGAGTTGGGCCTTAGAACAACATGTGTCCCAGTGAAGGATTCTTAAACTTAATTTTTAAAGAGCAAAAAGTATCTTTGCTGTAACATGACTCTTGCAGTTTGCGTTTCATTGCTCCAGTCACTGTTTAAAGGCTGACGTATGTTACTAGCATCTCTTCTTTTACTGAGTGTTATGTTCTCTAATACATGACATGTCATACAAAAGAGAGCCAAAGCCTTGAGAAGCTTAAAAAGGGTTCAGTGTCCACTCCAGGTCAGGAACAAGTTACTACCAGGTGGAGAAATATCTCAGGGTCTTGTTCACAGGTGAGGGGAGTGTGGAGCACGAGATTGACAGATGGATTGAGGTGGCGTCCACGATGATGCGAATGCTGTACTGATCTGCTGAGCTTAAAAGCGAAGCTGTCAATTCACTGGTCAATCTATGTTCCTACCGGCACCTATGGTCACGAGCTCTCGGTAGTGACTGAAAGAATGAGGCCGTGGATACAAGCGGAGAAAAATGAGTACCCTTAGATCTGTGGCTGGCCTCTCCCTTAGTGATAAGGTGAAGAGTTTGAGAGGGACTCAAAATAGAGCCGCTGCTCCTCCACCTCGAAAGGTGGTTAGAGCATCTGACTAGAATGCCTCCTGGATGCCTTCTGGCTGAGGTATTCCAGGCATGACCTACCGGGAGGAGGCCCTGGGGCAGACCTAAGATTTGCTGGAGAGATTATATCTCTAGCTTAGGAACAAGTCTGTGTCACCCCCCAACCTGAACCCAGGTAAGTGACAGAAATTGGATGGATGGATGGATGGCATAGCAATAAGGTAGACACTGGTGGTGAAGACCCCTCTGATGTCACATTCATCCAGGTGAACCTCCTTATCCAATCAGAATTAAAGGAGATGCAAAAGCTAGGTTAATGATGAATGATGTTAATAACGATCGAAGGAAATAGAGTGATTGGAGAAAGAATGTACCTGCACAGAGGTGCGTGTAACACAGAAAGCAAATCACCACTCTCTCAAGTAAAGCCACCTAATTAATGAACGTGTCAATCATCCTGTGCAAGCCATTGTTATTGACTTCCTATGAGTTAATGGCAACACCACCAACACAGTCTACATAAATCTGAATTGTAAATAACTCCTTTGTTACCTGAATATTTGTACAGTCAGAGCTGCAGGTTGAAATATTTTACCGTTAACATAATTTCTAATGAATATGGTTTCAAAAATAGGCTGTTTTTACAGTTATTACTATGACATGTGACACTGTAACACAGTCAAAACGTCTGCTCTAATAAAGACCTATTAAAGCATCATTCTGTCCAAATTTTGTAGTCATCCTAATGCCACTTAGCCGTGGTGTCACCTCAGCTAACTGTGTAGGAAGCTGTGTGCACTGCCTGACTTTTTTTGCTTGTAAATCCAGAGTAGGCATGTTTTTTTGTTTGTTTTTTTAGCCTAATCGCCGCATCCTCATGTGAGCATTGAGCGGCAATAACCCAACTCCCACTACAGCTAGGCACAGATAAAAACAAATGCTCTGTGCAGTTCTGTGACATCCAGTTGTATTTAAAACATGATGCCCGAATAAAAGACTGATGAATAATACACCGCAGAGTGGGTAGGTATCAGTTCATGTGGACCGTTAAAGATTTCCTGCTTTGTTAGCAGTGCTCAAAGACAAAGAAAGAAGAAGGGGAAAATGCAGGGTCATCTGCAATGACTTAATTATACTGTTTACACGGTGAGTGTTTAAAGAGAGGAAATCAAATACCTGATAAAATTGATTTTTGCTCTGAGAACTTTCCAGAGTTGTAAAATCCTCCCAGCTGGCGATACAGAGCACTGTGCACTGTGGTTATAGCATCTGATCAGCCTCCAGACTATCTCATATCTGGTACTCAAACCAGCTTTCCTGGGCTATATTTCATCATCAAAATGATGCTACACACCCCCTCCAATGCGAGTCCCCCCTGTGCTTCTAACCAAAGGCTGTTTTCAGCCCAAACACCCAGTACGTAAAAACTGACTCACTGATTGTTAGCAGCATTCCCATTAAACTTAAATCACATAGATGTACATTGTTATTTGCAATGTGTCAGTAAAGATTTTATTCACTGCACCTTTAACTGTAGCTATTTCAGCTTCACAGACCCCCTGCCTCTCACACACATACACACACAAACAAAATATGCCTAAAATGTAACACTTGGGGTTTATGTGAACCTGTTTTGCATACCAAATGAGTGAGGATTATCATATCAAGGCTACTGAGACCGTAGTCAAGTAAGAGCTAGATTGTTGAAAATCAAGTGCCTATCTCAGTGATGAACAATGTCCATCAGTGCTTGGAATTAATTTGCAGATGCTTCTTTGTGCGGGTATCACACACAAACATCGGATTCCCTTGTGTGTAGCTACAAACCAGGAGGCAGAAACAGAGGCGTATGCACGCACATACGCAGTATTTCAAATGTTTACTTGCACACACAAATGCACATTTTCGCCCTGTCTCCCTGTGAAATGCAAAAAGCAGAGGGAGAGGTTTGCATCTGTACAATAGCCACCTTCCACTTTTCATTTTGTGTGATTCATTCTGCATTAGTCTGCCTGAAAAATGAAATGCATGAATTCAAAACACACTCAGTGCTGTACCGTGTAATTAGAGTGTATTATGCACTTAACTGCAATTTAAATAATACAATGCAAATCATTTTCCACTGAGACTTTTAAAGGGAGGATATTTTACTTTTAACTTGCACCCACCAAGACAGAGGCAGAAAATGTGAACGAGGAGGGAAAACGTGTTCCTTCTAAAACCCCATTAGGAGGGTCTGGCCTTCCACTTTTGACTCAGCTGTTAGCCTGGTAGCACTTTGTGCACACCACATGATGTGTCAAGCTAATCGCTGCACAGCAGCTGCAACTGTTCGGCAATTGCAAAGCTGACGAAAATATATACCCCGTGTTTCTGACCTCAATTGGCTTTAAGTCTTTAAAGCGAGCTCTCACCTCCTCGAAACGCTCACCCCTAATCATAATCTTAAGCGGCGCTTATTTATAAAAGGGACTTCTATTAACTGTCTTGATAAAACTCTTCTTTCAGTTCCGGTTCTGTTACAGTCATGGCAGAAGCCAGACAGTAATCGTCTTTCATAATTCAAGCCTCACAAGTCCTAAATTGAATCTCTAAGATGCATTTATCTTAATGTAATCCAGATTTATTGAATTATATATCTGCTTTCGATTTATTATTTGCACTAAGCAAATAAATCTATCAAGAGTTTTTGTTTTGTTTTTTTTTAAAGTGCAGAGGACTTTCAGTGGACTCAGTCATTAAATTACAATGGCAAACTAACATGGTCTACATAAAATACTGTACTATTAAGCACTCAACAAGTAACAAGTGAAAGTAAATCATGTACCAGGGTTCGTGTAGAACTACGTCCTAATAAGAAGGCTGCACTAACTTCAGAGGGATGGAGTATTGGCTGCATTAACTATGACTGTACAGCAGCCGTTTAACTGAGCCATGGAAAAATTGATAGCAATATAAACACATTTTAATGAGTCTGATGATCAGTGGAATTCAGAGCTAATTTGACTGAGTATCACAACAAAACATAGCTCGGGGGAAATGCGAAGCAGAGTGGTAAGAATTAACACATGTATCAGTCTGTTGTTTTGAGGGGTGGATTTCTGAGCTGCTGGTAAATGTATCTTCCCGCGTTTGCACACAAGCATGCTTAATTAGTAGATATTGTAAATAATGTACCTGGATCCAGCTGCGAACATTATATGTAACAAAAGTCCCAGTTTTCATATTTACTTAACAATCCCAACAATTTGCTTTTATTTCCACGATCAGGGTCCAGGGCCAGTGCATGAACCATTTGTCTCTCTGCTATTTACACACTACATCTATCAAATTGCAGATTTTAGGGAATGGGTTGTGTCTGCGTAGAAATTTAATCTATTAGAGACACTGGCATGAGCACAAAACCAAGACAGTGGGAGAGAGAAATATTTTGGTAGGGACTTTGCTTCCATAAAAAGATTAAATCCAGAAGGAGCCAAAGATATTTCATTCTTACAAACCACAGAGTGCTGCATTTATGCCAGCTTATAATCAAAAAACTAAACAGTCCCAAAAAGGTATTGGATGCTATAGTAATGAGGACATATTAGAAAGCGTAGCAGTTTCTGACTTACAAAAGAAACTGAACTAATACAGCATGATGGAGCCTGTGCTGCATGTCTCAGTCTATCAAACACATTCTCTAACGTGATGCACACGTTTTTAATAAACCATTACTGACACACAATGCATACAATAAGATGTTAACCAATTTGCATTCATGCAGTTCGATATCTTAAATCTGCGCTAATCAATATTTTTACATCAGCAGTGGATCTTGTGTAAGAGCTGGCAAACCATCAGACTCATGGCTCTGCACTTTCACTCAGCTTTTTAGAGTATTATTTAGATCAGGGGTGCTCACACTTTTTCCGCATGTGAGCTACTTATAAAATGACCAAGTCAACATGATCTACCCACTACAAAAATCCAAAACATATACTTATTTATAAATATATTGAGGATTCTTTATATCTACAATGTATATACATGCATAACCGCAATATCCAATATTTCACAACACAATTAACAATGTAAATTTTTTGTCATTACCTGAGTTTACTCTGATGACTTGCACTGAATTGAATCAGCCAGGGATGCATAGTCCGGACAGTAGCTGCTGACGGCCAGCCTCAAACACACTTCCAAATGTTCATCAGTCATGGTGGAACGGTACTTGGACTTAATGATGTTCATGTGGGAAAATGATGACTCACATAAATAAGTGGAGCCGAATAATGCAGTCAAAGAGGCAGCACATTTCCTCATGTTGGGGTACTTCACTTCTGTGATTAAGTTCCAGAACTGTCCATGATCTCTGGACTTCAGCTCAATGTCAGCTTGTAGTGTCAAAATCTCATCTTCCACTCCAGAAGAGTTCAGGTGAAATAGTTTTGCAATTTTTGATGCGAGTGAATCGACATCAGCATCTTCCCGAAAAGGATAGCACATGAAGGTAGCGACTGGCTCGAGCAAAGAAAAGTCTTGAAAGCGTTTGTCAAACTCTGACAGACAATTGTCAATCTGCTCTGTGTAGCGTGCACTGTCAAGTTGCAAACAGGCCATCCCCTGCATCTCCAGCTCTGACGCCAGGTTTTGAAAGTTTATCAAATCATGGCGCTGCAGCTTTAAAGAGAGATGTTGCATCTTTCGTTTGAAAGCATTAACTGAGCTGATCATGTTGATCACTGTTTTGTCTTTTCCTTGCAGCTGTAGATTAAGGTCATTCAACATGTTTGTCAGATCGGTTAAAAATGCCAAGTCTAACAGCCACTGACCGTCATTAAGTTGCATGTATTCTGCTTGTCCAGCTACACGGAAAAACTCCTTAATCTCCGGACAGAGCTCTCGAAATCTTTGCAGGAATTTCCCTCGACTAAGCCACCTCACGTCAGTGTGTAGCAACAACTCAGAGTGGTCGCAGTCAGCCTTCTCCAGATGTGCACGAAATAACCGTCTTTGAAGAGATCTGGCGCGAATAGAACAGGCGATCTTCGTTGCAACATTCATGATCTCCTTCATGTTGAGCATTTTAGCGCATAACGCTTGTTGGTGGATTATGCAATGGTAATTTAGGAAGTCCGGGAAAGCATCGTCCTGCCTGCACTTGGCAATAAATCCATTCAAGCGGCCAACCATTGCGGGTGCTCCATCTGTGGTAATAGACACCAATTTGTACACTGGGAGCTGGGTTTTCTCGATAAAGTTTTTGAACGACTGAAATATGTCCTCTCCTCGCGTCTGTTCTTTCATGGACAGGACTGTTAATAGCTCTTCTTTTGCAGTGATATCAGTAAACACCATACGAATGAAAATGCACACCTGGGCTGCGTCACTCACGTCCGTAGATTCGTCCAACTGCAGTGAGAAACACTGGCAATCTCCGATGTCCTTCCAAAGTTGCTGGGTTAAATCCTCCGCCATGGCTTCACAGCGCCGTGTAACTGTACTTCTTGACAGCTGGAGAGCTTTGATCGAAGATGTTATTTCTGCCTTATTTTTAAAGTCTCGGAACAATGAGTCAGCTGCTTCAACGAATGCCTCTTTTACCATCTCTCCATCTTGAAAAGACTTCTTGTTTTTAACGATGATGTGACTCACCCGGAACGATGCTTCGGTGGCGGCTTTCGCTTTTGAAGTTTGTTGTGTGAAAAATGACTGCTGTCCGGACAACTGGGATTTTAGTTCCTTCACCTTTTTCTTTCTTAGCTCGCTTTTCGGCGGGAATGTAGTGTCGTATTTTCCGTGAACAGTTCGAAAATGCCGCTCCACATTTCCCTTCTTTGGCATTGCGATGGCAGCCTGGCAGATGAGGCAAACGCACTTCGAAAATGACATCGTGAAAAAAAAGTCTTCCTCCCATTCCGTATGAAAGTGATACGTTTTTGTCTTCTTACTTGGTCCAGCTCCCTCACTCATTTTTAACCCTTTCTTAGGTTTAGAAAAAACCGAGAGCTAAAAATTGGAGTTAACTCGCTGACTAGCTTGTCAGTTTTACTACACTTCGCGCCGCTGTTTGCACATGCGCAGCGACCTAAGCGTCAGAAAAAAATCCGATGTCATCTGACTGGCTTCCCTGTATCAATCAAGTGACGGGATGGATGATAGGCTGGCATCTATTTTTTTAATGCCATGCGATCTACCAATACTACCTTTGCGATCGACTGGTCGATCGCGATCGACGTATTGAGCACCCCTGCAATATAGCATGTCCTGACTGTGGGGTTTTGGAAACACATTAAAACGTACAGCTCTGTTATCACTTCCAACATAAATGAAGACAGAAAACTAAACAGCAGTGACGTTTGTAGGGTTACTGAAGTTTGGCTACCTGGTATATAATGATGTGCTACATGACCGCTAGCGACACAGCTATGTTAGCATAATATAAACAAGCTAACTTTTTTTCCACTCGATAAAAGTTAACGTGAGTGTTCTCGGTGGTCAGGAACAAATATAATCGCATGGCAGGATGCTGTAAACGGACCAAACTTCAGCCAGGAGAACAACTGAGATAATCCATCCACAATACGAGGTTAGTCATTTATATACTGCTGCATGGGCTGGGCTGTAGTTACATCATGAGGTTTTAAAAACTGAGCTTAAATAAATGATTAGCAGTAATAAAAGACGAGGGAATTCAACAGTGATTACTGACTGTTTTAGGAGCTTTTTGAGATTAAATAGAAGAAAATACAAAACATGTTAACAACACAAAAGCCATATTAAACGCAGACTACTTTAGGCCCGGAAGTAGGATTCGTCACGTCATCACTTAACGACCAGATACTTCACCTCATTATATATTTTTTCCATGTAGCCAGATGTTTATGTAACGTTTTACAATGGTTCTGATCAATTGTTCTCCAGACTTTCTAAAGGCCTTTCAAAGTTTGTCTGCTTTTTCATTTTCAGTCCAAACCTTGCGCCTGGCCATTTTTAGAGGAATGTTATTTTATGTGTTACTTACCTATGAATCTGATCCATGACTCATTCAAGCATAAAAAGGCACATCACTCACAACTTGGCAAGGAACTAATTTTAAATGGTAGGCAATTTGCTACTAGGAGCCTGTCACAAAAACACATAATTTATTCATATTTCTTTAACAGAAAAGTGCTAACAATAACACAATTTAACAGGAAAAATAACAAGGTGATTCTCAGAGAGCTGTTAGCTGAATAATTGCCATATGTCAGCATGGTGTTGAGTGTGTCAAAAAATGTGGGAAAACTGGACAAATGGAGGACAAAAGAAGAAGTGTCACGTATGTGAAAGGTATGTGCTTAATGCGGGAAATAAATCCAGCGAAGACTTGACACAGGACCTGAGAGACGCATCTGGTCCTAAAGTTCATCTACTGTTTAGCCTATAGTGTCTACAGCCAATCACAGTGGAGGCTTTCACATGGTTTAGGGCTGCATTTCAGCCTGTGGTGTAGGATTTTGTCATAAATGATGGAATTATGAACATAGCAAAGTACAATCAGATGTGGTTACCTGGATAGAAAAGCACACAATGAAACACTATCAGTGATGGACTGGCTTCCCCAGACTCAGAGCCTCAACATTATTGAAGCAGTGTGGGATGATCTTGACAGAGAACTGAACAAAAGGCAGCCAAGATCCAAAGAAGAGCTTTGAATGTCCTTCAAGAAGCCTTAAGAACTATTCCTAAAACTACTAAAAGAAATGACAAAAAAAGCTGCCAAAGAGGAAAGCTTCAGTTTGAAACTGAAGAATAAAGATGATTGTACCAAATGCTGACAACTCAGCCTTGTTAGAATTATACAAACTCTGCTTTTGCCTTTTGTACTGTATTTCTGTGTATGTTTGTGCACGTTTCAATAACTCAATTCCCCCTTTTCTAGCAAAATATGAAGAAATGAAAGGTGACACAAGACTTTTGTGAGCTTCAGAGTAAGTACAAGAAATGATAATCAAATATTTACCACAAAAATCTTTTTCAACCAACAAAGGTCAGCTGACTTTAACTGACACAGCAAAAAGACAAATTGAACTGAATGCCAATATGTTATTTTTGCTTTATGTCTGCTGGAGTGCAAATTAACTATATTTATTAGCATTTTTACCATATATTTTATCCAAAGATACCGTGTCTGTGTTATGATAACAGCTTGTTCAGCAGCCCCATTTAAAAAAAAAAAAAAAAAAGACAAATCTGTACATCACAGTAGAGGCTCTGTCATGCATCTATATCAGTGATGGGGCATCACAGGGAGTTTGACAAGGTGTGTGGTGGAAAAGGTCACATGCAAAGGGAGATTCACCTGCTTTCCTCTCCACCGAAGCTCCAGTGAAGTCAGTCGCTCAGAGACATTTGGCCAGCTTGATTGGTGGTTTTGATTCTTCCTTCCCTGACACGGAGACAGGAGACACCTGCTCAGCTGAGTAGGGTGAGGAACCAATTACTCTTGTCTGAGGAAAACAGAAGACAGTCTCCTGTCATTCACCAGGATAGACTCTTAGATATGTCAGCTGACTGTGGCCAACAGATGAGGTTTGGCACATCCATATCACACAGTCTTAGGTGCATTTAATGAAGGAGCACTTAGGGTTGCTATTATCCTTTGGATCCACATATTTGTTGTTTTTCTGCAATGACTAAGATTTCCTTGTAAAAAAAAAAAAAAAAGGTCAGTGCTAAAATTGTGTCTTTGCATTACTGCATTTGAAATGTGGCTCTTTAGTATCTCTTATTATTATTTTTAGCTATGAGGATGACTAAAAAGAGTACAAAAGACAGTTATGTTTTTCAGACAGTTTACAGTTTTCTGAAATGTTAAAAGCATGTTTTTTAGACTGTATGGAGTTTATAATTAGAATTTTCTGACGTGTCATCCAGATGAAAGGAATATGGAGATATTTTAATTTAAATTTCCCCAAAAATTGGGATTAGAGGGATGGTGTATAAGAGTCACAGTAAGAATAAGTATTACCACAGCTCTTATGAAAGCTCTGGGAATGAGGCCTGAGAACTCAGAGAACACTTTATTATAATGGTTGCTTCCTGTAAGAGGTACTGGAGTCAAACAGCTTGGCTGGAACAGGGTCAACAACACGAGTGGATGACTCCATTCTGATAATTGCAACACTGATTGCATATTCTGTCATCAAATTTTCAGGTGACAGTCTAGGTGGAGGTTCGTGGAGAGAGAGATCTCAGGGAGTTGCTTCATTCTCATTAGCGTCTCTAGCTTCCATTATTACCTTTTTTGTCATTTAAAATTGAGCTGTTTCTTTACATTTAGAGAAGAATTTTTCATTGTTTCACTTTAAAGCGAGAGATTTAGGACACAGTTTTAGAAGAAAGGGTTTAACATCTCTTTGCTCTCTTCTCTTTCCCCTCACTCCAGCCAGTCGCAGCAGATGGCCACCATCCCTCTGTCAGAGGTTTGTGCCTGTTTAAAGGGTTTTTTCCTCCCCATTTGCTTGTAGAGGATATTTGAATGATTGGCTTTCCACCCTTAATGTTGGGCTCTTTACCTTACAATGTAAAGTGCCTTTAGATGACTACTGTGTTTTGGCACTGAGTGAATAAAATTGAGTGGTTACTGAAAATGTCTGTAAGGATGGCAGAAGCAATATTGTCTTCAGTGATTGATGCAGAGCCAGCTGTATGCGCCAGTTCAGTGTTGAAACCTGCAAGGTCGTGTAAGAGTTAGGCGGAGGATTATTCACTACATGTGAATGTGCAGCTGTAGCATCATCATCAGGGTCTTTTCACAGAAAGAGAAGTGCTACATCACAGGCACACACACACACAAAAAGTATACAAGTAAAAAAGTATAAAAGCCATATTTTGTGTGACCAAGGAAGCTAAAGAAAGCCCATACTGAGGTAGAAATGAAAAATATCCACATAAATCATTATTGAAAACTCTCAAATAACTGATCCATTACTGTATTTCCATCTACACTTGGGAACTTTAGTACTTCAGGTGTTGGGCTTGGCTGCAAATCAAGAAAAGATCTTGAAACTTGGGATATGTGCTCCTTTTGAGAAATTGTTCTCAAGTCAAGACTTTAGAATAAATTATTGCTTCATTGTACAGCAGCAACTGGTAATGTGGGCTAATTTTGTTTCTGTTTGTGTTGTTTTTAGCCCCCACCGGAAAAGAAAAAAGTCATAATAGAAAAAAAATTGTAGAGAAGCTAGCCAAGTGTTAACAACAACTCAGAATGCCACTGCAGCCATCTTTTCTACTCATGCTTGTATTTTTTTTACCCGTTTTCTGTGCATCAAAGATAACCTCTTCATGATGAAATCCGCTGTCAATCCCTTTACTGTGTAAGCGACTTTTCTACTAGTCAGCATAGTACGTACACGTAGGGTCATTGCTTCGTGTGATGTGCCATATGCAAGTGTGTCTATAGCCTCCAGGTTGGTTGAATTCCCATAATCCTTTCTATGTAGCCAAAGAGTTATGCAAATGGACACAAATGCATGACTATAAATTCAGCTTTACATAACCTTGAAAGAAAATTATGCAACAGCCTTCCACTTTACATGATTCTATGTACATTTACTTCAAACTATTCAGGCACATCGCTTTCTATTGAGTGCTGATTAACAGTTTTAGTTCATTACTCTTCAATTTAATCCGATTCTATTTATATAGCACCAAAGCACAGCTACAGTTGCCTCAAGGTGCCTCAAGGTTACATATTGTAAGGTAAAAACCCTACAATATTAAAGCGAAAACTTCAACAATCAGATGGTATCCTATGAGAATGCACTCTATGACAGTGGAAAGGAAAAACTCTCTTTTAACTGGAAGAAACCTCTGGCAAAACCAAGCTCAGGGAGGGGTGTCCATCTGCCACGACTAGTGGTGTGTGATACTGCATATTTTGGTATCGATCCGATATCAAGTAAATACGGGCCAGTATCACTGATACCGATACTTTTCAATAAATAAGATGGATGCATTATTGAATTGCTAAATCTCAATTAATTTTTATGACCTTAAGTGTTTTTTGTGATGTTTCCTTTTTTATTATTAAATAGTTAAAGCCCAGGAAATAATTAATTAATTAATTAATAATAAATTTTTATTAATTAAAATGCTTATAGAAAATGAATATTATCTTCTTTTTTTTTTTAGAAAATTCTTAAATAAAAGGTGCATTCAAACCAGTAAACAAATGAAAACAAACAAGTACTGTTGAGAAACTATAATACGAAAATTGCAATTAAATTTCTCAACAACAGAAAGAACAACTGGTGAAAATATAAATAATATGTAAACAACTTAACAACCCCCAAAGCGTCTAAGTCACGTCTAAGTCACGTCTAAGTCACGTCTAAGTCACGTCTAAGTCACGTCTAAGTCACGTCTAAGTCACGTCTAAGTCACGTCACGTGACGGCGCAACATCTAAACACAAGAAGGGGAAGCAAAGTGAGCCTGAATGCTGAAGTCTCGGCCTCCGATTCTACTTTTAAATTTCCTAAGAGCCACAAGTAAACCTTCAGAGAAAGAAGTTATATTATATCCAATACCTTGAATGTGAGAATAAGGATTTAAAGTTTAAATTTAATTTAACAGGGAGCCAATAAAGGGAAGCCAATATGGGAAAAATATGCTTTCTTTTTCTAGTCCCGGTCAGCACTCTTGCTGCAGTATTTTGGATCAACTGAAGGCTTTTCAGGGAGATTTTATGACATCCTGATAATAACGAATTGCATGAACTAGTTTGTCACTTTGACAGAGGATGTTTCTAATGTAGCAACATTGTGCAAAGTAAGTCCTAAATATTTGTTTAACGTCGATGTAGAAGGACATATCCTGATAAAAAAAATAACTTCAAGATTCTTCAAAGGCCACTGAAAGACAGACACCATGTTTCTAACATTTTAGATACACCCACAGGTGTTGTTTAAATTTGGAAGCAGGGAATCAGAGGTCATCCATGCCTCAGCTGGCCTCATCAGCTACTTTTGATTACATTGATTACTAGAGCGACAGTTATTTTCCAGCAAAGTTCCTGATATTTAAGAACGTGAAGATACATTAAACTCAACAAATTCCATCATTAAACATCTAAATAAATAAAAAAAACAACCTATCATTACACCAAGCTCAAATAACCAAACCATTAAAATTCTGCTGGCACATTAATGCACGACTAAAAATAATTATCCTCTATTATTACACTCTTAAAAAGGGGCACCTTTATAAAAGCATGACCTTGTCACCTCCGTGGATATGTCTATGTTTAACAAATGTAGCACTCTTTGCTGCCAATACTCTAGCAGCTCTAATTAAATTCCAATTGAAATTATAAATGTAGGACCTGTTACAAGGTGCTACTTTGCCGCTAAATATCTTAACTGTCCTCACAAAGTACAGAGTGTGGTGGGAGGGGGAAAAAAAATTCCCTCAGAAAACACGGATCAGTTCCCGAACCACAGTCTTTAAGAGGCTGCACGCAGAGCAGTCCTAGAAAATTGCACTTCTGTTTTGTTTTCATTTTATGACCCAGCTGTTGCTTGATGGCAGCGGAACATATGTCATGTGGAATTGATGGAAGTGCAAATTTCTGTGCAATCGGAGCTTTGAATTACGAGCAAAATGTTTTGCATCAATATTGGCAGCTGTGTAATCTTTTCCAAAGTGAACCCTTGAAGGCTTTTTTTTTTTTCAGCAGAGACATTCTGCCAAAGTAAGAAAAGTGCAGTTTACTAATAGTTTACTATAACACATTGCTATGTGTCCCATAGTAAGGCCTTGACAGCATCACAGTGAGCCAGCATCGGCAATAGTGGTAAACTGAAACCGGAGGAGCTAAATGGAGTTCAATCATTCGAAAATAAATTAAATTGTTTGCATTTGTGCCTCCGTGGAAAAGGAAAAACATTGCGTGCGTCAGGTGTCCAACCAAGCATATAAAAAGCTATAAATTTTAAAGATTAAAAAGTAATTTTGTCTAGTCTTCTAGCTGATATGGATCTGGTTTCGTATCATACCTTTACATTGTGTTATGTTTTATTCTTTAAGTGTGAACTGACCAGGCAAAACACATAAATAAAACACGCACACGTAATAATCCTAATCTATCATCCAAATGCAGCGAGGGCCACTGAAATGCCTCGGTGGGCCTCTTGTTAGCTGTTTACTCTGTCGCACAATAGCTTTAATTTCACTGTGTTTAGGAATACCTGCTGCTCAAGTTACTTCTTCCTGTCTCGCCTAACCCCTCTGTGACTTGTGACCCATCTAAATCACTTTTCAGTGTAAAGAGTGTGTCATTAGATGTTTAATTTAAAACCACATTACACTTTACAGCACCCCAGTGAGCTTTAACACTGACTAACAAATATCCTATTGAGTATAAAGTAATAAATACATGATTAAACAGATGTCCCATCTCAGTTATTATTTCAAAGAAATAGCTGGATCCCTGGACTTGCAGGATTTGAATTAAAGCGCATAGTAAGAGCTGCATAGTCTGCATAGACTCTGTAAATTGGAACAATGGGGTACTCAGTGTGAAATTAACAGTTAAGAACAAAATAAAATAAAAGTTAAGTGTATAAGAAGTATATTAGCTATTGTGGCTCACTATCTTTTTATATTCATGGGAGTAGATAACATGCAAACTATGCAATTAAAACTGGCCCGTGGGTAAAAAGAAATATAGGTCAGACAATGAGAGGAATGATGACAAGAAAGCTGTTGATTGATAGGCAATAAAACTTTCTATCTTCCAAAAGAGCTCATTCATGATGCCCGAAGCCAATACCAACACTGCCACATGACCAAGTGCTTTAAACAGAAGAGCCACTATTTGTATCGTTATTAATTCATTCAACCTTGATTTCATTTCGAAAACACATAAAGGTAGAGGCCTACAGCGCTACAGCCCCATGCCCGTTGAGAAGATTGTTTGGCGTGAAACAAAGAGACTTTGATGACATAATGATCCCCAACTCCACCCCCCACCCCCCCACACACACACAGTGCAAGGACCCTATCCAACCCCAGATACATAAATTCCTGAGAAAAACTGGCAGCAAATAAGCTGGGAATTCACTGGAAGTGCCTGGCGCGGGTAGAAATGAGACTTTGAGGGAAAAATTTTTCTCTCACTTCGAACCTGTGGCCAAGAAGCTTACACCTGCAGTGCTGACATACATCAAGGAGGTGAAGCACTTCTGGGACAAATCCTGTAGGCACCATCAAAGGGCTGGAGACAGCCATCCGTACCAATTTCATTCAAAAATAATGCTATTTAAATTATGGAATACTGGTGTGAAGTGAGTTTCTGTCTCCCTTTTTCTTTTTTTAATGTGTAAAATGAACTGTGCAAGTAAAAGTACTCCTGTTAATTCTGGTTTTACGAATTAATCAGTATGAGGGAGTATTTGAAAAAAAAATCAGCTTTTTTTCCATATGGCCTTTGAAAGCAGAGGAAAATCAGTGAACCCATATATAAAAGCAGCACACTGTCTCTCTTTCTTCTTATTGTGCTAGTTTATCGTGATCCTGAAGATCTGAAAGAATCCCTGCTAATGCTCTGCAATAATGGACACCAATTATATAGGCGACAAATGCTAAAAATGTACCGAACGCGTCCTACACACCTCTCTCCTCTCACTAAACGACACGTCTGATGATATTCAGTAAACATTGTTTCAGTAGTAGTTTGAAGCAAGCTCTTTATTGCACGCAGGGAAACATGTCTGCAAAATTTGAATTTCAAAATAGCATCCTTTGAAGATGGGAGAAAAAAATCCTCTTATGTTTGAAAGAAAAACTAGATATGTCCCAGTGGGGACTGTGTGGTGCAGCAGAGCTATTTCCTGGTCAGACAGCAACACTGGGTCAAACAGGTACACTTATAATTAAGCTGTAAAAGTGGATAATAATTGCAGTGTTGTGAAAGGGCATGTTATGATGCGCGCCAATTGAAGTGATGAATGCCGGAGATTGAAGATCCCGGCGTTATCATGTGACTGGGAGGCTGAAGACTTCTTGATCTGATTGCACTCTTGTCTAATGGAGCTAGTTTCAGATGCAGTATGCTCCAAATCAAAACAAGATTAAAGCGCTGATAGAGTTTTACAGCTGGGCATAGACCCTTTTTTCCTTCTCCTCAGCCACGAGTGTAGATGCTTCAGAAGGTAAAGAGCTCTCTGGAGGAAAAGGGGTCATTTTATGTGTACTTCTCTCCGTGTGTTTGCTTTGCTTGTGAGATGAGAAACTCAAGAAGAAAGCGAACAAGGGTTGTTTGGTTTTTTTTGGGTGCTGCCAAATTTCCCCTTACGAGCTTTGCACGGCTGTAGAGTTGAGCTCTGTCAGCTTCAAAGATAACGAAAACCTAATTTCCGGTATAAAAATGCCATATCTAAATTAAAAGGTAACACTTTTCGACTCGGATAGAAAAAGAAAGTCTAAAGTGAAAATGAAAGATTCAAGTTTCCAAATTACATGTCTGCCGATACAATAGCCATTTAATGACATGTTCAGGATTACTAAACTACATTGTGATTTATAATAGACTCACTTTTTCGCCCCCTTCGCTGTGAGAAAAGGCTCACTCCTGACCTGAGATGTTCTAAGAAAGATTTAGAGCCAGCAGAGAAACAGTGCATGAGAGAACATAATAATTAGTAGCTCAAATGTCACCGTCACCAAGGAGCAACCAATTTAGCATGCCGACATCATGTCTCAGCCTTGGGACAGAGGCGGAACGAGAGGGAGAGATGATATTCGAGTATCATCCTGAGCAATGTAGACAGAAACAATCGCAGACAAAAACAGTTTCTGGAGGGGGATGTGACCCCCTGTACATCCCCTCCCCTGAGAGGCTCCCCAGCCTCTCTGCATCCCAGAGGGCTGCCATGTGTAGGCTTAGCCTCTCCTCTGGGTATACAAGGGCCCCTCCTGCTGCTGTACAAATACACATCCACTGGAGAATCTCTGCTCTGCTCTGCAGCAATCAGCCCATGGCCCATTTACAGTCAAAGCGCACACGAGCAATGATTCTTTTACAATAAAAAAACCCCACTAAAAGTTTGACAATCCGATGCTATCTGTGCATTCCCGTAGCAGCTTGTCGTGTTTCTCCACTAGACGTGGTTCACCTGTTTTGAAGCGAGAACTTAATGTCGACGTGTGCGCCATGTGGCCTGCGAGCAGAGGAGGGTTGTGGAGTGCTATCTACCGGCACAGCTCAGCAGAATAAACTGCACTCAGCGTTCCACGCCGAGCCCTCGTGATTAGATTCTCTAAGGGCTTCGACAAAGATAACACTTGTGACGCTAATCCAGTGCATCGTGGGATATGTTCTGTGTGTTTGTTTGGGATAGGAGGAGGAGGGGGCGGCGGCAGCGGTGGTGGGGGTGGGGGGTGCACCTTGCCTGGTGAGCATGTAATGTTGTTGTCAAGGCCACAGACACCTCCTCAGAGCACAGAGAAGATGAAGGCTGACACTTCTCTCCCGCCATTTCTAAGCAGATTACTTCTCCTCTTTATTGAACGCTTCCTGCTCGCTTGCCGAGCCCCCACCTATACACGAGCGCAAATAGAAAGTCATGTTAAATTCATCCAAAAGGTTAAAATGCCACAGTCTGTATTAAATGGAAACCTGTTCTGCGACCGCGGCTGAATCCTGTGGAGGCACTTTGGGACATTAAGCCTGATCTTGCCGAGACCCTGGCGTTATCACACTGCCTCGCGTTTGGGCTATCGCAGTAACCTTCTTTATCGCGTTAATCGGCTATGCCCATGAAGAGCAGCACCCTCTATTCACTTCACATATTAAGCAGGAACAGCATAAGACCTGCAGGGATTGCTCCTATCTTTTTGTTACAAAAAAAAAAGGAAAGGCGTAGCTTTTTGCACACGGGAATACAATCTTTCAGTCAAAACCCTCTTGCTTGTTTGCTGGGCAAACAGATAAGCGTATAGATTTTCCCTGTGAGAGGCCACGAAGCAAGATATTTGTATAACATAATGCTGCAATGAATGCAAATTCTTTTCCAGAGATGCTTTTAAAGCTGCCTAACCCAGTCAGCTACCTATTTTATATATATTTGTGTTGTTCTCTTTCTACTTACAATCATCATCTCCGTTTCTTTTGTGAATAACTGCGTGAGACAGTAGCGCTTGTCAGCACACATTCAAAGAGAAATGCAAATTCAGTCCAAGTGCTGACACCAGTTGTACAAAGAGTCTGCTACAGCATGCTTCGTGATCAGAGTGATCATTAGTCTGTACTGGCTGCATGCGACTGGTTAGTTAGCCTGGCTTTTACACCTGCACCTCACCTGCCTGAACAGGTGAACAATCGGCAACGGTGCGTTAAAATGACCACACACAGAAGAAAGTAAAAGTCAAGCACAGCGTGGAAGATGGTTCACACACTCCTCTCAGTAGTCTTGCACACTGCCAACTGTGCAATTGTCCCTCAGTGCGAGACTGTGTGACCACAATTAGACACTTTTTTTTGGCAACAGTGGTATTCATCTTCAAGCGCAATGAAGACCTTCCCTAGAATGCAGAACTTTTGATAACATCACTCTGAGAATCTTCATTTATTAATTAAACGGCTGCTCAATTGTTTGAATTCATTGTTTACTCAGGTGTGACTTTTTGACTGACTGTATATTGCCAAAGAGATGTAAAGTGAACTCGTGCATGCTCCACCGATTGAGGCAACCACGGCTGGTACATCCACACTCCACATCTTTGTGCCGGGGGCCCTAAGGCAGCAGTGTTAGCCCCAAATTGACAAAGCAACTAGATGTGACAGGGGGAGTCATAACATTTCATTTTGTGAGATCCGTGTTTTCCCCTTCTCGCCCATCCCTCAGCACTTCAAAAATTAGATCATTGCTCAGTTTAAAGGGATATGATTTATTACTAGGTTTACGTTAGCCTCTCATTGAGTTAAGATGGAAGAGGACAAACCGGGGAGCCTCTGGGGACGGAGGCATGCAGATTTGATGTGGTCGTAGCTGCTGCACAAGCACTGTAATTTCTGTCTTGTCTTTGACAAATACACGTCTTTATGAGTCTGCGGCTGTGAGATGCATTATCCATGTTGATGTTTTTATCAGAGTAATTCCAGGTAAATTGTGGCTTTCGGGTCCGACACTTTGCTTTTTTTTTTCCAAGATGAGGTGATGACTGCAGCAGAGCCGTAATGAAAGCACTGTGCATCATTTTTTAGAGACATTGAAATACTCACCAATGGCATCAGATGTGTTCACAGTCTGGATGATGGTCAAGTGATACGCAGTTGTGCATGCATTCATTACAATGAAATAATTGTTGGTTTCCAGGGAACAGCTTATAAAACCCACAGTGGCTTTGCAGGGATTCACAGCTTCCCCCCCTACTTCTGTCTGGGCACTGTGGCTCCTAGGGCCCAGCTTTTGATTGCATGAGAGAGACAGCCCTCTAGCAAAGATGAAATGTATCAATGGTACTCCATCTCCCTCCCATCCCTAATTTCTTGGGTGCTACAGTGGAGTATAGATTGCGGGAGCGGCTCTGTGAAGCATGAAGCCCTGGCTGAATACTAGGTCAGCTAACAATCTGAGACCACGGGGATACAGTGGCCTGAGTTTCATATTGGTACACGCCTACTGTCCGGCAAACTGAGATGAGATACGCTGTAATTGAAAACACTGAACTGAAGCCTTTTGTGACTCAGAACTGCTCCTAAAAACGGACTCCCACACTGTTTTCTCATTCGTTCGCATTTCATTTTGCAAACATGTTTTTGAACAGGAAGCTGCACTTCAACTAAAAATAAAAAAAGATCGGTGGTGCATGTCTTTGCATTGCTTAAACATCTCATGATATGAAAGGGCAAGACCTCCTGCCTTCAGTGATGAACTGTGGCGTAGTCTGATCATGTAAATAGTATGCTCTTTATGCAAATCCTCATCCAGTTAATAGCTTCTGATTGCTGTGCTATTACTGATTGTTGGTGTTTAACATGATGGCAGTAAAACACTAAAGCATTCTATTTATTTTCCACCACAAGCACCTCTGAACACATGCAAGGGAAGTGCATTTTGTAACATTAATATCACAGGCCTTAATAAAAAAGAATAATGGGATGAATATGGCGTCCACACGCATGCTTGGCTGTGAGACAGAGAACAAAGCCATTTCCCTTTGCGGTAGGATTCTCCATGGCTGCGAGCATGCATGAGAGGGATGAAGTAACATTTGGCTGCTCAATTAATTTTAAAGGTTTTTACACTATTAAGCACAATTTGTCCTGCGGCTAATACATCCTCTCCTCTGTCTTTCTTTTCTCTCTTTGATATTTTTTTGTGCACTGGCAGAATTCCTGTATTTTAATCTTGTATATTAAAAATGCTGGTTGTGAGAGTCATACCATTTGTCTGTCGGGTCCATTTGTATCAGAGCAAAACTTACATTTTCCTGTAACTTCTATGTTGTGGCTGGAAGCACTCCCAATCCTGCTGCAAACACAGCAGCTCCCCTTCATCGTGAAAATGATCATAAGTGTAATAAAGCAAAATCTGAGTGTAATTTGGAAACGTTAAAGCAATCAAACTGCACTGTTTCTCCAGCTTTTCATAAATATTAGATGTTTGAGACCAATACAGATTTTTAATATCTGATAACAGCTAGCTAGCTAGCTGTCACAGCTACGTTAGCATCCGCGAAGGTGGCTAACACAGCCAGGGTAAGTTAATTAGTAAACTATGTGACAGCATTACAGGGCCATCATCTGTTAAGCAACGCATCAAGGGTAAGAGCCTACAAAACTACTACTTGTGATGATGATATACATCCACCGTTCGCTTTGTTAGGTACACACTACTGCTTTAATTCTTCTTGCCACAGATTCAACAAGGTGCTGCAAACTTTTCTCAGAGATTTTGGTCCATACTGACATGATAGCGTCACGCACTTGCTGCAAATTTGTCTGTTGCACATCCATGTTGTGAATTTCGTGTTCCCCCACATCCCAGAGGTGTGCTATTGGATTGAGATTTGGTGACTGTGGATGACATTTGAGTTGTCATTGTCATGTTCAAGAAACTACTTTGATTCGACATGGTGAGCTATCCTGCTGGAAGCAGCCATCAGAAGATGGGTACACTGTGGTCTTAAAGGGATGGAAGTGTTCAACAACAATACTCAGGTAGGCTACGGTGTCTAAATGATGCTCAAGTAGTAGTAAAGGGCTCAAAGTGTGCCAAAAAAAGATCCAATATATCCCCCATTACTCCACCAGCAGCAGCCTGTACAGCTGATATTAAGCAAGATGGCTCCACGCTTTCAGAGATGCTCTTCTGCACACTTTGGTTGTAACAAGTAGGTATTTGAGTCACTGTTGCCTTCCTATCAGCTAGAAGCAGTTGACCCATTGTCCTCTGACATCAGCAGGGTGTTTTCAGAGAAATGCCGCTCATTGGATGTTTTTCATTTTTTAGGCCACTCTCTGTAGAGAGTTTTTTGAGGGAAAATGCCAGCAGAAATACTTCCATACCAGATCTGGCACCAACAACCATGCCACATTCTTAAATCATCTTCCCCATTCTGATGCTCAATTTGAACTTCAGCAGGTTTACTTGACCATGTTTATATGCCTAAATGCACTGAAATGATTAGCTAATCAGATATTTGTGTTAATAATCAGTCACACAGGTGTATAATATATAATTTAATATAGATTCCATTCATCTTCAACTGTCTCGTAAAGAGAAACTCAAAATGTGACCATTTGCATGACCTCAAACTCAATATGGTACTTACTGTGGACCATTGCAGGGGTGTGTTTGTGTGGTATCCATGTAGATAACACACAAACACACGCACACACAGATGCCTTAATCTATTAGAGATGAATGTCATTTTTGATTATATTTCTTCTCTTAAGTAGTCAAACAAAAGAGAAATAACAGATTTTAAAGAAAGGACAGACAACTTGGTGAACAAACGGAAAAAAATGAAAGCTATTTTCTAAAGAAGCTGTATCCAAAAGTATTAAATATTCAGAAAACACTTTGGAGATTTGCACAAGTAGGGTATGTTTTTCAATACTTTTGGCAACACAAATGAACTTTCACATTCATTGTAATGGGCTTACAATTAAAATGTCGTAATAAGGCAGAAGTAGGAAAAGTAGGAAAGTTCATTTCTCAAAACTCACAGTTGATTAAATATTTTTAAGATAACTTAACATAAAAAAATATCCTAAGACTGAGCAAGGGTAGTTAAAGTTTCATTTCCAGTCCAATTCGTTTTTAGGCTTTAATTCATGTTGGCCTGTGTTAGACAACACAGGGAAAAGAAGAAATAAAGGTTTTAGTCAAGTATCACCCATGTTACACTATATTCAGTGACCTGCCAGGTCAACAAGCTTTAGTGTAATTTTACAGTAGATGTGAAGATAGAAGCTTTTTTTTTCCCCATTCACAGGCTGTGAAGGAAGATGTTATTTTTATTTTAGCTTCTGCTGCTGCAGTGTAGCTCCCCAGTGAGGAGCAAACTCCGTTTCCCTCAAAGCAAGAGGAAAAATGAGTCATGACCGTGTTAATGAATGTCACAGAGCAGTGATAAAACATGTGGTAAAAGCCCTACAATCCTTCAGCAGAATAGAATGACCATGATTTAGGTTAATTACCATAGTTTCTATTAGTGCCAGTGTCATGCTTGTCTGGTAAATGTTCCCTAAATTGCAATTAAAATGACCAAATGTGCTACTAAGTTACAAGAAGTCAGACAGTAACCGGCCAGAATCTGATTTTGTGACTGGGAGAATTAAAGTGCAACTTTTAGAACCCCCCCGCCAAAAAGGAAAAAAAAAAAAAAAAAAATATATATATATATATATATATATATATATATATATATATATATATATATATATATATATATTTAAAAATGTTTTAAAAATAAAAGAATCAACATGCCATTTAAAACTGGATTAAAAATTAAAAAAACATCTTCAGGAGTTCTCTCGTGAGCTATAGCAAAAGGTTTTCTACTGTTTAATTTATATGTGTCATTTAGTACGATGCACAATGCCCCAATTACACTTTAATTCATGTTTGCACTGTAAAAATGATACACTGTTCTAAAAATGATGATGATAAAGAAAAGGATGTAATAATGAATAGTTATGTCAGATTTAAATCAGAATATCTCCTTCCACACCTCGAGGCTGTGCTCAGAAAGGGATTTACAGTAAGAACCTAATATGACTTCTTTAGGATAATACAGTGTATGAACAGAGAAAGTAAGTTTAGTTTTACTGCTGTCTCCTTGATAAATGTCAAATACTTTTTTTGCATAACGTGCCTTTGAGTATTTTGAACTGATAAACCCTCGTCTATGTTATTACTGTGAATCACGTCACACTGAAAACACTGAGAGTAGAATAAATTAAAGATATCCAAGGGATACATCTAGTTTGGCTTATTTAAAACTAACACAAAAATTGATGTGCCAACAAGCGTAGTGGTTAGACTACACGCCTTTGGAACAGAGGATCGCAAGTTCGATTCCTGCCTGGGGCGTCTGTATCCAGTAAGGGTCCTAAGGCTAGACCCCCTATGCTAAGCAAGCCTACCGCAGACATGAGCGAGACAGATAAATATGAAGGCATGCCGGCTCGGACGTCGCCCGGATCAACAAGGTCCGCGTCAGGTGTTGAGGAACCAGGGCACCCTGACGAAAAGTGGGCTACTGGAACAAGAAGGCATCGGTGGGCAAGAGACGAAAACAGGGCGTTGTCTCAACAGGACCTGGAAAAACTAGTCCATGCATTCATCTTTAGTAGGCTTGATTACTGTAACAGCATCTTTACAGGTCTACCTAAAAAATCAGTCAGACAACTACAGCTCATTCAGAACTCTGCTGCTCGAGTCCTCACTAAGACCAAAAAAGTGGACCATATCAGTCCAGCTCTGAGGTCCTTACACTGGCTGCCTGTCCGTCAGAGGATAGACTTTAAAGTTCTGATGCTGGCCTATAAAGCTCTGAATGGTTTAGGACCAAAATACATCAATGACCTCCTGACCCAGTATGAACCATCCAGATCCCTCAGGTCATCTGGATCCGGTCTTTTATCAGTTCCCAGAGTCAGAACCAGACACGGAGAAGCTGCATTCAGCTTTTATGCTCCTTATATCTGGAACAAACTCCCAGAAAGCCTCAGATCAGCTGAAACACTCAGTTTATTTAAATCCAGGTTGAAGACTCACCTGTTCTCAGCTGCATTTGAATAAAGCACCAAATCCACACTTTAAGCTTAAATTTCAAAACTTACATTTAACTACTGATTTTATCTACTGTTCTGATTTTATCTGTTTTGATTTTATATACTGTTGTTTGTTTGTTTGTTAATTAGTTAGTTTATTTGCTTGTTTTATTCAATTTTAAATCATGCTTTTTATTTGTTCTTGTTTCTAATGTCTCTGTAAAGCACTTTGAATCACCTTGTTGTTGAATTGTGCTATACAAATAAACTTGCCTTGCCTTGCCTTACTACGCAAGTAACCCCGGCGGAAGGGGCTACATGAATAGGATGAGGGACCTATGGATTCTTCGATACCCAACATCCACAATGACGGCGAAACAACTAGTAGCTCAGTGTTCCAACATTCGAAAGAAGGGACTGCTCTCACATCTAGAGATTGACGAGGTACAACACAAATGCTACGGCAAGGAGGAGTCAGGACGCCAGGTCAGGGGGGCGATATCATCACCCCCACCCGAGATTGGGTACATAGCCCCAAGTGCGATAGGAGAAGGATCGTTGAGTGCGAGAGGAACTGACCTGAAAAATAGGATCATGGCCAAGCTTGAAACCTGGATCCCCCGTAGCCGGTTACCAAGATTACGTGAAGTACCCTCAGAAGGTCTGCTAGATGATGTTAATGCAGCACTACGGGCAATACCTACAACCACGATTACCGACACTAACAAGCTGATCTACAATACGGCAGCAGTGATCAGTGAGATGCTTGGCTACAAGTTGAACAGCGACAAGGGGCAGTACCCTCCATGGAGAAGGAGGCTAGAGGGCAAGATCAAAGTAGCACGGAGGGAGGTTAGCCAACTAACGGAGTTGCAGAAAGGTGCGACAAATAAGGTACCTTGGAAACTGCCAAGCAAAGACTCACAGCCTTGGCCAGCCGCTTGAGGAGGTACACCAGAGAGATAGAAGGCAGGAGAATAAACCAGCTGTTCTCCACAGAACCAGCAAAGGTGTACTCTCAGTGGCAAGGGAACAATAAGAGAACAGCACCACCAAGGCTGGAGACGGAGCAATACTGGAAGAGCATATGGGACAAGGATGCAACCCATAACGGCAATGCTCAGTGGCTAGAGGATCTGAGGGCAGACCACAGCGACCTCCCTGAACAGGGTCCAGTAACCATCACAGTGGCAGATATCCAAGAAAGGGTCTCCAGTATGAAGAGTTGGACAGCACCAGGGCCCGACATGGTTCACGCCTACTGGCTGAAGAAGCTGACTGCACTCCACGAGCGTCTGGCAGCACAAATGAACCAGCTGCTAGTTAACGAGAGACACCCGGAATGGCTAACTGAAGGCCGGACGGTCCTGATCCCCAAGGACCCCAAGAAGGGACCGCTCCCCTCCAACTACCGACCAATAACCTGCCTCAGTACTACATTGAAGCTCCTGTCAGGCATCATATCGGCTAAGATGAACAGGCACATGGGTCAATACATTAGCGGGACACAGAAAGGAATTGGCAAGAATACCAGAGGCGCAAAACACCAGCTACGGGTAGACAGAACAATCAGCCGAGACTGCAAGACCAGACTGACCAACCTGTGCACTGCCTGGATTGATTACAAGAAGGCCTATGACTCAATGCCCCACAGCTGGATACTGGAATGCCTAGAATTGTACAAGATCAATGGGACCCTAAGAGCCTTCATCAGGAACTCAATGGGGATGTGGCGTACAACACTAGAGGCCAACTCCAAGCCCATAGCACAAGTCACCATCAAGTGCGGGATCTACCAAGGAGATGCTCTGTCCCCACTGCTGTTCTGCATAGGCCTGAACCCCCTCAGTGAGATCATTAACAAGACTGGCTACGGATACCGACTACGGAATGGAGCAGTTGTCAGCCACCTCCTGTACATGGATGACATCAAGCTGTATGCCAAGAGTGAACGAGACATCGATTCACTGATCCACACTACCAGGCTATACAGCAATGACATTGGAATGTTGTTCGGACTGGAGAAGTGTAGCCGGATGGTAACAAAGAGAGGGAAGGTAGTCAGAACTGAGGGGATTGAACTACCAGAAGGCAACATTGCAGACATAGAGGACAGTTACAAGTACTTGGGGATCCCGCAGGCGAATGGGAACCATGAAGAGGCCGCTAGAAAAGCTGCAACCACCAAGTACCTGCAGAGGGTCAGGCAAGTCCTGAGGAGTCAGCTGAATGGTAAGAACAAGATCCGGGCCATCAACACGTACGCCCTACCCGTGATCAGGTACCCTGCTGGGGTAATAGGCTGGCCAAAGGAGGAGATAGAAGCCACTGACATAAAGACAAGAAAGCTCCTTACCATGCATGGAGGGTTTCACCCCAAGTCCAGCACCCTGAGGCTGTACGCTAAGCGGAAGGAAGGGGGCCGGGGACTGGTGAGTGTCAGCACCACAGTCCAGGATGAGACAACGAACATCTCAGAATACATTGGGAAGATGGCCCCAACTGACCGAGTGCTCAGTGAATACCTCAGGCAGCAGAAACCCAAGAAAGAGGAGGGAGACGAGGAACCATCATGGAAGGACAGGCCCCTGCACGGTATGTACCACCGGCAGATAGAGGAGGTGGCTGATATCCAGAAATCCTACCAGTGGCTGGACAAAGCTGGACTGAAAGACAGCACAGAGGCACTAATCATGGCAGCACAAGAACAAGCTCTGAGCACAAGATCCATAGAGGCTGGGGTCTATCACACCAGGCAAGACCCCAGGTGCAGGCTGTGTAAAGATGCCCCAGAGACAATCCAGCACATATGTAGCCGCTAAGACTGGTGGACCTAAATCCTCACCACCACCACGTCTGGTATACATACAAGCGAAAAAGGGGAGTGGGTGGGTCAGCGCTCAGGGCACAGAAACTTAGCTGGCTTCAAACACCATTTATTTCCATAATAAAAAAACACAGCCAGAGTCACAAATACAAGACAAAATTCCCCATATACAATAAAAGTAGTGTTGCAACCCGCTAAAAACCCTGCCGGCAGAAATAACTATACAATATTAAAACAAGGCTAAAACATGTTTTCCATATACTAAAATTACTCTCCCATAGTCCCATAATCCCACAGTCCAGCCACACATGGGCGAATGGTCCTTATATGAAGGAGACAGGAGAGGAACTTCTCTTCCAGTATGGCAAAACTCGTCAGCAACAGACCAGGGAGGGGGCTCCTATCGCAGACCTGTCTCCTCCTGACAGCGCGTCGCCGCACAGTCCCGCCCCACTCCACACCTGAACACGGCCTCCCTCGTCTCACCGTCAGATGCAGGCAGAGGGGCATCCCTGCCCTGTCGTGCATTGCAGCCATCGCCACCCACTGTTGCCGTTCCTGCCGTTAGGACTGGATCGCCGAACAACTCGCGGCGCCCCACAGTCAGGCAGCAGTTCGTTCCACACACGTGCGGGGTTGCACGCGTTCCTTTTTCGCCTCCTCACCCTTCGTGCGTCACTCCTCTCTCCTTTGTCTCTGCGCTCACCATCCCCTTTAACAGGGCAACCTGGCGGCTGATAGGCCACCTTGGGGAACGCCCCCACCTCACAGGTGCCTACAATTATCTGTTTAGTCCACAGTGGGTTAAAGGAACATGGTACAACATTAACACCAATATAAATATGAGGATAAAACCATGCAGTATAAATATCAATAAACAAACATGCAATATAAATATCACTATAAAATCATGCAAATAAAATCAACACTATGTACCAATACACAGATTGATAAAACATAAAAAACACAAATTTCCGCTGTGTGACACATAACAGCAGGGTGCAAGATGCTAGCAGGCAAGGCATACATGGAACGCCATAACCAAGTGGCCGGCATAGTGTACAGGAACATCTGTGCCGAGTATAACCTGGAAGTCCCGAGGTCAAAATGGGAGATGCCCCCAAGGGTGGTGGAGAATGACCGAGCTAAGATCCTGTGGGACTTCCAGATACAGACGGACAAAATGGTGGTGGCTAACCAACCGGACATAGTGGTGGTAGACAAACAGAAGAAGACGGCCGTAGTGATCGATGTAGCGGTTCCGAATGACAGCAATATCAGGAAGAAGGAACACGAGAAGCTGGAGAAATACCAAGGGCTCAGAGAAGAGCTCGAGAGGATGTGGAGGGTGAAGGTAACGGTGGTCCCCGTGGTAATCGGAGCACTAGGTGCGGTGACTCCCAAGCTAGGCGAGTGGCTCCAGCAGATCCCGGGAACAACATCGGAGATCTCTGTCCAGAAGAGCGCAGTCCTGGGAACAGCTAAGATACTGCGCAGGACCCTCAAGCTCCCAGGCCTCTGGTAGAGGACCCGAGCTTGAAGGATAAACCGCCCGCAGGGGCGTGCTGGGTGTTTTTTTTTTTATATATATATATATACACACACACATACACACACACACACATTATTTACTGCACAAGTTAGCACAACTTTTAGGATTTTTCAAAGCGCAGATGTAAGCACCAGTAGCACAAATCTGAACATCCTATCATGTTCTTTGCGTCCATTGTTAGATGACAAGCAGTCTGCTTTTTGGGACACATGAAAAGCTTCAAAACTCTCTGGTAATATAACTCTATAACTACATATCTGGCCATATGCTATCTCTGAATATTTCATGCTTGCGTTAACAGACCTGAGGTTTACAGTTTCATGGCTCATTTCTGCTGCACTCACAAGTAAAAACGTTTTTTGTTGGTCAGAGTTGTGTATTTGCATGGCCGTGATAATTCTTCCTCAGGCTGAGCAATGCACCGTAACACATGACACGCACTGCACAAAGGTCAAATGTGTGGTGCAGGAACACATTGCCTTGGCATGGCTTGAGAGGGATCGAGATGGGAAAAAATAAAGGGGTGATAAGGGGTTCAAATACAGCAATCTGAAGAATGTATGATCATTTCATAATATTTATGATCCAGAATTTTTTGTAGCTTTCTAAAGTACAGATAAAAGATACCAGCATTCTCCCACATGATTGAACTACTAGCTTTACATGTTGTAGATGACTTCAAATTTTAATAACATCATATTTCAATTTGTTTCCTTTGTGCAAGTGAATGAAAAGCTTTTTTTGTTGTTGTTTACCAGCGTGCTTGCTTCAGATTGCTGCTCATGGGACATAAAGAAGAATTCGAATCAAAATGGACTTCAAACATTAAAGCCTATAAAAGCGAAACTATCTGCAAGGACACATGGCACCTGAGGGTGAACTGACCCTTTGATTAAACCATTTTAGAAACAAAATACTGCAAATGAGCTCATTTGAAATGGTAAGCGCTGTGTTTCAGCAGTCAAAAGTGGTGTCTTAAGTTCAATGCCGCAGCCATCAAAGTAGAGACAAATGTGTAACAGCCGCATCAAAATAAAAAATAAAAAGCGTTATCTGTTGCCAGTGTACATGGGCATGTCAAACCAGGATATATATTATTCATCACATCTCGTGTTTTTCATGAAAAAGAACAACATGAAGCCACTTCTAAGCCTGGCATGTTTGGAGGCAGCCGTGGCATTTTGCGGTTGCATGTTCTTAACTGTTTCTCGGGTCTGCGGGGATGCACACGCCACGCTGGCTCGTACTGTACCTGTCTTCAAGGACTGTGACGGCAGCGGCACGATTGCAGCGGTGATTTGGTTCCACAGCGTCTTGTTTATTGGCAGCCATTAAGCCGAGTGTGTCTTTAAAATCTCAACAGAATAGTCTATCAGTTTATGCAGCCCTATTCTCACAGAGATACGCTGCAAAACTCTAGTACTGGCATGGAGAAATGTCATGAGATTAGAGATATCTAGTCTGGTCTTACTCGACAAGGCAGTGGGAATTCATCCTCATCCAGTTTTTTTCTTCTTTTTTTTGGCCAGAAACATTCATTTGACTTCAAAAGAAACGAGATCTATCTATATTTTCTGCTACAAATGACTCCAAGCTATTTCTTTCCATGATTTCATTCATTAATGGTTTTTTTAAGATATTAGATTTCATTAGAAAAGACCCTGCCCCTAATCCAAACAACAAAGCTACATAATGGGAAATGGCCCAAGGAAAGGATAAGTCCTGCTCTCTTTTTTTGGGGTAATATTCGCACAGTCATTTGGATCGTATATAGTCCAAGCACCAGATTAAACTGGAAAAAGAAGCAGCTGCCCTGTCATGAAATAATAATACAGTATATAGTAACAGAAAATAAAACCAAGTGTTTTGCCAGGTGCTTCAGAAAGATGCAACATGAGCTGCCGTGTCAGCGGTGCCTGTTAAAAAAGAAACTCCACGTCACATTATGTAACACCTCATTTCTTGAGAAAAACTTGACAGCACGCCGCATGTGAACACGGGTCGGGACGGACAGCGTTTCTACCTCCACGAGTGTTTACAAACGCAAAATACGCAGAGTGGATTTTTAAAGAGCTGAAAACAGTAACTGAACAAATATGAATTTCCGTCTTTGACTTAATCCATTCACGCTGCCTGGGGCTTGGTGCTTAACCCCAGGGGAGCCCCGGCAATACCACCCCCTCCACCCCCCTCCCCGACTGCCTCTGGAGACCGGCGCGGAGAGATGTGCAACAGAATGGAAATCGCAACACTCTCCACCCTCCCAGATTGCCATTGAAAGCATTTACAGTACACTGGGTAAGACAGGCAACCAAGCATTGATAATGAGGAGACGGTGAGAGAAAGTGAGGGAGAGTGTTACTTGGGCAGTGTTTGTCGGCAAATACAAGGGAAGAGAGTCAACGCTTAGTTTTTATTTAGCCCTCCAATAGAGTTAACTATCAGCAGTTGCCTTTGTTGCTTCGTCACTTTGATGCAGTGTTCATGATCTCAGATCATGATGACCACTGGTAGGCGTGAGGTGATTTCGGGGCTGGAAGAAAGATCCTCTGTCCATCACAGAGAGAGTTAAAGGGAGAAAGAGAGACTGTCATCCATAAAAGAATTATCACAGACAGGAATGGCATGCCTTGTAGGGCCGGTCTGGGTAACAGGGAGCTTACAGAGAGAGTACACTCTGCAGATGAGTACATTATTTATAGATGAAAGAGGATCCAAAACAGAGCGATCAATGCACAGATGAGACCAGCTACCAAATGACTCCAACCTGGGTATTTGAGAGCGCGGCAGAATGAGATGTGAGCGGTGCGAAACAGGCAGGGGCACGGGCTGATTTTCATGGCCCCGTGCCCTCTTTGCTCTAAAACAAACCAGCCATCAAGCAGCTACTTCTACCAATCTGATTGCGGAGGGGTAAAAAACTCCGGCCTAGTCCTCATTTGGGAGAACCGGCAAATGAGCCGGCAGGACCACAGAGGAGTTACCACCGTTCGGACAGATCCATCAGAGCAGTTTTGCTGGCCATGCCTCTGCATCTAAACGCATTCCTGCACACAAGCACCCTCACAAATCTTTTGTTATCACCAGAGTGGCCACTGTGAAAGCATTACACCAGGTGTGATATGGACTGCTTATGCTAGCCAGGGAGGTGCAAGGGGATAGGAAGTGGGACCTTGGAGAGTACATTAACCCGCACCGATCTGCCAAATACAGCAGCAATTTCACACCTGAGTGGATAAAAACATGACCATTCATTTTTTTTGCCGGTGACAAGGGAAAACCTCAAGGCTCCAATTCAGCCATCAGGTATGAGACATATGTTCCCCATCATTCAACTGTGTTCGCAGCAGCAGGGGAAGGCGTTACATTTATTCCATTGCAGTCATCTATTCAGTTATTCAATTAGCTTCTCGGATTATTTGTCTTCCTGAAAAACTCTCTGGCGTTTGGATGTCTAAGTTTAAGGCGATCGCATGCTTTTAATAAGCATTAAAGCATCTATCACAGTATGACTAGCTCTACTTAGCCACGGCTGAAGTGTGGGTTGGTTAAGGACAAAAAAAACCGCCTTCACAAGTAAAATTCATTCACGAGCTAAAATGCACCTGCAGACGCATACAAGACGCGCACTCTTGTACAATGCACTTGTATTTGCTGCTTTTTTAAAATATTGATAACAGTGTAGGAAAATGGTTTTAAATTATCTCTAATGGTGATTTTTCAGGGGCCACGGCAATGCTGGGTAACTTAAGCGCGCACTGCTGAACCAACAACATTTGCCTTAAGTGGTGCAGGCAAATCTCGTTTCTGCGAGATTAAAGGGCATGTGTCAAGTCGCATCGGAATAATAAGTGACGCTTTTTTACACAGTGTGTTTACAGAGAACCACTTTAACATGCTCCTTTTTAAAAGTGGCATTTCTCCTCCTATAAAAAGCGTCTTCAATAATGGCATGCAACGATGTTTTCATGTTACCATTTCCCTGCAGTAATTGCAGTGGGTGCTGCTGATTTAATACTCTGTACATTAAACTGTAAATATAATGCTGAATGCAGCCCCCAACCCCCACTACCCCCCTCAAAATTTTTGATGTGCAGTCTTATCAGGACCTCAGCAGTATGAACTTCAAGTTGACACCGCAGGAGAGGAGTTTTTCAGATCCTTTGATGTGTGATTTCTAGTGAACAAGGGCGAATGCGATGTACATGCGAGAAAAGACACCAATTAAAGAAGGCACCACACTTCCAGTGAAGTCGTACCATTATTTCTTTGAGACCCACTCAAACTCTGACAAAGGGCATGAATCAAACCAAACCCTTAGGCATGGGCAGGAAAGGAAAATTGCCTCTGTGTGTGTGTGTGTGTGTGTGTGTGTGTGTGTGTGTGTGTGTGTGTGTGTGTGTGTGTGTGTGTGTAGACTGTATCCTGCACAGCAGAGCTCTGAGACCGAGCAGTAACAAACAAGATAAGACAGTCAGCGAAAGAAGAGAGTGGAAAATTTCAGGGATCTTCAACAAGAGGAAGCTCTCGAGACAGACAAGGTGATACTCTAAGCCATAAGGCATAAGAGTGTGTTCACACTGAGCAACCTTGTGGCTTTGTGCTTGAACTCTAGAGAGTTTATTCTTGTCAGCTGGTTGTTTTAAAAGGTGTCAACCATGCTGTTGTTTTGTGTGTGGTAAATAACTGCACAGGGTTCACCTGTGGTGTACTGGTGGTGTATCTGATAAGTAGGCAGAATGTGGGCTGAACCAACCTGCTGCTCTAAAACTATCAAAAATAATGCTTACAGCCAGGTAATAAGTAGCAGTTGCTGGGTTGCAAATACAAAATTCAACAAGTGAATAAGCAAGAGAACGAGAGAGGCAGTGATGGTCAGGCAGAACAATGGCAACAAGAGAAAGAAACAAGCCGAAGTGAGAACAAAGCAGTGAGTCAGAACTTTGTTTTCTGATTATTTCACAGCAGTCATGTTCAAAAGCACATATAGACACATGCGCACTTCCACACAACCCTGCAGAAAGCCAGATGTGACTATGCAGACGCTACATTGCGAAAAGTATTCACTCACCCATCCAAATTGTTCAATTTATTTGTTCCAATCAGTTCCACAGCCACAGGTGTATAAAGGCATGCAGACTGCTTCTACAAACATTTGTGAAAGACTGGGTTGGTGCATTCCAGCGTGGCACCGTAATAGGATTCTTAGATGGCACCCTCTCACGGGTGCATCTACAACTGCTTCTATCTAAGAAAGCTTTAAAATCAGCACCTTTAACCTCCTAGGACCTGGCATCCACATATGTGGACATCACATTTTGGGTTATTTAGACCAAAATACTCAATTTTGCTCTACAAGGGCCTGATATCCACTTACGAGGACATTATACTGCTACTGTTCTATCAAAATTTTAAATGAATATCCTTATATGTGGCTCTTATTTTTCTTAAAAACAAAAATAAGGTAAAATAAAATTCTGGTAATTCTTTGTTTCTACATTCATTGGGCCCCAATCAGCCCAAATATCAAAGAGAAATTAAAAATGCATGTCATGAAAGACTTCGGGTCTAAGGAGGTTAAGCTCAACTGAAATTTGCATGCATGGATGGTAGTGGTAGCAATATGCTCTGGGCTTGTTTTGCTGCCAGTGGTATTGGTACATTGTACAAAATATATGGAATAATCCAAATTCTGCAATTTCGCCCTCATATCAGCAGCTGGATGGTTGAAACTTGAACACAACTGTGTCTTCCAACAGGACAATGTAGGCTAACATTAAGCTTTTGGAATGGCCTTCCCGAAGCCCCAACCTCAGTCCTATTGGAAATGAGTGGATTATGTTTAAAAGCTGGGTCAGTGTGAGGAAAGAAACCGATTTAAATTTACTCTATCAATTCTTTCAAACAGAGTGGTCAAATATCCAGCCAGAATTATAATTATACCATATATTTTTGATCCTGTGTGGAGAGGAGAAAATCTAAAATAATTTCAAACAGCTCCACCAACTTCTTATGTTTTAGATTCATTAAATATACATGTTACCGTTCTGGGTCATTTTGACAGCATTTTCAGTTTATGTGTTTTTGTATTATTTCATATTATGGTTTTTGTTCTGAGTCCTTGTTTGTGCTCTTTTGTCTATTGTGATTTCTAGTTTTGGGGTTTGGTTCTGCCTTTGCGCTTATTCTCTTGCTCCCCAGTTAGTCATGTCTCATGTCTCCCGAGTCCCATGTCTCTGTGTTTCGCCTGAGTCTGTAAGTTCTGTCTGTGGATTTCCTGTTTTACTTTGAAGGTCAGTGTCTCAGGTTAATGTATTCTGTTTTGCTTCCCTCAGTCTCGTCAGGTTTGATTACTCCCACGTGCTCCCCTTGTTCGTCTCATTTCCTTGTTACGGCCTATTGTATTTAAGCCCTGTATTTTCCCTGGCAAGATGTTGCATCCTCCACATTAGTCGTGTGTGTATCCATTGTCTTGTATCATCAGAACATGTCATGCCATTTTTTTCCAGTCTAGTTAAACCCTCCTAGTTTAAGTTTTGTTTTTTGTATTGCCAAGTTTGTTGCCAGCAAATGTTTTGTCTCCGAGTCCTGCACTTGGGTCCAGCCACTGCCAGCCACACAGCTCACCGTGATAATACATGCAACAAAACTGCTCCATTGTGGTGATGATATTACACAGACAGGTCAAAAAAACAGAGGATGTAGTCTGTTTAACGATCCAAGTACTTCCACCTCTTCAGTTTGTCAGATGACTGGTTATTTCCTTTTTTCATTTGATCTTTCTCCTCTATCCTGTCCATCGCTTTCAACCACTGATCCACTCACCACTTAGCCCACCAAGTAAAACAACAAATTTCACATTTTTGAAACAATTTGCCTGCTGCATTAACTCTAATCTTGTGTGGCTGCCGGTGTGTGCTTAAAGATTATTTCACAACAGCTTTGAACGTAGCGCAGCCAATCATAATCAAGGACCAGAACTACCCGTTTTAGAAGAATAATTACAGAACAGGATCACGTATCAATCACAGCACTAGAATTTACCCATTAGCATAATTCGAGAATAAATGGTCACGCTGAATGTGTGTAATTCATTGTCTCAATTCCCAGTTTGTGTGTCTAAGCGTTATGAGACACATCAGCTGAGAAAGAGTGTCACTAGTTGTCAGAGAGCCCAGAATTCATAGTGGCTCACCTCCAGACGGTGCTGCATGGTTGTGCAGGGAGGACAGCAGATATAAGTCACTTACTGCATTTAATAGCTTGAATGAAAAAATGTACTTTATGCATCTTAAATGAACATACAAGTAAGCCAAGTCTGTCTTAATGACTTAACTTCTTCTCTGAAGACCATAAATCTGCATATCACAAAAGAGATTTAGTTGGTTCAAGATAAGATGGTCACATAAAAATTCACAACAATGAAGCAACTGCTCATTTGGCTTCATACTTTCCTGAGTTAAAAGGATAAACAGAGAGAAATAATGACATTTTTCTAAACCTCTCAAACGGAAGAGGTTTAGCAATTGCTAAGTTACGGTTGCTATGGTACAGAATAATTAGAGAGTGTGTGCATGAGGGTGTGACTCAGCACTACCAGTGTACGAATGGGAGCCAGTGAATAAACATTAAGAGGATGTGAAATAAAGCATTGTTTATGCAGCTGCTGCCTCCGACGAGTAAGTAACCTATGCCAGCATCTCAATTCTATTCCTGTTCTTCAAGACTGTCCAAGGAAGAGGGAAGCAGAAAGAGCAGAAACCAGCTTTTATGGTTGCTTATATAAATGCAGATGAGGAGTCCAGAGTCCTTAAATGTGAGAAAAAGTGAGTATACCCGCCAGATAAGATGCAAGGGGAGGGTTGGAGCTTTGAGCTGTGAGAATGCACTGATCTGTTCACAGTGCGGTATATTTAGCAGAGATTAAAACCCATGTGATGCAACCGCAACACAAATGGCTGAAAGACGCACCTTCTGTTTTGTGATTTTGTAACGTTCTGTGTGAAATTCAATGAAAAGAAGGGACAAGTGGAGCCTCCACGGCAGCAGGTAACATTAAAAGATGACTCATTCAGCACTTCTATGGGACGGCTCCCTCGCACCTTCCCCACTGCAGAATAAGCGTGACAGTCTCAATACATGTCGTGTATATGAAGCCTGACTTTAATTTCCCAAGCTACATCCTTTTTTTAATTTACGCTTTTCATTTTAAGGATGAATATCCTCTATAACATTACATTCCACTTAATAGTATGTGAGAATTTATGCCCCTGGGGATTTTTTCCACACTGGAGCTGTGTAATAACCACACAGTGAAGAAAGAAAAAAAAAAAAGCGGCTCCAAACATCCATCACGCCCCCCCCCCACCGCACTCAGCTATGATCCAGTTTAAACACTACTGGGCTTTGGCAGCGGAGCCGCAATAAAAGCAACTTGACATTGTACACTGTCACATGATTCCCTGGCTACAAAGCACTCTGTGTGTGAGCTCAGCACAAGAGGGATAAATCTGCATAAGCACATAAACAATGTTTCAGGAGAGAATTTGCAGAGATTTATATTTTTTGCTGCATTTTTTTTATGCCTGACATGTGAACGACACCTGCTCTAAAGGTCAAGGCAGTTTACTCCATGTCTGTAAATCCTTGGAGTCATGCTCACAAAAAGCAGCACGCACGTTTAGCAGAAGCAAATGAAGATCTAGTGGTGTGTGACCCAATCAATAAGTGAGACATGGACTCAACTAGGGATGTTGGGGTGTTGCAGATCTCTTTGTATTTATCTACCTAATTCTGCCAGTCTTGCTACCAGAAGGCTAAAGAAGACTGAGACTGAGTCACATGGGGCTATGCACCGGACTTCAAAACTCTCCAAGCAGGACGCGAGCGCCAGAGGCAGTATGTGCTGCAAAGCCTTGGATCACGCCCTAGTGGAGAAGCTAATTGGCCAGCAGTGTTGTCTTAAGTCTACTCTGCCCATGATTTAACTCCTTCATTAACTGGTGCTTGTTGCATGTGTTCTCTCTTTAATGGCAAGCAACTCAAATGAAAGCATCCATGGAAATTATCTACTTACTCATCATGGACCTCATTTCATTTCAGTGCGTTATGTGCTGCTGCAGGACTCTAACCAAAGCGCTCTCCCCTAAATAAAGCACTTCACGTTGGGTGTTGGTACATAAGAGAGCAAAAAAAATTCAAACACAAAAAAATCACAAGTCTAGTGGGAAATTTGAATTAGCAGGTTCTTCAAATGTACAGGTGATACATGCTCGCAGTGACGGAACAACCAACTCTCAGTATAGTGAGACATTTTAACAAGGAGCTCAGGTCCAATTATTGACTGAACAGATGTTGCGTTCTTATTTCAGGGCACGGTTGTCATGTCAACCAGCAGAAATCAAAGGAACTCATCCATTTCATTTTTTCAGACCAACACTTACTGAGGGACAAACTAATAAGCCTTGGGGATGTACTGCATTACAGTTCCCCGGGAGAAGCCCGTTTTAAGGTATTTTCGCCTGAAAAAAGAACACATTTGATGAAAAAAAAGAAAAGTTAATAAAAAGAATATCAGTTTCTTGGGTATATTTGTTCGACCACACAGAGTGGCAAAGATGGGCTGCTGGCCGGAGTTACTGCAGGTCAATTAAACAGTGTTTTTTGCAGTCATGAGCAGTGAGTTCAGCACAGCATCAGTTATGATGTGCAGTGACGGCTGCCAGTGCAGCTGTCACATTAAGCACCAGTGCAGTTCAGGTGGCCACTGGCATGCTACGGCTGAGTGCTACAAAACATAACACTTTGCAAAAACACTACCGCCCCTCGCTAAAAGGTAATTTAAAACATAAAACCAGATGGCGTAAAAAAAAAAGTGAATGTATTCAAAGAGGAAGCCAACCGTTTCCGGGTTACACACTTGCCATCATTAAGGCGGAACTGTCCACCCGTCCAAAAAAACGAAGCATGCATTTATGCAGATGGAAGCTTTGCATAGCATTTAAATCAAACTGGTACCTGTATCCTTATCACATATTCATAGTCACTCAGCCCGCTATGAAGTATTTACATTAAGGCCCTTTGTAAAGCGTTCTACATTCTCGAGCACTCCAAGTTAGCTGCACAGCCCGGGGCAAGAGCAGAAGCAAGAGGCCCCTGCAGATGCTACACACTCACTGATTACTGAGTGTCCAAAAAAAAGCAAGAAAAAAAAAAATCACTGCTGCTGCTGAAAACAGTTTGTCCTCTTCGTTTTGCTGTATACCTATTACTTTGCACTCTGTCTGTCTGGGCAGAATCTATAGGGCAACAAAAATTATCTGCACGCAGATGTTTGAGTGTTTCACGGAAGCGTTTAAGGCTTGATGTATGCTATTATAAAAGCGGTGTGACGGCGGCTGCATTGTCAGCATTTTGGTGTTCAAGGAGCTGATGGGAGGCTGGGGGTCGATTCAGAACAAGCTCAACGAGGATATGACAAGATAAGGGATATTGTGTTACTCACTCCAAACAATAATTACATTTAAAATCGAGCATCTGTGTATTAAGGAAATTGGTTCATTTTTAATGGCTATCTTTAATGGAGTCTCTCCTATTTGACATTGTAATTACAACAGATCTAAATATAGTGTATATATATATATATACTGTTTTGGGGTTTTTTATAAGCCATATTTGTAATGAGACTAAGTGGCTTAAATAGAAGCCCTGTTTACTAATCCCTTTGCATTACAGGCAGATGTTTGGTATTATCATATACCATATGCTTAACTGTAATTATCCCCTCACGGTTGTATGACTCCACCACCCAGTCAAGTTGTACTTTGCACCCATGATTACATTTTTCCTGTTTGTGTTCGTCATCTGAGTCAGGAGTCTGAGGATACAGTAAGTTGTCAGCTATACTACTGAAGCCCGCTGAGGTCTGTTTTTGATTTGTGGTGCCGTAGCATTAATAAAAATTTGATTTGACTGGACTGTGTTAAAATTAGTTTTCCTTGTTCTACAATATTAATGCGTAAATTTGCCAAGAGCACCAGAAGACAAGTCATATTTCTTCTGTGTGTTCACACACTTGGCAGACGAAGCTAATTCTGATAGAACACAACACTGCAGGCAAGTCGGTAAACCGTGCTTCAGATGCAAAGAGAGTCAGCACATTTGGCCACCCAAGATCAGTGCCATCAAACTAGTGTCAAGTCAAGTTAAGGCAGCCATTTTTTATTAGTACTAAAGTTACAACAGATGAACCAAAGTGCCGAACAACAGGCAACCTGGACAGTCATTCAGACCTGTGAAATACAGTTAGGCCTAAAAGTTTTTGGGATGTGACATAATTTTTGCAGCTTTGCTTCTGTGCAGTACATCACCCCAATGGAATGCAAATCAAATAGTCAAGATGTGACTGAAGTGCAGCCTTACACTTTTAATTCAAGGGGTTTAATACCAAGTATTGAATTCACTTTTTAGGAGCTACAGGCATTTTTACACATGGTCCTCCAGAGGCTCAAAAATAATTGGACAACCAACTGACAAAAAGCCAAGTGAGGCCTGTTCCCTTGTCATTCTGTGACAAATTAGGCGGATAAAAGTGTTGAACTTACATTAGGTAGCGTTCCCCTGGAATTCTCAATGTGAGGTCCAATGAAATGCAAGGGACAAAGTTCATCATTAGAATGGATGTTATGGATATTTATTTAAAACAGGCCACGCTTGAAAATGGGACATCGTGTCTCAATGAGATTTACCTGTATGAATAATGGTGAAATAAACTAAGATAAATAAACATTGGGGGTGAAAAATACAAATAAACATATCAGAAGGAAAGAAAAATCAAACAAAATCAACAATCTTGTACACAGCAAACAACAAAAGTCTTGAAAGACTACTTCTTTGGTCAAATATCTAGCTAAGCAAAGAACAGTCTCTATCTTTGTCAGAGTCTCCAATCAAGATTCACATTCATGAATGGAAATACACAGAGTTTACAACCTGGTGCAAACCTCTGGTTACACTCAAGAACGGAAAAGCCAGATTAGACTTTGCCAGGAAACAGGCCGAGTTCTGGAAATGGTCAAATGAAAACTAGATGAACTTGTAGCAGAATGATGGAAGAGAAAAGTATGAAGAAGAATAAAAACAGCTCATGATCTGAATAATATCACATCATTTGTAAAATATGGCGGAGGCAGCAGTGAAACTGAGTCACTGGTGTTTACTGACGATGTGACTGCTGATAGAAGCAAGGTGAACTGTTAGGTGTACAGAGTTATACTCTCTGCTCAGAATCAGCCAAATGCTGCAAAGCTACATGAACAGCACTTCACAGTACAAATGAATTATGACTGAAAAGTAAGCGAAGAGTTTCTCAAGTCAAAGAAATGAAATATTCTTTGATAGCCAAGTCAGTCACCTTATCCCAGCCCAATAAAGAGTCATGTCAGAGACTGAAGGTAAAACTAATTACAGTGGCCCACAAACAAGTGAAAGTAGCTGCAGTAAAGGCCTAACAGAGCATCTCAGTGGAGGACACAAAGCATTCTGTGACATCCACAGGTTCTGGCGATCAGGTAGTCATTAACTGCAAACGATTTTTCTTCCAAACATTCCTTATACTTAAAATTATGCTAGTTTTTCCATTTAATTTTCAGGCTCTGAAAATGGGGGACTATGGATAAAAATGTTACAATTCCTAAGCACTTACTACAATAAGAAACTACTTTCAGCTGCTCCCTTATTCACATGGGATTTGGCAGATTTTTACACCAGATGCTCTTCATGACGCAATCTCAAAGGGATTCGTGTCTCCTCCAGGATCAAAGCAGGGGATCTTTTGTTTGTTAGATAAATGTGTAAACCACTACACCATACTATTGTTAAACCCTTTAATTTAAATCTAAATCTGCACTTCAGCCACATAATGACTGTTTGATTCAAACAGCTCTGAAATAATTAAGAAAAATAGGAGAAATGCAGAGATGCGAAATGAAGAGGAAATACAGTCACAACCCAACCTTCTCTCCCTGAGACAGGTAAGTGTTTTTGCAGAACATTATGATGTTGCAGTAAAGCTGAATATTGACCTTTTGGATCAAAAATGCCATCAAGTCATCATCTATTTCTATTACAGCTGCACACAATTTGTGAAATTATAAATTCCAGAGTTAGTGCCAAAAGCATGTTTTGTGAGGTCGCAGTGACCTTTGACCACCAGAATCTACTCAGTTCATCCTTGAGTCCAAGTTGGTATCTTCCCAGATATAACGAAATTCCCCCAAGGTGTTCCTGAGATATTCCTTTCACAAGGATAGGACAAGGGGGATATATGTATAGACAGGAAGCCTGAAAACAATATGCCCCTGGCTATGGCCTTCAGTGGCATATCAACTGACTGCTTTTAAATCCAGTGTCTGCAGCATTGACCATAAACATGCGTGAAGGCATTCTAATTAGACTGGATCATGTCGTAAAGTACGACTTCACTCTGAGCTTATTTCAGGAGGATGGAGTCAATCTCCAAGAAAAACAGGATTGGACTGTCTGTCTGATTCCCTGACAAGTTCACTCAACCCCAAGACAAATTTCACAGCTCTCCCTCTCTCTGGTTTTATATCATTCAGAACCGAAGAAAGACAGCGCAATCAAGGCAAGAACGCAGACACTCCTGAGGCACTTTTCCAAAGCAGAGTCTAATTTCTCCATTGTTCTGCGCCCCACTTCTCCGGATATACATACAGACATTCGCCCTGATTCGCTCACCCTGCAAAGGGTCACTGCTACCGAAGGGGTAGAATTTTCAAATCCAATTGTAACGTCGGGGGCGGTTTTCTTAGGCAAGACAAATACTGCCTTTCTGATAAATACATCTCCTCGAGTGTGCATGATGACTGAAATCAGGCGTGGAGAAGAGCACCAGGTTGCGCTCTGAGGCTGAACTGAGTTGATGGCGCCGTCACCACAGAGAAATTATTTAACATCACTTTTAATTAAGTCAGCTAACACAGCAGCTCATTACAATGGAAGGTTGACTAACTCAGTGTATTTGGAGCCCAGTTCAGTTCAGTGGCGCTGATGCCTGTGCCTCCATCCGTTCAAGCTCACCCACACACGCAGCGGTGTCACTGTGGGCCTACCAACAGTACAACAGACATGACAGCAGTAATATGGGAACTGACAGCAGAATAAGAATAGCACTGGTCTTTGCAATGCATTAGTCTAAATGACCCCTTAAGAGATAGCAAGTTAAAGGCTGTATAGGCAGCTTGCTCATGCAGTACTTTTCTGAAGGTTAAACTTTCCCTTCATTGAATTAATTCATTCTTCATGCACCAGCTTGGTGAGCAGTTTAGCTAAATGTTTTTGAGGGCATGTCATAGAGGTGGGACTCCTCATCCTGGCTACCAAGTAAAGTAGAAAAATGAGGCTTGTAAGAACGTGGAATGTGGTGAAAGGGTCTATTGTAAGATAAATGTTTTTTCCCCTAAATCTAACCCAAGAATGACTGGAACCAAAAGTAAAAAAGCTACTAAAACTAACGGTGCATCTAAAATAATCTGAACAAATACTAATGATCCCACACAGCATATGAATAGAAAACCAAGCAATGAGCGAGCAAGTGTGTGAGTAACAATGATGTCAAACAGGATCAAACTCCTACAGCTGTTCTCTTTTTTTCATTTGTTTTTTGTAAATTACACATAATTTGTAGAGAAGAGATAAGACCAATCTAGCCATTAAAGACTTTGACTAGAAAGCCATGGGGGGGCGAGGGGGGGGCATCATTAGGAGTTGCTATTCTCCCTTGTTGGGCGACCAGCAGGGACAAACAGTCAGACAGTAGATGTCACGGACGGCAGCAGTGGTCTCAACATGGGTTCATATCTAACGTACAACACAAGGACATTGGCAGTGCTAGCTTACGGCAAGAGGATTCCTGTGACCGAGGTTGGAGGCCAGAGATCGAACAGGCCTGTTTGGGAATTTGTAAACCCCCAACTGACCTAACGCTCTCCAGGAGTTCGGAAGCAAAGCACAGAGACAAGCTGTTGCCGCTCGCCCACAACAAACAGAGAAAATGACTAAGTGTGTTTCTGCCGCTCAGCTATAAAGAGTGTTTTATGGGTTTTAAGAGGCTATTATGGCTTTGCTTTTTTTGTTTGTTTACTTTATTTTTCATGTGACTGCCATTTTTTAGCTAGTTCTAAGATCTTAAATGACATTTAAATGATTCTCAGTTGACAATAAATGTCCTGGAGTGTGTCAAGGGAATTCCCCCCACACCACCACCAGCCTGAACCCTTGATATGTGACAGGATGGATTGATCCTTTCATGTTGTTTACACAAACTCTACGCAACCTACCATCCAAATGTTGCAGACTCATCAAACCAGGTGACATTTGCCCAATTTTTGTGAGTCTGAGCAAATTGTAGCCTTGATTTCCTGTTCTTAGATAACAGGAGTGGCACCCATGTGGTTTTCTGCTGTTGAAGCAGTCTGGTGATTCTCCTCTGACATCTGGCTTCACCAAGACATCTTTTGCCCAGAGAACTGCCTCTCACTGGATTTTCTTTGTTAGACCTTTCTTGTTTCTAGGAAAATAATCAGAATACATTCATACAGTCATTTATATCACCTTCCTTCCCCATTGTTATGCTCGGTTTAAAATTCAGCAAGTTATCTTGACTATGTTTTTTTACATGCCTAAATGCCTTGATTTATTTATTTAGCACACATGGGCACTTGAACAGGTGAATCTTAGATAAACCTCAAGTGGCCATTTAAGAAACAGCAGCTTTTGGCTCTTTCTCTGTGGCGCCTTTTTCAGCATCAACAGTTGCCACTTGGCATCAAACTGAACAAAAAGAGTGGCTGGCCAACTTAATTTATAAAGCACTTAAAAAGCAGCAACCACTGACCAAAGTGCTGAACACAGGAATAAAATTACACTAGAGTAAAACAAAATGAACAAAATCAAAGCATTAGTGCAATACAAGACATTTTAATATGCGTTTAAGAAAAGGTGAGTGAAACAAGGATAGTCAGAGAGACTAATCCATGTTTGTAGGGATTTATCTTCATCTTTCACAACCTGTATCATGCTCAAGGCTGATATTTTCCTTCATTATAGTCAGGCTGTTGCAAATTTGTAACCACAGACAAAAAATCTGAACATCTTTAGGTCTTAATTTAGCTGTTTTGTTAATGTTGCGCTCTATGCATCTGCAAGTTTCGTTAACATAACAGTCAAATTTAGGGAGGAGTTTTAATCTTGCCATTTTTACAGATTTGATTGATTATTGAATATCATCAACTTTAAAATAAAATGATGAACAATGTTAAAAATAGATTTAATTGTATGCAAGCTTAACGGCACAGCGCTCATCCAATTTCTGCCGTTGCTGCAGTACCGGCCTCATTGTCACATAATTCCTGTCCAGATATTGTGCCCGTTTCGCAGAGTTTTATGAGACCCCGTTTTGGAAGCATTGGCATTTAGTTCATTAAATATTGAAATAAACATAATGTATTACCTCTCCACCTGAGGGCTGCATTAGCCACTTGCATTTGGATGCAGATGATTTTGGCCAACACAGCAAAATAGCTTCTTATATAGCTGGCAGAGAAAGCCCTGTTAGTGGTAAAGTACAGAATAAACAATTCCTCCAGTGTAAAGCGACATGTTTTTCACGGCAGACAAAGCTGGGAATTGATGGGGTTTAATAAGAGAAAATAAGCTGCGTGCTTTGTTGCTAGTTGTTGTCGTTGCAGGTCTCACAATTAACATGCGACACCAGCAACACGGAGCATCGCGGGGGAAGGAAACAGACCAATTAGTGATTTGTAATCTTGATACATACCGCTCTATCACTCCTGATTCTGGCTCCATTGAACTAATACCAGACTACTAAATTGGACGTCATGTATATCCCAGACTGAATGTCACAACTTTCACAGGTAACCATGGTGACAGAGGCAACTGCCTGATTGGTAACCCATCTCTTTTTTAGAGAAAAGAGATCACAATGCCACTCTCTCCATTATGTATGGTAATAACGACACTGCACGCTGGTCTTTTCATCTGCACTGGTACCATATTAGGAAGCCCTCGCCCCGATCCACAAAGAAGACGTGGTTGTGCTGCGTAACCGTGGCCTTTGTTTCACCACCAGCCAACTCGCTGGACCCCGAGCAAACATACATTTATGTGGTTGAACTAACTCTCGACCTAATTAGCCACAAATCACTGAGTGCATTTGAAAATCATCACCAACCTCACCTATAAAGAACACCAATAAAAATGAGCAGGTCTTCGATTAAAGCATTTAAAGCCCATATGTAGAGTGGGGAAGTGGAGTACATTAAGTGATTGTAGTGGATTTCTATTGACATAATGCTATGAGGAGAGAGAGAAAGGAAGCACACCCACACGATGCAACAACATTGAACTATGTCCATGCTTTATTGTGGCTTGCTCTACTCTTAAAAAAAACAAAAAACAAAAAAAACCTGTAAATTTGTTTGCTTTTCCATCATCCATTTAAACATTTCATAGGCCAAAAAAATAAAATAAAATCATACCATCATTCCAAACTCTGCTTTTCACGGCAAAATAACATTTCAAAGAAATAACATTTCATAAGATGGGTCTTTGAACAATTTCAGGACACCTTCTCACCCCTGTCACATTGAAAAATACAAACCAGGATAAACACTATTAGTAAAATCAATAGGTCACGAGCATGCCTCCCAGCAAGATATGCCTAAATAGCCTTCTTCACACCTTCCTTTCAGAGCTCTCCAAAATCCTCTTGACCTCTTAAATCTGTGTACAGTTTGTGTGAGACACTTACTAAACAAATAACGGTGTTGCTTCGCAGCCCGTTAGCATCAAGGCAGACATGTAAGGACACATTCCCTCAATCTCCAAATGCAGAGAATATGTCTGGCGATTTGATTAATGCTGCAGCTGGGAGCGAGATCTAATTGTAAAAGCAGGATAAACACTTACTCAGAGAAAGGAAACGGTGCAAATCAGACCACTCCCCAGAGTACTGAGGAAGGAAATTGGTTTAAGGATGAGACACAGGCTTGCGTACCAATGCGGAGCCTGTCACCCTCCTCTTACTCTCTCAATCTAACTCTCTCCAGTTCTACTGCAGCACCTCTGATTCAGATTTTCACTAAAAACTGGGGAAGTGACACAGCACCCCCCTCCCTTATATTTGCAATGCTTGTCCAGCAAGCACAAAGTCAGATCCTTGGATCTGATTGTAACTGATGACTTGAGAAGATATAAATCACACTTGAATTGCAGCCCTGAGATGTCAGCCATTAAAATACAGTGCTGGCTAAAGTGGGTACCCAGAATATATATGAGATGATTGGTAGTCAGCAATGCTGTGTGACACCACTGGATTACCTTATGCAAAGGTGTTCACTTGAATGTTTAATATGTGGCTGTGTTTAAATAGCTGTCAGGATGTATTTCAAGTATAACTGAGGAAATCTTAACACCCAGAGTAAGGAATATATATATCTATATACATTTAAATTAGCCATTCTACAAGTTTATAGAACTCGAGAGCTGAAGAGCTGATCGAATAAGTCCGGCACCAGACACTGGATTTAGGTATTTGCAAATAATCCACTGGCCTTGACTGGAGACAGCATCGCGCCATGAGGGAAAACCTGAGTGCCACAAATCACTGGAGCCCAAAGTCAATTAAAGAGGCAGCTAAAAAGCATTTTACATCTAATTACATCGCACAAATCGTCCCAGACAGCACACACATGTTCACCACCAGTCATTTATTTGCAATACACTGATGGCAGCACTCGCTGTACGGCTTACAGTATTAAGCTTTTTTCCCCCCTCCTAAAGCGTTTGTCGTGAAAGGAGTTTTTAGCATAATTACCTATGTCTGTGCCACTGCTGATTCTATTACTTTTTACTGCCTTTTTTTTCTCGTGATTCCTTGGGAGCTGATTATAGAAATGACTTTAAATGAAAAGATAGTGCCAGCATTTAAAAAAGCACTATTTCACTGAATTGCATAGCACCATATTCTACAATAACTTTAGACACAGATTCACATCACAGAAATAAATACCCTGGAACTGCACTCACATTAAAAAAAGATCTCAGAAGCTATGACGTGAAAAGATGTGTTTAGTGATATTACTTCAAATTAGGATGATTATTTTAAAAGGGTAACAGCAATGGGTTTTGTAGGCTTTGTAAAGTCCTGTTTTTGAACTCTGATCTTATCGCTATGATCATGAACATCTTTAAAGCCAAGAGCTTGTTCCTCTGCTGCCATATTTAGTGCCTCTTTGCTTTCTTTCAGTCAGTTTTGTCCACTGGTAGGATTTCCCAGTATCAGCCACTTCTTCTATCTGCCGGTGGTACATGCCATGCAGGGGCCCGTCCTTCCATGATGGTTCCTCCTCTTGCTTCTCTTCTTTCTCTGGTTCTGCTGCCTGAGATATTCACTGAGCCATCAGTGGCCATCTTCCTGATGTATTTGCAGATCTTTGATGTCTCATCCTGGACTGTGGTGTTGACACTCATTAGTCCTCGCCATCTTTCCTTCTGCTTAGCTTACAGTCTCAGGGTGCTGGACTTGGGGACAAACCCTCCATGCATGCTAAGGATGTTCCTTGTCTTGATGTCAGTTTTCCATCTTCTCCTTTGGCCAGCTTATTATCCCAGCCAGGTATCTGATCATGGGAAGGGCGTAGGTGTTAACTGCCTGGATCTTGTTCTTCCCATTCAGCTGACTCCTCGGGACTTGCCTGACTCTCTACAAGTATTTGGTGGTTGCAGCTTTCCTTACGGCCTCTTTGTGACTGCCATTTGCCTGTGGGATTCGTGTAGCTTGTACGTGACACCTTAATGTCTGCAATGTTTCCTTCTGGGTTTAAAACCTAGTGCTTTGGATCCTTGAGTCGATCTCTCCTTCACTCCTGGGCTTCATTCTGTAGACTGTATGTGTAGACAGTCTTGTTAATGATCTAGCTTTGGGCCACTGCAGAAGAGCAGCATCTCATTGGCAAATCCCACATTTGATGGTGACTTGTGCAGCTGGCTTGAGGTTGGCCTCTAGTGTTGTTCTCCACATCCTGATGAAGGCTGTTAGGGTCCTGTTGATCTTCTACAGTTTTAGGCATTCCTGGCTGTAAACATGTTTATCTCCTCATTTAAACATGTGGCTTCTAAAGGGCTTGAAAAGATGTAGGATCTGTATCATCCGAACTCTGATCTTCATGTCTTTTGAAGAACTGAGGCACAGATTTAATCTTTAACTTAATTTTTAAATATCTGCTGTTGAAATCTATTTCAGGCTAGACATTCTATACTCCTCAAGACACTTGCTGAAGAATTGTTGACAAATGACACATTTTCAGAATCATTACAGAGCCCATATTATAATGCATGGAAAGAATGTTTGGAAATCCAAGCAGAAAGTTGGGGTTTTTTCTTGAGGTGATATTTTTATGCAGTGAGTGTAACTCCTGCGGATTTCAATCATTACATGAAAATATACCAAGCAGAGGTCCATAACGCACAGAGTGAAGGAACGCTGCTTCTCTGTGTTTGGCAGAAAGACTGAAAACGTTTTGCGAATAGGTTTGAGTGACTTCTGAAGAAAATCTATTCAGTAGAAATTCCACTGGACCCAGAGCTATTTCCACTTGGTTTGTATCCAACACCACAGAGTTATAATAAAAACGAACCTTTTTAACAGCCAAAAAAGTAATAGCATTGGTTTGTGTGAAGTAACCCCACCCCCTCACTATTACTACCAATATCCCAAAGAGGAAAAACAAACAAATGAAGAAAGAATTTCCTCTTTTACTCAAATTTTGTGCAGTCGATTCATTTCAGTGCCGTGTGCGAGTCTCTAGTGCATTCTGCAAGCATTTATGCCTGTGCTAGTTTCCTTCCACTGCTGTCACTGTGTGTGTGTGTGTGTGTGTGTGTGTGTGTGTGTGTGTGTGTGTGTGTGTGTGTGTGTGTGTGTGTGTGTGTGTGTGTGTGTGGCACAAAGCACAGCACAAAGCAAATTAGAAGACAGACAGAAGAGAGAATAGCTCGTTAGTCTACAGTAAGCGCATCAAAATTTTTCCAACAAATGCTAATCCATCTAAAACCGAAGATGGACCAATTTCAGCCAACCACAGACATCTGCAAGTCCAGCGGTCCCCAACCCCCGGGCCGCGAGAGTTGAGGCTTGGGTGTGAAATGTATGGTTTTCAGGGTTTTTATCGGTTTTCAGCGTTATTTTGTTATCGTTTTTATCGTTAACTCGGTTTTCCTGGGTCTTTTCACGTGTGTTATGAATAAATCTTCTTTTTTTCGGTACTGGTACTGGTTTTATTTTGTTGTATTTATCCGCGACACCTTAAAGGCCGGACCATGAAAATATTGTCGGGCATAAACCGGTCCGTGGCGCAAAAAAGGTTGGGGAGCGCTGTGCAAGACTGATAATAGAGATGCACTGACACACACACCTTCATACATCAAGGTACTTTTTGCACAACTCACCGTCATTGTTGCACTTTTCTATTGCACTGTTGCGTCTGCACTGTCTTGTGGCTGTTTCTTTTGTAATTTTTGCACACTTGCACTTTATATAGTCCTATGTTGATTGTCTGTTATATGAAGCACCATTGTTGCCTTGCTTCACTGTACCATTGCACATAGTTGAAATGACAATAAAGCCACTTGATTTGACTTGACAAGTCCTGGTTATAGTTCCCCATTGTGGACCTTGTACCTATGGCTTAATTTGCGAGCTCTGGATACAATACCGGCTGTATTTACTTAAAATTTAAGAATTACAAGGTAGAGTAAATAATCTATCATATCAATCCAGTGGTTTGCTCCCCAGCTCCTTCAGTCTGCATCTCAAATCCTTCGTAAGCGACTGAACCCCGAGCTACCCCAAATGCATCCACTGGAGTGTGAATGTTAGACAGGGTGCTTAGGTATGGACAAAAAGCACTTGTATCAATACGTGTATGATTGGGAGAATGAGGCTGGCGGTAAAAAGGGCTTTGAGTGCTTAGTCAGAGTAGGAAAGCGCTATGTAAGTACCAGTCCATTTAATAAATCACTACGAATATCAGTGCTTAAAGGCACTTCCCAAAGCCTGCAATATTTCACATTGTAGCCCAGTCTTTACCATTTTAAGCAATCCTGAGGGGCTGAGATGTAGTGATGCCTGGCATGGTGATGGTGAACCCCTTCTTGTTTTTGGCTAAAACAGCTGCAGACTGTAAAAAAATAAAAGACTCAGCTCAGCAATCACAATAAAACCTCTGACCAGCCAGTAGATGAATGCTGAGGAGACTGAAAGCCCCATGCGCCATCACTAATTACACTTCCACGAGGAAAAGAAAAATGAAATCCCCTGTAGGACAATACTTATATTAAACATGACAAGTGGGTTACTGTGCTACTATAAACCTGACACAGAAGGCCAAAATACAATGCGGTAACTTACAATAGCTACAGTTTCTCCTGCTGGCCCTTGGGTGATTAATATTCTTTCAGATTCCCCTCTTTCCCAGCCTGTACGTGTGGTTTAGGTGAACTTGCGGTGCCCTTTTTTGTGTCATCTTATTAATGCGAGAGCGTCAGTATTAATGATGCTCTTAGAAGGTTGAGCTCGTGAGGTCAGGATCACTGATGGAAGACCTTGAAACTAGATTAAACACATCCCGTTTGTTTCCAGAGTTTTGACTTTGCTCGGTTACCCCCACAGCTTAACAGAGAGGAGATCTGTCACTGCTCTAACTGTTGAGAGGCGTGTTTGAATAAACAGACTGTGATCCCTCGTGGTTTTAGAGTGTACAACTGAAACCTTCACCTGTCAAATTATCCCACTACAAAGTCGCCTGGCACCAAATAAAAGAGCCTCTCGGTGTGTTTGCTGGCATTGGAGAGCATTCACAAGTTCAGAGTGAATGACCGTCTCCCCAGGTGTCCCTGCTGGACTCAGTGGGCTACTGAATTCTGTGTAAGGCTATTGACATTTAGCCGGGTTAGCCGAGACTACCTTATTTGACATGATTGTACACTGGCATCTGGATGATGGGGTTCACAGGCCCTTTCAGCCAGTCATACATTTAACATTTATACTCCAGATAACAGAGCCAAATCTGAGACATCCACTGACAGACTGACAGCCCAGCATCCTGTGTTTATTGCCAGTTCTCTCCCACTTGGTTCAGGGCTAATACTTCAGAAGTCCCTCTGTTCCTTTGTTTATGTACTGCATCGCTCGACAGCAATAAGTTCAACTCAACCATTCCCCAACAATCTGCTACCCCCCTCCTCCTTCACTCTGCCTCTCCACACCCCCACAGCGCCTTTCCTCTGGTTTTAAAATAATGCGAATCTCTCGGAAAACGTACCCTATTGATTAAACTGTCATACCTGACCGCCGTGATTGATAAAAGTTCATTCACACATGTCATGCAATGACAGCAGCCTGAATGATACAGCAAATGGGGGGGAAACTAGCAGCAGGGGGTTTTGACATGACGAGCTGCTCAGCGGTGTCACCTTTGCATCATATCTGCATTCAAATGCCTCATGAAAAAGAAACATCCTGCACTGTTTCACTTTACAAGGCCTCGGCAGATTTAGGTGTCCTCCTTCACGTCAGAGGAGAATCCGTTCTCCTATTAACTGTCAACGCTCAGTCTCTGGAAAATGGGCGGCCATATTTACAGAAATATATTTGCCTGGGTTAACAGCAATGAAACCCTAGACAAGGCTTAGATGGATGACTGGCTGAGCTTAACCTCAAACCAAAATGCTTAAGATTCAGTCTAAATTACATTAAAGATAATCATACTTTGTTCTGACCAGGGGCGTAATTTCCAGGGGTGTTAGGGGGGCTATGACCCCCCCAATAATCAGACCCAGCCAATATAACCCTCACAATAAAATTATAAATTATCTTGCATAGATAGGCTGTTAATTTTTTTTACTCATTTCAGTTATTACCAGCAAAACAGTTGCATGTTTAATCATCTGATTTATTTATTTACTTAGACAGAGATCTTGACCCACCCCAGTGTTAAGCACAACGTTACGCCCATGGTTCTGACCGATCATATTTAGTAGAATTTAGTAGAACATGTTAAGGAGACTGCTGCAGCTCACCTGGAAACCAGGAAATCATAATATAAATAAATATGTAACTGCACATACTTGTAATACAGACCTTGCACACCTTTAATATCGGCACATCCTCCACAAAGAAAATAACTGTCAGTTATATAATGTATAATATATGATGAGAGGGGCACCTCAACTTCAACTTTATTTCATATTTAATTTTCTGTAATATTTTGCAATATATTGTATTATTTAATATTCTCATTAACTCTGACTACATTATTTCCTCTGGAATTAATAAATTATTCTGACTCTGATTCTGATTCATTTCAAACTGAATTTTCGTTATTACTACGACCTGCCTGCAGTAACTTAGTGGCCCATCAAGAAGCTCCGGCACACACTTTGGAAATCACTGATCTAAGGTTTGAAACTATGTGTGAGAATAGTTTTAAAAGGTATTAATTTTGAGTCTAGATGGAGACAGCCTCGACCTCCTAGTGCATTGAGTTTTTCCATCTTTCCACCTGTTTGTTTCACTGTTCTCTCGGACCTCCACACCTGTATCAGTGTCACACTGGCTCTCCGTCAGCTTACCCGCTGTACGGCTGATGATCCAGTATCTTTTATTTAGAGTGAGTAAGGATGAACACTGTGTATCCTTTGGTCTGGTTCTATGCACAAAAACACTGAAGACTGCTGATGTCACAGTTATCCAGACGTTCCCTGCTGAAAAAGCTGGCTGTTCACATGCACACTGCTGTATTCAAAGTGTGTTAATAGAAAGTTGATGGTAGGGAAGCAAAAGGGATGATGTTAGCGTTAGGGTTAGGAGAGGATTGCCAAGAAAAGTCAATTCGAGGAGTGGACTGAGGCTCGTGTGCATCAAGAGTCAGCACACACGGGCTTCAGGAAGGGAGCTATGAATGTCGCATTCCTAATATCAACTAGAGGTGGGAATCACCATACATCCCACGATACGATATTATCGCAATACTTAACGCACGATACGATATTATTGCAATTTTTTAAAATATCTGCGATATTCAGATTCTGTACATAAAGGTAAACTTTATCAATATTCATTTTATCTAATATCAAAGTCTCACACTCAGTCTTTCTCTCATTTCAGTCAGTTTTAATGTTGACAAACTGAACGGTTTGTATTACAGTCTAGTCCAACTTAACTGAATGCAACCATCTGGTACAATTATAGCTGTTCTGAACTATGCAATTTATGAAAACTATGCAGCCCATTCAGCAACTGAAGAATTTGAAAGTAAATTAAAACAAAATATAATTTTACATTAAATAAAAAAGTTTTAAACTTAATTAAAATAAAACATGTCTTAAATTAAAATAAGTAAGCTGTCATGTTTATTGCTGCCAAAAAAAAAGTTAAACACATTTGGGCAGTGAAGGAATGTCAGGATTCTTGCTCAGAAAAAGGATCAACATGCTCTGAAGTCAGAGCACAAAACCTTTTTTTGTAACAAAATATCGATTTCTGCTGTCCCTGTATCGATACATTATTAGCAAACAAAATATCACGATACTACACAGTATCGATTTTTCCCCCACCCCTAATATCAACCCACTCATCAACATCAGAAGCATCCTAGGTAGGATGGAAGGAAGGAGACTTTGTGCTCAGTTTGCTCAGCCGGTGGTGTTTGGTCCACTGTGTTTTATCAAGTCAAGAGTCAAAGCAGCATCTACCAGGAGATTTTAGACCGTCATGCTTCCATCAGCTGACTGGCTTTGTGGAGATGCTGATTTGCTTTCCTGGACTCAGAACCTGCTCACACGGCCAAAAATACAATTAAATGGCTTGATAACCATATTATTATTGAACTTGATTGGCCGGCAAACTTGCTTGAACGGAACATCGCAGACAAGTTCAGTGAAACGCTCGACCCAAAACTGCAGACGAGCTGAAGGCCACTATAGACCTCAAAGCACTACTGTATTTTATGGTAAAGCACTTATATATATGTGTGTGTGGAAAAATGCATACAGAAAGTCATGTTTAACCTCCTGAAGATGATGAATTTTCCTCCACTTAATGTATTTAATTACTTTGAACATTCAGGTTTTCAGTGAAGACATAAGAACACCTGTATCAGTTTAAGGTCCTGTATCCTGCTTTGTGGAGAAACACAGGTGGAAATACCACCCTAATGCAGTGTGATGCATAAGGCAACATCAGCACAGGACTGATGTGAGGTTTATTATTACCAATAACTGATGTTTACGGTTTCAAAATTTACTGCTTCTTCCTACAGCCTGGCTAATTCAGGCTGCCCTGGATCTTTTAACATTAAGGGAGCAGATTTATTCCTCATAGCTCCTCATAATAGTGCGGGTTTATTTTAATATAAAGAGGAAGATTTATACTTTAAGTACTTCTTACAATGAACTTAGGGTGCAGGCCCAAACTCCAATGAGAAATGTAACCCTCTGTGAAAACCAAGGCTGCCAAGACAGTTTTCCTCCTACTCATTATTATGTGCAAGGGACGGCATACTTTATGACATGGAAGTTCCCCTGAAGATGCCAGTGAGTCGGATAGATTCAAATTTATTCATTTATTTTCAGATACTTTAGTGAAAGTAGCAACACAAAAGCGTGATAAAGTTCTGCACTGAAAGTCTTGCAAGTCAAAATTCTACCCAAAGCTACCCTTTGACTACCAAAAAGGATTTAAGCCTTACAAAAAATAATAATAATAATAATAAAATAATAATACGACCCAGCTCTCATTCAGGTGACATGGCTCATGTCGTCATGACTCACGTCGTCATGGCTCCCATTGTGGCCCATTTGGATGGACAGAAAGGTTCAACCTTGATGGTTTCAAGGCCAAAAGTACAAAAACATAACTGTATGAAGAAAGGCAGAAAGTAGCACGTGCACAGTGAGCAGGATAATAGCGGAACTGAACAGAAGCAGAATAAAACCGCGGGGTAAGAATAAATACGTTTCACTCACCATTAGATAAAGTTGAAAGTGTTGAACCGTCTCTGGATAATATCCCTCCAGTCATTAGTGCACTTGGCAGGTAATGCTTCTCTCAAAGGTCAGATGGACTCCCAGCGAGGCTTCTAACTGGTCTTTCAGTGTGTAAAGCATGACTTGCCGCTAACACTTGAGTGCCATTTACCATTGTGAATCTCACTAGGTGTTGCCACACATTGGTTTGATAGTCCTCCCTCCCTGACTGCCACAGAACAGCAGAAATGAGCAGGAGAAGAGAGAAGATGGTGGCTAACATGCTGCACCCGACCAGAGTCAGCTGGCAAAGTCAGCTGGTGTTAACGGGTTCATCGTTTGGGTTATTGCATGAAAAGCAATCGCTAACACGAAATTCGATTAAGTCTGCGGCTGCAGTAAAAGCCAGGCAAACTATCAAGGGAGGAAATGTAGCAGTTGGTGACATCCATGATTCCCAGATTGTAGGCAAAGCATTTACACCCAAGTATTAAAATCAATTCTTGTGTTTATAATTGTGAAACTTAGTCCAATTATATTTGGGCCTGTGAACATGGCAGCACTACATTAAATGCTATCTTTTTTGCTTCATAAGGGGGCTGCACTTGCAGGATGTTCGGCCAGTACATTTAAAACTAGGCTCAAAGCAGTTATCGGATGGCAATTATACACCTGGTCTGGGTTGACTATACTGTTGGCCACTGTCTTTGTCCACTATGACTCTGCTGAAGCAACAACAGCATGCCGAGGTTACCCTTTGCGCATGCTTGAAGCTGGAAACGAATCAGCGCTCTTCAGTTCCTGTCCTCTGAAGGAGACTGTGTAAAAATCCTGCATTTGCAAAATGGTTAATTCACTATTTTTTCCTTAAACCACTGCTGACTTTCACAAGTTGGGAGCATCGTGTCATTGCTCAACTTATGGAGGGGACTGTATTTCACTTTGACGCAGCTGCCCACAGTGGGGTATTCGCAGCCATTATTGTGACAGTTTGTAGTCTTCTTTTCACCAAGTGGGAGATATATCACAGCTACCAAAAATGAACGATGGCTATCTTCAGTTGGAATAGCTTTGCTGGGACGCTTAATGGAACTGGGCTGTCATTACTCTCATTAATTCCACCTATGCTTCTCCCCGATCTGAAGCGAATATGTCTGCTGTGACAAAAGCTCATTATATCCTTATTCCATATCTGCTGTTCTTTGTTGTACCTTTCAGAAAGTTCCAGGTACAAATGTGTGAAGCACTGACCCAATTTGCTGGGTCCTCCTGCACCCTTTCAATTCACTATCCTCTTGCGCTTTTTTCCCTGCAGCTGTATGTATATCATGTTGTTGTCTGCAGTGAGATGAAATACCGTAATTGTAAATTTAACACGTCACACGGTCACGAGGGATTATATGACCTATAATCTTGCCCAGGGGGTCTTTTTTCCCAAAAGACCTTTAATTCCAACCCATGCGGAAAAATGTGTGTCAGTAGATACACAGCAGCGGCCCCACTTTAAGTCTTACTCTGGCTTTATGCTGACTTAGACACTTTTTATGTAGTTACATTTATAACTTTTTAACTGAGATGTACACTCACTGCCCACTTCATCAGTTATCCATTGCTAGTTTCATATTGGACCCCCGTTTTCTCTCAGAACTGCCTTAATTTTAATGGCATAGATTGGTTGATTGTTGTTTTGAACAGGTGCGCCAAATGATTTTTTTAAAATTTATTTTCCAGCTATCACCATGCATCAACCTTTTTAGTCTTTCTATTTAATGTTCCATGTTTGCCAATGTTTTTTTTTTTTTTTAAGTAAATGTATTCACATCAAATCTTATACAAGGAGCTGGAAAATATGTATTCTTTCCTAATGCAGCTTTCAAAAACAGTATAATTACAGCCATCAGTGATATGGAAATCTTTTACTGCATCCATTTTTGTGTGGGTTTTTTCTAAGCGATTCTGGGAAACTATATATTTTATTAAGTCGATTTAAATGAGGTACAGTAAAAAAACAAAAAAACTGACGCACACACAATCTTGCAAATCACCATACTTAAACTGACTTTCATATTTAAAAATTAAAAAAAAAAAAGGTGGTTTTGTCTTCTCAGTGTCCTTACAATGACCCAAATATACTCTGATGTGCGATTACTGCAGCAATATAAATTCTTGGCTGCTTCACATATTGCAGTCCAACTTCACTGGCTATTGTTTAATAAGCACCAGCACCAGGCTAAATATAGTGTTTGATGTTAAAAGCTGCACTTTTAATAAACAACAGCAGCAGGACCCAATGTATGTTGCAAAATAATGAATATGGGAGGCGTACAACATAATTATACAGAGCAGCACATTAGGCGGCATGCTAAAGCTTGTTTTGAGAGCAAACATTACTCTTCTGGGCTTTTCCCCCCCACATACTATAATGTGTTACTACAAAACAAATTAAAAGTGGTACAACAGGGGGGGAAAGTATGTAAGCATGGTTCAAGTGAGGGGAGAAATAAAAATAAAAGGAACGTGTTAATCAGAGTGTAGCATCATGTCAGTTAAACTTTGTAATTGATAGGTCAGTTAAATATCAGAGGGCGTAATCAGTTTCAGCTGCTTTGTTGTTAATGAAATTAACAACAGGTACACTAGAGCAGCAACAATGACAACCCCCAAAAAGGAATGGTTTCACAGGTGGAGGCCCCTCACATTTTTCCCCACTAGTTTTGGTTAGGGTCAGTATCATTATTGGTGGCATGATGCAAAACCTGGACCGTCGTCCCTACAGAGGTTGCACAGGTAGTCCAGGATGGGACATCTATATGTACCAGAAGGTTCACTGTGTCTCCCAGCAAAGCCTCAAACATGGAAGAGATTCCAGTAGACAGATCGTTAATCAAGCAGAGCTGGACAGGAACATAGGTCCATAACTCATTGGCAGGACTGATATCTGGTCTTTTGTGCAAGTAGGAACAAGATGAGTACTTTGAGCTACAAAATGACCTCCAACAAAACACTGGTGTGAAAGTCTGACCAAACAATCAGAGGGACAGTAATGGTCTGATGAGGCTAATCCATTTGAAGCATGTACAGCCTAGGCAACAACACCCTGACTTCCATTAGTTATCGAGGATGAAATTGTCAGACCCTATGCTGGCGCAGTGGTTCCTGGGTTCCTCCTAGTGCACAACAAAACCAAGCCTCACATGTTGAGTCAGTGGGCACCTCCTGGAGGATAAAGGACCCCGTCCTCACCTGACTAATTCAGTAGAACACCTCTGGGATATGTTTCGGTCCATCAATGCTATCAACTGGCAACTTAGAGTATCCAGGGGCTCTGGCCCAGATGTGGGAGACCAGGACACAGTTTGATAAAGAGTGTGCATTCAAGCATGTGGGGATCCTGCAAATGACTCTACCAATTTGTAATTCTGCAATAGTAATTTCAGCAAAATGGACTGGCTTCATATTCTTCCACTTTGATTTTTGGGGTGTCTTTGAGTTCAGCCATCTGCAGGTTGGTAATTTTAATTTCCATCAAATGATGATTTGTTTTCAAAGTGTTTATTTAATTGTTTTGAGCAGTGCACATTACTTTAGTCGGCAGTGGTACAAAGACAAATTACAAAATAACAGATTAGATTCACTTTAAAGTTTATTAAGATATAAAGCAGACACATTAAATTTATCAAGTGTCCACTAATATGTCAGCTCTCAATAACAAAACAATCCACAGCAATGTAGTTTGATATCCACTCAAGACTCAAATACAGCAAAAGGTTAACAGTAGGGAGGGGAAAAAAAAAAAACCCTAAATAACAAAAACGTTCAAAATGCTCAGTTCCCTAAAAAACATGCATGCCCATCCTGCTATGGTTTACAGATGTCAAATGAGCAAAACAAATTCAGTTCCAAGATCAAAACAGCAAGATTTAAAAGCCTTGCTGCAAACCAATGCACCACCATACATGTCTGCAAACCACGCTGCTAACAACTTCTGCTTTTATTTGAACTCTGTAAAGTCTAACAAGCAGTTTGCGTGTTTTCTTAAAGACTGTGCATTAAACTAATTAAGATTTTATATATAAAGGACAAGCAACACAATAAGAGTTAAGAGGCAGATAATCATTTCCATACCTTGCCAACTTCTAAGATGTGAAGAGAAAAACATTGATCCCTCAGTTTGGACATGTTGAGAATGTAGTGGTGTTTGGTCTCATTGACAGCTAATGAAAGCTTGTGGGCTTTGGACAGTACCAACAACTGTGTATTCATTCTTTAGCCCACTGGCTTCTCTTAAACACAGAGTTATTGCTAATTAACAAAGTTTGACTCAACTGCTGGAGACCTGTGCCTTAAAGTGTAGGTTCACACAAGTAGATCAGTTATGTAGCAAAAGAGAAGGGTAAGAATAAACCGTCACCTTTGGTTTCTGAAGACAATACAATAACAGTAACAACAATAAAACTCATTCAAATACAATTTGAGATGGTTAAATTAAAAGGAAAATATCCTTTGACAATCAAGGGGTACAAATGGATCAAATTGTATGGTGCTGACAATAAAGTTTAAAGTTGGTCTGATTTTTTTTTTTTTTTTTATAGTGTCATAACAAAATACATAATGGCATAAAGAAAAACGCAGGCACACATGGAAATATCTCGACTTGGCTGAACCAAAACATGTTTAAATCCTACCAGTTAGACTCCCACATCCAAATTAACTGCAGTTATGCCTAAAGGTAAAAATAAGGCAGTTGAAATTTTGCATAGCTGATATCTGCAGTACAGAACGCATTTTGCCGTAATCAAGCCTTACACCCTGGAGACCCCACAGTTTTATTCTGAAACTGGTTAGGATACAAAATAACCACAAGCCCATATCCATTAAATTCACCTACTGAATAACTTTGTCCAGTTGATTTCCCTTTCTGAAGAATAGACACTTGATACTAGACAAGAGTACATTTGAGCTGGTGGAATAAAAATGAGGCAGTGGAGGAATATATTGGGTCAAACAGACAAGCGGTCTATGGAAAGATAGAAGAAATATGCTAAAAGCTTCTCTCTTTGATAGAGTGACATGCTCAATCTATAGAAAAACTCATTGGTCAAAATCCTTTGTTATTTTTAAACAATAAATGTGTGGGGTTGGAGGTCAGGGGTCTAGATGCTATCCATAGCTTTGAATTCACTCAAAGCCTGCACAGGGTTCACGTGCTTCCTTTGAGAAGATCTCTTGACTCTGTTGGTCTGGCCATCATCCTGCTTCTCTCTTTTCACCAGAGGCTTCTTCTCAGGAGCTTTCATCTTCCAGGAAACAGCGGGCATATTGAGTGCCTCCATGCCCTTGTTCTTCTGGTACTTGGTAGACGCCACATACGACGCCTTGACAGTGGACACCACGGCATTCATCAGGTTCTTTGCTGCTTGAATGAGTGACATGGCGCTGTCCAACTGATACAGTGGAGGAGATGTTGGAGGGGGGGGGGGGGGGGGGGGGGGGGGGGGGAGAGAACAGGGTCAGCTTTGTAAAATGATAAAAGCAAAGGCTGATTAAATCGTCTTTAAGCTCATATCAAGTTAAAAATGAACTAAATCCATCTTTACAGCTTTGTGGGGAAGAGTTCAGACTAAAGCATTAACAACCAGTCCCTTGTCTGAAATACAAACACGTGTGACAAAAATTTGAATATGTAAAAAGGTCACACCAATTTAATCCCCACACTTAACAGCCCCAGAGACGCCACTCACACTTGACTCAAAGTAGTAGAAGGATATTCTCATTTCTGCCCAACAGAAAGGAGGAAGTAATTCATTATTCCCTGCACAGATATTTAAATGAATTTAACTGGCAAGTGGTTAATTAGTGCTTAAAGGACTTGTAATTTTTTTTTTATTGCAAAGTGCTATCTGAGGTAGTAAAAAGGTTAGGAAACATCAGGGCAACATGAGTCCTTTCCAGCACAGAGAAAGCCACTAAATGCTGTTATGTGTTTATTCAATTAAAATTTAAAATTTAAGCTGCAACTTATAGTTCAGAGAATAAATCATTAAGTAATCACAACCAGCAGCCGGTGTCATTAAGCCTCTGTATTTTTAATTTATTTGGGCAACAACAGATAAAACTTTTAAAAGTAGCTGTGGGATTCTATTGATTTAAGAACTGTTGTAGAAATTAAAGGCATTCCTCTGAGATTTCACTATACACAAGTGCAGTTCTGTTTACATTGATTATCCCATGAAGCTGACAACAAAGCAGCTCAAGTTTCCTGAAACCTGCACAGTTTGCACCACTACTCAGTCTCTTCATTCTTCTCAATTACTGCCACTTTGCCCACATTTGAAGCTGCATCACTGTCACCAAGTTTTACCAGCCTGCAATCTTCAAAACAAAAATCCGATCTCAAACTCAAACTATACAACTTAAAGTGCTTGAGGATAAAATGAAAAGGCTAAACTTACCCCAGAGACAACCAGCTCTCCTCCCAGGTTCTGAACTTCGGCCTTGACTTTACTGCAGATGTTAAGCTGGTGGCAATACAAGGCAATACGCTGCAGGTAGGCGTGCAGGTCCTGCTTACAGCTGGAGTCAGGACACTATGAGAGAAAGACACACACACACACACACACACACACACACACACACACACACCCTTGTTATGCACAGCTTTCTATCAATAATATTACCTGTTTGCATGTAGCTGCTAATCAGTTAAGTCACTTGCTGGCACTGTTAAATTTACTATGAATGCAATTATGTTCAGCTTTATCAGGATGAGATGGTAGCATGTCTGTGAAGGTTCTCAGTCATCCAGGTCATCATACTCTAAGGAGCTTGGAAAGAAAAGCGTCTGGACTTCTTTGAGTTGCTTGAAGACGTTTCACCTCTCATTCGAGTCCAGACGTTTTTCTTTCCAAGCTCCTTAGAATAAGATAGTAGCAGTGTGACAGGTAAGGTAGACACGCACAAAATCAAAGTGCTCTGAGCAAAAATGAAAAACACATGCCCACAACCTGGTAGATAACTCATTTTCACAAGGTTAAATATGATCAAGTCACACAGAATGCAAATTCTAGTAGGAGGCAAACATTGCTGTCAGTCAATTAGTGTTGATATGAATGTTGTGTGAAGTCTTTTTTTTTTTACTGAAAGTGTAAACCCAAGCACAGTTCATTGATCGTTTTCAAAATGCCTTCAGTAATTTGAATTCTTAGAAGAAAAGAGTTTGAAAAGACCTTCATGCCAACAACTTAAGCAGTGACCTTGGGCGTGAAAGTGCAAATAAACTTCTCAGGGGTGGAAAAGCACTCAAACAGGCTTCGGTAAATACAGTCTAATATGTGAGTGAGCATGTAATAGTGCAGAGAAACCTTAAAATGCACAATTAAGCAATTTGAAGACCATAGGTTGATGTAGGTTAAAAAAAAAAAAGTCTTACTTTTGTTCCCAAGGCCTATCAAAAGCCAACCAAAAGCACACACACACACACACACACACACACACAAAAAAAAAAAGAATACACTGAAGCATTAAAGTTATAAACGCTATTTCGAAGTGAAGAGCTTCAAAAACTGTATTCTGTTTAGCACCGGCAACCTTTTTGAATTATAGCATCGTAATTACACTTGCGCTCTACCTGGTTTGCTAAACAAGCCCCCTGCTACCAGAGTAATTAGGCCACAGTACTCTTAGCTGCTCATCAAGTGAAGGATCTAAGCAGTCTGATGGGGCTCCGATGCTTTACATCAGATCATTACAGTGACTTGAGTCACAGCTAGCATGTCAGCGACAATCAGACTGGCTATGCTATACGATCAAAGGCTGGCAATTGTCAACATCACCTAGCAAACACAAAATATCTATGAAAATATTTGGGATGACCATGTCTGTGAAAAATGTCAGAGGGAGGAGTCCTTTGGTCCTGTTAATTTTGAGTGCACAGAAAAGGTGAAATGGAGATAATTAGGGCCAATCTTTTAATTGATAAAAGCTCTCTGGGACAGAGCTTGTGAGGTCAGTGCTAAAGAACACGAGTGTAAACGAGTGCTTGCTTGTCTTGGGATAAACAAGAAACACTGTATATAAGCATGTAAATGACACAGCGGGGCATAGGGGTATCTCCCACTTGGCTATAATGGCTTTTACTCCTCTTCAAGTGCGTCAACCTAACCAAAGGCAACAAAACCCCGTTTTCGTTTCTGTATCAAAGGAGGGAGGAAGAGGAAACATAAGTAGGATCCTGATTTTTGGACACTTCAAACAGACTAGGACTTATGATGCGTCTAATCCTGCTGAGCGCATCAGTATCCCTAGTGGGAGAACAGAGTGCACGGCTGAGTATAGTGCACTCACTCCCAGCCATACAGCCATGCATGCATGAATTTAAACACCATCCCACCCAGTACAACTGTACTCATTCATACGTGATTGGTCACCACAGCAGAATAGAACATACAACCAACGCATCCTTTAACTACTCAAATAGACCTCATCTACATATAGGACACAAACATCCTAAAGCATCTACAATTACAATTTATTGACAGTTCTTTAGATATTCCATGTACATTTTAATAACAACATTCCCATTTCCTGTATTATCACCATCTACTGCTGACTAATAGGACAGGCTAAGCAGAGAGGACAAATTAAGTGTTGACATTCTATTAAAAACTGTATGGAAAAAGAGATGATGATCATTGTACAGCAGAGGACTAATACAAGGCTGTGAGACCACAGAAAATGGTAGAAAGAGGAAGGTTTAAAAAAAGAAGAAGCAAAGGGGAAAAAAAGAAAAATAAGTAGGAGAAAAGACAGGGATGAAGAGTGAGCCAGAGGGGGAACAGAGTGGAGGAGTAAATAAGAAGTAGAAATCCAACTGGGGAAAAGGAAGGTAGACGAAAGGATTCAACTGTAGTTGGGAGGGGCATTTAAGTCAGAGAGAAACACAGAGAGAGAGAGATGCAAACGCAAAGACCTGGGATGAGGCTGAATGCAGCAGCCATGCTAATGAAGGCTTGGGGAAGTATTCAGATGGCTGGAAGCAGGGCACTGTGAAAGCATCACTTGTGCTCATACTCAGCTCAGCTGCTGGCTTCACTTAGCACTCAGGAAACTCTGCAACGCTGCTCTGACTGTGACATGTGAATACATAAGTTGCAAAAAGAAGAGACAAGAGCACCTTGAATTGTTTAGGTGCTGCAAATGGAAATAGAAGTGCAATAAATGCAGGTGGCAAAACTAAGGTAGCTCAATAACTACCCGCACTGTTACGTCAACGCTTCCCTAAAACCAGGTGGATCAAAGGGCAACATCTCTGCTTTTAGACTTTATGCTATAAATAATTAATACTTCAGGTGTAGTTTTACAACCTAAATGTTATTGCATCTGCAGGCTGTGCAAGCACTTTCCCTCGGTAGTCAAGTTAATAATCTAGCCTGTTATTGAAACGGTTCACTCAAAATCTGCTCTTGCGTGAGTTTTTAACTATTAGAACACACCACTGCCTATTTTTGTCTCGTCTGTGTGCTGCTCTAAAATTGCATACAAGCCTTTTTATGTAAACTTTATGGCAAGGATCTTGCAAAACTTTAGAATTATAAAAAAAACTTAAGGATTTTTATGTACCACTCACTGGATGTAGTGGATTAATGTTATTCTTAGGAGATTTAGTGATTCGGGTTAGTAAGACAATGTAATGTTGGGAATGAGTGTATATTATCTGGTGTTTGGGAACAAACTTATAAGCTGTGGGTAGTCATTTGTCAAATTGAGCTGCGCAAAAGCCATCTTGTACATGATCATATTGGAATTTGTATTTTAATTTATTAGTGAATAAACTGAAATTAAAAACAGTTGTTTAATAGGACAGTCAACTTTGCCTTGCCAGCTACTGTGGAGAGATGGCAAATCAAGAATAGGTGCACTAGAGAAGGACAAATCTTTTCAAAAGCAGCCAGACAAATCTTTTCAAAAGCAGCCAGCAGTACAGGCAGAAATGTCAAAGATTCTAGTGTAGTTTTGCCTCCCCTTCACTTCTTGAAGTACCTTTTAAAGAAAAAGAAAGGTGAAACAATGGATGACATGGGGACAATGGGTACCAGATCAGTATTCTAGTTTGCTAATTGAATCTCTTCAGTAACAATGCCTTACAAGACTTTTAGTGTACTACACATTTATGTGGGTCTGAAAAGAATGGGTAGCTCTTTCTTTCCTTTGCATCAAAGCTGTAGCTCTAGAGAAGCTCACATCACAATCCAATCAAAAGCAAAATGTATTTCTTTCCAATCCACTGCACACAAAAAACAGGAAATGTGGCAATAAGAATGACAGTGCAGGATGCTGAACAAAGCTCTCTCTGTTACTCAACACAAAGCACACAATCTATGATTTAAATAATGATCGGATGGTGAGGTCCCATCATTGGCGAGTGCTATTCAGTTCTATTATACAGAGCAGAGGCAGAGCCACAGAGCTGCCACCGCCCAGCGCTGACCTTTCCGGACGCATCACCCAGAGGAAATGCCAATTTCCAATATTTACTCACGGTGCGGCATTCTAATGTGTCTGCCAGCAACCTGTTGGGGCGAGCCATGCAACAATGGGACCCAAGAAGCGTTTTCTGTTATGTTTGCTTTTCAGTCATGAGAAAATCTAGTCTCCACTGTCCTCAGGCAATTGAGTGTTTTCTCTTACTGTATTTATTGGAGGGACCTGTTGCTCTAGTCTCCAAATTTGGACTGCTTCCTGAAGTCTTCCTTCCAGTTATCTTGTTTACTCAAAAAGACCCATTTATACATTCATTTAGATCAGATGACTTAGTTGTAGGTGCAATTAGAAAGTTAAACAAGAAAAAAAAAACTGTACTGATAAAGCATCTTTCAACCCTATAAAAAAAAATAATAATAATAAAATAACAAAAAATAAATAAATACAATAAAACACCAATAGGTAATTTGTTCTCCAACAGTTGAAAGGCAGGCTTAAACACTCAAACATTTATTCAAGTGAGTTTGACAGTCTGGTGTTGTGGATGCATTTTAATAGCTTCAATGGGGAAAAAATAAATAATACAATACAGAACCTTGCCTGTTGGTATGCTTGTCTATAAAGAATTACTGCTCAGATATACTGGAGACAAAGGTTAAGTCTGTCCAGGCTAAATTCAGTTAGCTTTTTAAGTCAAAATAACAAGCTTTGCTGCAAAAATGTTTATGCACTACCAGTGTATACTTTAAATTTCATATACAATTAGCAAACTTTTGCATACAAGTGTAAAAATGGTAAATGGCCTGTATTTGTATAGCGCTTTACTAGTCCATAAGGACCCCAAAGCGCTTTACACATCCAGACACACACACACAGGTGATGGCAAGCTACATTGTAGCCACAGCCACCCTGGGGCGCACTGACAGAGGCGAGCAACTACTCCTGGGTGGAGGAGAAAAAGAAAAAAGAAAAAAAAAAAAGACCAAGTCTGTCTGGTAGAAGCTTCTGGATAATTAACTATGCCTAACATAACAAAGGACCTTCAGGACAACCAGCCGCTGGGCACCTTTATCTGCGATTACACCTCAAAACTGCCACAGGGGTTGCAAGAAGAGATGAAAGAGATAGAATGTGCTTATAGCCACGGGAAAACAACAAAAAAAGGGGGAAAAAAAGATTCATGGCAAACTCTTCTGGAAATACAGGAAACAAAGTGCTGAAAAGACCATTCTGTTTTCTTTAGGGGAGAACTAAAGTACGAGATATGGCTAAGCAATGACGGGAAGTGATCAATTTCCAGCTATAGTCTGTGTAGACATCTCAAGATAACGCAACAACATAAACAATGCTTAGTATATGATATGGGGTTTAAAACTTAACAAAACAGCAGCAAAATGTACAATAGTGAAAAAAATGGGATGGCTTCAAAAGCATACAAACTGAAAAACCTCAGCAGTAAGAAATTCAAAGCAGCTTTACTTGTGGATAAAAACTAGATGGATTAAAACTTCCCAGGACTCTAAAGTGTAACCATTTAGGTCTCGCAACCATACAACCATAAACGTGCCATGTAAGACAAAGATGAGATATGCATTTTCCCATTGGTATGCCTGACTTGTTGTGACATAATACACTACAGAGGTTTCACCAACCTTATAAACAACACATTTGCATAACATTGCACCAATGACAAACAATGGGCTGTGAGATCAGTTTCATGATCATTACTATCCAATTGTCATGACCATTGATCAACAACCACTGATCAAAGTCCATTTGTCAGTGGTGCTAGTTTCAGTCATTATGTTTATAAGGCTGGGAAACATTCAGTCAGCTGACTGAAGAAGTCACTTGGATGAGTGATGAAACGTTTCTCCCACTGAAAACGCTACGTCCAGATGAACAGAATCAACTTTTTGGGATTTAATTACCTGGATGATTGAGCACTAGGGATGGGCATTGATAAGATTTTCATGATTCCGATTCCATTTTCGATTCTGTTTAACGATTCGATTCTTTATCGATTCTCTTACCGATTCTTTTTAAAAAAAGGAGAACACTATGGTCGAATAGCTTAAAACTTTGTTTTATATCTTCTCTTTGAACAAGATAGAAATTTAGGAGTAACATGGCCTTACAAACCCAACAGTGAGATCTTAAGAGATCCAGCCTATGGCTCTTCAATGGGGTGTCACAGGGTCCCCAGGAAAAAAAAATTGTAAGTGTAAAATAATAAAAGAAATATTCTTCTGTAGCAATAACAAAGTATAACATAAATTATTCTGTAGCAATTACACAAGAATATCCAGTAATGTCCCTGCCTACAATTAAACACATTCACTTACCGAAAATTGGGGGCATCTGCTGTGGCAAATGGGTGCAAGCCTTTTACCACAAACTTAGTCACTGCTCGGTGACATTCGTCTATCCTGGCCTGAAAGGAGACGCTACCGGTAGACTGCAGCGAGAACTACCAGCATCTGAGCCAGCCAGACTCTGTCTCTCTCATCATGGTCACCTAAATGCAGCGCACAGTCATGGCAGGTTTTGTAATAAGGCAGATTGCATTAACGGGAGAGGACGTGCAAACGTTACCGCTGCTGCTGGGTTGAGATTCACGAGTCCGGAGCAGAATTAAAAACACGACATTCATTTAAGGTTATCGTGTGTTTTGTGAGCAAATGCTTTTGCATATTCGTAGTGTTTCCTCCCTTAAATGAAATCTCTACTTTGCAAGTATTGCAAGTTGCCCTGCTGTCATCCGTTCTCGTAAAGTATAATCAAACTTTTGAGCGTTTGAGCTGCCATGTTTACTGCCAGGTAAATGACGCTCCGCAACGTGGTGACGTCATTCGGGGCGACTGGAATCGATAAGGGAATCGTTTGCAAAAAATGGCAAACAATTCCAAGGAATTGAAACAGTGGTTCTCAACAAGAAACTGTTTTCGATACCCATCCCTATTGAGCACGTATCAAGATAAATGAACACCATGAAAAACAAATTAAAACACTGGACTCCATCAGTATACTGGTGGTGTATTATCCTGCAGCCCTGCATCTTCTTTGCAAGACCTCTGATCAAGTGGATATTCCTTTGCTTTCTGTTCACAGAAATCTTTCCAGTAAAGGTTAATTGTAATGCCCATTCTTTTTTACTTTACCAAGCTAGTGCTGATTCTATTACTAAAGAGGGTCAAGAATAAATCTTCCATGGGCAACCAACAGTTCATTTTAAACTATGTGATGATAGCTACATTTCTTAACTGCAGCTGCTAAAAAGAAGCTCCGTATTTGGTTTGGGCTGATTCAATCACACTGGCACTTGGGAATGTTAATGTGACATTGAAGCAGACAGGAGAACATCAAGCTGGGAGCACACCAGGAAGAGGAAAAACAAACAAACAAACAAACAAACAAACAAAAAAAACCCAAAAAAACAAAACCTGTCGAGGTAACCACAGGGACCAATTAAAAGGTCCTCATCAATTTTTAATGTTCACACTTCACCTGTCAGTCGGGCATTTTACTGTCGGACTTGTAAGCAAAACTGATAACTTAGCACGGCCAGAGAGAGTCATGTTAAAACACTTACATTTAACGTTGACGCTCTAAAGCAAATAGTTTCTGGCTCTGAATTCACAATAGGTGTGAATTCAAGTGTGAATGGTTGACCGTTTTTTCCTGTGTCGGCCATGCAACCTGTCCTCGATGTACCCCACCTCTTGCCCTATGGTAGCTGGGGAGCAACCCTGGGAACTCTGAAATGGACAAGTGCAACATATGGATGGATGAAAATAATAAAATGCAACTGAATGGGAGCTGATGGTGCTTGGTTAGAAAAAAAGAAATCCAAAAAAGAAATCTTCATTTGGTGGTTGAGTTGAGAATTTGTGGGCTCTCTGGGCGACTTTCCTTCTTCTCTGCAGTAGGTAATTTATAACCCTGCCTGAGTACAGTGTCTAGGACCAGAGCCTGGATCAGACTGTGACCAGCGACAGAGCCAGTGGATCACCATAAATCTTTACTGATTGAATGCAAATTGGAAAAGTACATTATGTATGTCAGTAAACATCAGGAGAATAAAGCTTGCGCAACAAATGCATACAGCATGTGCATGCCTATTCTCCAAATATGTAAGCCTTATTTTATGTGCTCGTGTTTGCATGTGTACATGCAAGTGTTGGTAAGAAGGCAAGCAGCTGCAATTTATAGGCTACATAGCGGCTAACACATTTGCATTATAAATCTCAATTACATAGCATTATTTGCTTACTGGCCCCTCAGATGTAATTCTCATAAGGTGCCCTGCAGAGGAGGGTCATAAATTCTTAATAAACTGCAGTGCAGACCTTTGTACAGCAATGACCTAAATCCTGCAGCTCATCTCTGCACTACACTCATTTCTTTACATTTTAATAAGGCTCCATTACACATATTTAACAGTTTCTCAAAAACCCCAACCTAGACCATGTCCACCTGCACAGTTCTTTTGAACACAGCACTCGTGTACCAAGCATATCATGACACAGTTGTACAAAGAAGAAATGTGGGGTGAGATGCTGTGCTATCAGTCTGGGACCATCTGCCAATGTGTTTTATATGAGGAGCAAACCCTCACAGGCCCTGCAGGCCAGAGGCACAGAGCGCAAGTGATTAATATGCCTAGGTTAATGAGCAGTCCCAGCTTTGCCTTTGCTTCTCAGACTCTGTCAGTCTATGTGCATCCTGGTAGTGATTCATTTAACCACTGCTGATGGAGTATGCAGACCATCCTATAGCGCACTGCCTTTGCTGCAAGTGGGCCTGTGGCATCTCCTGCTTTGTTAAAGATATGGCCCTAAAAATAAACAGCCTGCGTGAATAAATTTTTAAAAATGGCCACCTGGCAATTATGCTGCTAATTAAAAGGCGAAGCACTCTTAATAGATTCATCTCTCAGGAGAGACATACCTCTCTCAACGCAAATGCAATGCCCCCTTTCTCTCTCTCCCCCATCTCCATCATTCCCCTCGTCTCTACCCCATGTCCATCCCTGGGAGCCTTGGCTGATGTGTTATGGGAGAGTGTCGCCTGATCTGCGAGTGTTTTGGTCTCTGCTGAGAGAGAAAGGCTAAGAGGGACAGCTGGATGGGTTCAGAGGCTGAAGGGGTCCTCACTCTTGGCAAAGACTTCTGTTTCAACAGCCAAAGCTCTTCATTTATTCATACTTTGAGTGCCTCCAACCCCAAAATCCTCTCATAGTGCGTACACATAACCAAAACACACATACACAGAAAAGAAAGAAACAAGTACCTACAATGAGTTTAGTACATAAATGCAAAATAGGTACCTGAATCTATTACATCCACACACACAGACTGCCAAATGGAGAAGCATGTCAGTCAACAGACATGATTGCATGCAGGCATGCACACACAGATATGCACACTCACACCTGCACAGTTACCCATCTGTTTTCTTTGGGGGATAGCGCTGTTTTCCTTAAAGTGAATAAGCATCTTTAAAAGCAGCACTGAGGCATATAAAAGTCACTTTCCAGAGCTTATTCCCTATTCAGATGATTCAAATGCAATTAGGTCAGTACAGGTAGCACTGTTACTTTTTGATAGACGTGGGGTTGTAATATTAAGGATCTGAGGCCATCTTAAATAAAACATCAGATATGCAGGGTATTAGGAGGCCAGCAGCTCATTATGTCAGACCATAGGGGGGTGGAATCTGCTTAAAGCTGAATGCAGATATTTCTGCTACAAGAAGGAATAACCACGACCTCTCCCTGTGCAGGAAATATGGAAAGGATACTTGAAAAACCTCTTCCCATTTGAATCAGAGGGGAAATAAAGGTTACAGGAATTGGCAGTTCGCCACTTAAAGTACATGTATAGTAAGTAATTAGAAACGGATAAATCCCAAATCAGCTTGTAAACTTATTGCCCTGAAGTACTTAATTTAAACTCTAAAAGAAACAGGCTTCTACCTTTTGCAGCATTTCACCTATATTATCAGCTGTAAAAGAACTGTTAAAGTTTTGATAAAACTCGTTGGCTTCGACATCTAAAATGAGTGAGTGCCTTTCTGAGTGACTGTGTTCTTGAATACAAGTTGACAAAACCCACAGCTATTATAGTCAAACCACAAAGCGCAAGTGATGTATTTAAGGGAGAAAGCCTCAAACTGACAACTGTGTCTTGTTAAAAACATAACTAAACTCTTCCATGATTTCACACCAAAATGTATACATGTTGGAGAGAAAAAGGTAAGCCCCAGCGTTAGAGACGGCACATGAATAAGTTGGGGGATAAATCATGTAACATGTCTCCCTGTGGAGCGCTACAGTGCAAGTATTTAAGTGAAATATGAGGCCATGGATAATTGAATGTGTGTTTCCTGATGTCAAGGACCATAGTCACTGGGGCAGGGAATAGATGTGAACAAGTGATGGAAGTGGGAGGGGGGAGATGGAAGAATGAGGGTTTAACACTGAAAGAAATGGTAAATACTGGTAAGGATTGCATCACAGTCACACAACACTTTGCAGTTAATGTCTGAAAGGACCCCACAGCGCAAGCCTGTTTCTTTGATTTGCTTCTAAATAGACAAAAGAACAAATAAAAGAAAGAAGTATTGGGGGGGGGGGGTAATTCATGTAGTGGATGTTTTCTGTTTTTGTCTGTTAAAAAAAAAAAAGAAAAGCTTTGCAAATTCAGGTAATGAAAACCTTGACAGTACACCACCATGTAACTTGAAACACGAATTGTTATGTACTACTGTTATTTATTTATTTTTTTGAACAAAACAAAAAGAATAACTTTAGAAGACCTGATCACAGGGTGCCAAAGGAACTCTTCGGGGAGGGGTTTGAATTGCCAAATGTTGTAATGCACGGAAAGATGTGGTGATATGAATGAATAGGACTTTAGAGAAACTAAACAAGAGTATTCCAATGCCAGCAGGCAGACCTTTACCATTTTCAATTAAAATTGTGTGTGTTTGTCTTTAAATGATGAACATCTAATCTAATTTGTAGCATTAGACAAACTAATCAAAATGTTAATAATTTTCCATGTAGTCTGAAACATGTGCCACTGATCTGAGATTGGTCCCATTTTACATTATGTATGAGTTAAAATGTTCTGAAACAGAACAAAATCTTTTATGTTACTACCTTACGAAGCTAAACATACTCTGATGTTAAGAATGAAGCTGTAGTCTACAGATTAATATTAACTTACATGGTCAGCGATGGTGCGGCCCAGCTTGTCCATTCTTGATCCTGCCTCAGCAATTTTCTTGGCAGCGCTAATGACATCAGACGTATTCTTCAGCGGCCCTTTTCCCCTGAGGAGAAGACGTGGAAAGATCAGTGACTGTTTTTGATATATTGCAAGCTCATTCAATATGCAGGAGCAGCTGTTTGTTTTAGAGACCTCTTTTTCGGTCAGAAGCAAGAATGTATCGTGAACCGGGAACACCTCAGGGAAACTGCACCAAATTCAAAGTGCACGCTGGTACACACATGTCCATACACATAAAACACTCTGGCATCATGCTGTTCTGTCAGGGATGAGAATGTGTTATAGTCCTTTAAAGTCAGAGGTTAGACTTTAAGTTTATTCTCAAAGAACTGGACTATAACACTGCACCATCAAACTCTTGTAGCACCTACATGACTTCTTATAAGATCAAGTTTTCAACTCATTTTTCCTTTGTGTTCAGTCTAATAAAACGCATATTAGCTTGAAAAAATATGCATAAAATTTACTGATGAACTGACAACACTGTTTCTCCACAAACTGCTTGGAAATAAACTGTCTAGAGGCGATTATATAGCACCACATGCCTTCTATCACAACAGAAAATATAAGAAAAATCTACTTAGAAACTTTTAAGCAACTTTGAAGTGTTTATCACAGTGCTAAGACACAGGACAAAGGTTGATAACACAGGGGCAAGAGACTTTTTGGATAAAGATTGCGCAATAGTGCAATAAGTTAAATATTTTTAGGTTGCCGAGGTAGTTCTGTGCTTCTGGTCACTTGGCTCCATACTTGGTACGGTAAGCTGCCACTGTTCGTCTCTAGTTGCTGGAAGACTTTCTCATCTTCACTTCTAGAGAAGTGTAACAGTTTTTAATAAACAAATAATTGTGTTACCCTGTTAAATTAACAATCTCCATTTATATTACACATGGACGCAACTGATTACATTTGCTGCAACACTCCCACATTGTTGTTTTATTATTTGCCATTGCAAGCCTTAACGTAATGATAACTTGAAGACAGCTAATGTGGCTATCGGACAAAGTACTTTAGACTACTCCCTTATTTCCCAAGGGAATGTCACACTGGATGGACAAGCATACTTGATTTGGCAGACTTCACACCGGATACCATTCCTGATGCAACCCTCCCATTTATCCGAGCCTGGCACTAGCACTAACAGGACACTAGCCTGTGAGCCCCTGAGGTTGGGTTTGTTTATATTGGGTAATTCTTAAGCCAGGTTGATAACTTTTTAATATTGCTCAAATGGAAACTTTACTGACTTCTTCCAGGGTTTGTCTGCCCGCCTGCATGCAGCACTGCCATGTAAAGTTGTCAACATACTACTGAATTAGTCTTAAATCCAATTTATTTGTTTTTGCGCGATCAATTAGTATCCAAGTTTTTCTTTCACACACCAACTTCTCTCTCTTTTTTCCCCATCCAAGTTGGAGACAAAGAAGGCAGGAAGAGAAGGCAAGAGAATTGAAAGCAGCAAAATTGGAATCCAATTCAATTTAAGGCCTTTGGTCATTGCCACAGTATTACACATCCATTTCTGACCCGTCCTGAGCCAAACAAAGCCCATCCCAGCACAGGTCAATCCAGCCCTGACCTGACCCACTGTAAAGCTTATCAGCCATTTGCCACTTTTCTGCCCCCCCAAGGGTATGGAGTTAAATCAGGGCCATAATGTTTGTGTAGTCAAAAGAAAAATTTGAAATCGAAAATATGTAAACTGAAAGCAAAAGTCACATTTTTAGAGTGAACTTTGAAAAAGAAAGAGTTGGATTTAAAATAAAATCAAACGTTTTGAATATTTGTATTATTTCTCTGAGTAAACTTTATTTAAAAATTTTCAGTAATCTTCTTTTCATTATTATTATTTTTAAAAATTCTATTCAGTCTCAGATTACATTTTTTCAGATTCAGATCTTTTAAATTAATGTACAAAAAAAATTCTTCAGGTTCGGATTTTTCTCTCAGCTTCAATTTTTTTTTTTTCACTTTCAGATCTCTATTTTTCAGTTACAGACTTTTGGCCCTGTTTTGGCCTGGTGGGCGTGGCTACACAGAGAGGGGCGGGGAATCACGAGTGACAGCAGACCGCTGCAGGCTCAAGATGGTCCATTTTTCATGTTGCCTTCAGGAAACCTGGGAATGAACATAATTTATCAAACACCTCCTGCACTGTATTATTTGATAATGTTTAGAAAACATGTCATGCATAACTGCTAAAACTCAGTTACTAAAGCTCTTTCAAGCAGTAATGTGTACAAATTACGCCATAACTGATCAATTATGAGACGTTTTCCCAGCCACTACGTGAGAAGTGGTCATTTCCCATGCTCTCAAGGTAGCGTGCATTGTATGGGTGGGGGCTGCTGTTAACTTGTCCCTCAGTGAACGATGGACAACACTTCCAACAACACTGCTGGCGCGAACAATCAGGTGAGTGTTTAAGTTTGGAACAATTACACTGCAGTCTGTGAATACTACGAATTTAAGAAGTGGCTATTGTTACGGTTAATTTTTCGGCTATTCTGTTTTTTTATTTTATAACGTTTTTTGCTGAAATGCTAGCTCAACAGAAACGCCTCGCTATCATTTTCGGCTGAAACTTACTTCAAAAGGTAAAGTAATATTAACAATTTGATCCTTCCCCAAAAATATGGAAAACATTTTAAAAGACTCCATAACTAATCGGGCTTGGGATGCAGTCTTCATCACCTGCGCTACGGCAATGTTGCAGACTCCCATCTCTGCAGGACCTGTACACCTCCAGGACATTGCGGCGTGCAGCTCGGATCTCAGCTGACCCTTCTCACCCTGGACACAGTCTGTTTGACCTGCTCCCCTCAGGCAGGAGGCTCCGGTCCATTCGCACCAGAACCTCTCGCCATAAGAACAGTTTCTTCCCCTCTGCTGTTGGACACATGAACAATAACCATATGACTGTCCCCGCCACTAACACATGACCCTACGCTGTGTCACTGCATCATTCCATGTTTGGCACTGATCACCACCTGCACTCATGTATATATCTTTCTACGTAGCACTCTTAATTCTTATTCTCATGTATATATCTCATGTATATCTCATGCACATATCTTTCTACATAGCACTTTTAATTCTTATTCCTACTTTTATTTTTTCATGTCTATTTAAGTGCTATTTATGACACTATGTTTGCACTGAAGCACCGCAGCAATTTCCTAATGTTGTAAACCTGCTCAACATTTGGCAATAAACCCCTTTCTGATTCTGATTCTGATACTGATCCATCCATTATCTGGTTCCGGGCTCTGCTGGCGGGGCCAGCAGCTTCAGTAAATAGACCCAGACTACCCTCTCCCCAGCCACTTTAGCCTGCTGCTCAGCAGGAATCCTTGTTTCTTCAAACAGTGTGCTGGTCATTCTCAGTCTTGATGCTTAAATCTAATCAAACATTTGATTTGTTATTACTCAATAATGTACGCCTTTGCGATGCTACAAATTATCACGAGGGAAAAACGTGTCAAATTTTCACGGTTTTCCTACAATATACATATGCGTGAGTTATAGATAAAAAGCAATAATAGTATCATGTTCTAAAGCAAGAAGTAAGAGATCTTTTTCAGAAGGCCTTTTTTCCCCCAAGTAATGTGCAGCTGAATGATTCCAGTTGAAATGACACAACTGCAAAATCTTCCCTAAACTATGTGTCATGTTTAAGTAAATAACAATAAAATAATAATAATAATAATAATAAAAATAATTAAGTAATAAAGGCACTACTAAAGGAGTTTACAATTTATTACGTAACAGAGAGAGAGAGAGCAAACTGCGGTGGCAAGAAGTTTTTCTTATGTCTATGTGCTCATTATTGGCTGTTTCATATAGATCCAACCTGTACATAATGCAGATTTTGGTCCACATACAAATTCCAGGCTTCCCTCGTTCACGTATTCATATGCAGCATACTTTTGGGAATTTTAATATTTCTGTCAGTATCTGGAGCTGTACAGGCGATACATTGTAATTTGGACATCCCAGCTTTCCTTCTGACACTGACATCTGAGAGGGGGGTTGTTCATTGACGTCCTCCATACTGAGCACAGTTGACAGCTCTATCAGAGCATTTATAATACTTTGAGGGATCTCAACCTGATGGGACAAAGATCTTAAAAGGACCATCTCATGGTAGATAACAAACTGCAAATAGTCCACATCGAGGGGTTGTCTGTGCATGACCTGGGAAACTTTATGCAGTAGTCGCTGAAGCATCTCTCTTTTTAGCTGCTCCTAAATTAAATACAAAGAATTTTACGTTACTTCACTAACTTTGTTGTTCTCCAAGCTTACAGATCGACATAAGTTTCAGCCGAAAATGATAGCGAGGCGTTTCTGTTGAGCTAGCATTTCAGCAAAAAACGTTATAAAATAAAAAAACAGAATAGCCGAAAAATTAACCGTAACAATAGCCACTTCTTAAATTCGTAGTATTCACAGACTGCAGTGTAATTGTTCCAAACTTAAACACTCACCTGATTGTTCGCGCCAGCAGTGTTGTTGGAAGTGTTGTCCATCGTTCACTGAGGGACAAGTTAACAGCAGCCCCCACCCATACAATGCACGCTACCTTGAGAGCATGGGAAATGACCACTTCTCACGTAGTGGCTGGGAAAACGTCTCATAATTGATCAGTTATGGCGTAATTTGTACACATTACTGCTTGAAAGAGCTTTAGTAACTGAGTTTTAGCAGTTATGCATGACATGTTTTCTAAACATTATCAAATAATACAGTGCAGGAGGTGTTTGATAAATTATGTTCATTCCCAGGTTTCCTGAAGGCAACATGAAAAATGGACCATCTTGAGCCTGCAGCGGTCTGCTGTCACTTGTGATTCCCCGCCCCTCTCTGTGTAGCCACGCCCACCAGGCCAAAACAGGGCCAAAAGTCTGTAACTGAAAAATAGAGATCTGAAAGTGAAAAAAAAAATTGAAGCTGAGAGAAAAATCCGAACCTGAAGAATTTTTTTTGTACATTAATTTAAAAGATCTGAATCTGAAAAAATGTAATCTGAGACTGAATAGAATTTTTAAAAATAATAATAATGAAAAGAAGATTACTGAAAATTTTTAAATAAAGTTTACTCAGAGAAATAATACAAATATTCAAAACGTTTGATTTTATTTTAAATCCAACTCTTTCTTTTTCAAAGTTCACTCTAAAAATGTGACTTTTGCTTTCAGTTTACATATTTTCGATTTCAAATTTTTCTTTTGACTACACAAACATTATGGCCCTGATTTAACTCCATACAAGGGACTCTGGGACACAGTTGGCAAGAGGCACAAATTGGATTCAAAGCTTCTCTCTTCAGGCTAAAAAAATGAGCCATCCAACCCAGAACAGATGGAATTTTGTGTTCTGTTCTCTTGCTTCCTCTTCCCTCTCCTCTCATCTCATCTCCAACCCTTCCCTTCTCATGCTCTCCCTCTGCTGCTCTGATGTAAAGCAAGCCAGAGTCCTAGTGGAAAAGGCCACGCGTCAGTGCACATACTGGAAGCTCCCTGGGGACAAGTCAACCCCTGGAGAGAGCTAACGGTGCTGTGACGATATTTAGAAAAAGATTTGTAGGTTGGTAATATAATACAGAAGTTTGCCCCCAAAAAACACATTAGAATACATAAACATGGTAATCATTTTTATACTGCGAATATATACCTATGATGTCCTCCTTAAAAAAAATTGTTTAAAGCAAAAGAATTAAAGCATCATTTTCCATATCTGTCCACACAGCTGTCCGTGTGTCAATGTGAAGCATTCTACATCAAAAGACTGTGACAGGTGGCTTTCAAATATGTTGCATGTTCTCAAGCTATACACATATGCCTTATTCATGAGAGCTGCCATACAGCCATAAGCGATGCAGAGTCAACAAGGATCTCAGTCACTCTCTGCAGATTTGTCAGGAGGGAGGTCTGGATCAATTACCTCATACAGCATTAACCTTGGCAGTGCTTTGTGCCAGCTCAAGGTTGTGGGGGCAATAATTTGGACGCGGGCTGAATTAGCCAACTACTGACCTTCCATGTGCTACCACTGCATGTGAGAGTGAAGGCATAATGTGAAGATATGTATTCTGCCTGACAAATGACCATGCGTGTTCCCTCAGTCGACCAACCCGCGCGCACACATACACGGACGCATGTGAGACAAGCGTACACAGAGTCAATTCCAAACTCCCTGACAGTGCCAAATAAGAAAAGCCACAATGCTAAGTTATGGGATTAAATGAACAACTTCCACACAGTTACTATGTGGACTGTTAAAACTATTTGTAAAGCATCATTTTCAATTTATTTCAAATGGCAGTAACATAGCAGAGAGGATATAATGTGCTAATTGGAAGAAGTATGACTTATATGTATAAATTCAATTCAAATATTCAAAGGATAAATAAATAAATTGCATATAAGGTCAGCAGCTCATCACATTGATGAAGGTGCCTCATTTTCTATCTAATAGAACACAGCATTTCTCTTTTATTACTCACATAAAAATAGTCCATGAGTTACCATTCACTGAAGTTTAACTGGGTTAATAAATTGACTTTGTGATTTCATTTTGCAAACTGTAAGAGAGGTGAAAGGCTACAAACAAAGCAACTCATCAAATGTTCACTCACATTCATACTGCAAATTCTCAAAGATTTATTAGTCATGCTTATTTTTATTATAGCTTTGTCAATCTTTGGCTGAAAACTTATAACTAAAATATTTTCGAATGATAAAATGCATTTGTTAGATAAATAATGAAAGCTGAAGTAGGCATGTGGCTGTCCGAGTTCACTAAAAAGCACTGATTTTAGTCCAGGATGAGCAGTATCATCTGCATGTCATGTAAAAAATTTTCTCTTAATCCTCTGCATGAATAAGAAGTACTGCAAGCAAACATGACTGGTTCCTATTTAACCCTGGTCAGATTGCTGGTTATGTCAGTATTTCAAATCCTCTACAGCTTTCCAGCATTCACTTTTTTTGGCCAAGGAGACGGGATCTTTGACCCATTCAGAAGATTAAGATAGAGAGGCAGCATTTCATCATCATTACGGAGGTGACTCAGAGTTAGACACACAACGTCCTCTGAGTAATTCACTTGAAAATTTAAAAAGGCACAGCCATACAAATATAGTCAGACGCAAATACAGGCAGCCAGTCAAAATGTCCACTTGTGCATGCCAACATACAAATGCACTCACACTGTAAGCTAGAAGGTAATGTAGAGATGGTGATGTTGGTGAACCATAATCAGTAATCCCTTTGGACAAGCCCCCACTGTGTACTTGGCAAGGGTCACGATTTACACTTTTCTATCATCAGCGGGTGAGAGAAAAAGCCAGTATCACATCCTTTGTGAATTTTCAAGGTCCTGAACTTACTTGTATATCCAACAATGAAACAACAATAAAGAAAGCCGTCACATGCAGCACTGAGAACTTCATCACTGAATTTGTTGTTTATGGTTTGATGCGTTTTGATGTGAAGTGAAAGCCAACAAATCTGTTAGCAAATGGCAAAGACCAGGATGAACTGAAAAAGAGCCAAATTTCTAATGAGGCCTTTGGAGGGTACTGGCTGCTACTTCTGTACAAAGGTGTGTATGTTGCTGCAGAGTCAGAGCCAAGAGTGGCGAGATCTCTTATGTCAACAGGTTCACTAAAACAGACTTGATGAAAATTTCAGGATAAGGCCATGTTTAACTACATTTGCTACCATCTGTCCACAAGACTATCTGGGCTCAACACACTAAGGTCAATCTTTTCTCATTTTGCTGCTGATACAGAGTTTGCACATAGAAGTTTAGCAAATTTAGGCACTATTCACCATCTATAGCATAAAAACGCATGTCCCAAATGTGCACAAAAAAGACCGTGTACAGGTAAAAAAAACAAAACAAAAAAAACACTGGGAATCTACTACTTACTTCAAGCTCACTTCCACTTCCAAGTAGTTTGCATATTGACAAAAAATGCTGATTTAGACAGTAATTACACGTGGCTGACCAGCTTATAACATTAAATCATGACATTTAACAGGTCTTTATTTTACTTTCCTTAGACCCATAGCTCAAATGTAGTCTCTCTTTTTTGGTGTAAAATGTCTCACCTGTCCCTGCTGAGCTCTTCACCTCTTGAACCATTTACCAAGAGTGAATACAGCCACTTTAGAGCAGCTCTGTGGATGGAGAATCCCCACTTCCAGAGCTTTATTCATGTACCAGGAGAGAGGGAGATCTGACACACTGCTTATGGCTGTGCATATTAAGATTAAAGGAGGACTGAAAAATAATCAAGCACAAAATCCTACCAACAGTGCTGCTCAAGGAAAAGGGCACTGATGCATGAATGGTACTGCTAAACTAGGTGCACAGCATTGTGCAGATATGGGCAAATGTTGGGAAAACAAATGTAGGCTTACTGGCTGATTGTATTTGACACAGGCTTAAGTTAAATATGCAATCTGACTTGGAAGGCATTTTGCCTGAAGTGCACAACAACAGAATATTAATGCGAGCAAGAGGGAAGTTGACATGCAGCACGTATTTTGTCCCCGTGCAAGTACATGAAAGTAATTACCAATCAAAGGTATTCTTTAAAGCAGTCCACTAACACTAACCTGGTGAAGTCTGTCATCTCCATCATGATCATGCACATCTGCTTGGCCAACACAATGATGTCATTGCCACTGTCGTCCCACTTGGATACCTCTGCATCCAGCTTGCTCTTCTCTTCCTGGAAGCTGGCCACCTGCTCAGCAATCTTTGCCTTCTGCTCCTGGGGCAACTGAGCCATGATAGCCTGAAGGAGGATTTATGAAAAGCATGGATGGTTAGCAAACTAGACCCAAACATACTGTTGCTGATACCATGAACATAAGTTTGGCGGCCATAATCAATGAGTGAGTCTTGTTCGAAACCACGCCTGAGAATATCAAGGCAGCAAGATATCCTACACAACTGTGTGACCCTTTATTTAGAATTTAAACACATACATAATTGTTCACTATTTGGTGTGTAACTTGCTTTTCAGCAATGTGCCTGAATAACGGTTGCCTGAAGTATCCTCTGAATAAATAAGTAAATAATATTGTTCTCTCATCCCCAAAATTCAAAGCTGGGTTCAAAATTATGTTCAGAGCAAGTGAGTCATATGTAACATATCTTGGAAAAATATGAACTCACCACCTCTGGCCACTGAAGACCAGTATAAGGGGAGTTAGTTACAACTACTTTATTCACGTTAAGATGTATTTATCACCATATTTATCCATCCTTTTGGACTGGAGAGTAAGAGGGCAGCTTCCAAAAAAGGCAATCAGACATCAGCCATTCAGTGAATGAGCCTGTCAGGCCAAAGTAGGCAGACACTTAAGAGCAGGAAATCCAATATCATCACACAAGTGTTCATTCTATTGCTGATAAATGGGACCCTCTCTCTAGAGGCACATAAGCTTCAAAAGAGCTGTTTATGCAGTGCACAGATGGAAAGACTGTACCTAACAAAATAGATCATCTTTGGCGATTTAAAAACAACAACAACAAAAACACTTGAAATGTACCAATGGAGCCATGAGGGATTCTTGAGATCAAGACATGTACAATCTCTCTATATTCTTAAAATATAAAGTTACAAGTAAGTTTAACCTTAAATTTAACAAATTTGGTGCGTAGTACAAATACTGTAGAACTGCAGTTCTGTCCTATCCAAGTGAATGTTGTATTGAAGTAATCTCATGACAAAAGAACACACAAAGCTGGTGTCCAGAGGCACAAAAGATTGGATTCGCAGTGTGTTACACCACGCAGGGAAAACAAAATAACTAGCTGCTCAGTCTTTTTTGGGTAGTTCACAGAGTGCAGACTGCTCAGTCAACAAACATTCACTGGTTCCGTCTGTGACATGGTATCTAAGAGCCAGATGGCATGGATGACTGAAGGAAAGCAAACTGGAGGACATAATTCACACAATAAGTCAACTTTAAAGTACTGACTTCAAAGTTGACTTATTATCATCATTTCTTAAAAATTTAAAATTTATTCCAACTCATCTGCATACATGTGTTGTTGCTGAGCTTTATATTTGTCTGCTTTTATTACATTTCCAATCTATGCTTAAAGGTAAGTGAAGAATGTCTCTGTTGCCATGAATACTGTTAAAAAGGTCATTTGCAGTGAAAAACCTCTATTTTTAAAACAGCTAAAATGAGTGAGCAAAAGATTCTGGAGTCACCAACTGTCTTCGGGTAATTAATATAGCTTATAAACAGGTTTACGTGTGCACAAGAGCTTGCATGACTCAGAATAAAAAAAATTTTTTTTTAAAAAAAGCTGCTTGGCTACTATGACACTTTTCTTCAATAACATTTTAATGATAGATTAATGGGGCCAAATATTAAGAAAAATATCTTAAAGATGCCAGTTTCCTTAAAACTCATGTAAAGTTTTGATCCTCCATCATTGCTCTGTATCAATAGAACAGCTCATCTTTTAGCATTAGCCAAAAAGAGTCCTACTCATCTATAGCCATGCATTCTTTGAGAAACAGAAAAAGTAAGTAAAAGCATAACAGGTCCATTTTAAGTTGAATATAAGAGCTCTATATGGTTAAACCTTTTTCCCCCCATAACTTGAGCTATTGAGAAGACAAGCCATCATCACCAAGTACGTGGGTGAAGCGTTTGAAAAATAAACAATGGCTGGGACAGCATTAATATTAGAATACTGTTAAAAAAGACTAAATATTTCCTGCAAATATAGAAAGACTAATTTATTGGTTCTACTTTTCTCATCTTCAAATTTCATTAGAGATATAAAATTGCTCTTCAAATAAACTATTCCAATTGATGTTATTGCACCAGTCAAGTGATATTTGTCTCATCAAGTATATTTTTAAACCTACCACACATATACACACACACACACACACACACACACACATACATATTAGGGGTGCAACGATATTCGTATCGATATTGAACCGTTCGATACAGTGCTTTCGCTTCGGTACGCATATGTATCGAACAACATTTGTAATTTATTTTATCAACTTTCCTTCTGATGATGCTGTCTGTGTTGAGCGCTCAGTGAATCTGCGTTTGACTATTCCGCCTAGGCTGCACTGTCGAGCGCAGATCCACTGAGTGCTCAACACAGACAGCATAGTCAGAAGGAAGAGCGCAGGGCAAGCTAGCAAGACAGAAGTTAAGCTCTCCAGATCTGGCGTTTGGAATTATTTTGGTTTTCATGTGACGTATGACCCTGAAGGTAAGCGAGTCATGGACTAAAGTAAAACAGTATGTTGGATGTGCCATGCAATGCTCAATTACATGGGTGGGAGCTAGTGTGTTAGCGCAGTTAGCTCGTTAACGTGTTGGCCGTCTAGCCCCATGCACGGGGCGATCGGCAGTAGCTCGTTAACGGAGATTTGCCGTGTTGTGGCGTTAACGTCATTTCAACGAGATTAACCTGAAATCACTAGTGGGAACACAACGAATATGACTGCACATTTACGCCGACATCATCCTAGTGCAAAGACAAAAACAACAAGCATGCTACTAACTTTACCCGAGTCATTTAGACAGCTGTTAGCACATGATTCTCCTTATGGGGACCTGATATGTTTAATATGCTGCTGAGAATATAGCCCAGAAGAAGCAGATAGTATAGCTTTTATTTTGGAAAGAGACATTTCTCTGTAATAAACTCTCTTTTCCAAAGATGAGTGATTCCTCAATCAGATACAGGGCTTGCAATATCGCTAGCCCGACGTCCTGGGGCTAGCGATTTTTTTCAGTCGGGCTACCAAAATCTATCTCTTCCCTGCCCGTCGGGCTATTGTAGGAAGAAAAATATATGTCAATGCTTTTGCATTCTTTCAGAAATGTAGCTGGGTAATTATGTCATTGGCATCGGTGAGCCACTGTCAATATGTGACATATTGAAATCGCGTTTGAATTTGCGCTTGTTTTTTTGCTTTCACTTTGCAATCGCGCGAACTGTGTATAGAGAGCGACAGCACTGATCTGTGAGTGATGAAAATTTGTGCACCAATTCCTCTGACATCGTCTTATTAATCGTTAGCTCACTATGCAAACATGACAAGTGAAATCTCCCGCAGCAAGCTTAAACATGTGAGAGGTTGATTGCGCAGAGAATCGCTGAGCTTATGTGAGTGCGTGTGTAAAAGCAGGAGGATATATATTTCATTTCTTCTGAGCCAAATAAGACAGGTCAGGGTGAAGAAGTGACAGCCAAAGAAAAGCTTACCACAAAACGGAGAAGTTATGACAAATCAGACTATAAGGCAAAAAGAAAGTGCAGCTTCATGGTTTCATGGACAAAAGAATTTCTGTGGCTGCAATATGACGAGCTAAATAACCAGGGCTGCACATAAGTGGTCCGCAGGTGCGCATTCGCTGTCAAAATAAAAAACGCGCACAAGGGTTAGGGTTAAATTTAAAAACTGTACTTTTGAGTTAAAATATATATTTATAATTTTAATAAATGACAAATTAAAAAGGCATGAACTTTTTTTGTATCGAAAAAATATCGAACCGTGACACCAAAGTATCGAACCGAACCGTGAATTTTGTGTATCGTTGCACCCCAAATAAATAAAAAAAAAAAATAATAAAAAAATACATATATATATACACATATACACACACACACACACACACACACACACACACACACACATATAAAAATTATTATAGAGTTGGATGACAATATTCAACTGTGATACTGAAATATGCAGTATCACAGCTAATATTTAACCATGTAAAAATACAGTTAAGCCGCACACTGAAGCAACCCATTTTCTCATAGGAAAATACATTTTTGAGATGTGTTTCTTTCTGGGATATTTCACAATTTTTCCCAAAGTATTGTTGCAATTTGATGACCCTTCGTTTTAGAGGAAGAGGAGTAAATACAGAATCAGAACCTCTGAACAACATACCCGTGCACTTTGGCCAGCAATAAGCTGGTCATCCTCTGTCTGCACACTGGTCCTGCTGCGAACATCAAAGTCTTCAGTCTCAAAGTCAGAGTCATCCAATTCCTCTGGAGTCTGTAACAGGACAACAGAGCATGAGAAGATGTCAAAAGAAAGACAAACATCCCAAAAAAAAAAAAAAAGTCCAGGAGGAGGGGAGAAAAGAAAAATGGGAGATGAAGTGGAATAAGGTAAGAAAAAGCTGTTTGTACATAAGTGGGGAACATAAAATAATATTGGCATACTACAGCATTGTGAACACTATTAAATAGCAAAACTGCTTACCATCTATGAGAAATGCCTTAGTGCTGCCAGACAGGGCAGCATGAGATAAATGTCTACCCTCTCCACAGCTTGGTAGAGAAACTGTAAACTCCAAATGAATTTGTAAATCAAGTGTAATGTGCTGCCTGTGCATCTTGAGAGGGAAAATGAAGGTATGAGCTGGTACGAAACATATTGGGAGCAAAACACTTTAGAGGCCCATCTGTCGCTATCTGCAGAAAGGCGAGTGAGGCATGAATTGTGTTTTTCCAGAATTTTGCCACTTCATCTCAGATCCTTTACCTCTTGCCCTGAATGCAAAACAAGCCACAGGGAACAATTTGCCATATTATTAATATATAAAATGAACTTTATCTTTGCCGGTTATGCTTCAGGCAAGATACAATATTAAGTGATAGGCAAAAGTTAGTTGATATGTAGGAACAGGGGAGATGATGTGGACAGATAAAGGGACATTAGGATGCAGACGCCCTGGCTTGTGCTTATCCGGCTTTCTCACTACCTCCTTTCTGTAATGAAAAAATAGTTGAAAGTCTCTGAACTAGGGCTGGGCGATATGACCCAAAATTCATATCTCGATATTTTTTAGCTGGATGGCGATATAAGATATATATCTCGATATATATTTTTTTAAAGCCATAAAGTAAGAACAAAAAGAGAGTTCTTAGTCAAAGCTGTGTCCCAGATGTCACACAGGCACTTTTATTAACATAGAGCAGATGTACATAAAATTTACTCAAAAATAAATTATGAGCATTTATTAAATAATAATGCTCCATAAATAAAAGAAAACAATGTTGTTTTTGTGCATAACAAAAAGCTCACAAATGTGCAGTCAAAATGTAAAGTAAAAGACGAGCACTATAACAAGGACAGATTTCACAGCTGCTCTGTTCCCAACTTGTACTGCGTGACTGACAACCTGGAGTTTGAAATCCGCTTCGCAACCACGTCTCTTAACAGGTGCCATTTATGGTCCTTATACACAGTAGGGTAATATTACGTTGAAGCACAGTACGTATCACTCCGCGAGGCTCAGCCGTAATGCTCCGACAATCCATCAAGCGCTGCAGCTCCGTAGCTTACCAAAGTCGTACTAAAACATTTTTTGACAGATTGCTGAGCGCCGTGTTCCACATAAAATCGGTGCGCGGCCATCAAGCACAACCAGAATTCATACATAAGGCGCGCTGTCAACTTTTGAGAAAATGAAAGGATTTTAGTCCGTGCAGCACCTCTGGGCTGCATGGCGTTAGCGTGGTTAGCTCGTTAGCGTGGTTAGCTAGCTAACACGTTGACGCCGTCCAGCCCCACGCACGGGGCGATGCGCAGTAACTCGTTAACGGATTTGCCGTGTCCATCTTGTCGCTTCCTGCAGGTGAAGCGATGGGGGAGGAGGGGGAGTTGTGTTCAGTGAAGGAGGCGCGAGGCCGAGTAACGTTGCGTAAAGACGAAAGTTGACGAAAGAGAGGCAAACTTGCGGCTCCGCAAGTATAATTATAACGTAACATAGACTATATCGATATAAAGGATATTGTCACATCTTATATCTCGTATAAAAATATATCGATATTTTTTAAAAACTCGATATATCGCCCAGCTCTACTCTGAACAATCTTACTCTGCTTTAGGGAATGTAGAGATGTTCTTGTACTCAAGGGAATATGGGTATGGTTTCAGATACAAAAGCTGTAGTGACTCATCGGCATCGCTTTCAACTCAGACAATGCTGTTCAGTGGGGCAGAGATATCACCTGCTGCGGCCTGTGCAACAGATAACCTGTGAACGTGGGAGGCTCAGAAATCATAACTCATGGTGGGCACCCAGTGGGAAACTACTGTGAGAAGTGACAACAATAGCCTGCAGTCTAAAAAAAGACAACATATTGAAAACCTGCTGTCAAGGTAAATGAAGTTAAAACCCACTTTTTCCACATTGTGGGAAAATATGTTAATCAGGTTTTTAGGTGATAATTCTCTGTATTTCTACCGTGTCTGAAAGCTGCAATTATCCATGTCACCTGTAACGCCTTCATGACGCATACATGTACAGATGATATCTGAAATGCAATAATTACAAGTGTACAGGGCAAGAGGTGAAATTATAGCATTATGACAGAGCTGGAAAACAGACATAGCCTTAACCAGAATTTTTTTCCCTCCTGTTGTAAATATGAATGAGACAGTTCAACACTGAAATAACCCCAGTTTTATTCTTTTTGTGACATTCTGCTCATAGCCTCTGTGGGTCGAGACAATTTTTTCTTCTTTTAGGACAGAGGCAGCAAAATCACCTTGGGCTGTGATGCACCGCACAAATCATACGGTAACAGCTGCCCTCTGTATCTAACTGTCAGTGGCTCGCTGACTTCGAGACCGTTTCATGTCTAGGAGGCATATTCTCTGATGTCACTGGAGGTTGGGAGAGGGGTCTGTCTGCCTGTCAAATATTCAAGGGACATCTAACAGACTGTCTGTGCACTACTTATAGAGGTTAAAGATGAGTCTATCTTAAGCAGCCCCAACCACACTCTTGTCTGTTTTGATTTAAGACTAGGGCCTTGCATGTGGGGATTTTTAGAAAGACAGCAAGAGGGTGGGTTTGTACATGTGAGTGGACATGCCCTGAAGAGAAGCTGTCTCGTGGCCATCTCAGCGCAGCCGTTAGGAGGATTTCATATTTCTTTGGACTCAGAATTGAACGTGCCCACAGAAAAACCCTTGAATGACAGTTTAGCCTGCAATTGAATCAGTCTAGATCAATGCTTTTGATACGCCTTTAATCTTATTATAACAAACAGTAATTAAGACTAAGATTAAAGAGTGTGCTGTGTAGATGCTGCTTGAAATAACATAAATGCAGAGATAACACTAATCCATTTTTTTCCTTTGCCTTCTCTAGAAAGTGGTGGGTGAAGGTTCAATCTCATCAGTCTCTCCAGCTGGCACTTAAAGGCAGAATAAAGCTAACAGATACATTATGAGCAAAGCTGCTTAATAAGTCCCGTTAACAGTCACACACGCCAAATTACACCTGCCCACAAATCTACCAGGTAGTGTTCAGCCCAAACCATAAGCCCAATGTTCACCGCTGGGTCTGAAACAAAAAGGGTAAGAAGAGTGGAGCTAGGGCAGATGGAAATTAGTCTTAAAATATAGTTCTTTGGCCTGCAATTCAATTAAGGAAAGCCAATTAAACCCTCCATCTTAAATCATTCACTTATTAAAATGCAAAAGCAGGATAATGTTCCTCTTTTCATTTGTTATTGCTTTTTTGTTTGTGGTTGAGCAGGATTATTAATAAGAGTTAAGGACCACTGTCAAAACAAAATGTGCTCTCAAGGCTAGTGTTTTCAATTTTAAAAAAGTGTTGAAAATAATAGAAGACAGCAACCAGCACTTTGTATCTTAGTGTGATAAATACATAATTTGGTACTGTTAAACATGACAAGTGGTTTAAAGAAATTTGCTCCCTACTGAGAAATCAAATTTGGCAGTTTCAGGTACTTTAGCTACAGGGGGTAATATGTTGAAAGACCAAAAAAAAAACAAAAAAAAAAAAACAAAAAAAAAAAAACTTTCCCCCAGAATCTTATTTCCTACAGGCTGTGTGGGTTTCCCCCCTTCACTTTTCTTCATTTTAGAGGAAATATGGATTGAGTCCATTTGTGATTGAATGCCCAAACTGTTCTTAGTGATCCTATGATGAAACGTTTTACCCTGATGGAAATGTTTTCTTCATCCATGGGACACAACTAAAAGGCATTATGCCACAGACAACTAAATCCATTGTTATCCGAAATTGCAAGTCTGGTCAATTAGGTTGGCCACTGCCTGAGACAAGTTAATCATAGGTTCCCAAGACTGCATGTGTACAGGTTCTCACAATTATAGATAAAAAGCTAATCTGGATATTACTACTCATATGGCAACAATAGAGCAACTCCAAGCATATGACTTCTGTTCAAAAGCTGTTAAAAACCACATCAAAAATCCTCCATCAGAACTCTCACGGTCACAATTTGAAAGAGAAAAATAGATGACAATATGAAGCCTTACTTTGCATTAGAAATAATAAATTCGATTTAAAAAAAAGAAAGAAAAAAAAACATGCAAACAAAAACAAAACTGTGCAACTCACTCTGATCATGAGGACAGCCTTACGGATGTCACGAATGCCATCATACACCAGGCGCGATGCATCAATGAATTCGTTCTCATCCACAGGCTGTGAGGGGTTTGCACTCAAGGCTTCCACTGCAGACTCCACTTGCTCTGTAAACCGTGGCATGACTACAGGAAGCAGAGATGAAGTTGATCAGTTCCTTTATCAATCTGATGTGGCTTTTCCTGACAGCTGTATGTTGAATGAATTGTGTCGGCAGTGTAAACCGTACACAACTCACTAACATGTAAGCCTCATTTCTACCGTTTCTGTACTGTCAGAAACAAATAATAAAGCAGCTGTATTGATGCTGAAAACCTCTGTAGGTCTTTTTTTCCTACAGTAAAAACTGATCAGATAGCGTTCCATAAGCAGAACTGACAATGTTGTTAGATACACTTCTGTAAATATTTATCCTTATATCAGAGTAATTTACCTTGGGCCTATTTTTCATTTTACATCCATCACATTTCTCTCAGTGTAACTTGGGTTATAAAGCTACTTGACACATACTGTTAGTCTAGTAAGGAAATTACATTAATCGACTTATCAGTATCAATCGCCCCAGTGATAATATTGAACAATAGTTCTGGTCTGATGTTGAATTAAAATTAAATGCAAACGAAGATAGTGGTGTCAGAATTCATAATTACAAAGTGTTATATTAAACCTAATGAAATTTGCACTGGTGTCTACTCAATGCCTTAAATGAATGCACAGAATGCTCTGGAGGACTCACCAGGACATATGCATAGACACCACTTAAAGCACTGCATTAAGAGAGTTGCATTTTGCTGCAACTTCATGAGAACATCATGGGTGTCAAGATGCAAATGTTGAGGGAGGGAGCAGCAGGATTAAAAAGCAGATTTGGTTTTGTGTTTACAACCTCCAGGCTTTTTCAGTCACAGTGATTACTCTCCTTAAACTATCACAACTGACTCTTTCAAGTAAGTTCCCATTTAAAAAAAAAAAAAAAAGTGTTAATAAATAACTGTATTGTTAGTGAATCCATAGATAATGAACTTTAAACATTCTTACTAACTGGTGGAAAACATTGTATAAATGCACCTCAACATTCAGACAAACTGAAAATAGAGGCTAATAAAGATTTTTTTTGCCCTGGTGAATATTGTCCCCCCTCTCTCTATTGCATTGCAAAATATTTTTTGGAATTTGTCCTTTAAAGGACAAAAAACCTCCACACATTAAACTGCAATATAATAGCACAGGTGGAAGGAACTGTAATATGACTCAGTCTTTGAACCTATGACAGATTGATTACGTCATAATTTGGATTAAAACAGAATACTACTGAAGGGTTAACAGTGACCGTCATGTCATACTGACTAGTAATGCAAGCTGTGTGAGAGACCATATCACACAATGCACCATAATGAATTGTGGAAGAGCTCAAAATGTCTCAGGCTCATTCAACAGAAAATTGCATTTCACAAGCCAATTCTAGATTCATACAAGTTGCCTTTTAAAGTGCCACCAGCACTCAAATGCTCAAAAACATCCAAAGCAAAGACAAATCAAATAAAGGGCAGACTTCTGAGAAACAACTTTGCAGGCAGATACTAGTGTGGTTTTAGCACCAGGCAATGTACCAAAGATAAAGTGGATGGAGCAGGGTCTCTCCACCTTTTTAAAAATAAAAAGTAAAGATTTTAGAGGCTTTTTGATCAAATTAAATTAAAGGAAATTCTTTATACATGTGTATGACTACTAATTTGTACACAAATACTCCAACAGTACAGTGCACCACATTACAGACAACCTGTCTAAACATGCATACCTCTGGTTCTGTTTGTAAAAAGTGCTGCGTTTGTATTGTACTAGTACTACCACCACCTATAATAAATATATAAGCATAACCAAAATAAGCTCATTCTTGAAAGCAACTAAAGCTATTCTCAAAATAAAAATAAAATCTTAGGAAAGAACAAACAAACAAACTTGTGATCTACAGATTCTCCTAGTCTGCAAGAGCTTAACTGGGGGACCCCATTATCTTAAAGCCCTTTAGTAGTTAATCTTTTTATACTCTTGTCAACCGTTTTTACACAAAAACAAGACAGACATCAAAGAAAGACTATCACGCTCATGCCATTATGGCCCCTAGTGTGTCAGTCCATGTAAGTAGATCATAAATACCATATTTTTCGGACCATAAGGTGCACAGGATTATAAGGCCCACTGTCGACAAATGGGTCTGTTTTCATACATAAGGCGCACTGGATTATAAGGCGCATTAATCGAAACAAAACAGTCAGATAAGTCAAACTTTACTCAACTCATTCCTCTTGCTTCCTCCACTTCCTTACAATTGATTCATTAATGTTGAATTCGCTGGTAGCTGCTCTATAAACACTGGAACAACAGTATGTTGTTCCAGTGTTTTTCTAACTTTTGCTATGTAACTTTGCACTGTCCACTTTCTGCTGTAACAAAACAAATTCCCCACGTGTGGGACTAATAGAGGTTCTTATATTAATGACTAACCTCATATTGTGGCTGGATTATCTCAGTTGTTCTCCCCCACTGAAGTTTGGTCCATTTACAGTAATTTTCCATGCAATTGCATTTGTCAAAAAAACCACATTGGGAACTTTTATCAAGTGGAAAAAAGTTAGTGTTCATTCTCCAGGTTCACTGTGTTATGCTTTGGTATGCTAACATAAATGTGTCGCTAGAAATCTCTCAGTCAGAACATGATATATCGTGTTTAGTTAACTAGCAAAACTAGCGAGCTAACTTTCTGCTAACTTCTAACTCCGTTAAATTTAATATATTCTGTTTTCATGGATGCCTGGATGTTAAACTTAATTGTTACACCTGGTAAAGCAGCAACACTGATCATTTTATTAAAGATGAAAGAATTTACAGTGTTCGTTTGACTTTGGGGCCTGACGCGGAATACGGTAGCCATAACGCTCAGACAATCCATCAAGCGGTGCGGCTTCGTAGCTCAGCAAAGTCCTACTAAAACATTTCGACAGATTTTTGAGCGGCGTGTACCACATAAAACCGGCTCGAAGTCAGTAAACAGCCAGAATTCATAGATAAGCTGCACCAGATAAGGCACACTGCCGAGTTGAGAACATTAAAGGATTTTAAGTGCACCTTATAGTGCGGAAAATATGGTATAAGTGTTAACCACACAATGTATATAAAATATGGACACAGCAACCATGACGCCATCCATGCCCATGGACCCACTGCCTTCTCATTTAACTTGGAGTAACCTACATTAGCAAGTGTTACCGTGTCTACCCTCTCAGTATTTGTCTAAATTTATTTAGTAGTAAACTTATTTGTTTCTGTGGTACCTGTATCAGTAAGGAGCTTTGTTGCCTCCAAAACCTTCTCTGTGTAGACTCCAGGTTCATAATTGTCCATCTCTGAAGTAACCACATGGACAACTCTGGCAGCACGGCCTCGAATAGCCCCGGCGGTACGGTCCAAACCATCAACATCTTTCTCTTGCAGAGCAATGACACACTTATTCACATCCTCCAGGATGTGGTTCTCTGGGGACATAAAGCAGTGTGAAATTATTAGTGTACAGCCCGGACGGACAGTCAGACCTCTCCACACACACCCACACTTTTTTTTATTTTAATCAAAACGACTACAGTATAATATGACACATAATGTGACAGTCTAAAAAAAAATTATTAGGAAGTTCTCATTCCTGAGTTAGTCCTGAAATTAAAAGCCACTGAAAAACTCAAGTACATAATATGCGTTTGTTGGAAGGTATGGGTTTGAAAACCAATTCTTAGAATACTTATTAATGAGCCGCCTATAAAATGCAAATGTCCACTGTGTAAATTACAGTCCGTCCTTGGCTGGAGGTCAGAGAAGCCACTCTGCTTAATGCTTAATGAGGACTCTAAACCATTTGTGTGCTTCAACGTACATGACAGGATGTCAAATATAGATGTAGTTCTGTTCATGCTTCTGGGTTTTTCTCTATAGCGCATAATGATACCTTGGAGAGTGAACCAATGCTTGTTGTTGGACAAAGGGAGAATTAAGATGGCTTATGCATCTTACATACATACGTTATATTTTAAATCAAATAACAGTGGTTAGTACTGCACTACAATCTCAATCACTCTGTTGTGTGGATAATGGTGACAAATATGGTCTTCTACGTTTAAACATTTTGCTAAGGCCACGTCAGATATATATATATATATATATATATATATATCTGAGAAGTGTACAGCGTGACTGCGACTCACGAGGAAACACTACTACCACAGACCGTATAAAAAGGTTTTTCCTCCGTTATGCACTGCGTTTAGTCTATAAGCATCACGAATAATAAAATCCAGACCATTACAACTATTTGGAAAAACTTATTTTGTTTCCTCATGGCTATGACATGCAAATGAACAAGACTTACCAGACACACAAAGGAAGTCATCAATGGAGGTTATGTCATCGACAGCATCAGTGAGGACACGAACCTGCTTCTCCCACTGCTCCTTGAACAAATCCATATTGTCCTGGGCCACCTTACTGTTGGGCTTGGCAGCAAGGGCTAACGCTGCATTAATCACCTGTAATCACCCAATTACAACCATTAAAGCTCAATTACAACATAGCCTTGAGCCACAACATTAGCATAGGTTGATTGCACGAAGACCCCATTCCCTAGCTCAATGTTAGGATTGAATTAGGAAGAAAATTAATTTCTAGAGGTGATTACAGGGAGTGTTTTTAGATACTGACTAGGGCAAAAATAATAGATTGTTTTGGACTAAGAAACATCTGTGGATATCATAGCTCAGGATGAATGGGACTCATTAGATGAGCTTAAAAAGAGCGTTAGCAGCAGGTGTGTGGAAAAAATGGACTCAATGGTCAAAAGATTGACAAGCAAAACAAACTTGTTATTTGCGCGCGCACACACACACACACACACACACACACACACACACACACAAAAGGGAGGTTAGAGACGTAAACAGATTTCAACTGTTGTTTGCTGAAGACAGTATGTTCTTGCAATTAAATTTATTGACTTTTGGATGTGCTCCAAGACCTGAGCTGGGTGACAGCTGGGGGCAAACATACCTGGGGGCAAAGACTTTCTAGTTGAGATGCAGCCATACGGACCAGTTTTACCCCTTCCTCATTGTTGGAAATGGAGCATGCCAGATTTGCCACCTACAATGAACAAAAAACAAAATTGTTAACCAAAGGCAAGAAATCTCACAAAAAAAAAAAAAAACAACAAAAAACAACATGTGTGATTACCCTGCTTCAAAAAACAAAAACAAGAAAAACCTTCCAGTGTTGTGTCCATTGATTCTTGATAATTATTTAAGGTGTGTGAAGTCGCTAAAACTACTCATATGCAAACTAGTATAGATGTTTGTTTTCAGTACAAAGCTTTGTATCACGCTTGGCTGAGGCGTGGAGCTATAAATTATTCAAATAAAAAGGAAGAAAACCACAGTCAAAACTAAATTGTTCATATTCAGTGGTGGTCTTTTTTTGTTTATAACCCTCAATCAATATAACATTTGTTAAGACAATTTCAGTTTGTTTTAATATACTTTCAGCACATTTTCACAGCAAGTAACAAAACCGATAGCTGTGATAAATATTGATATTTGTGATAAGAAAATAATCACAATATGAAAATTTAAACACTTAATTGCTAGTGTCTGTCTTTCCATTGCTTGAAATGGTCCCTCTAACTCACAGGAACCAATAAGTGCAGTGTTGGCTCAAGCAGAGTGGGTGTTAGCAACCCAAATCATTTATCCATTTTGTTACCATTCCTCTCGCCACAAATCTCAGATGCTGTGAGCCTGTTCTGAATAAAGGCAGCACTTTGAACGGGGCACTGCACTAATTTTGAGAAAAAACAGAAACAAACGCCATACATACTGTAGATACATAATTAAACTTGGATAAGTTCATTATGGTAGCCTGGTTTAGGGATTCTTCCGTCAGAAATGGAGCAGCTCTGCAATACAACTAATCCCTGTGGAATACAAACCCACTGCTGTGGATTAATTTATAAAGCTGCTAAAAAGGATACAATATGATGACACAGAGGGAGAAACCAAAAAAGTAGGAAGAAAAACAAAAGCAGAGCTGTTGGGAAAGTTCTGTATTCAATTCCCAGAATAAAAGTAAATTTCACCAAATGGAAATCTAAGTTGTAGCTGGTTAACTCAAGGATATCGTTATTCTCAGTGACTGAATCACAAGACTGCCAGATTGCCATTACGCTCCTGGAGAGGCAAATATTAATGACACTTTCAAAAAGTGAGCAGTAGAGTGAGAACGGGAGTGCTAAACTAAGCAAATCTTGCCTGCAGCTGCTAACATCAGTAATTTTTTTCTGTCTTGACTAAAATAAAGCTCTCCTACAATTATCTCTAAATAGTCTTTCATACTCAAGTTTTACATTAGACATCTACTTATAGCGACATAAATTTAGGTCAAAGGCTTTGAAGATTCCCATTTTGGTTGGCATATACTGGCAGCAATGCTGTAACAGAATGCCTGGGATGTGAGGAACTGCGCCAAAATGGGATTATTCAACAGATAGAAAATGTGCTGAAACATAATCAATTACAAAGGACTAAACCAACTCATGACAGCAAAAGCACTAGGAGTCCAACAGCTTTGCTCTTATTTTTGTATTCCCACACATAAATCTGTTAAAGTTTGGTCACTAATTTACTACTTTACTGACGTCTGGGTCAAAAAGCACAACAAAACTGTCAGCCAAGGTGACACACTGAATTTTAAAACGTACATTAATAATATGTCTGATTGGAGCAAAAACACGAGGTTGGAAAAGGAATGAACAAAGCTCAGCTTAGGCATTCAATTTATCTTTTTCCTTTAATCAACTTCTATTCAAAAACAGGTTTCTGTGATGATATTCTTCCTCTGGTACCATTAACAGACAGGGAAATAATACTTATTAGAAAATAATACTTATTAGAAAAAACAAAAAACATCTTATTTGATGGGCTGGTGCATCACTGGCTGCCAAAGTATTGCATTGAGGAGCCCCTTTCAAACCTTAAAATGTCTGAGTAATTTGCTGATGAGAAGCACTTTCTTCACTGTGTAGCTAAAGCACTGAAACATTGATATAAACATATTCTACATCGCTATTCAAACATACTGGAACCAGAGGGAGAACATTTAGTAATCCATGAGGACGAATGAAGAGTGGTTACATGAAGAAAAACTGGAAAGACCTGTGTTTTTACTTGCACGATCTTTCACAAAAGCTTTTGATGACGCCCCCTGTGAACCACTGGGAAAGGAGATGTTTCTGCATAGAGAGATGCCATTCCACTTGCAACACTGTACCATACCATTTAAAGTATCAGGGGAGCCCGACTTTACAGTCTATGCAAACAATTACAAAAGTGCACCCGTTTTCTTACCTTCCTGTCCTACAGAGCTATTCCTTAATACACAACCCCTTGTTAAAGAAGTACTCTGTCATCAACAATACGTACAAACCCAACTCCAAGAAAGCTGAGACATTGTGTAAAATGTAAAAGTGAAGAAAAAAAAAAAGCAATGATTTACAAATCTCAAACCCATATTTCTCACAGTGAACATACCAAACATATGTTAAAGCTGAGACACTGGGGTTGCATTTATTTGAAATAACTATGGCCCTGTAACAGTTATCCCAATCAAGCAGTTGCACTAAGGACAGATAATCCAACAAACTACAAACTTATGCTAATATCATGGATAATATATTTAGCATAAAATATCTTAATCACTGCAGTGGTTTAGTATCAGTGCTATTGAGCCAAGTATACAACTGCAGTGTGACCGTCCATACATCAAGCTTAAAAAAAAAGTTATTGATGTTCAGGTCTAATGGATAAGGTATTCAGACACCAAATCTTTTTAAAATAAAGGGGTGTACAACTGGTCATTCACATGTCAATGACATAATACCACTGACAGGTAAGATTAAATACACTGATTAACTCCATGCACTCATGGAAAAGCTGATTACCAAGAGTTGTTTTACTGACATGAGGGAACACAATATTTAGTGACCGGTTTTAGAGTTATGAATAATGGGTGCAAGTTTGTTGTTGTTGTTTTTTTTAAAACATTAAAAAAAAAGCAAGCTTTAGGGCAATGCTTAATTTTTTTTCTTAAACAAAAGAAATCCTTAGGTGGGGTTTACCAGTAAATTCACTTTCCACTGCTGATTATACCATCAGTAATGCACATCTCTGCATCTCAACCTGCTATGTAGCACATCTTTATGACTTATAGTGGCTTCACACTCCAAAGCTTATATTTCAGAACTGAGTGTGCACTCAAAAACAAACAACTTATCTAAATGAGGTAAATAAGTAACCCTCTGCATAATGTGACAACCATCCCTTTGCCTGGATGAGAGCCTTACACAGCTTGGTGCATGCCAAATTGAATGCAGTTTTTTGTATCCCCCTCATTCTCTAAATATGGGTCAGTCATAATGTAGCTTTCATAAAAATGTGTGTAATGTAATAGGCCATTTGCCTTACGGCAGACTACAATTGCGCAACCTGTGATGTCATACAAAACACAGCCAGAGACTGGTTGCTCTTTGCTATTCCTGCTACTGAACAGAGGACATTCTACATTTAAAGCATTTTTGTTCCATATGTTATAAAGAAACAAACATGTTTCAACTTCTCTCTCTAGTCTTTCCAGCTCTATTGATTTGCATATATATTGTTTGGCAAAGGCTCTAATCTAGAGCGGCCCACAGCACAGTTCAATACCTACTTCCTACCATGCATTTGAAGGTAAATGTCAACCATTTTTATTTAAAGGTGAAAGCCAAGAGGTCTACTGTGAACTGCTTACTGTTCAGCCGATTGTATTGATGTTGGCTTACAGGAATAATTTTCCTGAGAAGTGAGATAATACTTGACTGTGTGCTTTTGCCAATCATATTAACCAGGGATGGGATACATAAAAAAATAATTAAAAAGGTTAATGTAAAAATGACAAAATGCAATGTTGGCAGCTTCTACAAAGGCAGAAATCTTTAGCCAAAATGAAGAGTAACGTATGCAACTTCTGTCAAGGCTGTTGCAAAACATGATTTATAATTCCCAGGTCCTAGTTAGAGCTGGGCTCTCTCTAGGTTTGAAGGCATACATCAACTTAGGTTGTGAACGCTTGTGTTGCAGCAGTTGATGTTTGTCGTTTTTTGGAAGGAACACACTAAAGAAAGTATGTGGAGGATAAACTGCTAGATTACACTGAATATCTCCTAATGTAGATTTTGAAATGGGAATTTATGGCAACTGGCTCCCTTTTAGAAAATGCGTAATGAGCAAGAAAGTTACTTTGCCCAGTGCTTAAAACTCTACCATAATGATGCCCATCAACTCAGTGCCAAGATGCTGTTCAGTGGCTTTACTACACTACTAGCATTCCTAATTTATGTATGACAAAAACATATTTTGCTGATAAATATTTTAGTACAACTAGACTGATGTAGGAGCTCAGTTCAACTGCAGATATGGAGACTTTGGAAGTAAAATATTCTAGTTAAAGTCATGATAGCAACAATTACCACAACGAACCCCAGCTTTAAAATAGACAGCATTTGGAGTTTACATTCTTTAAACATCATTTGTACAGTTTTTCTTTTGTGCTGCTGATAAGCGGTTTTTACAGATGCACCTTCTATTCTTAGATTGATATCATACAACATGTATATTCAAATGAAAATGAAAACTGTAAGCAAAAATTACTAAAAGAAATTTCTCCATAAAGTTCATAACAAATTTAAACCAAAACTACTTTGGTTTAAATGTAATTTTTTTTTTTTTTTTAAATTACACACTCCCCCCTTGTGTTTCTAAGTGTTACAAGCACAAATAGTAACCATGCATTAGCAAGGTCTAGTGCTCTAATGCCACATATGACACTCAGGCCTTCGGGTGCTACTTAAGGGGTTACTCCCCAGTGTTGTTGCCCACTCCCCCTTTCCTTCTGATGCTTCAATGGTTTCCCTGGTGAATATGCATGCTGCTTGTCCTGGCTAGTCTAACATATCCAGCTATACTCATGGCAATATGCCCATAGACAGAAGTCACTTTCAAATGTCATATGATGCTCTACACAGGCATTAGAGGAACGGAAGGAAAGACCACTAATGAGCCTGGCTGAATGTTCTGTTAGTTTCTTGCCTATCGAGTCCATTACTTTGCTTTTCTCCTTGCATCTTGAATTTTTTTTTTAACCATGTATTGCATTCTCGTCTGTTAGTGGAAGGTTATGGACTCAAAACTAGATTTTAAAGATTACTCACGTGACTACTATGACAGCCTGAAACAGTTTCATAATGATCTAAATATATTTTTTGTTTCTCATACTCCACCAGTGTGTGAATGCGAGAGTGAATGAATAGTGGCATTGTAAAGCGCTTTGGGTGCATTGAAAAGCGCTATATAAATCCAATCATTATATAATAAAGAAAGAGCAATTTTGATGTCTTTGGCCACATAGCAATTTTTTATTATTTTTCATTTTAGGGGGAAAAGGATCCAGGATCTGCAATAGAGCTCCTTAAATATTAAGTTTAATAATTATCATTTCTTTATTTAATGTTTGTGTGCGAGAGTGTGACCAACATCAGACTGAATTGACCAAAGACCTTTAAAGAAGCCTTTTAAAGGGACAATAATGCTATAGTCTTATCACAAGTTTTATCTCAGAGAACAGAAACAATAAAAATTAAATATGCAATACTAATGGGATAGATTTGAAGCATTTGAGTGTTATGATCTGGGGGTGGGTCAGGTTCTGACTGCAAATGCACTGGAGAGAGAGAGGAAGGGGAAGGGAAAACAAAAAAAAACAAAAACAAAACACACAAACAAAAAGAAAAACATACAATACCTCAATCAGTTTGTTGGCATGCTCACGGAACACCTGAGCATATTCCTTAACTTCTTTCTCATTGCCATTCTTAGCAGCTTCAATGAGGACCAGGAGGGGAACATTAGTCTCCAGGAAAGAGTCGGAGACATGGTCCATCACAGCTTTGCGCAGCTGTGAAATAAGATGATTTTTTGAAAAAGCGTTAGAATGCCCTTGGTGCATATCCTTTACATACAGACTGATGTCTACCACAGCTTTTTTGAACTACAGATTACATCCTGACATTATGAGAGACAAGAGTCTCCTGAGGTTTGCTGGTAAACTTCAAAAGGCTGAAGAAAAAAAATATTTGATTTGTTTTTTTCCAATAAAAGTTCACTGAGCGCAAACACTACAGTTTAAAGTTGAAGACCTAGTGGAAAGAGGGAAAAGGAAGTTCACAAAAAAAAAAGTACCTGTCTGCGAAGGTCTCTAGTCTTCTTTGTCATTCTATCAATGGCAGTGTTCAGAGCATCGCTTCTGTCCTTTCTTCCCGCCTGAAACATGGAAAAAAGTAGTAATTAGTGAGTAGAATAACGGTGACTAGCTCATGTGTCAAAAATCCTGAAAAGTCTTGGGATCAGATCAAATTAAATCAATATCAAACCTAAAATATTAAACAGTCTTGAGTAAATAAAAAGGCAAAATGACAAAAATATTCATATCTGTAAATCATCCCTTGCATCTTTTCATTTTTAAACCAACAGGGTAGTTATACAATTTATACTTTAACGTCACCCAAACTCTTCTAGAGCAGACTTGGGTCACCCTGTAGGTGTTACTCTGAAATGAAATGTAATTTTCAACAAGCTTGAGCTATTCTGCTTCGTGGAGCTAATGTTTGGAGATACCAAGTCCAGTTCATTTCTGAAGCCTCCAGTTATTGTTCATTTTGTTCTCCAATAAACAATGACATCCTCCACCGACTCACAGCAAGTAATGCACCGACAGAATACCAGCTAACAATTTAAATTAATAATGTATACACACTGAAAGTAAACAGGGCAACAGCCACCACATTGGCTTTTATTAAAAAAAAAAAAAAAAGATCCTTTGCATTATATCAGTGTCATATTTAATGTGCAATGCATCCTCTTACGTGTTTCTGTTGGTTGCAAACTGCTTTTAAAATCCAAAATTTTATTGAAGAGGGGGGGGGGAAGCTACCCAAATCCTTTCAAAGCCTCTCTACCACCACAGCGCTCTTCATGGATATGCTATAAAGACCTGCGCACAACATTAAAAGTAGTCTGGTAACAGCCAACGTTTCTAAATCCAATGGGCTGTCAAACTTGAAACTGTTGTAAATCATTTTATATTTGTCACATTTGTGATTCTAATTTGATTCAGGGTTAATAATATTACAAGTGCTCATTTTGTTTCATTATTCCCCCTCACTAATTTTTATTACAATGCTGCCCAAGTCCTTTGGTCATTTTGTATTAGAATAAGCCATTTATCTTCAAGCTTTAAAGGCCAACATTAGCTCCCAACTGTGGAAACTATTGAGAACAAAGTAAGGACTGGATTGGCTATCATAAGGTGACGTAAGTAGAGGTGACTTGTTGCTACACAAGCACTGACCAACTTTGGGAAAGTCATAAAGGCCCAAAATCATATCAGTCTTATACATTTAAACCTATGCATCCATTTCTCGTTTAAATAAGTTCTTAGTTGTATCCACACAAGTACTCAGGGGCTGCCTTGCAGTGAACACATTCGTAACTACTGAGTAGTTTTAGTAGAGAGATGTTTGATCACATTCTGCAAAGTACAAAAGAAAAACACTGAAAACTTTTAGAAACGCTTAAGATAAAGTGAGAAAGAGTGAAAATTCCCAGATAGTGGAGAGCCATAAAATTAGAGCAAAATTAGATGGACAGGAAAGGTCTGAGTAAAGGCAAAGGACCAGTTGGACTCTGGGCTCTTCTTTTCCTTTATAATGCTTAAATCAACTGCAACGTAACACCATGGATGGCGGTAGCATTGACCTACCCCATCCCCCACTGCCTTATGCCCGTTGGGGGCTTGTGCACACAGTTAGGGGCCATGGAGCTCCACAGCACTAATCCCCTGTGATTTTGTGCTGGCTGGATACAGTGCTGTGGTAGTGCTTTAGCCTGCTTTGCCCCAACACTTTCAATCCTATTTCATTCATGCCTAGCCTATATTTCATTTCCACGCCAAGGGGTTCTAAAGCACTTCTTCAGGTGCTCATTATGGAAGCAGTTTCTCTGTAGAATCTTTTATGATAGCCAGGTGAGTATATCCATCTCCTTTAGGACAGATTTAGGAACATCCCGTTCAACAAAAACCCACTAGTGTTTCAATGTAAGCAAGAGTCTGCTCTAAGAGTCAAATAATATGCAGTCAATATTATTGCTTTTCAACAATTCAACATTATTGCTTTTCAAAGTTCATCTTAGTTGGATTAGTTATAAGTTATACATTTATTGAACTTTAAGTACAAATTAAGTATAATTTAATGTTTTCCCCCTTTTAAAATTTACGTTTGCAACACGCCAAATTGCCACTAAGCAGACGACACACAGACAGATGGAACATTCCTGTAAGGTCTTAGTATTTTTACATGTTTTCTCCCATTTTGAGGATGCAGGCTAAAATAGATGTGGAAAAATACAGCAACATGCAGGACAAATGACCTGCAAATTCACCGCCAGATAATGACGGGGCTTACTTTTTCTGTGTTCCAACTTAAATTGTGAAAAAACAGAAAATATGGAATTCACCATCACCAATCAGTGATCAGTGTGCATTGTTACGTGCTTTCATTAAATAACAATGTTTAAAATCCAGATCAGATAAATTTAAGGAGACTGGGGCCGAAGAACCAACTTTGAGCAGGATACCATCTGTTCTTCATACCATTTCTGCTAAGTAGTCTGCCTGATTGCAATTTAATTTGATGCATATACCCCAAAACGCACCTCAACCAAACATTAAATAATGAAGAACTATAGGGACAAGGGATTAAGGAATTTCTCATCACCACGGTTCATTTCACACCTCGACTTTTCAGCTACCTCAGTTTTTCTACCAAAAGGGATGAACAGCAAAACAACAATAAACAAATAATAATAATTTTTTTTATTTTTTTTTTTTTTTTTAAAAAGGGGGATTCAAAAAAAAAATTTATTAAAAAAAAAAACCTCTGAAATGCAAACATTTTTCCAACAGAAAATAAAAAAAATAAAAAAATAATCACAAAATAGCTTAAGGTCAAGTAGATACATGTTAGCATTAGTAAATTTCAAATCCTTTTAATGCATCACATGAATAACCCAGTATTTTTCCTTGACCTTTACATTTTAAAAGCTAGCCTAACTTAACTTCAAAGGAGCTGGCAATTGATCACATGCCTGTCCTCAAAAGTTAAAGAACTGCAACCAGGATATGTAAATTTGACACCCTATGTTAGCACTGATGTAGTAAAATCTGTTTTGCTGCGTTCTCTCTTTTTATTTTTTTTTATTTTTTTTAAGGTTTATGTCCTGTGTATACATTTATACATACAGTCTGCAGAACAGCAGCAATGCGAGACAGATTTACAGCTGTGGTTAATTTCAACAGCATGCTGCCGCAACACGTTCAAGATATCAATATTCTGAAGGTGACGAGCCAGTGGGAGGGAAGGGAAATGCAAGAGGGAGGTGGAGGAAGACTAAGGTGCACAAGCACTGTGTATGAGGCAGAGAGCAAGTGACTGAGCAGGAGAGTGAGAGGGTGTTTGTGTGTGTGTGTGTGTGTGGGAGAGAAAAAGAGAGAGAGAAACAGTAGTGATGATCGACGCCAGGCTGCCACCACTCTGTAGCAGTGAGTGGCTGCAACAAAAAAGCACAGAATAACATCCCTGACTCCCTGCTCTGCTTTTTTCTCTCTCTCCCTGCGTCTCAGCTAGCAGACGAGGGCTCCGCTCACAGCTCTGCAGAGGCTATGCTGAGACTGAGCCGGCGTCAGAAGCAAGATCTCTGGCTGCCATCAACAAGTTAGGGTTGGAGGACCACGGCAATGAAAGAGAAGCGCTTGATCTTCAATTAACGGTCTGAGCTGACACCATTGCGGAGGAAAGGAAACAAAAGGGTAAAAAAAAGAAAAAGAAGAAAAAGGGAGAGGGGGGGGGTCTGATCACTGGAGTCGCTCTGGATGCAACTGATCAACTTAAAAAAAAATAATAATTTCTTCAAGGATTCGTGGGCTGGAAGAAAAAGACTCACTCTTCTATGAGCCTGGATTTTAAAGGACTAACAAAATAAAAGGAATAAACATCTAGTCGGGACATGGAATTTCATATTTTGTTTGAATTGGGTGGGTTCAGAATTGCTTTATTTCCCAAGAGGCTGATTCCTTTTGTGCTTAATCAAAAGGGCTTTTTCCCTTTGGATTTTTCTTCCATCTGGTTGCTCCAAGAGTCTGCGGAAAAGGACAGTTGAATGCAGCCTCCGATGTGCACAAAAGAATGGGTAAGTTAGCCCCTTTATATGACAGGTCTGGACATGAATAGGGAATACAAGTAAGAGTGAGGGAGGCTGAAGACTAAAAGCTCTTCTGCCTAGTCTATTTACTGCAATGGTCCTTCATGTTTCCTCCTTCAGACAGAAGAGTTGGGAAGACATACATTTTTAACATTTGAATCTTCTAGAAGATCTCATAAGTGATGAAAAAAAAGATTTTTTTTTTAATTATTATTTTTTCCTGAACACCCTATGTTAGTTTTTTTCTCCCCTAGGAAAAAAAAAAAGAAGCATAGAGCACTTAATTAAAAAAAAAAAAAAGGACAATATTAAGAAAATTATGCTCGAATGAATAGCACAAAATGTGGACCAAAACAGGCTTAATATAAATGGTAAGGGAGAGGAGAAAAAAAAAAAAAGGTCTGCCTTATGTATGCAGCTGATCATTAGAAGCCTTGCTGAGAAAATGACATCTCCATTAAACCGAATCTCAAGGGTATCATGTTTACATACACTGTTAAAGTTGCCAATGTAAAATACCTTAGCAGCTATATGTAAGGACAAGACAGAGCGTACACAAAAAAGCATAACTGCCAGCATGAATTAGTAATAAGTACTCTGCAGAGATTAGCTTTCCCGCCCCACAGTTCATTTTCTTGTCTTTGAACCCACCCAGGTTTCCATTCAAGGTGGCCATTGGTGGGACCTGCACCAGCGGCTCTGTCTGTGATCAGCATGCTCCTAGCGTGCCTGCTGTCTCCTGCGTTGTGCACAACCTGCCCTCAAAAATGCCGCTGTGAGGACCTGCAGTTTTACTGCGACACCCAGGGGCTTAAGGCACCTCCAGATGGTGTGGACAAGGGAGCCCTGGGGCTGTCATTACGACACAATAGTATCACTGAGCTCAGTCCTGATCAATTCTATGGTTTCAGCCAGCTCACTTGGCTACATCTAGACCACAACCAGATTACCACAGTACAAGAGGATGCCTTTCAAGGGCTCTATAAACTGAAGGACCTCAATTTGAGCTCCAATCGTATCACCAAGTTGCCCAACACAACCTTCATCCACCTCATCAATCTTCAGATACTGGACCTGTCCTTCAATCAGATGACTGCTTTGGAGCCAGAACTGTTTCACGGACTGAGGAAGCTCCAGATACTCCACCTCCGCTCTAATTTACTTCGCACCACACCTGTTCGGGCATTTTGGGACTGCCGTAGCCTGGAATATCTGGGCCTAAGCAGCAACCGTCTCCGAAGCCTGGCACGAAATGGATTTGCTGGGCTCATCAAGCTTAAAGAGCTCCACTTGGAGCACAATCAACTGACCAAGATAAACTTGGCCCATTTCCCTCGCCTTGTTGCCCTTCAATTTCTATACCTGCAATGGAATAAGATCAGCAACGTAACATGTGGCATGGAATGGATCTGGACCACGCTGGAGAAGCTGGACCTCACAGGAAATGAAATTCGTGTCCTGACCCCTGATGTATTTCAAACGCTGCCAAATTTAAAAGTTTTGCTGCTGGATAACAACAAACTGAGCAGCCTGGATCCCCAAGTCTTGGATATGTGGCAGTCTTTGGGTATGATTGGGCTGTCCAGCAACCTTTGGGAATGTACCAAAAGGATTTGCTCTCTTGCCACTTGGCTAAGCACCTTTAAGGGAAGGTGGGAGCATTCTATCCTCTGCCACAGTCCTGAATATGCCCAAGGTGAGGAGATACTAGATGCCGTTTATGGATTCCAACTTTGTCAGAATTTTTCAGTACCAGTCGTTCAGACCATTAGTACAACAACAGACGCTACTACAGCTGCAGAGATCACAAGCTCCTTGTTTGGAATTATGCAGCCGACCCCCACACCAGACTATGCAGAGGATTTTGGGAGCTTTACCACAGTCACTACCACAACAATCATAACACAAACATCACGCACTGCTCAAGCTACTACTGCTCCATTGGAAGAGGCAGCTGTAACAGATGACTTCGCAACTGCAGACAACACTGTTATGACTCAAAGGGTTATCATGGGAACTATGGCCCTTCTTTTTTCATTCTTTTTCATCATTTTTGTTGTCTATATCTCACGGAAGTGCTGCCCTCCTACCCTGCGCCGGATACGCCACTGTTCGGCTATTCAGAACCGCAGACAGATGAGGACCCAGCAACGACAGCCTATGGCAGACCTAGCTACGCAGGTACCCTATAATGAGTATGAGCCCAGCCATGAAGAAGGGGCACTCGTAATCATCAACGGCTACGGGCAGTGCAAGTGTCAGCAGCTGCCTTACAAAGAGTGTGAAGTATGAACTCTTATTTATTCCTAGAGCATATGGTTTGTCATTTGACCATTTCAGATGATACAGGGTTTGATTTTTTTTCCCAGTTTATGTAAAAAGCATAATTTCTACAAGTGAGATTTGAGAATATGTGAGAATGCTACAATGGCAGAGGTTGGGCAGTTACAGGACGTTGTAGAGATAGTCACAAATTTATTTTTATATGAATGCAAGGTTGTTCATATCAGGCAGGGGCAATCATTTTAAAGAAGAAAATTGTAAACTGTGAGATCTGTCTCCACCACTGTCTCTATATTCTGCAGCACAGAGAAACTACTTTGCCAAGTGGCCCTCTGCTAACAGAATACATTAAGGGAAGATGTGATTTATGTATTTTCTTTTAAAAAGTAAATATTTGAAATGCTGTTTCTAACTACACCATAGGCAGTCCAAGCCAAACATTCAATCACTGGGGCAAATGAACAGAACCAATTATCAGAACATTTTGTTTTGTAGCTTTGTTTTGAGAGAACTATAATACATTAAAGGGCACTAAGACCAAACTCAAATTATGAATTATAACTGTAAAGTAAATGTCATTATTGTTATGTTATGAATAAAGAAATCATCTGTTACGGATAGAAGAATCCTGAAATTCTATTGAGTAATCACTTATGACATTACGTTTAGCAAATCTGACATGGTTCCACGGTTTCCCACCAAGAATACATTTGGGTTGCCAAATTCAAATAACAGAAAACAAAAAGAAGAAGAAGAAGAAGAAGAGAGGCTGTATTTAGTAAGAATGAGATTGTTTTATTTCTAAAAAAAATAAATAAATTTGGATTTCCTCCAAAGAAACATTTCTGTGTGGAAATGCAACTGAAAGTGTGGACTGAGAATGGAGAATTTATGTTCAATTATATAAATTGGAAAAATTACCTCTTTAATCAGACGTTACCCCCGTAAATGAAAAGCTGTTTTGCAGCTGACTCAAGTTAATGGATGTTTTAGCTCCCACCCACGAGGGCTCAACACCACAAATAAATTCTCAATCTGTGGGACAGACTGAACAACTGTGATTAACTTCCAACACACTACACTGCTTAGAAGGAAAAAAAAAAAAAAAAAAAAACAACTCATGGATGTCAGCCTCACCCTAGACATGGAAAATGATCTACAATGATCTGTACATGGATTCTCCATTTTCAACTGCCATACAAACTGTGACCATAATATTTCCAACAGCTTTAGGTGTTGATTACAATTAACTGATGAGCTATATTATACCAGGATCAATATACAGACAAGCTAGAGTGAGGGTAGCAAGTGACAAACTGTAACAAACAGCTCAAATGCCAGACAGGAGCGCATTTTATTCTGAATACAAAACCCCAGTAGCCTGTGCTCTTTACTGCTTACACACTAATAAGTCCTGACAGGCTCAAGATTGAACCAATTAAAGCAAGGCAAAATGAACTTAATATTCTATCACCCACACCAGTGATCTAGAAACATTTAGTCATGCTACCACTGAAAAATAATACAGTATATTAATCCTTGTGACCAAAAATCATGTGCGAATATATTTTTAAGGTTTTGTTCTTGTTAGCGAAAAATGAATTTCAGGTCCTAGGTTAGCACTCGAACGTGTCAAGTTAAACTGCGGTCAATACCCTGAGAGCAAATGGAGATCCAGTGATAAGCAAACAGCAAGCCTGGGTCAGGACACATTTGTATGCAGCAGGGGGAGGATGTGCATTAGCATCAGACTAAAGCTGCTGCAGTAGCTTCGCACTTCTTTGTGTTCAATTTAGTAGTGGGGGTAGGGTGAAAGAGTGGGGCTGAGAGGAATAGATAGGACGATGAAGACAGAGTTTAACAATGGGGTTATGTCTTTTTCTTAACAATTCCGAGCATCCTTTTGGGCAAGTAAAAGTAGTAGAGAATGGAATGACAGCACCTTAGGCATGAAATGTACACTGACCAGAGTAGCAGCAACTTCACAGCTAATCAAGTGTTGAGCAGTCCAATGTTTGAACACTGTAAAATTCAAGTACTCAGCGATTTTACGATATTCTTATCAATTCCTAGGACTAGTATTTTAACTCGTGTTTACTAAAGTCTGCAATTAGTGATGACAAGATGCAGCACTTTTAAGTGAGATGCCTGGTTTTCAACAATTAGGGTGAAGTTCATTGGCTGATGCCCCCTATAGGTAAGGAGGAGGTACCATTTGTGGCTTTGTCTTTATATTGAGCTTGTCAAAATTTGGCTTCACACTCAAATGAATGCTTGCGTGTCAACATGTCTCAGCACATGCTCATAGGATGCCTAAAACAAGAAAGTGCTTTTGTAAACCAAAAATTGTTACACTTCATGTCTGAATTGAATGAAAGCATTGCATACACTGATCAGTCAAGCACCTCCATTTTCTAATTTAAGTTGTTTCCAGCTTAGCACTGCTATAACTATTGCCCTTCTAATCTGTCTTGCATGTTCAAGAGTCAAAATTCAGTTGAATATTTCCTAATCTCATTCAGCAAACTTTATGGGGAGACTTTGTTTTTGATAACACCAAGTATGGGGATGTATATGGAATTCCTATAAAGTTCTGTCCATCATTAGACATTTCACTGTTTAATACTACAGTTGTACCAAGTGACTGAAAATCCACAAATTTGTAGAAATATGCATCCCTTTGCACTTTGTAATCTGTTTTTGTTTCCTCTTGTCATCCTCTAGCCCTTGTTCCCACCCTGCCTAAAAAAAAAAAAAAAAAAAAAGAAAAAAAAAAAAAAAAAAGGAAAATAGGGAGAAAAAAAAAAAAAGAAAAAAAAAAAAAAAAAAAAAGCAGCACCAATCCCCTCTCTAACCCAACCTCTTTGTGCAAAATGAATGCTTTTCTCTTCCCATTTTCCTTTTGTATTGTAATATGTACAATTTCATATCTGTATAGTGGATAAGCTGTGCCAAACTGAAGAAAAAAAAAAAAAAAAAAACATTGTCCCCTCAAAACATATATTTTTTAAATAAAATGATTATAATTTACAAGGTGTTTGCCAACTGATGGATGCTCACAACTTGGTTTGGTCTGTAATTGCACTTTAGTACAGTGTATAAATCATGATACTGCAAAACTCTGAACATCAACAAAGTGAAATTCAACACTTGTTGACATTCAAGAAGGATAGTTTAAATATTTATGATTTTAAAAATTCAATTTTTTTTGCTATGAGGATTCATGTTTATGGGTACATTCAAAAGTTAATTAACTTTTACTTTACCACAAGCTATAGGTTGTTGTTTAATAGAAGAGCAAATAGTGAAAAATCTACAAACTAACACTGCAATGAATAACCAGTAATTAAGCTATTAAAGCATTTCCAGTCTTATGTAAGACTGAATTGTTGAGAATATTAACTGCACCAAATTCGTGATTTTGCATCGACACTGGTCCTATGTGATTAAATGCCCAAAATTAAATGACCGATATACAAGCACTGCAGTTACAGATAATGATCATCAGATAACACCAGTAACATCCAGCATTGTCCATTTTTCTTGGATGTCAGAGCAAAAAACTAGAGATTAAACTTTGGAATTAGAAACTCTGTGACAATGTGATATTTACTTACATGGAGAAAATCAAAACCAAAACCACAAATTAAGACTTCACATTTCGTGTGGGCTAATAGATTGTAGGCAACATTAATGGCATGGGTGTTTCCTTTTTCTTAGTTTTTACAAGTGACATTTATAAACAGTACTGTCTTTGAGTCTAGTTTCAGATTCAACTTTCAGATGAAAAGAAAAAAAAAAAAAAAAAAAAAAAAAAGTAGTAGATATAATTCATCAACGCAAAAAAAAAAAGTCTTAAGCTTCTATGTGCAAAATATAAAAGAAAAAAAACTATCAAAGTGAAACATTCACACAAGACAGTAAAGCAATTTACATAAAAACTAAAACAACAGAAAAGACTTCGTTTTATCATTTCAGTGTCCATATTTTTTTTCTACAGTTGTATAACACTCCAGTAAATACAGTTATTGGCTATCTAACCTCTGGATTTTCGAGCCACTCTCTAAATCTCTGCTTAGTGCAAGTATTACTGCCACTGCAAACAACAAATCCAATATTGTTTTGATTTTAGACAGACTGAGTACTTGAATCCAGACAACTTCCACATTTTTGGATGATTAAACAGAGTACAAACTTAACTCTACCATGTTTGTTCTCACTCACTGACTGCTCTAAAACAGCTAACTGAAAACAAAATAATATCAAAATAAACACCTGACAGGTATTTGTTCAAGAAACTTTCCATAATTTACATATTTCTAATCATATTTTTAGTGCGCACTTGTGTTATATTAAGTAGAAATTATAAAGGCACAGAAACTTGTTAAGCCATTTTCTTCATATAACTATTTCATCTGAGGATTGAAACAAAAACAAAAAAAAAAACAAAAAAAAAAACACCACACCCCTCTAACCTATGATCTTACATTTGTCAGAAGGTTCAGATAATAAATAACTACAAGAGCCACTTCAATTTTACCTGCTCTTTTCTGATGAGGTCTACAAAAAGCAAGCTTCCGTAATTAACCTGGAGGGTGTACCCAAGTGAGCAAGGCACAAAACTGACGAGTCTGACAGCACGGCTTCGGCAGTGTGGTTCAAGGACTCAGAACCCATGTATGTTTCAGGTACTCATTATAAGACCTCCAATAAATCTAGAAAATGCTTACTAGGAGAGACACATTGATCAGGACTCTCATCAGCATATAACCCCTAATGTATCTATTGCTTAAATTTAAAGCCATTCTCCAAGGATATCACTGGTGAGTCCTAGCACAAACAATTGAGAATTACAAACCAATAGACATGCTTGAATATTTAGCCTAATAAATTAAAATCTAATTCAAACTTAGAACAGCACTTTTATTCACAAAAACCTATGGCCGTCATGTTACCATATTACAAAATATTCCAGACCCAGCAAGTCTGCCACTGCTGTCTCATAACCAGAGAGAAATGGTCCAACATCAGGCCTGCTTTAAGTAAACAGCAAAAATTCCAACTCGAGCCTAATCAAACCATGTTTTCTACAAAACAAACACCAACGTTGCTTACACCACTTAAACCATCTGGTACTTAACTGAGGGATAAGCTTTGTTTTCTGAAAGGTACCTAAGCCCTTAGTTTTAAAGCTATAACTTTTTCTGTATGCAATATACATGTTCTTCGCAGTCTGTTTAGGTTTTAGATTCAACTATAGTTCCAAGATACAGGAACTCAAAGACAATGGCCTTACCTGGCTAATAACTGGATTCCACATTCTCAGTTGAATCCATTTTAAGATGTGCCACTTTGGCTCTGAGGCAGCCACCTCTCTACGTAGACGGACACCAGTCCTTCTCAATCTCAACAGTAAAGGAATATTAGTGTTATATTTGAAAGTGTTTGAAACTTAGAACAAGGAAAGAAATGAAGGCTTCTTAGTTTGATCTTGTCACTTAACAGTGTATTCACAGTGTTGTAACTGTAAAAAAAAAAGAAAAAAAAAAAAAAAGAAAAAAAAAAAGAAAATGCAGTATTGAAAGAAAACATTTAAACTGATGTACATTCAATGAAAATGTTATGGTGCTAAATATGAGTCTACCTTAAGGACAACTACCATCAGAAGGACCATCTGCATGCTTAAGCTGTTGCATCGGTATTTTTCAGTATATTACACTTATAAATTGTTTCCTCAGCTCTCAAGTGACCAAGAAAGGGACATGGCAAAAGGTCAAAAGTTGACACAGAAATTTGTAATCTGAATTAATACAAATATATTAATATACAGACAAAGCTTGCCACAGCTGCCAGCAAATTATTTAAAACAAGCCGTCTAATGCAGTTCACAACACACCCTGTTAAAGAAAGGGTGTACCTCATTTACCTGACAGCAAAGCTAATCAAAAAGCTTGGAATTCACCAGCAAAAGATCACCCCATCAATGAAATGTAGCCTGAAGGGCTTTTACTGACAGACCAGTGTTTTATGGAGGCTGTAAATACAGAAAAACCTTTGGGACTCTAAAGCTTTCCCCGTTACATTGTGTGGAGTGCAATTTGTTTTAATTATCCATTGAGATTACAAATAGACAAATTTAAAATAAAATAAATAAAATCAAAAACCCTGTCACTCTCCCACCCCAATATTTTTGGTAAAAACAGTTTATAATAATCACAACCTCTGGGTACAATATCAAACACAATCTTTGTTTGTTTCTTTGTTTGTGTTTTAAATATGTCCAAACAAAATCCTCATGTAAAATGTCAATCAATATCCTCATTAGCGTTGTGAACTTGTTATTAACACACACACACACACACACACACAATAAGGGTACCAGGTAAGGCGGGTACATGGCACAAGATACAAACCTAAAAAGTATTTAAAATGAGAGGCACGCACAGTGTAAGAATAAAACAAAATTCATTTTAGATGCCCAAGGCAAGAAAACAGCAAGACTTAAGAAAAGAGTGAGGCACTAAGAAAAGAGGGCACAAGCAGGAAGACTGAAACCGCAAAAGAAAGTGAAACAGAACTCAGCAAGGAGAAGGCAGAGTGTGGAAAGAGAACTACACCAAAAACCACAAGCAAGGAGGACAAGTTGGGTTCCACTACATTGGCCAGGTATGTCTTTTTTGCCTAAGGTGAAAATGATAATATATCCTATCCGGTTGAAGAAATTTAAATGTCAGTAGCTGTGTATGTCAAAACAAGCAAGTGTCACTCTCCAATGTGAAATGAAACCCTGACAGATGCCGAGAACAAGGGATGCATTATTAATAAAAAGTGGCAGAAACAGTTGCACTCGACATGTGCCATGCCAAACTGTCATGACAATATGGAATAATTGAGGTCACACTATGTGGCAGTGCTGGGGCGACATTCCCCCCACCCACCTTTCCACTTCACTGGCTGAGTAGACAAGCTCTAGTCTTATTAAATGATCATCATTAGCATTGCCCTTACATTTTCTACTCTGGGAACACGAAAAAAGAAAGACACTTGGACATATCCAAGTGATTCATCCGCATAATGTGCTTGATACATTTAGACATCTGTAGCTAGTGCATCCCAACTTTTCTATTCACTTAGTTCCATTGAATGAATGAATGAATGAATGAATGAATGAATGAATATCTATCTTTCTATCTATCTCAAAGCTCAAATTTATAAAAGTCAATACAACTTGTACAAAGTGTCTGCTGTATACAAGATAAACAAATATTAAATGGTGTTCAAATCAGCTCATAATTTCAACTGCTCCTCGAATAACTCTCATGGTTGAACAAACAAATGAAACAAGCAATAAATCACCTGCTGTGAATGTGTATAAAAAGGCAGTTTGAAAAGCTCAAAAACAGACCTAAACAGAACATTAAAAAAAAAAAAAAAAAAAAAAAAAATGCTTATCAAAACAACTTTAATATAAACCAAGCTGGCTTTGAAACAAAATGTAACACAAAAAAAACAAAAACCTGATTTCTAGACAACATACCAATTGTCATTATCTATCCAGCCCTTTTCCATATAAAAATGATCAAGAGATTTTTAAGAGGGTATTCAAAGGACTTTTTTTTTTTTTTTTTAATTATCGCTTTAATATATTGTTGCAGCATGCCGCAGCCAGATCATTTGTATATTACTACTGGGGGTTGTACAACTTGTAATATGCCTAATTAAACAAACCTACACAAAACTTAATGAAAAAGATTAACAAAAGCATTTTTGTTTCATGGCCTAAGGGATGAGGAACACACTAGCACATAAATGCAAGCTCCAGAATTTGATTCTTGGCCACTGCTGTTAGCACATTTTAAGCTCAAAGCAACTCAAGTCGTACAACATAAAGTATAGTACAACAACCCTACACTGAACAATTAATTATACTCCAAGTTAAATCCTTTCAACAAAACCTAAGATTCAATGCTTGAGTTTTACTATACGATACTAGGAAATCTTTGAGTCAGGAGGAGTGCAGGAAAAATGGAGAAGGGGGGTAAACAAGTTGTAGCTAGAGGGTATGAAGAAACATAAGGGATGGGAATGAATGAGTTAGGAGTCTTTCCAACACCATGAGCTGTGAGTGTAAACCCATATGCTGTAATGGCTACATACCGTTTATTGACTTTCACTGCTTCATCTGCATTCAAAATGATCTACAGTTAAAAATCAAGGACATCATGTAGCAAGGTTGTGCCAAGCATAGGCCTACACTGGTTTAGGCAAGAAAAAGACTGCCTCCCTGAAAGACATCACATATATTATTATCTCTCTGTCTTGGAATAATTTGACACATCCTCAAACAAGTGTGGTTTGTTTAGATGCTTAAGATTCATAACAAACATCTACCACAGCTTTAAAGGCACCATTCTTAGAGGCTAAACTACGCCATTAAAGCACACTGTGGACAATGACACATTATGCTTCTCATCTGTTGTTTTCATTTGGCCAAATGAGTGGTCATACACCTATCATGTCCACTTATCATCAGAGTGGTATTTCGCTGTAAATCTAACATCTCAAGTCATACAGGGTAACATGGCTGGCATGGATGAGTCCAGTGAAGTGGAAAAGTCATTTTGAAGCAAATCAGAGATGCTTCATGAGTGTCTTGAACCTTAAAATAAACTGAACATGTTGTGGATGGACAACGAGTGCAAACCATGACTGCAATTCTTGAGGCTAGAATAAGAGAAAATGACATTCAAACTTAGTTGACCCACAACTGCTAATTTTGTCAATGTCCAATGAAAACAAATTTTGAGGCAAACCTGATCTGCAATCAAATAATTTTATAAGCATTCACTGGTATGGTGCTTTTATGCTCTGAGCGCCCCGTGCGGAGTTGGACATCACATCATCTGGGGGCACGCCATAACATTTGTGACACCCTAGCCGGTCATGCAGTTTTGTAATCTGATGCTTTGCGCTAGGGCTGCACGATTAATCATTAGAAAACCGCGATCTCGATTCATACTTATGTGCGATCTCATTTCCAAAAGACAACGACGAAAAAAGAAAGAAAAAGAAAAAGAAAAAAAGACGACTGTACCGCATTTTGATCCGGGACGTACTCTGCATGAAAACAAGCGCTCACTCTTCCTGCTCAACAAATGACAAAGGCGGAGCCTTATACCACGTGATACAGAAGCTGTGCCGTGTGATGCTAAAATTAGCAGGGAAAAAACAACTGAGAACATGTCAGGGATGACGAGAAAGTGACAGGAGAAAATCCGTTCCGGTCAACCACCCAAACATCAATAACGGGAACCTTATACAGCGCTTCCCTATACACGTCGAACTCCCGCAGGCACAAAGAAATTACGGAGGCTATTTTTCTATTATAGCATTACCTGCTCTATACACGCAGTGTTGAGCAAAGGTGGAGACAGAATTTCAAGCAGTACAACATTTTGCGGCAACAACAAAACGTGAGACATTTGTTGTTTTTATGTTTATTTATTGTTTTTATGTTCAGTCTCAACTGTTACGAAGTTGATGTGCAGTTAATAAGTGCAATAAATATTTATACTGGAAAAGAAAATCGTGAGAGAATCGTGATCTCAATTCCAAGCCAAAAAAAAAAAAAAAGAAAAAAAAAATCGTGATTCTCATTTTATGCAAAATCGTGCAGCCCTACTTTGCGCCGTGGCCACCACAGCTGGGTCGAACAGTGTACCCTCGTGTCGGTTTTTACCGCCACTTTAATGATATGCCAGTGCAGCATCTCAGAGATCTCTCTCTCTCTATCTATATTTGTTTGTTGTTTTTTTGTTTTGTTTTTGGGACAAAACAAAATCCAACAAATGGGAGCAGATTTGCATCTACATACAAAACATGTCACATTAATCCAGTGATAAGACATCAGCACTTGTGGAAAATTTTTCCTTTTGAAGGATAAAAAACAGTTTTTGCCATTAAGTCATCTTTTTTTTTTTTTTTTTAATATTAGATACTTCCCCAAAGGCAAGTGAACTCTAAAAAAGGTTGTGCTCTTGGTCTTTATAGGTCCACTGAATCCTTAAAATTCTAAACAGATTTCACAGGCACGGCATGCAGGGCCAAGGCCAGGAATAAATATATTACTTTTTGTTACAGACAGAATAGTAATTTTAGCATTTAATAAATCAGCAGGCTCAGTTCTGACATCCAGCAATGGTGGGTGAAGTAACTGCTGGTAATGGCTGAAAAATCAACTTCTCAACTTTGAGGCAAGCAACTAAAGCAGCTACCAATGAGAGCACAGGATACAGTAGATTGACATGACAAGGTAGTAAATATATTAGGGGGTCACCAAGGCAACTTGGAGCTTGGAATGTCCACTAATGACCAACCATCAGTGACCAAGAAATGACCATCAAACAAATAGTTTCCTGTGTGGACTGGGCTTAATTGTCTCTAGCTTGGTCATTATGCTCTGCAATATTTAGTATTGTAATTTTTCTCATCTTTTCTATATGTGTATAGACTTTCCTAAGTCTTTTCTTTCCGCTGAATTTCAGAAACAAACTAGTACTTCAGTTTAAAAAGTTGTTCACAACAAGAAATATTGAGTAAGACCACATTTCGCAATTTAGTTTATATATTGAGTACTATGGGCAGCACGGTGGCATGGTGGTTAGCACTGTTGATATTGAGTACTATACTTTATGGCATTAAGCAAGGTCAAGGATTAGCTATGTAATCACTTACATAATCGAATTAATTGTCACTGACAGTTATGTGTTGGTATTGGTGTGCCTGCAAGTGGAACAGATTATGTAAAGACTCGCATATTACACTCACATAAAGTCAAATGTTAAGAGTTTAACTCAATCCATGCCAGAATGAATTGTGTTTGTAGTCCGTTGCACAACCTTTGACCTTAGAAAATTGTTCTGCCTACAATAAAGAAGATGGGACGAGATAACATGACAAGAAAACAAAACTGAAAAGAGACTTACATTGCCCATATACTCAGACAGAAGGTCCTGGAGAGCCTGGCGCACAGAATTGCATTCGGCCACAATGCGCTCCCTGCGGTCATCACGTGTGCATGAAGAGTCAGCCATGAGGGCAGCACCACTGATGATGCTCTCAAGGCGCTCCTCCAGGGAAGGGCGGAAGCGCTCCTCGCTGAACGCCAGGGGGTCCACAATGATTTGTTTCTGTAAAGAAAGGGTCAGAGGGAAAATTACACAGGGAGAAAAAAAAAAAAAAAAAATGCACAATCATGGTACACTGATCTCTCCTTCACAAAGCCCAGAGTAACAAGAAAGGAAATGACTGAACTGACTGACTCTGAGGTGAGGTGGAAAACCAGAAGGGAGGAAAGTGCCATGTTGTCTTTTTTTTTTTCGTCTCTGTACACCCTGAACAACAACAACAACTTCCTTTTTTAGCGCCTTTCAAAGGCAGTGTTACAAAGTGCTTTCCACATGGCAAAGAATAAAACAGATGTGTCCAACCAGTAAAGTTCATGGAATGTGTGTAGTGATTAAATTCCTCTATCTACACCAATTTACGCCAGTATTCCCCACAATGCCAAATTCTATCCCGACTTTATGGCTTGAATAACGGCCACAAAAGTGTTTTTGCAGAACATTATGAGCCAATAATATTTTTATGTTAAGCTCTTATATCTGGCTGAAGCCTGTTGAGTGATTTTTGATTTACACCTGACACAAGTTCACCTTAGTGGTCCCTGTTAAGGTGTTTACAGTTCAAAAAAAGGAAACTGGTCAAACATTTAAAGTACTAAACCTTGGGGTAAAGAAGGATGCAGTCTCCAATTGAACAAATACAAACCAGCGAGTATATACAAAGCTGCATATACTCGCTGAGCAAAATTCAAATCTCTTCATCACGACCCACTCTATAAGACGCTGAAATAAATTAATGTAAACTGAAAACAGTAGTTTCCAGCAGTAATACAATAAGAGGCCTGGTGTGACTGAGGCTTTTTATAGAGCTTGTCTGGAACTGTTGTTATCTGAGTGTATCCAGAAATTGTAATGAGACTGGCAATTCTAAGATTTTTGGCAACGGGCAGTTATTTGTAAAATGGTCTGTAGTCCATGAAAGCATGGCTAAGTTTTTGGGGGTTTTTTCTTCACTGACAGTCCACCCTCCTGCATTGTCTCTCAAACTCAAAGATGGTTTATTTTTGTTGTGGTGGAAGGGCAGCAGTATCAAAGGTAACGTTAAAGCCACTAAAGGCAAAACCCTGTATTAAACTTCAGAAATTGTAAAACAAATCTTCAGGGTTAATTGATTATCCGGGACAAAGTGAAAGTAACTTTTGCTGTCAATTTAAATACACTGCTTCAAGTTAAGCAGGTAATAATGATAAAGTCTAATATACATTCTCTTTCTCTCTCCCCAAAGCAACATGTCCTGGTTTAAAATGGTCCTACCACAAATGGTGAAGAAAATAAATTCTCAGAAAAGGCCACACTTCACATAGTTAACACACTCTGCTAAAAAGCCATTAGGTTCCCACACAGAAAAATAAAATGGCTTATATATAAAAAAAATAAACACAAAATTAATTTAGGGATAAAGAATTTAAGAAAATAAGGCCCTGGCAAGGAAAATGGTTTAAATGGTGTAATTTAAGGCATTTAAAACAGGCTGAGCCTCCACTGTACAGTTTGACCCTGGGGCGGATATACCTTTTGCAGGTTCTTCATGGGAAAACCAAGTTACAAAATGTAACCCAAATGTTGTTTCTAGTGTAATAAAAACAGTAACAGTAGAGTTTGTGATTGAGAACCCCATTAATTTATTAGCTAAAGAATTTAATACAGTAGCAGATGAACCTGAACACATGGTGACGACTTAAACCTTAGTAAGCTTGAGAACTGCTGCAAGGTGCCTTGTTTTGAGTATTTTCTCTCCTTTCAAGTTCAAACCATGCAGCAACCATTTGTGCATTACTGAAGGGAGCATAGTCATCCTGGAAGAAATCACTTTCATCATAGTTTAAATGCTCCTCCAGTTAATTTTGTTTAGGCACTGCTCGTTTTTCTTAATTTAAGCTTGATTATGTTCAAGTAAGGTTTCAAGTTTTTGTTTTTTGGTTTTTTTTTTTTTTTAAATCAAACAGCAGTTGAAAAACAGTTTCCAGCTGTTTTAGGCATGTGCCCTGCTTGCCCAAAAATATCTCAGAAAAGGGTGTGGCAAAGAAAGTTCCTTGACAAAGAAGAAGGAAAACAAAAACTGCTGTGATATGTGCCTATAGACCAATTTCCACAGGCTGTATTTTTTTGCCGTCTCAGTATATATTTTATATACAAGTCCAATGAACGTCAGCACTTACAAAGTCCTTAGTGCAAAAAGGCCGTCAGCATAGGGATTTCTTTTTCCCCTCCTCACTGTGCTCACAGCGTTCTTTGTTATAAATAGTTCAATTTTTGAAACACTGCTGCCCTCAACAATGTCACTTGCCTCTCAACCAAAGTCAAGAAGGTTTACAATATTAACACTGTAAATATTGATGAAGGACTGAACTCAAGAAGTAACCAAAAACAGGACACCATCGATACTTCCAGCGCAAAAAAGACAAACAAAAAATATATATATTTTCTTTTTAATTAAATCAGATATTCTTCAGGGGTCTCCATACTTTTCCATGCAACTGTACAACTTTCTTTTCTTTCAAGTATTAGTTGGGTAGTATTTATCGCTCATCTCAGTCTAAGAGGTGCTCCAGCAACCCACACTTTTTTCCATATATCTGTAGGACAAGGGAGCCAACTTAAACGTTTCACTTCACACGGGTAAATCTGCTGAGAAAGGCTGCTGGTGGTGACTGCGGAGGGTTAAGGTATCAATACAACGTTTGTGACAGTCTAAGACAGCCAACTTACTCGGGGAGAAATGAACTCTGCAATACTGCTGCAGATGCCCTATTGCTGAAAAATATTCAACAATTCAGCTGTTACAATCGTGGTTTATTAGGCAGCCCGCCCTCTATCACTGCCACCTCCAGCCCCCCTCCGTTATGTCTCATCTGACCTCCTCTGCTTGCGTGTCATATCACCATGGCAACAGGCACACGAGAGAGACATGGAGGAGGAAAAAAAAGAGAGAGGGAGAGAGATGGCGGGGGTTGACTCATTTGCTAATTTTGCCTTGCACTTGAAAGTGGGCACCACAACTAGGTATTCTGGAAAAGGCCTGCATTCCAGTTTATTTAGAGTGTGTGTAATTACCTGTAAAATAATCACTGATGCAACAGATACAAGGGCTTTTTTTTGTCACCTGATCAATATTGATTAATCACTCAGAAATGATGCCGTTAGGCAGAAAAGCTTTCATACTAATGATCTTTTTATTCTAGAGTGAAAAAAAATATTTTAAACACAAAAAAAAGGGCTTGACGCAAGCCAACTATGATATCATCAAACTCTTTTCTTTCAGCCATCAGCCTACCCTTGCCCTAAAAATACACATTTGTTCAATGCACAAACGGCATTGTGTTATATTCCCAAGTGGGACTACTTTGAGAAGTAATGCTTAGTTCATGAAGGACACTCAAAGAAGACGGTCTTACATAACACATGTACTACCTTAAGTATAGTTTTAGTCAAGCGTTTTGTTTTTTTCTCCTATTCTAGCGGGTACTGAATCAAACGGAGAGCATCTTGCCTTTTGGCTTATTGAGTCCACCACCTCCAAAAAAGAAAAGCAACAAATCCTTTAAACATTGGAATTCTCAGGCACCCTAACCGTGACAAAATTTGAAAGCCTTTAATGGTTTTGTCCAGGGGTCATCTAATACATCAAGACACTAGCAGTAATATAGAAATCAGGGAATAGAATGCCGCTGAATTTTGGCGGCCTACAGTCATGGCAGGCGAAATAAGCATTAACAACCAAGTGAGTAGATCCTGAGTTATTTCTCTCAACTTTCAGGTGAGTATTTCAAACAACTACCCTTCAACAGGAGTGAAGGGTAGTGCTGACATATGAGGGTGAAGTAAATACATTAGAGTGTTACCTAGTAGCGTTAGCAACTGCCTGTGACCAATTCGCTAGTTATAGGACCCAAAACAAGATAAATAAACAGCAAAAAGACTAAAAACTGTAACAAAACCACTTAAGGGCCTTCCGAAACCAATTCTTCACTAAAATACAAAATGTATCACATCACACATAAGATTGCACACACGCACAAAAAGCTAAATAAATAAAAACCTGATTATTAGCCTGCAGAGTGTGGTTGACATTAGCAGGCGCCTTCTTTTCCCCACACGTTAGTGTAGGTTCACATTTCTCCACTAACAACCACACCAGATTACACCCTACATAGAGCCATTCATTTTCTATATCAAAGTTCTGAAACATGCTGGTTCACATGTCTGTCTTTCAGGTTTCTCGTTTACATCTCCCCTGAGAGAAAGTGCACAAGGGGGGCACTGCAGCCTGGTGCATGGCATAAGATCTCAGAAACAACAATTAACTGGTGTTATACATTAAAAGTAAAATAAATCAAAAAAAGGTTGTTTAACCAAAGATGTCCATCTTTGTTGGTACAAATCTTTTAACTGTCAAATTGACTACTAATTTCAGAGAGATACAAATAAGTATCTCCCAGCTCTAGATGAAATAAATAGGTGCTTTGGCCATTACCAAATAATTTTTAGAAAACAAATTTTGTTTAGCAAATTCAGTTAACTCGAGTTTCATTTACTGAGGAAAAAGCACTGCTTTCTTTTACTAATGGCAACACAGACTCATTACCTTTGCATGCAGATCTTGCTTACGCGCAGTCACCCTTCCCACGGGTCACATTCTAGGCCGGGAATAACTGTGCAAGCAACTCCCAAACCTCCCATGTCAACCAGCAGAAATACCATGGTCTGCAATAACTATGAGTAATTAAACAATGCATCATACAGCCACTGGCTAATAAAACATGAGCATGCGAATTGCATCAATCACACGAATACACAGTGTCTCAGTATGAGCAACACATCAAGACACTGCTACTTGCGAAATGACTTAATAACCAATACAAGATGAATAATTCATTGAGCAAAAGAGGACACAACAGAAACCTGTACTTCTGTGGAGCTTAATTTGTCTCGTGGATTTGTTGAATGTCTTTGGACTTTATCTTAACATGAAAAATCTCTTGTAAACAATAAGTTACTTTGCAAGTGTGACAGAATAAGTGGCAATGGAAGAGAAATCAGGTTAATCTTCTCTGCATTTATCACCCCAGGCTGCATTAAGTTGATTAGCTTTGTGTTTTCCAGCTGTTATCCTGATGTTGTTTCCTATAAATATTATGAGTACATTATCACACGTTTTATATACCTTTCAAGTTCATTTTTCTTAAGCAATACATTTTGTAAAACCTGACCCATCACACATCCTCATCACAGGTAAAAAAAAAAAAAAAAAAAAACTTTTCCATTTTATGCGACAATAATGTGAAGCTCTAAGACTCATGTTACTTTAGTCATTTTTAAAAGCATATGGCAGTTATACTTTTACTTTCGTGGTTAAATTTGACTGATGCTGTGTCACTACCTCTGCACTGTAATGTTGCTGTTGGCAACTTGTTTCAATAAATACGCACTTCAGATTAGGCAGTGCGTCATCAGTGACAGTAGCTCATTGGAAAAGGACAGAAGATGACCTTTATTTTCTTTGCTCTACATGTTGATGCCTGCAAACTGCAATAACTGATTTATTTTATTTTATTATTTATGTCATATATCGTCAGAAATTTAGCACATTTCCATTGAATGTTGTGATACAGCTTTGAGGCTATATCTCCACCCCCTCTCCGCCCCCCTCCTTATGATGCGTTCATAAAGACGGACTAATCTATGTCCTTCAAAGAATGGAGTAGTAGTGAGTCAAGCATGTGCCTTAAAGCCATGTCCCAAGTTTGTCCATGTACCTCACTAACTTTGGGGGGTTTTCGTCATTTCATGAGTCAGTTTGGTTAGCTCTATATACTAGCATTCTGACCCAAGTCTAATGTTTCGTCCTAGTCAGGCCTTTGTTGTTAGACTTAGGAAAAATGTCATTTTAAATGTCATGCTTTTCTAGATTAAGCAGATACCTGGAAGTGTGACAAGTCAGGTTGTGACTTGTAAGCCACTCATTTGACTTACATCAAAATTGTTGAGGGCATCGGCAAGCTCTCCACCCCCTCCTGACTGACTGAGTGCTGAATCTCCGGTGGGAGTGGCCTGGGCAGCATTGGAGATGCCGGACACTGCAGACTGCAGCTGCTTGTAGATCAGGTCACGGTTGGCCTTGTATGCTGCCACGTCAGGATGCTGCAGGCAGGCACGGGATGCTGTGTACAGCAATGGGATGTTCCTCTGTAGCACCCCACGGGCAGCAGCCATTTGGTCCTTGTGCTGAACGTCCTTTAGTTCCTAGAATTAAGAATTAAAAAAATTTTTAAAAAAAAGATCAGAAAAAAATGATAAAAATGTTCAACTTTGAGGAGGAACAGCTATGGGAGGTAGTGTGGTAATATACTTTATATTCAAAATGGACTTGTCATGCCCTTACAAAGACACCAAGTGTAGCAGTTTATTGTAGATGACCCAGATTTTTTTCCGTCCCTTGCAGAAAATACAGTCATAATCAGGTCAATATAAAGTGCCTTTGCGATTTAATACATCACTATTCAGACCATAGCATTGTACTCTAGTTACAGATTCACAGGAGGAGGAGAGGAGATAGCGATCACTACCCCATTGTAGATTTATTATACATTTACAACGAAAAAAAAACAAAACAACTAGCTTACATACACCAACTACTTCAGCTCCAACTGGACTACTCCCAAGGATTTTATCTCTACTACTCGTTTGCAATTAAGCCCTATTACTTCCTGATTTCACTCTTGTTAAACATTTCCATCCACACCCAAATGTTGTAGTTAAAAAAGTAATTTTCTCTCAAAACTATTATCAGTTAGATGACTCGATGGCCAAGAAGGAGAACATACTACTGATCACCAATTCCCAAAGCAGTGAGTCCACTATTCAAATTCCAGCACGCTGGGACATTGGCAAAAGGTCACAACCCACTTCCTCTCCTCCATCTCCATCAGCAAAGTCACATAAATGTCCAAAAGCAAGTTTCAACACATTACACCATTAAATAAAAAAAAATAAAAAAAATGTTATAGTATGATGTGCTAAGTAGCTTAAGATAATAAATGTCGGAGGGCAATTGACATTTTGGTCTGTTTGACCTTCATTTTCAATTGCAAACAAGGTTTCACTTTTATATTATATTCACAGCCCTATGACAGCTGGAATAGACTCTAGTGACTCTGAACTGAGTAATGCTGGGCAGACACTGTGCGATTTTTGGCCCATTTTGAGCCGATTTTTGAGTCGTTCGACCGTTTTGGCGATCGGCCCGATTTTGGCCTTCATCGTGCGTCATGCATCGTGTAGTATACGTGGGGTAACGAGAAGCGATTGACACCTCACAACCAGCTCCCGATCATCAATCGCTTGGTCGTGAGGGTGTCACCGCAGTTTCTCACACTGCGCACGCGCAAACACAAATGTCAGCGAAAAAGACGGCGCAGCACGGCAGTGCAGCGTGTGATCTGGAAACAAGCGATGGAGGTACAACTTGTAGAACTATGGAAAGCTCATCCGAGCCTTTTCGATGTGGCCTCACAAAATTATCACGACCACAACAACCGTGAAAATAGTTGGATCTACACTGCTGCTCAATCACAGCTGCCTGATCAATGTTTTTCATTAGCAATTTAACAAAGTTGATGATGGTGGTGTGCGTGTCTGTGTGAGTGAAAGACAGAGAGGGAGAACGAGCGACAGAATTTCTGTTATAACCTTCATTTTATGGAGGCACAGTGTGAGCACTCGGGTCGCATCAGAGCATCGGGTCGTATAGTGTGAGACCCTGCATCATGACCTATGAACTTCTAACCCCTGCGAGTCAATCGTACAGTTTGAGCAGGAGCTCAATCGCGCGACTGGAAAAAAAAAAAAAAGGAAAAAAAAAATAAAATAAAAAATCAGTGTCTGCCCAGCTTTAGTGGAATAAAATTGATGGATGAATGATTTGGGAGTGTACAATATTTGTGTAGATTTTAGCATCATTTTATTGATGCTAAAATCTAAAGTTTTGATTTTGGAGACAAGCTAGTAACCGATTTATTAAAAAAAAAAAAAAAAAAAAAGCCCATTATAATCATATATAGCTATATAGCCCAGCTATAATCATTTTAAAAACACAAATCACTCCGATACTTGTATACTAATTAGAAGGCTGAATTTAATGTAAATTTTGGGACATGTTTCTTTCTCACTCAAGACTTTTATAGTCACTTGTCACTGTGCTGTTTGGAGCACGTTTTTGGTTACAAGTACTGAAGTCACTCAAAAAATTTCCAACCGTGTTCAAGCTATAATACAGATTCTGTAACTCTGCTCCTGTCTATCACTTTTTTCAATTACCTGCTGTCTCTTGGCAGCCATGGCATTCAGCTTGTCCACTTCTGGTTTCAAGGCCTTGTATTGGATTCCCAAATCCTGTTCTGTACCTGCGTTGCGCACTTTGGCCAGACTGTCCTCCACCTGAGCCACACAGATAGAAAGAGTTGCTGCAATACTGAAGACAGTAATTGAAACACAAGCAGTACTTGACTGAATTAGCAGTTTGCACAACATTAAGTGTTAACTTAGATTAGTAATGTCTATGCTTGCTTTTAAAATTCAAGTATGAGTTAGGATTGATCAATTAAGACATCAAGCTGTTCCCAAAAGTTTGAGAGAATGCAAGATTTCAATTTGCACTTGAATGAAGAGGTTGAGGCAATTACTGACAAATAGAAATATTAAATCAAACTGATTCTACCAACTCTGCATTCACTTCATTGTTAGTGACACTTTAATTAGAATTATCAATGTATGTTATGCATGAGAATTCAACATCTCACCAGTTTAAGTTGCACGAGAAGTTTGTAGACATCAGACATGTCTGCCAGCACCAACAAATGCGTAACTGCTGACAGGAGGGCCCTGGCTGCACGAACCATATTGCCTCTCTTCATAGATGAACAGGGGTCTTCTGCAAATTCTCCAGAGGCCTGACGCATTGACTCACCTTCAGGTAGAGAAACAAAGCACAAAAAAAAAAAAAAAAAAAATCAGCTCCATATCCAAGATTTAAACAGAAACCTTACATGAGAAACCTGTTCAAAACATTTTTACAAGCATTTGTCCAAAAGCAACCATTTTAAACCATTATGACCTTTTCTTTCTGAACCCCCAGGCATCTGTGACTGGGAAAGAGTTTTCACATCTTTCACAGTAACAAAAAGAAAAATAAATAAAAGAAAACATGCTACTGAGCTGTTAACATTGATATCACATTTATTATGGGAAAAATAGTGAGTATTATTTGGGACAATATTTTATTTTATTTATTTATATTTGTGCTTAAAATGTAGATACTTTTAAATATAATTCTATTGAGAATTGTAAAGTTACATGACAAAAATATTTTTTTAAAAATGAAATGGACAACAGCAGCTCATCCAGTGAGGAGTAAGGCCCTGACTAGTGATTATAAAGTCTGTCTCGCATGGGCAACTGCCAAGTCTCTACCGGCCTGTATTTACTGCAGAATGTCTGCAGGTGCAGAAGGGTGCAAAGGGAGCCACAGAAAGCAGCGGACTAGTGAGCCCCGTGAGACTTGGACAACAACCATACGGTGAATGACAGAGAGACGAAGCCAACAGCCAACTGTCATCTGCTACTGCAAGCAGACTAGGCGAGAGACCCTGAGCAATCCAGAGAAAAGACAGCTGTAGACAACTGATAATCCTTCCAAGGATTGAACTACATAAATGTCCCGAGTTCTGCTTCCTCTAAATGGATACTGTTGACCGAAGGTTCTCCTTTAGTCAGCAGATGAGCTGAACCTTTTAGGAAGGGGGAAAAAAAAGTGCACCACTGTGTTTAAAACAAGGACAGTGTAGCATCCAGTCGAATTGAGAAGGCCAGAACTGATGGTTGTTGAATGACCTTTATTATTCCTTGCCGTGTATCAGTCAACGAACCAATGTAAGAGCTAAACAAACAAACACCATATTATTCATGTAACACCATCTTAATCGCTCATTACGCTGGTCTAACGTTTTTTATTAAACTATATAATACATATTATGGATTTCAGATTGCTCAAATTAAATCATATACATTACAAACCTTGTTCCCCTGTCGACTGTAGCTAGAACCAAAATAAAAGCACAAACGTTATATTACGTGAATATGAGCTAGCTTTACATATCCGCCGTTACAGACAGCATAGCAAAAATGAAAACAGAAGAATAACCACTGTATACCAATTATTTTGTTTTCATAAAATGCCAGAAGCCCATATGACAACCAAGATGAAAATCTGATTACTTGCCCAGCTCTACCTGGCACATGCCTCATGAAGGCAGTGATTTAGAGATATGAGACACACATTCGTACACAGCAAGCCATGTATCACAAAATCTGCATAAAATGCTTTTCAGTGGGACTTCCAGTTGAGCTTTGATGGAGTAGGAAGCAAGTCTGGGAGCTCGCGCCAATTTTGATTAAATTGTTATTTATTCGCGCGTTTTGGCCATATTTCCAGTCCTGTTTTGGTTTGTGGATTGTCTTGTTGAGAAGTTTTACTCGGGCCGGCGTAAAATGGCAGCAAAAAAAAAAAAAAAAAAAAAAAAAAAGTTAAAACCCGCAGTACTATTCAAACACAACTGAGGCCTAGTTTGCAAACCGCGACCACACCCTCGAGTGAGCCGTCGTCTCCTGCAAAGCCCCCCCCCCCCCCCCCACATGTCAAGCTAATCCTGATATTGAGGCTCTCAAGGTCGAGTTGCTGGCTTCACTGAGGAAAGATATCGCCGACATCTTTAAAAAGGAACTTCAGGATACTCTTGGTGATGCTTTGTCTACCATTAAGTTCGACCTGCAGGCGGTGAAGACGCAGCTGGCGATCGATAAAGCTGCCAATGGAGGTACTGGTCTGTCACACACGGACCAGTACCTCCTGTTCAACTCCCATCACCCTCTGGAACACAAACTTGGAGTAATTAGGACCCTACACCACCGGGCAGAACATGTTCCCTCTAAGCCTGAAGAAAAAAAAGAAGGAACACACGTGTAAAGGAAGCACTTAAAACATGCGGCTATCCTAAATGGGCGTTCTAAAAGTCAGCAAAGAGGCACAGAAAAGAAGATCAGACACCAGTGAGGGAGGATAAGAAGGACAGATGCAACAACATTGTCATCCCCTATGTAGCCGGTGTATCAGAGAAACACAGGAGAGTTTTCTCCAAGCACGACATCCCAGTGTATTTCAGACCCAGCAACACGCTCAGACAAAAACTGGTTCACTCGAAAGACAAAACGCCAAAACACAGACTTAACAATGTGGTGTATGCTGTACAGTGCAGCGAGGAATGCCCAGACCTCTACATTGGAGAGACCAAACAGCCACTTCACAAGCACATGGCACAACACAGAAGAGCCACCTCCACAGGACAAGACTCAGCAGTCCATCTGCATCTTAAGGACAAAGGACACTCTTTCGAGGATGCCAATGTTCACATTTTGGACAGAGAGGACAGATGGTTTGAAAGAGGAGTGAAAGAAGCCATCTATGTCCACTGTGAGCGACCATCTTTGAACAGAGGCGGTGGTTTACGACACCAACTCTCTGCCATCTATAATCCAGTTTTGAGATCCCTTCCCAGACGCCTTAACGCCCACTCACATCCTGGGCCATCTGATCTCAGGAATTCGCATGATAAGGTGGGGCCAGGTTTCACCATGAACTCACCTGAAACTCTGGCTGATTGGGACCCACGCCCAGTTTCACACCTTGGCTCAGGGGATTAGAGGATCATCAGGGGGTCCTTTTGTCCCTCTGTGGGGGGTCACTCCCACTAGGTTTATATCTGGGACTCTCCACCATTTGACCTTAGAACTGAAGAAGCTTCTCGGATGAGAGGTGAAACGTCTTCAAGCAACTTAAAGAAGTCCAGACACTTTTCTTTGCAAGCTCCTTTGACTACGATGACCTGGATGACTGAGAATCTTCACAGACGTTTTTCTCTCAGGTCCACCAGTCTTATTCCAGGATTGATTTTTTTTTCCATCGACAGAACTCTTAATTCATGTGTTAATTCTTCTGACTATTCTGGTATTGTAATATCTGATCATTCTCCTCTGCTATTGGATGTTCAGCTTTCTACCCATAAACATAGTCCTCCACTTTGGAGATTTAGCTCTCTCCTTCTGGTGGATAAAGAATTTTGTGAATTTCAAGCTCTATTGAGGAGTTCTTGTCCTTCAATCAGGATGATTCTGTTTCATATTCTCTGCTATGGGAGACTCTTAAATGCTACCTGAGAGGTCAAATTATTTCTTACTCTGGCCGTGCTAATAAAAAGATTAATGCCAGGCTTAAAGAACTTATAGCTGCAATTAGTAACCTTGATCAAAGTTATACACTGAACCCTTCTCCAGAATTACTGAAGCAGCGCCTTGATTTGCAAGCAGAATTTGATCTTATGTCAACCAAAGAGGCTGAGCACTTATTACTACGCAGTCGTGGCTCATATTACGAATATGGTTACAAGGCTAGTCGCTTGTTGGCACATCAGTTACGACGTCAGGCCTCCTCGCCTGGTTGCCCCTTGTCTCCCTTACTCTTTTTGCCATTGCCATCGAGCCTCTGTCTATTACACTGAGATCTTCTTCTGTATTCAGGGGAATCATCCGTAATGGAATTACACATAAAGTATCATTGTATGCGGATGACTTGTTATTATATATGACTGACCCTGCATGCTCCATCCCTGCTGTTTTAAGTATTCTGGAGAACTTCCGTTCGTTTTCAGGTTATAAATTAAATTTGGGGAAAAGTGAGTGTTTTCCTGTTAATACGGCAGCACGTCAACTTCAACAGTCCGATCTAACCTTTCGTCTCAGTCCATCTGGGTTTAAGTACTTAGGGATTAACGTGACTCACTCTTTAGCTGGCCCTAAATCAGCAAATTTGTCTCCTCTTATATCAAGGATCACATCTGATATTCAAAGATGAGGTAATCTCCCCCTTTCTTTAATCGGTAAGATTAATGTTGTTAAAATGAACATCTTACCAAAATTTTTTATTTCAGTCAATTCCCTTATTTTTGCCAAAACATTTTTTTGTTTCACTGGACAAGATTATTTGTTCTTTCATTTGGGGAGGGAAGCCACCTAGGGTCTCTAAAACTTTGCTGCAGCGATGCAGATTTAGTGGAGGACTTGCATTACCTAATTTTTTAGCCTACTACTGGGCCGCTCAAATCCATAAACTTTGCTACTGGCTAAAATCTTCTGGTTCCTCGTGGTGTAAATTGGAGCTATCGTCACGTAAGGGCTCTTCTTTACCGGCTTTGCTCTATTCCTCTTTACCCGTAAAACCCTCTGTACACTGATAATCAGGTGGTTCTTAACACACTCAAAATCTAGTTTCAGTTTAGACATCACTTTAATTTTGTAATGCCGTCTTCCTCGGGTCCTCTAAGCGACAACCATTTGTTTCCCCCTTCACTTTTGGACTCGACATTCTCAGTGTGGTGTGACAAGGGTATAAAACAGGTCAAACATTTATATGTGGATGGTGTTTTCGATAGTTTTCCCAACTTGTCTTCTCGTTATAATCTCCCTGTTACCCATTTGTTTCGCTATTTTCAAATTCGAAATTTTGTTGCCAAGTGTTTCCCAAATTTCCCGTCTTTACCTCCAGAACAGCAGTGGGAAACTACGTTATCATTTATTCCTCATCACAGAGGAACCATTTCGAAACTATGATGCTATTCTGTCTTTTAGCAACCACTCTAATGTTAAGCTTAAGTGTACATGGGAAGGAGAACTAGGAATTCGAATACATGAGTCTTGGGAACAGGCTATAGCGAGGGTACGATCTTCCACGTCCTGTGCTCGTCTTGGACTCATTCAATTTAAGGTCATACACAGGGTGCATTTCTTTAAGTCTAGACTTTCTGAATTGTATCCAGAAGTGGAAAATAAATGTGATAAATGCCATGGTTCTCCTCGTCACCTTAGCCACATGTTTTTTCTGTGTCCTGAGCTACAAGGTTTCTGGACAGGGGATTTTGCTATTATGTCAACTGTTCTTGGGGTAACTCTTCATCCTTGTCCTCCGATTGCTGTATTTGGGATTCCTGTTCGCTCACTTACACTTGATTCCACACAAGAGGATATTATAGCCTTCACATGCCTATTAGCGAGACGTCTAATATTGTTGCATTGGAAGTCTGTTAAGTATCCTACTATTTCCCGGTTGCTTACCATTTCCCGGTGGCTTAAAGATTTTTTTTTTTTTTAAACTTGAAAAAATTAAATACACGTTGAGAGGTTGCACAGCCAAATTTTTTCACAAGTGGCAACCCATTATGCTCTTATTTTGCTAGTCTAGAGGTGTTGCCTGTTTAAATCTACTTCTGTTACTGTTATATTCCTCTAATATGTTTGATGGTTGTGTTGATCTGTGTGGGACTGGGGGGGGGGGGGGGGGGGGGGGGGGTTGTTTTTTTTTCATATATATTAAGTTTATTTACTTAGGTTGATTGTATTTCGGTAACTGCAAGTACTGTTTTCTTTTTTCAATAAAAATATTTTCAAAAAAAATGCTTTTCAGTGCAATGAATCACTTTTTTGTGGTTCATTAAAAGACAAAAAAGAAGAGTAAAAACACAATCATTAATAGTAGTAGTTAGAGATGGCACGATACCACTTTTTTATGTCCGATACCGATACCGATATCATAAATTTGGATATCTGCCGATACCGATATGAATCCGATATAGTGTTTTTTAATCAACAAAACTGTTTTTTAAAATATCTTGCTGCATTTTGCAAGTCTGCAAGTTCATACTCAAGTTTAAAACAACAACTACACTAAAGCTATTCTGTTATACCTGTATACAAAAAAAATATTTCATAGTTCAGCAATACTGATCAATCTAATAAACTTAGACCTACACCATCCTCCCTATTCTGGTATTTTAAAGAGTACTTAGCGTAAATATTAAGCAACCTAACTAATAGGGTTCCAACTCCCAGCAACAACAAAAAGAAATAAATAAAAAATAAGGAACCACCCCTCACGCGCCACCTCATGATGCTTAATCGACGTAATCAACCTTAATTTGATGCAGTGTGAAAAAAAATGCACAGAAATCAATTATTTTTCAAGAAATATTAAATAGATTCAACATCTTTCTTCAACAAAATTGCAGACTGCACAGATGGTACCTTCCCAAAGTAAAAAGTACTATAGCTTACTAGGGTATATATATTAGACTTAATAGTCACTATATACAGTAATTGACTTCTATTCATTTTACATCAAATTAAAACTTTGGGTGTCAGATAATTATTTATTAAAAGCTCGACATTTTAAATGAGAATAAGAAAGAAAAGTATGTCTTTGTGCCCCCTTTTCCCTGTTCATGCCCTATCGGCCCCCCTGGCTAAACTTTGCTAGATCCGCCCCTGCACAGTTACCAGCGTCAGCTACGTAGAAAAAGATCCTGGTGTAGAAAGAAATATTAAATAAATTCTAACAACAGCTGATCAAGCTTAAACGTTCTGCTGTTGTTCAGCCGCTGGTTTCCTCTTTCTGGTGCAAAGTGGGCCAAAAACAAACAAGAGAAACGGACTCGCGACAGAAAAGCCGATCAGCTGATCATTTAAGCAGTTTCACGATTGAAGTAGCAGCCGGAGAGCGAGAGGCAGTCGCTTGTTAAGCTTAACGTGGGAATGCTTTACAAACATTCAGAGATGGACTTACACACTTGCTTTACTTCTCTCGGGGATAACTTTGTCGGAGATGAAATGCCAGGTTGCTAGCGAAGCTCCACATGCTATCCAGACCACCGACAGGTCCGGCATGCCACAGCTGCTCTATCACGTGATGCATACTGCTCCGACTGCTAACGTTCTGAGGTGAGTTACGGTGTGTTGCAAGTTTTGTGAGGTGCTTTCGTGATATTTAATGGATCGGATTACATTTTTTATTTTTCTCCGATATCCGATCCAGTAATTTAGGTCAGTATCGGACCGATACCGATACGTAATATCGGATCGGTCCATCTCTAGTAGTAGTTGCCTACAGGGAGTGACCAATGACTGAACACATTTTGTTTTTGAAATCTTCATCTGAGATATAGGCATTTGTCAGCGTTTCTGGTTATACATGGATACACACACACACACACACACACACACACAAAAAGGGAGGTCAAAACCACAACAAAAGGCTCGGTGTCTGCTCTGTCCAGCACCATGCTTTGTTCTACATTGGATGGGTTTGCACAGTTGACTGGGCACATAAATAAATTCTGTAGTCATGAACAAAGCAGGAAATCAGTAGTTTACTTCAGTGGAGACAAATTTAACCTCAAACTCTGAAAAAGACTGTAAAACCACCATCGTTGCCCCAGAAATGCGCAGCCACAAAAAGAAAAGAGAGAAAACCTGTTGTGTCTACCTTTCTAGCATGTGGTGCAGCTTTATAGAAACTGGAGAGGAGATATGACAAGCAGAATGAATAATTTTCTTTGGCCAGTGTGATGTGGAATAAAGATGAATGAAAATTAATTTAGCTGTTAATGTTTACCTTCAGTTATTAGGATCTTGCCAAACACTTCACATATCTCAACCTGATTATTTAGATAGCAGATCTATTTTTTTATTTTTTTTTGGGGGGGGGGGGGGGGCAGTGAAATATAGAAGTGCTAACACAGAAGCCATTTTCCTAGCTTGCCTGATGCATGCTGGAACTGACTGACTAGTTCTGAACAGTATCTATACTGTGGTGTACGTTATTGCATGGAAGCTTTCAAATTATTTACACAAAATGTAAATAAAGGCCATTATTACACTGTCACACATTTTACTATACAAGTGATTGTTTAACAAAAAAAACAATTCTAGGACAAAATCCTGCTTGAATTAAACCTAATGAATAAACCAAGAAAAAATTTTTTTAAAAGGCATCTTCCCCCAAACTGTCAAAATTTCATGTTAAATTTCCATTTTGACAGAAACATAAAGGCAGTTAAAATGACAAATTTTACTCACCGTCTTCTAAAATTTCACTGTTCAAAGAAATTAACAAACAAATAAGCAGAAATGGACAGATTTAACACTTTGGGATCCAACGTGTCCCTTCTAGCTTGTAAAGGAAGATAGAACGTTGGAAGCAAAGCAGCTTGGCTGCTGTGTTCACACTAGATCCACGCTGCCAAAATACTGCTTTGTGGTTTGTTCAGAGAACCAGTTTTAAAAAGTTTATATAAACACTACAACGTCAAACAGACAAGCAAATAGACTTCCTCCCAGAAATGATACATTTTTTACTGTATGTGGCAAATGTAGAAAGCTTCAGTCATTCAAAGGCGCGTGTATCTCAACGGACAACACTGCTGTGACCATCTGTGAGCCAGAAGTGGCTGTGGCTTTAGCAGCACCACATCAGCAGCAACTGTCATATCATCAACTGGCTTCAAAACAAATCTACAGTTACAATAACTCAGTCTCCAATATACCACCAACAGTCCAAAAGATTCATTAAATAATCCCTGCAGATCTAAAATAGAGCAATACTACAAATACCTAAGAAAAGTGAGTCATAAATAGGGATGGGTACTGGTATCCGGTTCTGACATAAACGGTAGTAACCAGACTGAAAAGCAGCGCACATTTCGGTGCTTTATTTCGGTGCTTTTTTTTTTCTCCCTGAGATGTCATACACTTTGAATTCTAGCCAATCATTTTACGTTTCCGAGGATAGTAGGCAGGTCCAGGTACATACGTTCTTTTAGAGCAGAGCTACAGATTAAAAATGCCCAAGGCCAAGCAGTCAAAAGTCTGGCTGTACTTCACAGCAAAATTTGCAAACTCAGCAGCCTGCAACAAGTGCTTTAAAGTGATACTGTGCAAAGGAGGTAAAACCTCAAATCCGATGAAACACCTGGCGATGCATAGCGTTTTTTTTAAAAGCCGAAAAATGCGCCGTATTTGATAGCTTGCTGCGAAACCTCACACCGAGCGCATCTACTGCGGGTGGGTTGCCTGTTATCGAACCCGGAGTTAGCAACATCCCCCAAAAACACGAAGAGGAGAGTCCTGGCCCCTAGCCCTGCCAGTGTAGCAGAAAAGATGACGGATGATGATGGCAGCAGCAGCCGTTCTTCTCTGTGTGAGTAGCTTAATGCTGTCCGTGTGTAATTTACGTTGAGTAGGCTAACCACGTTATTACATTAATGCATGTAAGGTGAACTAGCAAACACCGTTGTAGTTACATGCAGCTGTCTTCTTGTTTGATGGCAGATGCTCCCTTCGCCCTGGCCAAAAAGGCTAAAATGACCAAAGAAAAAGTGGAAAACAGTTAAACATGAGAGGTTTTTGGACAGAGTTTGTGTTTTTTCCCCATTGATTAAGCACTGCTTCCAGCCAAGAGTGATATCATATATGCCCCATAGCTGCAGAAAAGGTTAACATTTTTTTCTTTTTACAAAAAAATAAAAAATAAAACCACACAAACCCAGCTGAACATGAGGTTTTTGGATCAATTTTGTGTTCTCCATTCTTTAAGCACCGGTTTGAGCACCGTTTAAGCACCGGCACCGTTTCAAAAGTACCAGTTTGGCACCAGTATCGGATAAAACCTAAACGATACCCATCACTAGTTATAAAGAAATTATTGAAACCTCAGATTAACACAAAGATGTTAATGTTTCCTGGGACATTTACTGAGACACTACTTGCTACCAATAATAACTTTTTAATTAAATTTAACAAAATCAACCATTTCTCTTGTAACTTTACAGTAATGAAGGTATTTTTAAAATGCACATTTGGAGTTTTTCTTCCTACTTCAGTGAAGCATTGTTTACTTAACTAAAAGTTGCACCACTAAAGGCATAACACACCACTCGCGCAGATTCTGCCCATTTTAGTCTGACAGAGCGAAAGCAGTTTGTGCAAATGATCGACAACACAAACCTCAAACACAGTCTGCTACACCCTTAGGATGTTACTCCCCCCTGAACAAAATCAATAAGGCCATTTTCAGGGGACAGATAGTGATCAGTGCTCCTTTAATAAACTTCCATCTGTTTAATGCTCACCTGCGGCCCACCAAGTGCATGATGAAATGATTAAAATGTATATCACACAGTAAGGCTCCAAAACAGCAGGACAACAAAGACACAGAGGGAAGGGCAACAGAGATGGAACAAGGACAAGAGCAGACAGAAAGGACTGAGTAAACAAAAAGTCTTTAAAAGGGAAAAGAGGGCATAATTGCTGCAACAACCACTTGAACATGCAATATATACAGAGTTTTTATTTATTATTATGTCAGTGATTTCTTTGTGTTTCCTTTTAAACAGCTGGTAATCCACAGCTGGGTAGAAAATGCTTTCTGAATCCAGGGTGGTTTTACCCTACTCAATGGCTATATTATCAGTCTAGGCACGCTCCACTGAGCAGCATGGCATAGCTGACAGCCAGGCCTAGGCACCAGCTAACAGTCACTGAATTCCAGCCCAGTGACAGCTTACCATAACTACAGTAACATTCCTGGGCACTGAGCACAGCACAGGCTATCTAGCAACATGTCTTCTACCTCCCAAATACTCAGAGCTGAGCTTGAGCAGGGGACATCTAACTCACTGGGCATCAAGGGGAAGGGGGGCAGAGGAAAAAAAAAAGAAGAAAAAAAAAAAAAAGAAAAAAGGACAGAGCTACAAAGATGTCACTTCAGAAGGTGATAACAGCCACCCTCCAGTCATAGCTCCTTGGTCTCAATGGTCTCCTAGCGTGTCAAAAGACGGATATGATATACGGAAAAAGAGAGAGTCAATGAGACTTGCTGTGTGGTTGTTAAGATGATGGAACCTGCTATCGCAAGACAAATTGTAATTGCATTGGCTGGTGATTTTTATGGTGGATTCCTGTCTTGAGACTTGAGGAAGTCATGAAATTGAATTTGAAATGGACTGTGCGTGGGAGGCCTCCCACCAGGCAGGTGGATATAGCCATTTAAATAAATTTGACATCACTGGTGACATCTGCAAACTTTTTTTCCTTCTCTGGTCTCCGTGGCAACAACTAAGAAGGGAAGCATTCTGATTAAAAAGCGGGAACAACAGTGCACAGCTCATGTGTCACTTCTGCCATATGAGTTTGTATACCACTAATCACCCCAGTAAGATGACTAATTACACAGAATAACAGACCTCTCCACCAACACAAGCCTCCACGGATCACTTTTGACGTTATCTGCAATATCAGGGTTTATTCTGTTAAAAAAGAAAAAAAAAAAAAAAAAAAAAAACCAGAAACGTTTTGGCCTTAGATAAAAGGAAAATGATCAGGGCTGTGATTTTGAAGTTTTTCCAAGCTAAAATGCATTTTGTTTATCAAAACAGTCCAAACCACAGGAAGTGTATTGACCTCTGTTAAGGCTGCTAACACACTCTTTGGCTATGTGAATCAATCAGACTTGTATACAGAGTCAAATCCAAAGACCTATTCTGAGCCAGGAAAAATCTTGAATACCGCCAACTTTGGGTACAAATAAACCTTACAGACTTGTACGCAGATCCAGGTGTAGGTGCAAACTTGTGCCCTGTCTCGGTTCTAACAGTGGGCTGTTAACGGGTACAGAAACCTTCCTCAACCCACTGTGCTAATCATAAAACCCCAGTTCCGCAGAGATGAGCACAATAATGTAGGGCCCAGATAGTGTGTGTGATATCACTCCAATGTTAGAAGAAATATAATAAAACTGTAAATCGGCATCAATCTTTTTGATGCTAACCATAACATAAATCTTCTAAATTTTCTATCATACAAAACCTCTTTTTTTTTTTTCACAACTGTTGATATTTTGCAATCAGTACAGAACGTGCAATTACTACATGTTACACCCTAATTTGTATACATTTTATGATTTCTGGCAAACACAAGATTTAAATTGGAATTTAGTTCTTCGTGTGAGTACTACATAGTTTATAGTAGACTGCTCAGTAAGGATTTTTAAAAGCCAAGAATACCCCACACACTACCCAAAAATAAGTTCTGAACATTAAGAAACAAGTAAAATAATACTGATTTGATGTTATGCAAACCTCTATAATATAACCACATCTTGGTATCCTTCTATAACAAAAACAAAGGACAAGAAACGGGAGGAAGCACAGAAAATACAACACTGAATATGGTGAGGTTGATTCTCAAGTTCAGATAACTGGGGAGTATCCTAACACTGCGCTAAGAGAACACGCAGGCTTCTCTGGGAAAAGTGGTTAAATTTGATCCCCACAGAAGGTACGGGAATGACACCATCTAGCATGAAATGAATCTGAACCGTGTGCATGCTTAAACTGAAAGTCTATTAATGGCCTCATTGAAAAACCCATTTCTAAAAGAAATCTATCAGACTCAAACCATATTCTTATTTCAAGGATTTTTGCTGGAGTAGATGATGTATACATAGCTTATGGTTTATTTTTCATCCGTCCTATCTTAAGAGGCACTCTGTACAAGCATGAAGCCACACTGCTGCAATTCGTATTTTCAATATACCTTGCTTGCGGACATCTTCCACAGCAGCAGTCAGCTCATCCTTGAGGAACTGACTTTCCTTTGCAATCTTTTCGCCTTTTTCAAGGAAGTTCTCGGTAGCAGTCTCCACTGATGCAGCCAAAACATGGGCCTTCTTAGAGCGTCCCTTCCTCTTGTTAGATGGGCCTTTATTGCTGGTGTTTACCAAAGTGGTGACCTATGGCAGAGATTATTAGGATATTATATACCTGCCTACAGTTAATAAATTGTGATAAGTCTAAAAAAAAACAAAAACAAACAACATGACATAGTAAGGCAAAATAACAGTTCTAAAATGGTGAAATGCAAGAATGAACCACAGGGGGGAAAAAAACACCACATTTTTTCACTTTGCTGTTTTGTGAAATAAGATGTGTAAGGAGCCTCATTTTAATAATACTAATACTTGTTGTATTACCTGTGTGACCAGAGGCTCCAGTAGCCTTTCTACTGCCAGAGTACGGATCTCCAGGCTCTTCGGGTCCCATTTAAAGTTGATGTTTGGTGCGGTGTTGCTAGTCATGATGTCTAGTTTACTGGGTTTCAAAAAAATAAAATAAAATAAAACAAAAAACAAATGACAAATTAATTCTTCTGAAGCAGAAAATGTAGACTACAGAAAAAAATGGACATCTCTGTCCTTTGATTACTCAATATTTGCTTCCCTGAATGACTTAAAAGTTATAATTTCTCTTCACAAATCAAGATTTCTGTCAGATTATCAGACTAGTGTCTAGAACTTGGTGCATTAAAGAAATTATTAAAGTCCTTGTTAGAGCCAGCAGTGCTCCATTGCTTTCAGAATGAATGCCAACGGCAGAGCACAGCAACACAGTGGCCCAATTTCAATTTCTCTTTTCAGGCAGTGGCTGTGACTCCATTGATTAGCTATCAAACATGGAGGGGCAGGGATAATCAGGATGGCCCGAGGGCTGAGAGGCTTCAACTGAAAAGTTGGTCAGCTGTATTATGTGAGGAATTACAACACTAGCTATTAGCCTACATTACCAACAAAAGTACAAAAATATTAAGAGGGGAACATGGCAACCATGGCTTTCTAATTTTATAGTGAATCGTTATATATTAGAGCTATTTTCAGTTCTACTGTATTATTAACCACTTTTCTTCTTTCTAATATACACAGAGTTTCTACCCATGAGTTAACACGCAGTGAAACTGATAATGTTGTATTGAAAGAAAAAGTGTATTGGGGGGAAAAAAAAAAAATTCTGTAAAGGTTGTTTGAGGAAGACGTCTGTTTGTCCAGACAACATGACGCATTTCCACTGAAAGCAACATTAAAATGCTAGTCATGAGACGAAGGTTAATCTGGGCCAGCGTGGGAGAAACTGCGTTCGACTGCTCTGTATGGGCGTGGTACATGTCGCAAAGTGATATCTACAAATCTCTGCAAATTAAATCGAAACCGTCTAGCAGGTTTGGGGGGGTTTATGTACGCGACTTAGGCAAAAAATAATAATATTAACGGTTTAAAACTGTCAAACTAAGCCATGTGTAGGTACCAAGAAGTGTATATAATGTATCCAAACAGGAAAAATTACGTAACAAAACAGAAACATGTTAACACTTGCTGAGAAGCACTAGGGTGGGTCAATCACCTGGTGTGCTAACATTAGCTCAACTTCCACCTGTTGCAAAAACTACCTAAACAAACGTCGGTTTTACCCCGTCAAAAAGCGTTAAGCGAGAATATACAAAGCAGAAGATACTCGTGTACACATTTAACAGCCAATAACTGTCCACCTCAAGTCATTTTCAATACTTTATTAACAGCAGGTAACAGGTAACCAGCTTAGCTTAGCGTAATGCAGGTTGCCTGCTGTAACACGGAGCTCTCCAAACACAGCGATGAGCTAAAGCTAATGCTAAGCGACAAACAACTGTTAGCCTGCTTTCTGCGAGAAACTTTACCGACGGCCCAAACAACTAGTCCACTCATTTTGTTTAAGTATTCATTGTATGTAAAGTAAGAAAGACTCGTTATATACTCACCGACAACAGTCCGCTAGACAAAGTGAAGTTTAAAAGTTCAAAATGGAGGAATGGGAATTACGGAATTCCTTGCGTCAAAAGTTCTCCTCCCGTTTCCTCGCCCCACGGACTTAGTTTAACTGCGCCGCTCACTCACGATAAACACTCCCTCCGCTCGACGGCTATACAGAAAAGTATCACAAGAGCTCCAGCAAGTCAGCTGAAAAGTTTCGGTTAAGAGAATTTCGATGGCGTAACGTATTGCCCAACAATAGATGAGGTAAAAGGAAGAGGAGGGGGCGCTGGGCGGTGACCAAGTTCCTGAACTTCCAGGCAGCGGGGAAGGGAGGACACGGGCCACAGCAAGTCCGTAAAACCAGGAGGTGTTTTAGGCGTGGCGCTCGCTGTGTATGTCCATATATGGATTAATTACTGCTTCCATAAAGGCAGGAGTAGGGAAGAGCTATTTAAACTGTTGGGCGAAAAAACAGACTTCTGACAGAGGATGGAAAATAAACTGCAAGTAGTTATTATGAAGAAATCTGATTTTTAAATATGACATTTGATTTGAGGGGATTTTCAGACGTGACATTTTGTTGTAATAGTTTTTGTTTTGTTTTTTCTGCCAGGATTTCTTCGACATTCAATCGTAACGGCTAAACTAGAAAGCCATAAAAAGATTTACTCTTCTTAAGTCTGTCACAACAGAAAAAATAATCATTAAAAACAGTGAAATTCTCCGTGAGCAAATCAGTTCATTATCTCGTATTATTGCTAACTCGTGTATTGGACCTTTGTCTCCTGTCTTTACTTTCCTCTCTGCACTGCACCACTCAGTGACAGCAATGAGGCGGTGTCGATAACAAACTCCAAGGTTTAAGGTTATTACCACAGGCAGTGGCTCTTTTGTCTGTTGCTTATTTTCTTACTGTCTCTCTGTGTGTGCGTCGCTAGCAGAATGTAAAACAGAGCCTTTTCAAACTGAAACCTTCTTTTTGTGAAGTATCACGAAGACTCACAAATAGCTATTTGCGTTATATAGTGCTGTGCAAAAGTCATTAGAATTCTGCAAACTCTGTTTTTTCCTTATTTACTGTACTTCTATTTATCTTAGCACATATTTCATAAAACATAAATATGCAAAACTAGACGGGTGAATCAAAACTTTTGCACATTTTGTACCTTCTGTTAACTTGCTGATTATCTTCCTTTCAGTTGATTTAATTTTTAATTTTAACTCAATTTAGAGCAGCTCGATTTGTTTTAAACTAAAATTGTGTTTATCTTTTGTTAATGCTAATGGGTTTTACATGTTAGCAACTCTGTATAACAGAATCCCCTAGGGAAAGCCAGCTGATGTGGCATCAGGTGCACAGACACAATGGGCACATTGAAGCGCCATTTATTCATTTATTATTAATAAATAAACATCATATGGAAACACTGCAGGCATTCAAGACAAGTAAATTAACCAGCATATCTATATCTAGAAATGCTTTGTGGATACACAAACATGTGCAAATTCAACTCTTACAAGGTCAAGAGCAAATATATCTCACATATGTCGTGGACTGAGACATTTGATAAACATATTCAAGTGCTGGGTATTTTGGTTCAGGCTTGATGAAGTGTGAAAGACATAAATAGATTATCTAAAGAGGCCAGGTGCCACCCCTCTAGCCTCACTTTTCTAATTCACACATACACGCACACACGTATAGCAGTGGTAGCTTCAGTGCTTGGTTCTTGGTTGTATAGAACTAGCTGCAGAGCTGGCAATTAATAGTTTATTAATTAAGTTCAATCTGTATCCTCCTAATGTTATGTGTGTTTATGGCACAAGACACCTCTTAAAGAAATAAAGTACTGTGAAAAAGTCTTGAGTTACCCCTCATTTTGTAACATTTTGCTTCCAAGGAGCCAGACTTTCTTGCAATATTGCAAAGTGTTTGTAAGTAAAAGTCCTCCAGGCTTTTCTTCTGCCATTGTTTGCTTTTTAGCCATTTTTAGTCCAGTCCTTGTACCTGACCACTTTCAGAGGAATGTGTTTTTGTGTTTGTTAAGCTACTTAACATGGACCTGTGAAAATCATGTGCTTGAGAAAGGGGGGGAATCCAGCAAAGACCTGACCTGAGAGGTACAACTGGCCTACTGTTCAGGAAAGCCACTAAAGGCAAACAGAGGAATAAAAAGACTGAAGTATGCCATATTAGATAAGAGCTGGACTAAATAATCTCTTATCTCTGTGCTGGTGTTGTTAATGTTGGTCAGCATTGCTACTGACCAGTCATATTGTTGTGACGTGATAGCTTTGGAATATTGAGAAAAAAGAAAACAAATTACTTTGTTTATATTAAACTCTTATGGAACAAATGGTAAGTGGTTCATTTTTTAAAAGTTATTTTATTTAACAAACATATGATCAAGTTAGCATTTCTTTTAGCCAAATTTAGATTACTTGTGTTGGTTTGCTCAGACAGCGTGACTGGTCAGTTGTAATGTTGAGCCAACATTGTTATGATGATGTTGTACACACAAAACCAACACTGGGGTGTCAGTTCAGACCTAAAAAGGAGTCGCAGCAGGTCTTTTGGAGCGATTAATCCAAGTTTGACATTGTGGGTTTTAATTTTTATGAGAATGTATGGAGTAGCTCAGAAGAGAGGAACAACAGTGAGTGTCCACAGCCATGTGGAAAATACAGTGGAGGCTCTGTCGTGGTTTGGGGCTGAATTTAATCCAGTGGTGTTGGATATCTTGTCTAAACTGACTGAATTATGATTGCAGAAAAGTACCATGAGATTTTGATCCATCATGCAATACCAAGTCTGATTGGCAACAGCTTCATATTCAAGCATAACAATGATCCCAAACACACTGCCACTGCAGTGAAAGCATAACTGAATAGAAAAACACACAATGGAACACTATCAGTCGTTGACTGGCACCCACAGAGCCTGGACCTCAACATTATTGAAGCAGTGTGGTTCAATGAAGCTTCAAAACTGTTAGAATCGCACAAACTATACATGTTTGCATGTTTCAATAGATCTCTGCACAATGGATCTGTATTGTCCAAGCAAAATATGAAGAACTGATGGGTGAGATAAGACTTTTCTACAGTGCTTCACGTCATGGTTCCAAAAAGAGAGGACAGTCATCAGTAATTCAAAGCAGTGGACACACAGAACACTACAATCAACAATGCTGTCTTGTCCTGCAGCCAAGCACAACTAACACACTTCTATTTGTTGGCTTGAGTAGGTGTTAATTAAGAAGCTCCACCAGTGCAGCATGAATTACGGTCTTGGAGAGAATGAGCTTACAAATGTACTTATCAAGCTCTTAATGAAGGCCTCGGAATATAATTATCTTTCAGAAAGACACTCCTTAATGTTTTTTGGGGTTTTTGTGCAATAATAATTTGTGAAGTAATTGTTTTCGCCATAGAGTTTTGACCATGTTAAAACTTAAGGAGTAATGGATTCAATTTCCATATTAAATTCTTTGGGATGGAGATACAGCAGTGAACTATCTTGTGTACATTATTAATTTCAGTGTAGAACAGAGAAAACCGGCATGTACATAGTGTAACAGAGATCTGTTTATCCAATTAATACTCCGTAGAGAAGACGGTTTAGATGTGGTGTAATTGTGTTCTTGAATGATGAATGTTTGTCTAAGTAACAGCTTGCTGGGAGGACAAGTTTGGGTGTCCTTGAACTTCATCTTTTTGTACCTGTTGGGCCCGACAAATGATAAGAGCGCAGCATGCTATAAATAATTCCTTCTCATTATGTGGAAGTGCACATGTTTGTCACATACTGAATGTATAATTGAGTGCATGCAAATCTTCAGAGTGTGGCACTAGAAAAATAGAAAATGCGGCAATATTATTTTGTGCTACGTCAGGTGAATATTACAAAAATCAAAATACAAAAATGGTATTTATGCTATCTTTCCTCTTAGCTTTCATGGATTCTATAGATTAGCTCTACATTTCTATTCAGGGGACACTGTATGTTACAGCTTCCTGTCAAAGTAGTTACTCATGCTTTGACGGTGACTGAACTGGAAGCTGCCTCGTTGCTGGAGGAATTTTGTTCCCTGACATAAGGAACACAGCGACTATCAGTCTGCCTAGGACCACCTGACTCATTCTGACAGCTGTCCATGGAGCTGCATGATGTCATCTGCAGGCTTTCCCTTTCCTAAGCAAAACCCTGTACCTTGATTAGAAATGAGTGTGTGGTGATGCATGGCATCAGAGAGAAGTCAGCCGACTAGTGACGCTAATGATAATCAGTCATTCATCGAGACAGTCCAGCAAAGCGGAACAGAAACGCACATTATTCCAGTGGACAAACAATAAGCCCTTATGACATATCAGACATGCCTACAGGTAGGTGTTAGGACGGTGATGTCATAATATCAGAGGTCTGCCTTGCTTGTCTGATTGGACATATCGGAAGGTCACAGTGACCTGCTGAGCTCCACCTGCTGGTTTAGGCTTTTTGATCACACTCTTCCCTGCTGTCCCAGTGGAGCTGCTTTGACAGAACCTCTCCTTGACTTACAAAAAAAGCAAGGAACTAACGAAATAACCCTTTTTCTGTTTCTGGGTCAAGTATAACAAGTATAGCTATGAACTGATCTGAACGTGCCTCCTTTTCACTCTTCACACGTTTCTTACTGTTTATTCAGTAGTCTGGCATTTGGCTAGGGTCAGTGTCACTACTGGTAACACGAGCAAGGGTTGCACAGGTAGTCCAACTCCTCCAGGATGTCACATCAATACTTGCCATTGCCAGAAGGCTGGCTGTGTCCCCCAGTGCAGTCTAAAGAGCATGAAGGAGATTACAAGGAGCTGAGAACAGGCTCGCTGAGAGCAGACTCACTCTGAGCACATGTGACAGACTGAAATGGTCTGGAGAAACTGTGGAGAACATTTTGCTGTAACATCGTTTAGTATGACCAGTTTGGTGGTGTGTCAGTGATGGTCTGGGGAGACATATCCATGGAGGGACACACAAGCCTGCTATTAGGTATCTTAGGATGAAATCCTTGGCTCCACTGTCAGACACTGATGCAGCAGGCCTTGGATTCCTTCTGATGGACAACAGTGCCCAGCCTCATGTGATGAGAAATGCAGGCAGTTCCTGGAGGATAAAGGAACCACTGACTGGATCCCAGTGCTCACCTGAGCTATAACCAACAGAAGACCTCTAGAACATTATGTTTCAGCCCATGCAATGCTGTCAGGTTGCACCTCAGACTGTTCCAGAGCCTAGCAATACCTTGGTCCAGGGTTAGGGGTTAGGAAGGAGACCCCAGGACACCATCCATTATCTTTTTTTTTTTTTTTTTTTTTTTTTTTTCTAAATGACATCAGAAACAGCAGTATGCGACATTACGTGATGGCAGAGCTTCAGTTCATCCTTTGTCTTTTTTTTTTTTTTTTTTTTTTTAATAAATAGGACAGGGGGAATGAATGAGAGAAAGAGGGGGAGAGAAAGAAAGAAAACCAAAGGGGAGAAGAGACGGTGAGAAGTGGGGGGGAAGAGAGAGAGAGAAAAAAAAAAAAAAAGAACTCCTGGGTCACCTGTATGGAGAAAAAAAAAAAACAAACAAAAAAAACAAACAGAGGAGACAGCAAACAACAAAGAGCAACATAATAATAGAGAAAACAAAGCACCATCACAATAAACTAGCTAGTCATAGATATCAATATTTACTAAATAATAAACGATATTGTGCAGCACGCAAGATAGACAGCGCACAGTGTGCTTTGAGGCAGCAGCCAAGAAAGCTTTAGTCCGTGTCTGTGAATACCCATGTGTGCATACCTGTGTGGATCAGCATGCTTGCATTCCAAAGGTTTCTCCATGTAATGATCTGCTAGGGAGTGTGGGGGGGCCACAGCCCCGTCCTCCAGGGTGTGAAGTGGGTATGGAGGAGATCAAAACTCCAGACATCCAGAGGCCCCCAGAACACAAGAGACCATGGAAGACCAACAGAGGGGCAGCCGCGCCACTGTTCCAGTAAGAGCTGAGGAGAGTCCCAGATGAGGGCTCGCCCAGCAGCCGCGGAGCAGAAGTCAGGGGGAGTTGCAGTGACGCGCCCGTGAGCTCCGCCGGCCCCCAGCTGTGCCTGAGTGACCGAGCCCCAGGCCGAGAGGCCGGGGGCACCCCACCTCCAAAGGGGCCCGAGCGAGCCCCAGGCCCCAGGCCCCGACAAGCGGCCGCCAAGGAGTGAGCCGGTGTGTACCCGGACGCCCACCCCCAGATACAAAGAACCACCAACACACCGACACCTGAGGGAGTCCGCCACTGGCAGGGGAAGTGGTGGTGGGTGGAGATAGGCCTCCAAACCTTGGAGGGCCTGAGGTGTCCCCAGAGAAGTGGCGTCTGATACCCAACCTGACATATAGACACAGACATACGAGCACACACAGACACAAACATCCATTCCCACCCTCATGCTCTCATATGCACTCACTCCACACTCAACCAACGTGGAGACAGACATAAAGAGACGCTGTACACACGATCACACTCCCCAAGCGTACTCTACAAACCGGGTCTAGGTACCCTTGCCCCTGGAGGGGGGAATTGCACCCAGACCCAGGTGGTGTTACCCTTTTCCCTGCGGTGGGGAGAGGCAGACCACCCCGACTCCGCAGCAGCAGGGAGGCCCCACACCCCAGACCGCAGTCGGACGGCCAACTCCTCCTACTAGCCCTCCCGCTCCAGCAGGCCGCAGAGAATGGGGGTGAGAGAAGACTCCAAACCTCCCTCCACCCGCTCATTGTAGTGTTGATGCATATGTGTTCTAAGGTGCAATTAAAACCCAGGAGGGCATGGAGCTACCTGCCAAGGAGCAGCAGGTAAGCGCACCATCCATTATCGCACTAGGAGCATATTGTCAGGCATGTATACAAGCATGTGGGGGGCATAAATACTACTGAGTAACACTCACAGTAAGCACTTTCAGCATTTTCAGGGTTTCGTTGCATTCAGTTTTCTGGAGATTGATCATTTTCATTTTCAACAAATGATTTGGCATCCTTTCATGTCTAACATATTTCCCAGTCCAAACGAGTGTAGATATCCAGCATGATTCACACCCCCCCCCCCCCCCCCCCCTCCATTGAGATCTGATGTGTTTTCAAAGTGTTCCTCTAATTTTTTCAAGCAGTGCATTTCAAACAAATGTTTTTTGCAGAGGTTCTACTTGCGAAGGTGGTGTTAATATTAGGTGATGTTGATGATAGGTGATGTTAATAGGAAAACAGTGATGCAGACTATACTATACAAGCATCTCTATTTTTTTCTCTCTCCCTCTTACTTGTATTCATCATGTTACCTCTATTGCCAGATGGGTTTCGCTGATTAGAAGACAATCGTGTGTTTATAATCACTTTCACATAAACAGTGATTACTGACTGGTATGCAATTACCACCAGGCCACCAACCACGAAATCACTTGTCATTCACAGTACAAAGAACTATTCTAGAAACCTTGTTTTATTCCAAAAGTCTCTTGAGACCCGCTGCCCTAATTTCTCATTTTCCAAGTGGGATTCAGGCTAAAAGGAAGGTGAAGTGTGTGATAGAAGCCACAGAATGAAACATAATGAATTTCAAAGCGATAATGAGTCACAGGTTTAAGCAGCTGCCAAAGTGTTTGAACTAAGCACATTCGCGAGCTTCAAAAATACAGTAGGATGCAAGCTTTGTTTTGCATTGAAGCACTAATCGTGTACACACATACACACTCATAGCATTACCAGCAGTGAAATGACTGAAGACAGCTTATATAATGTCAGACTCTACCTTACAGAAGAGATGTTTTTTTGTTTTTTTAATAAGGGACGCTCGGGAAATGTCTGCGCCACAGGCTGTTTATATTATAATCTGTGACTTCTGATAGAACATTTTATACACAAAGCGTGTATATATTTATACATATGTGTTTATAGGTAGAAATGTATTTCAAGTCACATGTGTCACATAACCAGGCGTGATTTTAGGTGGAACTTGAAGAGAAATGGGTAAAAAGAGAATCCACAAAAGGATTTGGGCTGATGGAAAATAAGACTTCTTTGAAGTTCAGAAACTAATCATAAAAGTACCACAGTAACCTAAGGGCCTTATTAAAACAGCCAAAAGAAAAAAGAAAGAATATGTTTTTGCTTGCGACTTCTAATGCGCTGAAAGAGCTGAAGCAGTCTATGTAGGAAATAAAACAATAAAACAAGCAATAAATAGATGTTTGTGAATAAAATAAAAATGGATACTTAGTCATATTATTAAAGCCTGAAATCCAATGTGGATTTGGTGTGTGTATAGTTATGAGTATGACTACTCACTAAATATTCATTTCATAGAAAATAATAAAATGCCACTCTGAGTCAATGGCTCTATAAGCAGAATAGAGGAAATAGAATTTTACAACACTGTGAGGTGGCGTTCTCTCAGATATACAGTAAGAAAGACCTCGAGAGTTGTGTGGCAAATTGGAAATTGAATCCGGCCTGTGATAGAGACAACTTCCAAGCTGGGGAAATGACCTTTCAATATTAATGATGCAGAGAGCTATGACATCATCAGGACCTGATTGGGTCCATGTGATGTGTAGACAGGCCTGTAGAGAATATCAGCTCTCCCCGGCTCCACTCATGCCATATTTATTATAATAAAAATTTATCAAACCAACTGCTCGAAGCGTCACTCAGTGCAGCAGCAGAAATGTGGCAATTCAGCCGGCACTACCTACCATTTTCCACACAGCTGATAATAAGTCAGATGATGTCATTTTTTTCTGGCTGTAGCTCGGGCAGAACTGAAGCTCAAACATTTGTTTGCTCATGGCCTGTTTAAAAGGTGCCTCACACAGTGTATTGTAAAATCAAATTACTTCCACATATAACGAAATGTAATCACCGTCACAGATTTACAGAAGTCTTCCTAATGCAGTGAAACAATGGAAAAGAGGGGAAGTAATGCTCTTTCTGTGTAGTCGGCCATGACTTGTTTTTGCTGTGCTGCAAAGCACGGGTCATTGAAAGCATAAAATTCTCGCACATTGCAGAAAGAGCAGCGAAGGAAAGCGAACCGCCACCGTTCTGACGTTGATTCTTTCCGATGTGAGGACTTCTGGTGGAGGAGGTTGTCACCAGAATCGTCGTTTATGTGTAGTCAGTCACTTTCACTTGATATGGCACTATGCTGTTTGAATGGATGATGGATAAAGTTTTCAGAAGCACCTGATAGTGTTTGTTTGTTTGTTTGTTTTTTGAATAATGAATAGAAGATTGAAGAGCTGATCTACTGATATGCAAAAACCTTTTACGAAGAGAAAAAGCACACAAACTACAACTGCAACGGAAATGGTTATGCATTTAGTGTTGACATTTCTGCCGTTTTGCCAAAACTAACATGGCAAACAGCAGTTTTCATTCCTCCAAGAGTACTTACAAACCTGAAGGGAATTCAGCAGACGTGTTGAATGTCAGAACGCGTATGGATAATTACCCATAAATTATCCAAAATGACAGTTTTTTTTACCCGGTCTGTAAAAGCAATACCTGCAGGTGAAAACATCAGTGTGAAGAGGTGATAGCACAGGTAAACACGGCAGGGATGTGCTGCGGTTTGGAAACAAACTGGTACTTGGAAGCGTGTGGTTGCTGTGTAGCTGCTTGCTGATAGCTCTAAATAGTGAGATACAATGTTGAAATACTGCAGGACCAGACAGCAATAAACACCCAGTCGTATCCAGGGTCCACCACAGTAAACAATCGCCGGGTATCTGTCAGCTGGATGTCTAATCAATCACCAGGATGTGTCCAATTTAATGCGCTGTCAAGAGAGGTTTATGGATTTCTATTTTGACGCGTCAGTGTTGCCAAGCGGGAATCCCGCACGTCCATTATCAAAATTCTGTAATATATGAGGAAATAAATTCTGGAGTAGCAGAAATCAGAGTGCAAATTTCTTAGAAGGAACGTATTAATTGACTGATTTGGAACATGAACTGTGCATCACATAAGCAAAAGAAACGTTTGTTACTTTTTATTCCTTATAGAGGGTGCATACTGTAGCAGTTTGTGTCAGATGCTGGAGTCAGGAGAAGTTCAGAAATCATACTGATCCATGAAAGAAAAAAAACAACTAGTGAAAAGCAACTGCTTGATAACCTCAAAACAAGCACAAAGAAGAGTTGCAGATCTAAATTATTAACATTCGCTTGATAAAGATGAAAAGTAGTATAAATAAAATATTTAAGAAATATGTAGAAGCCCTGGTGTGTCCAATTAAGAAGACTACAAACAGCAACTGAGGTAGTCAGACACTTGGTGAGGCATTCCTATATTTTATGTGATCTTAAAATTGTTGAGGATCTGTTTTATTTTGTGCTTATTTGTACCGTGTTTTTTTTTTAAGCAGTCAAAGAATAAAAATTTTACATTGGTTATCTATAGACATGACATTTAGAGATTTCTTTCTCTTTTTTTTTTAAATCAGAGGAGCCAAGAGAGTACACATCCACCTATCCATCCATTTCCACAACTTCTTATCAAACGTAATGTCACAGGAGGGTGGCTGGACTGTCCCAGCTCTCATATAGCGAGAGGTGCAGTATGTCCTGGTCCAACGTCTTGGGCATGCACTGTATACATTATAATGTCTGCACTGAAAATAAAAAAGGCTGATGTGTTACACCCTCTTAGGATTAATCAACGCGCTGTCTTATATTAGATTACTTTACAGAGCTGTGTGCTTAAATCAGATACTTTCAGTTTGGGTCTGTGCTATTTCAGTAGCTAATAAGAGACGGTTTATGCAGACAGGGGGTTGAACCCCTAATTGGCTGTCTGAAAAGTGACATCATTATCACAGGGCCATCAGTAATTGCTGTCTCGCTTGTCCACACCCACAATTAACTTTATGGCCCAGCACTCACCTCAGCATCTCATTAGTTTGCTGGTGCTACAGTTTAAGTGTTCGCTATCTATCTATCTATCTATCTATCTATCTATCTATCTATCTATCTATCTATCTATCTATCTATCTATCTATCTATCTATCTATCTATCTGGGCTCAAGAGGTAAAGCAAGTCATCCACCAATCAGAAGGTTGGTGGCTCGATCCCTGACTCCCCCAGAATGCTAAAAAGCACTTAGTCACAGATAAAAGCGCTGTGTGACTGGATGAATGTGTTCAAGTGATCTGATTGATTTTGTGATACAAAAGTGCACATTGCAGTATAATGTGATTCAATATTTCTTTAATGCGGTGACATAATAGTCCCATCCATATTTTAGTAACTCAAATCTAAGGGAAATAAACACTTTCATTATTATTCTGATAAAAGAATATACATACATTACACAAAACACACTTCCTTCAAGAGTGCATTACGAAAATGTCTTGTGGATAGGATGAGTCTTCATCTAATTATTTAATAATTATTTTAAGCAGCTCAGTGTGTGATTGTGTCAGCTTGAAATTAACATATTTACTCTGGGTTATTTCTTTAATTTTTTGGGTCAGTTTGTCCACTTCTTGGCGATATTAGCAGATATTTGGCAGAACTTGGTGTATCTGGAATGCCATGGCAGACAGTGTCACTCCCCCACCCCCAAAGCCTTGAGAACTAATGTGTGCGCCTTTAGCTTATGTTTAAATATCTGTTTACTTGGCTGTGAAAACAAGTTAGAAGAAAAATTCTCCTTTTTTCAAAATGTATTGTTGTCCAATGTCTCATAAAGCCACAAAGAAAAAATTAGCACAAACTGTGCTTTGCTTGCAGTGGCTTCACTTCTCTGTTGCACTGGGACCCATGGATCACATTGCTATGAAAATAGCACAAATACATTCAAAAGCATTATTGCTATGTCCTTGCCTTCTGACTGGATCGGAAACAATCAGATTGAACAGCTTAATTCGTGTGCTAGCATCTGTGGTATTTCAAATCTATGCTACGTGTTCAACTTTAAACACCATTCCTAACACAGTTATTATTTTTCTTGATGTTTCAGTAATGGAGCTTTCATTGAAAATTCTTCTAATTACACTTTAATATGTACATGTAAGAACCTAAGAGAAAGAGAATGACTTATGTCCAGAAAAGGATCCCACCCTGTCAGTTTGAGTGACACAGCTGAAATGCACTCTGTAGCGGCACATCAACAGCGAGATAAAGCCCATGGCGGAGAAAACTAATCCGAGGGTTAAACCACTGTTGACTATTGCACTGACGCGTCTTTGAAGAAAGACAAAGACAAGACAAAGCGATAATGAAAGGCGTCACATTGCAGTTTCATCTGGGGAAGAACTGTAGCTGCTCCATTTAACATACCAAGGTTATCTAGTGACAGCAGACAAGCCTGAAAAAAAATACAACAAGCCTGTGACAAATATAATGCAGCCTATCCAAAAAATGTGTCATCTCTTAAGTATAATGAAACCATTAGGCATGAAGCATGAAGAGATGAGAATAACAAGTGCAACGGGAAGAATGACCCAGCTGTGTTTTATAAAGAATCCGAGAGTTTGGAGGAGCAGAATAAAAGGGAAACAGAAAGGAGGGGAATGGACCTGGTTAAGAAGAAGCAATGATCAAAGCACAGGAATATGGAAGAAGTCCTCGTCCAGTGTCGGTGTTGCAGGATCAGGAAACCACATTGCATGTATGTCAGAGAGCTGCGTCCTGCTACAGTTAGCACCTTCAACCAATTTCTCGGTGATTTCTCGACTTATTTTCACAGATTGTGGTAAATGTTTCACACATTATTGAAGGGAATATGGCCACAAGTAGGACTTCCTTATAAAAAATTTATCCCGACAGATGTGCACTTCTGGCTTCCCCCTGCTATGTAATTCACCAGGCAACAGAATTGAGTGTAAAGCTATCTGTGCTCAAGTGCATCAAAAGCTGCCTTGCACCTGGTCGTATTGGAACAATACGCTGACTCTGACAAAAAACTAAATTACGGCTGGGAACGAGCCATTAACATCAATATAATTGAGTCCCTTTATTGTGTTGCAGTGTGTATGCAAAACATTCACTGGAGTGGAATTATGCATACATGCAATTTTAAATAGCGTTTGGAATGAAGAAAATGTTCTTCTTGTGAGGAAAATTGAGCAGCGGGCAGTTAGAAACAGATATTTTTCTCAGGGCTTGATGAAGCTTATAAACAGAACTAAACTAAGAGGAATATTTGTTGCACCAAATCAAGACCACTACTTAACCGTGCCTCCTCGGTTTGTACCTTCTTGCATGTCTGTTTTTCTCGGTTGATTTGGTTCAATTGTCGGGTGATGACAGTTGACTTTTTCAAAGCTGTTCGTAATGGTGCGCGTCAGAAAAAGCATTTCTCGTTGCTCATTATTTTAAAAAAAAACATAACCTCCACCAAGGAGGTTGTGTTTTTTTTAAAAGATCCTTTTTTGTAGCATTTTTGCCTTTCACTGTTTAGCAGTGAAAATAGGAAACTAGACACACAACAAGGGGCTGCAGGTCAGACTCAAACCCAGCTCACTGCCCCCCAGCCATCTAACATGTGATCGCCTGCTCACCCACTGAGCTAAAGTGGCACCTAGAAGGTTATGGTTATGGTTTTTGCATGCATGTCATTCTGTCTGCAAACACGACAGCTCAAAAAGCCTTGAATGTGTTTTGATTAAATTTTGTAGGTGTATAGAGTGGGGTCATGTTAACATGACCAAGGTCTTCATAGTCAGCTTAGTTTTTATTGGTCAGCAATGGACCAAAAGCCTTATAACTTAAAAATTATGAATCCTACAAGTGTGGTGTGTTTTGTTAACATATAGAAAGTACCACACATAAAGATTTTAAATATCACACCTGACCTCCGACCTCTCCTTCAAGGTCAATAGAATGATCTCAAGGTTAAAGTAATAAAAATGCTATATTGATCTATTTAAAACTATGTTTCTTACTTCCATTGTTTGTATTGATGACATATAGGCATATAGGGAATGATATTGGGGATTACATAAATAATGCTAATTTAGACCTCTGACCTCTTTTTTTAAAATCAAATAAGGTCAAACTTTCATTAAATGCATTTTATTTTTCAGAGAAGTGATGCTTGTCTACAGTTTTTCTTCTATGTTGATCTCAGAGTGTGTTATTTTTTTACTGCACTGTTTACAACGAACAAAGAAAACAAAATGAATCTATGCAAAAGAAATACAAGACTGTTCTCTCTAAAGTAAATATTGCTGAGAGAGTGACCAGGCTTCGTGAAGGTTTGCTTTCTCTGAGCGCTTTGTGTTATACATGTTTTAGGAAATGGAGGCAAATAGGATTGAGTACAATTATCTAAAGTCCATCCATCCATCTTCTTCTGCTCATCTACTTCAGGGTCATAGCTTGGCTGGAGCCTATCGTAGCTGTGATAGGGCAGAGGCGGGGTACAGTCCAGACAGATCACCAAAATATCACATTGCTACCACAGAAAGGTCCCATCCAGCTGATGATTAGAACCCAGAGCCTGCTTGCTGTGTGGCGATGGCACTAACCTCCACACTACCAAGTATCTACAAATTAAACAAATATTGGTTGTGTATCTATTTAAGTCAGCTGAATAGTTTTAGTCCTGTTTAAATAGTTTCACTGTGTCGTGAGTCAAAACATGCAGAATAGTTCATCTAATCAAGGATCAGCCTCAGCATGAGTGTTTTCACCTCTGCCAGTTTGGTGATTTGAACTTGATTTGAGCAGTGATAGGTGGATGTGACTGACTCATTGGTGAACAACTTGTGACTGACAAATCATTAGCCAGTGAGCTTGGTAATCCTCCTTTCTGACTCTTAGAATGACCATAAATTGCAAAATGGACGTAATGTTCTCTTTCAATGAGAGACTGAACCCAATTACGCCATCACACAAATCAAATCAAAATCAAATCAAATCAAATCAAATCACTTTTTATTGTCACATCACATGTGCAGGCACACTGGCACAGCACATGCGAGTGAAATTCTTGTGTGCGAGCCCCACAAGCAACAGAGATGTGCAAACACAACAACACAAACGAGCAAAATACAAGAATGGCCAACCTGAAACTAATAAATATATGTACAATATATAATAGTGTATGCATTTCTGGATGTGTATACTAAATATTTTCCTACGTGTGTGTGTGTGTGTGTGTGTGTATACACATTTTTACAAATTAAATAGTAAAAAAATAAAATAAAATAATAATAATAATAATAAAATATATAAAATATACAGAGTTGAATATGTGCAGAACAAGTGGCATTTTTAATACAGTGTGGAGTGCATAATGTTGAAGTTCCAGTAGTGAAGCTGAGGTGTCTATGACGTGTTCAGCAGTCTGATGGCCTGATGGAAAAAGCTGTCTCTCAGTCTGCTGGTACGGGACCGGATGCTGCAGAACCTCCTTCCTGATGGAAGCAGTCTGAACAGTTTATGGCTGGGGTGACTGGAGTCCTTGATGATCCTCCCCACTTTCCTCAGGCACCGCTTCCTGTAGATGTCTTGGAGGGAGGGAAGCTCACCTCCAATTATCCGTTCAGAGCACCGCACTACTCGCTGGAGAGCTTTGCAGTTGTAGGCGGTGCTGTTGCCATACCAGGTGGTGATGCATCCAGTGAGGATGCTCTCAATGGCACAGTGATAGAAGGTCCTGAGGATGCGGGGGCTCATGCCGAATCTTTTCAGTCTCCTGAGAAAGAAGAGGCGCTGCTGCGCCTTCTTCACTGTTTTGTTTGTGTGTACTGACCACGTAAGATCCTCAGCCAGGTGTACACCAAGGAACCGGAAGCTGCTCACTCTCTCCACAGCAGCGCCGTTGATGGTGATGGGGGTGTGTACTTCTCTGCACCTCCGGAAGTCCACTATCAACTCCTTTGTCTTTGCGACGTTGAGGGTGAGATGGTTGTCTTGACACCAGTGGGTCAGGGCGCTGACCTCCTCCCTGTAAGCCGTCTCATCACCGTTGGTGATAAGACCCACCACTGTAGTGTCGTCCGCAAACTTCACAATGATGTTGGAGCTGTTAGTGGCTGTGCAGTCGTAGGTGTAGAGTGAGTATAGGAGAGGGCTCAGTACACACCCCTGTGGAGCACCAGTGTTCAGTGTGATGGGGGATGAGGTGATGCTGCCCAGTCTGACCACCTGGCGTCTGTCAGACAGGAAGCTAAGGATCCAGCTGCAGAGGGAGCTGCTCAGTCCTAGATCCTGCAGTTTCCTGTCCAGCTTCGAGGGAACGATGGTATTGAATGCTGAGCTGTAATCTACAAACAGCATCCTCACATACGTGTCTCTCTTCTCCAGGTGTGACAGGGCAGTGTGTAGTGTCAGGGCTATGGCATCATCAGTGGACCTGTTGTGGCGGTATGCAAACTGTAGAGGGTCCAGTGAGTCGGGTAGTGCAGAGCAGATGAAGTCCCTGACCAGCTTCTCGAAGCATTTGCTTACGATGGGGGTCAGGGCTACAGGTCGCCAGTCGTTCAATGAGGAGATGGTGGAGGATTTGGGTACAGGGACGATGGTGGCCATTTTGAAGCAGGCTGGGACTACAGACAGAGAGAGGGAAAGGTTGAAGATGTGCGTGAACACTCCAGCCAGCTGAGCCGCGCATGACCTGAGGACGCGGCCGGGAATCCCGTCCGGACCAGTAGCTTTGCGTGCGTTCACCTTCCTGAAGCACTTCCGCACATCCTCCTCAGACACAGTGTGCGCACTGATGTCATCCGCGGTGCGCACACTGTCCGGTCTCATGGTGTTCGCTGTGTCGAATCTAGCATAGAATATGTTTAGATCCTCACACAGAGAGGCCGTGGTCTGCGGTGTGCTGGTTTTCCCTCTAAAGTCTGTGATCGTGTTTAGTCCCTGCCACATACTCCGAGGGTTGTCAAACTGTTGCTCCACCCTGTCCCTGTACTCACGTTTGGCTGCTTTGATCGTCTTCCGGAGTTGGTAATGTGCGTGTTTGTAGTCCGATGTGTTCGCGGAGGCAAAGGCGGTGCTCCGTGCCGCCAGTGCCGCGCGAACATCTCCGAACAAAAGGGCCTAGGGTGTTTTCCCCACATAAACCTCTATACAACCAGAAGTCATTTTGGAGGAGGAGGAGGAGGAGGAGTCGCCCCCCCATCCCCATAACGATTTAAAGACCTCAGCTCTACAACTCTTCTGCAACACTTCACTTTCCGACCTAAGTCACAAGTATGAGCGCTGTAAACTGTCTGTAAAGAACTCGAGCGAAAGGAAGTTGCAACTATTTGTGAACATGGAGAAAATAAACATTTCACAGGGTCAGCATGTCAGCAGAAGACGAGCAGGGATATGTTGCGGCATGGCGATGAAAAGACAAAACACACAGAATGATGTGGAAGATGGAAAAGGACGCTTGGATTAGTAATCCAAGGTGTCCGGTTTGTACTGTCGACAAAGCTACACACATGCTTAAATCCAGCTTCATAGAAAGTGTTAAATCTATGACGGCTCCATGATGTAAATTAGCCCTAATACATGTAGTGTTTCGCGTCCACTTTCAAAGACTGAGAAACTGAGAAAAACAGCATCTTGTTTTTATGCTTCTGCTGCCTGCCTGAAAATCATCATGTATGCTTGTTAAATTGATTGATGGCTTTGATGTCCTTTCAGCCTAATTTGTGTTTTGCATTCCATTAACATTCATTCATATTTGTAAAGCACACTGCCATTGTATCAATTACTTTTAACGGCTCTGATGGCAGCACCTTTAATATATGTTTGTGCAAGTTTGCACGGAGTGCTGTGAAGGCTGATAGTCTGACTCATTGCATTTTCAATAATAAATGTCCTTTGCTCGTCAGCAGATGTCGTTCTGTATAGATAAATGAGCCATTTCTTAATCCCTTAATGACTACAGTTTCTTAAGTAATTTAATTATTTCAGCAAATTTGTCCTTTCATGCTGTATAAACTTTCAAACTTAACAAAATATTGGGATAGTTTCGAAAACTCAAAGTATGACATCAGTTTTATCTTCTCAGGGAGAGACATTATCAGTGGGTGGTGATTCAAGATCAGCCTCAGCTGCTGCAAATCCAAGTTTTATGACCAGCACGTATAGCATCATTAGTATTGTTTCCACCCTGTGAGTCTGTCAGTGTGCGTCATCGTGGCAAAAAACACTTCTGGAGAAACATACTGTAGGACATGAGCATTGTGTAACAGGTATTACAATTAAACAACATGAGATATGCATTAAATTATTGTCTCGACGACTTTGGACCAGTATCAGAAAGTTCTAGGTAAGACTATGGAGCCTTGAAAGGATCAGCAGAGAAGGAACCACACAATGATAGAATAGATGTGATTTGAGTAGAAACTGTATTGAAAGTTGTAAAGTTTACAAACCCTGCCTGTCTAAAGCCGGCTTCCTACAGTGCACAAACGCACATTAAAGGGCCCAAAAATAAAATCAAAACAACATCCTCTTTAAGGAAATTCTCCAAAGAGTTTCAATTAAAGAGCTTCCGCTCCCGTTGCTCAGTCCACTTCTCTTTAGAAAGAGAAATTAGAGTTCCTTGTGTGTGTGTTTCTGTCCATTGGTTCGAACACTACCCGGGTAGATTTTTAAAGTGTTAGTCTTATCTGTATCAAGGAAGGTAGTAATAGTCCTGAGGTTCGCTGAAGATGGATCCCACGGCTGGCCACACCGCACTCGGGTCCGTCGACAGTCACTCTCTCGGGATTGGCTCGCCACTGAACCCACAGGGTTCAGATCTCAAATGATCCAGTCCTGGTCAAAAACCAATCGGAGCTCGTGGTGAGATAGCTCGTCCAGCTGACGCAGCTTCCCACGGCCGTATTTCACAGATCTCAGATCCTAATAAATAGCCATCTGTTAACAGCTAGTATGTGAAGATAAATTGCGAATTTAACTTTTATTTCAGTTTTTCTTACCAGGATCTTTCAGCTAATTTGGCGGTTGCCTCGTGAGTAGCGGTTGCCTCGTGAGTAATGGCTTCCACAACAGGAAATGTTGACTAACAGAAAGTCATCTCAAGGCATACTCGCCTCCTAGCGGCGGGGAGGGAAAATTACACCTCCAACCTTATGCAGCAGCACAACCCACAAATCTGATGTGGGTTACACTCTCCCCTCCTGAACTCTTGCACGTCCCTGTGCATGACAAGGTTCACACAAATGTTTCTTGGGGGGAAAGGCAAGGGAAGAAGCAGGTGCTTCACTTTCATTTACCATGTCATTCCACACATCGGTCAACCCTTGGAAGAAAGACTTTCACCACGGTGACAATTGGTTTCCCCAATTCAGTGTAGTCGAGCCTCATTGGTGGTTGACGATCCCGCTCAGACCTCCTGACATGGATATCAGCGTTAGCTCGTTCCTCTACTTCACCACTCTCCTCTTGTCCTTCAGTTCCAGGATCATTCATCACATCCTCCAACCTGTCCGGGAGGACTGGGATCTCTTTAGGTTGGTCCTCACTCAAATCCTTGACCTCGTTAAACAACTCATCTTCTCCTGAACTGCTATCCAGCAGCATCCTTTGTCCCTCAGATTCAGTGGATGCACTATCATCCATCTTTGCTTCTCCCACAGATTCATGGAGTTCAGGTGCTGGTACGTCCGCAGCAGGAGGTGAGGTCTGACCATCATCTGGAGTCTGCTCATCGCCACATTGATCTGTTTCATGGTAAATTGATGTGGCATCAGGCATAACATTGGCACCTTCCGGAACCTCCGTTGACTCAGCGGAGATTGATGTCAGGTTACTCTTGGCGTGACTGGAACCTAGGTCTCTTGGGGCATTTTGCCTTGCAGCACCCCCAGTCGTCTCAGAGACTGGCTGTGTTTCGAACCAGGCAATGGGAACAATGTCCTCCTCGTCTGAAGACTGGTCAAGCTCCGTTGTCCTGTTGGGAGTATTCTGACGTGTCCTAGGCTTTCTAGCTCGTTTGGGCTGAGCACGCTCCTCCGTTGGTGCGGCAAGAAATCCGCATGGGAGTAAGAGGTCACGATGCAGCGTGCGCTTGGGACCCTCGCCGTTCTCTGGTCTAACTGTATAGACTGGGAGGTCTCCAGCTTTCTTTACTACCACATGGACTGTGGACTCCCACTTATCAGCGAGCTTGTGCTTTCCTCGGATACGCACGTTTCTGACGAGTACTCTGTCGCCAACGCCTAAAGCAGAAGGACTCACTCGCTTATCAAACCGAATCTTATTCCTCTCAGCTACCTTGGCAGCAGTTCTTGTGGCAACTTTGTAGCTCTGCTCAAGGCGAGATTTAAGGTCTTGTACGTATTGGGAATGTGACTTGTGTCGCTGTTCTTTCACTGGTAACCCAAATGCGAGGTCGACAGGCAACCTTGGCTGGCGTCCAAACATTAGTTCATATGGTGTGAACCCAGTCACCTCACTTCTGGTACAGTTGTACGCGTGGACCAACGGCTTTACAAAGTCCTTCCAGTGAGATTTTTCTTGACTTCCCAGAGTGCCAAGCATGTCTAATAGAGTGCGGTTGAAGCGTTCCACTGGGTTGCCCCTCGGGTGGTATGGTGTTGTTCGCGTTTTGCGGATGCCCGCAATCTGACAGAGTTCCTTGATCAACCGCGACTCAAAATCAGGACCTTGGTCACTGTGCAGCTTCTCTGGGAATCCATAATGGATGATGAAATTGTCCCACAACCACTTTGCAACTGTTCGAGCCTTTTGATTTTGTGTCGGTCCAGCTACAGCATACTTGGTGAAGTGATCAGTGATCACGAGGATGTCCTTTGTGTTGCTTCTGTCTGGTTCAACAGACAAAAAGTCCATACATACTAATTCGAGTGGTCGCGTCGTTGTTATATTCACCAGAGGTGCAGCTCTCTCGGGTAGAGCTTTCCTGCACACACACCTGGTACACGTCCTTATTTTCTTCTCAATGTCCAAAGCCATTCTTGGCCAGTAGAATCTAGCTCTGACTAGATCCACTGTGCGTTCCTTTCCCGTGTGACCCATGTCGTCGTGCAGACTGGTCAATACCACGTCCCGAAGTTCCTCAGGCAAGACTAACTGATGTTGGGGGTGTCCCTCTTCTAGGCGTGTTCTATAGAGGATGCCATTTCGGAGCTCAAACTTGTTCAATTCTCTCAACAAGAGAGGCAGATCTGGAAGCTCGGTTCTTAGACTAGATGGTGGTTTCACTCCGTGCTCAATCTGGGAAATGACATGCTTAATGCACTGATCAGCTCGTTGCTTGTCTCTGAGGTCCTCTTCTGAAAGGTTTGGGATGATGGGTAGTCCTCCAAGCCCGTCCTCATGACCAAAACTGTCAGGCACCGCATCTGCAGAAATGGCCAGGCTTTCAACCAGGGAGATACTACCATCGCAGTCCATTGCATTGTCGGTGCAATAGATAAGTTGTCTCTCACAAATGGCTTGAACGACCTCTGGATTAACCACTTCAATGTCTCCTGGGTCAGATAGGTGATGTTGAGTGAAACGACGTATCCTGTCCCACTCTTTCTGAGATGGTAGGTCATCACGCAGATTGCCGTGAGGGCGTCTCGACAATGCGTCAGCATCTCCATTTTGTTTCCCAGGGCGGTACTGGAGCTTAAAAGAGAAGGTGGAGAGTGCAGCCAGCCACCTATAGCTGGTTGCATCGAGCTTGGCAGAAGTAAGTATATAAGTGAGAGGATTGCTGTCAGTGACCACCGTAAACTGATTGCCATACAGATAGTCACTGAACTTCTCTGTCACAGACCACTTCAATGCCAGGAACTCAAGCTTGTGAGCCGGGTAGCGGGATTCACTACGTGATAACCCTCTGCTAGCGTAGGCAACAACACGCAGCTGCCCCTCCTGCTCCTGATACAAGGCCGCTCCGAGGCCAGTGGAGCTTGCATCCGTGTGTAGGATGTAGGGCAACGTGGGATCTGCAAAGGCTAGAACTGGGGATGTTGTCAGTTTGTCTATAATCATTTCGAAGGCCTGCTGGCAAGCAGGTGTCCAACGGTCCAGAAATGGTTCTTTTGGGTGGTAATACTGCCCACTCTTGTCTTTTGACTTGGAATGCTTCTGAACAGGTGGGTACCCCGATGTCAGGTCATTCAGAGGCTTTACTATGCTTGAATAGCCTTTGATGAACTTCCTATAGTACCCGCAGAATCCCAAGAAGGCTCTCAGCTCTTTTAGGCGGTGAGGAACTGGCCAGGTCCTTAATGGTGCTATCTTCTCTGGGTCTATTTCCACTCCCCGCTCCGACACCACATGTCCCAGATAATGAACCGAAGACTGGAAGAACTTGCATTTTTCTGGAGACAGCTTCAGCCCGTACTCCTTCAACCGGTTGAGAACCTTGATGAGTCTCGCTTCGTGTTCTTCTAAAGTCTTTGAAAAGACTATCAGGTCATCCAGAAAAACTACAACCTCCTTCAGGTTCATGTCGCCCATGCACTTTTCCATCAGCCTCTGGAAGGTACTTGGGGCGTTCGTCACTCCTTGAGGCATGCGATTAAACTCCCAAAAACCAAGCGGGCAGACAAAGGCAGTCTTGGGCTTATCAGCTTCATCAACCTCAATCTGGTAATAACCAGACTTGAGGTCGAGAACACTGAACCACCTGGAACCAGAGAGTGCTGTGAAAGTGTTGTCCATCCTTGGGAGTGCGTACGCATCCTTCACTGTCTGCAGGTTCAACTTCCTGTAATCAATACAGAGGCGAACTTGACCATTTTTCTTCCTGACCACAACAATGGGAGATGAAAATGGAGACTCGCTCTCACGAATCACTCCAGCATCAAGAAGTTCTTGAAGATGTTTTCTGACGGCTTCCAAATCGTTTGGGTGGATTGGCCGGGCCCTGTGCTTGAATGGTGTTTGGTCAGACAGCTTGATGTGATGCTTTACTTTATCTGTCCTCCCAAAGTCAATATCATTCATGGCAAAGACTTCAGGCAATCCATTTAGTTTTTCCACAATTCTGTCTCTCCACTCTGGAGAAATGTGAGATTCCCCAAAGTCAAAGACCAGCTTAGGTTGATCAGGGGACTTGGATCCAGGTAGCTTGGTTGGCTCCTGACCCTCCATCGCACTCTGTTTGTGCGGTAGAATAGCCTGGATTGCATTGAGCTCAGCAATCACGCTCTTGGCCGGAATAGTGATGTCGTGCTCAGACGCATTAGAAATCACAACTGGTAGCCTGCATGGGGATCTGGTCGGTATGTTAAGGAGGCAGGTCTTTACTAGAAGTCCTCCAGGCAGAGATGATGTAGGGTACTCCACAATGGCACACTTCTCCGACTGGAGTCCCTTGACTGCTACAGTTCCCTCTAAAACAACAGTTTCTCCAGCCGGAACAACCTTCTTGTCTTTCCCATGCATCCTCACCACTCCAATGTTACTGTCATGACATTGTTCATGTCGCAGTTGTAATACTTTCAGCACAGTCTTGTAGCCATCTGCTGAAGGGTGGTGGATCACTGGACCTTTCTCTTTGTGCATGTTATATGCCACATCAAGGGTGTTAGTACCAATCAGTACATGAAAGCCAGATGTTCCACTGTCTGGGACCACTAAGGCCAAGGTTGGGACATCACACTCCTTCCCCAGGAATTGTTCTGGGAAGGTGATGGTGATTTTAATGTAGCCCAAATAAGGCACGGGTAACCCATTGGCACCTTCAACTTCCAATAGATCATACAGTGGCTCTATCTGTGTTTTGAACAGATGTTGATCAAAGAAGGACTTGGTAACCGTAGTCACTTGTGAACCTGTGTCCATCAGACAGTTAAACTGTTTATCTTGGATCATCACTTGGCATGTACTCTTTGTACCTATCAGTTTTGGGGAAACCTTCGAAAGGTGTTTCCTGACATTACACTGGTTCAAAGCAGCACTTAATTTAGGTGTAGCGTCTTTATTAACAGGGCGCTGGTGAGCTGCTACAGCCTCAGTTTGCCCTACAACTGAGGCTACATCTAAAAATTTTCATTGGGAGTTAGATGGTCGGTTGCATCCCAAAGACGCTGCTTTTCTCTTAGCTGACTTCTTTTTTCATCAACGAGAGTGGGGTTTGGTTCGTTAGTGCAAGTTGAGGAAATGTGGCCATCCTGACCACACTTGAAACAATACCAAGCCTTTGGCCTTGCATTCTGTTTTGGGTTGGAGGGCTTCCAGCTTGGTGCTCTAGGGTTAAGTTTAGGTGGTAGTGGTTGGCTGGATGTGTGCTCAGCGCTCCCCTTGGGTTTCGAGGTCTTTTGGGGTTTCTTTGACATCAATGCGGTAAGCTGGCTCTGAAGAGATGCGACCTGCTGTTTGAGTTCCGCCAACGTGTTGGACTCGGGTGGGATCACTACTTGCTGGCTGCAGGCACATGTGCTTTGCGAGCTAGTAATGGCCCGCTGTCGATTTGAGCCGAGGTGCTTCTTCATGCGTGTGACTTTGGCTGCATGTCTATCCTCTTCAGTACGGATCTGTAACAGGAGCTCTGCAAACGCTGGAGGGTGACTTTTCTTTTCTTCTAGGTTGAGGTCAGAGAGCAAGATGTTGTCCCAACAACCGCGGCAGAATTGTTTGAGAATATATTTGTCTGCTTCTTCAGCAGCAATTCCTCCCCTCTTAACAGCAAGGTTTAGAACAGCCTGGAGGCGGCAGAGGTAAGACGAAGCCTTTTCACCAGGATCCTGAAGAGTGTTCATAAACTGGGCGAAAAGTTCTTCGCCATCTTCAACAGTTCCAAAGGCTGCATCCAGCAGTTGAAGGTAAGTTTCAGGGGTAGCTTCAGGACTTAGCCTTTTAACAATATCTGCTGCAGGGGAGAGCAAGCTTTCAACCATTTTCCGAGACTTCTGAAGATTGGACAGAGTGGGATCTTTCCTGAGAAGCTCAGCATGTGATCGCCATGTGTCGTAGTCGGTCTCATTACTGGGTCTTGGGGTTTTTCCTGAAAATGGGTGAAGCTTGATGGGAAAATGTGGATATGTGTTACAGTCACTTTTCCTTACAATGTGTTCAACGATGACCTTTTGAACTTCAGGTGGATGGAGGTCACTCTCCCTGATGGGTAGATTTTGCCTCAGGATGGTGGGTGGCTTTGGTTTGGGGCAATCTTGACCGGAATCTGTTAAGGAGGGACTTCTGAACATCCGGTGCTCTGAGGTTTCAACTGTTTCAAGAGATGTGTCGAACGGTTTGGCTACAGATGCCTCATCAATGCTGTCAGTTCCAATTGCCTCACTGATCTCTGACATCATGTCTCTCAGCACTTCTTCGTAGTCTTTCCCACTTAATTTTGCCAATTTCTTTATCTCATTGAGGTAGGTTTTGGTAACATTGCAGCCAACCTTCGTAGTGTAAATGCTAGCCAAAGCTTGAACGAGATACCTGACACTTGGGTTCTCTTTGAGTTCATGTGTGTAAGGCAAAAGAGAAGATAAGGCTTCAATGGCGGCACCATCTTGATATTCAATAATCAGGTTTTTATAAAACTCTGATTCAGCATCAGTTACTGAAACAAGCCTAAAAGAACCAAATTTCTTCAGAAAGTCTATAATCTCCTCATCTTCTGGCGATTCAAGCAACCCACTTACAATCACTGCATTAGGGACTTTGATACCTGAGTTAGCTATGAACTCCATCTTTGGCAATGACAAACAACTTTTAAACAACTTTTTTTTTTATACAATTCCCCAAACTTGAGATATGTTTCACTGCTGACACTTAACTAGGCTCCTGGCTGGCTCGCCACTTTTGTAACAGGTATTACAATTAAACAACATGAGATATGCATTAAATTATTGTCTCGACGACTTTGGACCAGTATCAGAAAGTTCTAGGTAAGACTATGGAGCCTTGAAAGGATCAGCAGAGAAGGAACCACACAATGATAGAATAGATGTGATTTGAGTAGAAACTGTATTGAAAGTTGTAAAGTTTACAAACCCTGCCTGTCTAAAGCCGGCTTCCTACAGTGCACAAACGCACATTAAAGGGCCCAAAAATAAAATCAAAACAACATCCTCTTTAAGGAAATTCTCCAAAGAGTTTCAATTAAAGAGCTTCCGCTCCCGTTGCTCAGTCCACTTCTCTTTAGAAAGAGAAATTAGAGCTCCTTGTGTGTGTGTTTCTGTCCATTGGTTCGAACACTACCCGGGTAGATTTTTAAAGTGTTAGTCTTATCTGTATCAAGGAAGGTAGTAATAGTCCTGAGGTTCGCTGAAGATGGATCCCACGGCTGGCCACACCGCACTCGGGTCCGTCGACAGTCACTCTCTCGGGATTGGCTCGCCACTGAACCCACAGGGTTCAGATCTCAAATGATCCAGTCCTGGTCAAAAACCAATCGGAGCTCGTGGTGAGATAGCTCGTCCAGCTGACGCAGCTTCCCACGGCCGTATTTCACAGATCTCAGATCCTAATAAATAGCCATCTGTTAACAGCTAGTATGTGAAGATAAATTGCGAATTTAACTTTTATTTCAGTTTTTCTTACCAGGATCTTTCAGCTAATTTGGCGGTTGCCTCGTGAGTAGCGGTTGCCTCGTGAGTAATGGCTTCCACAACAGGAAATGTTGACTAACAGAAAGTCATCTCAAGGCATACTCGCCTCCTAGCGGCGGGGAGGGAAAATTACACCTCCAACCTTATGCAGCAGCACAACCCACAAATCTGATGTGGGTTACAATTGCAATCACGCAGGATGCAGACAAGAAATGTTACAGCAATGCAGTTCAGACCAAAATGAAGATGGTAGGGTGTAATCTATAAGTATGGAGTAAAGGGAAGCTGAAGTGGGAGGGTCAAGGGGCCATTGAACATAAGAGACATAATAATCTACTTGCAGCATCACAGAGTTGAACAGTTAGAGGAACGCTGGGCAGGCGCGCACTGGAGTTCTTGAGTATGACCTTAAAGTACAATTAACCTCTCTGCCTGATGCTTTCAGAAACCAAATGCGCTAACTAACTATTTTACACTTATGACACTCGGTGGCCTCTTTGCTGCTCCTGAATCTGATGCTTGATGTTCATAAATGGTCCGCTCCCCAGCTTTGAGAATAAAGTTGTCAGACAGGTTTCCAGGCTTAATTCTTTCTGTGCAGTTTGTATCATCGTTGGAGCGGTTTGTCACAATATAATTTGATTTCCTCTCACAGCACACAGACCTGTCATGTTGAATTCATGCTGGGGAGTGATTCCAAGGTGCAGATGTGACATGTTACTTTAACATCATCTCATAATTAGAGTCCGCTGAGCTCTATTCTGATACGGGAAGGCGATTGCTATCAATCAGCGCCGCCGGGATCCTCATGATGTTCATTCTCATTCTCTTTCCGTTGAGATCGACTTTACACCCAGGCTGGAAATGCTGTTTACTTTCACTGTAGTGTGGTCAGAGTACGCAGTTAGCACAAGTGTCTCAGGGCCTCATAGTTAACATTAGGTCAGGCTCTTGCTGATTGGAATTGATTTTCCCTTTTCTGGTTGTGTTTCTCTGGACTTCAATTTAATCATGTCTGTGCAAATGAAGCTAAATGCACCTTCTCTATGTGTGGCTGCCCACAAACCATTCATGTATTAATTATGGTGCAGTGCTATTAACCATGGATAAACAATTCTGACTTAATAATAAATGAGTAGCCATTGAGTAAACTGAGGTTTTGGGCTTTTAATAAACCTTTAAGCCTTATGTATGTACTTTCACAGTACAAAACCCCTTCCTTCTAAAAACATTTTATTTTTTTACATACACACCAATCTATTTTACATTCTCTCATTTCAGATTATATTTTTAGATGCTCAACACTAATTTTGAAAACAAGACTGGCCCAAATCGTTGACACAGGTTTGCTCATTGATAGGCTTACACAGTGTTCTTCCTCTGACCTTCCTCTCTGCACTGCACTAAGATGCAAATTTGTTAAAGGCAGAGTGGGTAGGAATGTTGAGCAGCAGAAGACCAAGAGTTCAAATGCAGATATGATAGCCAGAGGTATCAGTGGGAGAAAGCAATATCATTGTCAGCACTTGTGCTAACAGTGTTGAAACAACGTGTTGATCTGCCGGTGGATTCAGCTAATCAGTTACATTCACAAGTGTGGGACAAACGAGTGTGATTAAAGTATTAGGTGATTGGTATGAGAGGTGTGGATTTTCTATTGTCAACAAAGAAAATACTTTTTTCTTTTTTTTTTACAGTGAAAACCACACGGCTTATGTAAAGGTGATAATATATCAGTGGATTTTCAATCAACACAACATGGTCTGTTGTGAAATCTGTCAGGAGCCCGGCATGAATGTGCTATATGAAAGCAATGAATGTGAAAAGAAACTGCTACTTTTTCCCTTTACTCTCTCCTCCTGTGTGTGTTGCTGTACGTGTGGAGAGTAACAGAAGAAGCTTTCCTGTCTCACACGTAGTTGGACACCAAGTAATACCACGTCTGCTATTGTGACTCCTGATTCTGAGAGTAATTTAAAGTTATATTAAAACTTTTCTCAGCTAAAAATTCCCAATCATTGTCAATCAACCTCGCTTCTACTGCAAATCACAGTGTGCGGGTTAGCAGTTTCTTAATGAAATATCCACGGCTTTCCCTGAGAAAGATGTTGTTTGGATTGGAGCAAATGTTACTCTAAAGCATATATACATACAGTACACTATATAGCCAAAAGTATTAATTCACTTTCCATATGTGCACGCAGACAATTCTATAGGCACAAATGCACCTCCATATATCATTGAATGCTGATAACAAGGCAGATACTCTTCGTATATCTGCATCAATGACACCCCCCCCCAAAAAAAAAATTAACCTACATTTGTCAATGGCTTTGTGTCCTCGCCCATACAGTGGTTTCCATGAAAGAATCCTTACTGTTTTTATTGCAGCAAGGACCCAAAGATCATGATCATCATTGACTTTTAAACTTCTACCATGTGCACATAGATTTCTCCAGATTTTTGTAATCATTTAAAGATATTGTGTACTGTAGATGATAATTATGTTGAATTATTTTATTTTGAAATTACTTCACAAATTGTAGACACAATGTTTTGCAGATCGGTGAACCTCTGCTCATCTTTACTTCTGAGTAACTCTCTGTGCCTCTCTAAGTTGCTCTTTTTATGCCCAATTATGCCAAATAACATAACCAGTTGCCAGAGGTGGAAAGAGTACTCAAAATTTGTACTCAAGTACAAGTACTGTTACACTGGTTAAATTGTACTCAATTACAAGTAAAAGTACTGGTGTTAAAAAAATACTTGAGTAAAAGTACAAAGTACTGTTCTCAAAAACTACTCAGAGTATTAATTACTTTTTAACAGACTGATGTTTTATTCTGTTGTCAATAGCAGGCATTCAACTCGATTCACCAGTATAAATATTTATGTTCAAAGCACATTTTTCAGATGAACAAGGTATAGAAAGGTAACTTGTTTTGTAAATAAATGTAGATATAAAAGGAGGAATTTTGTTTGTTAAAACAATGACAAAAATGTTTCTGAACATGCGTAGAACCATTTAAACTTTTCCCCATACACTGAACAACAGGCAGGTAAGTGTCTTAAAGTCTTAGCATTTCTTTCACACTTTACTTTCTGAACCTTTTGTTCAGTTTCAGCAAGAGCTGGTTTTCTAAATTAACAGAGGCAATCCGACTTCGTTTGGCAGTGAAGAGTAGACCAGCACAGCTAAAAAGTCGTTCACACGCAGCAGAAGCAGGCAGAGCTGTTTTTAGTTTAAGAGAGAGGTTTTTGATGGCTGAGAAGGAGTGCAGCAGCTCCATGGTGTCTGTGGCACAAGCAAGATAACCATCAAGCTCAACTGCACTTTGCAGCCTTCTGGAGATTGGTCTGGAGAAGAATTCATCTTCATCAGATGACTCTCTTTGCTGATCCTCACTCTCATGCTCTGTCGTTTCAAGATGTTGTTTGATGTATGTCAAGGCTGTAATTGCAAGTAGATAACACAATTTTGTTATTTAAATTTCAGTGATTATTCCTGAACACAAATTTAAAATCGGCAAATTCTCAAAAAGGATTGTTTAGTATTCAGGACAGACCATCAATAACTTACAATGTATTAGGTGAAATACTCACTTAAGCATGTGTTCAAATGTAAAAATACACAAAAATGGGATCACATGAATCCTTACCAGCCTCTGTTACATCTGCTCTGTCAGTCCAGGAAGTCTTGAACTTGGGTAAGAGGACTGCAGCTGCAGCCAACTCTGGATCCTCCATCATCGCTCCAAAACGCTTTTGAAGGCCATTTTGCAGGGCTCTGATGAGTGGCACGCATGTCTTGCTTGATGTCTCCAGCCTGCTAAGTTTGGACAGTAGTTGTTGGATTACTGGCAGGAGCCATCCCATAAAGGAAGTGGACTCAGACTGAAGGATGTTTGAAGCTTTCACCAGTGGCTTCATGGTGGTACAGTACTCCCTTAGGAATGCAACTTCTGCAGGACTCAACCTGTAAGACACAACAACAAAACCCACCATGACTATAATAGGGATCTTCTGATTTAATATTAAGAGTCTGCTCACGTTTTTAACCATCCATTAAGGAAAATTCACAAAATTTGAAACCATATTGGTAGGTGTCCAATTTTACTCACATTTTCACCTTGAACTCCTCACAAATGCTCCTGATGGCATCTTCCCCCTTCTCATCAATGATGCGTATTATCCTTTCAATGGCAAGGTAGGTTGAATTCCATCGTGTTGCATTGGGACGAATGATCTGTAGCTCACACTTGTCCTCTACCACTTCATTAGCCAAATGAGATCGGCCAGTTTTGTTCCAAATGGCCTGGCATTTTGCAAAGGTTGCACAGGAGAGCCTCTTGTAGGTTTCATTCATGCTCTCTGCTAGGGCAGCATCAGTTGTTGCCACAAGGTTTAGCAGGTGACATGCACATCGCTGATGAGGCGGAAGTTGATACTCCAAACCAGAGTCTTCATCAAGAATTGCACTTGCCTCATGGTAGTCCCTATGGTCAGTCAGGTCAATAGTTTCTGGGTCTGCTTCATCTTCAGCTTCATCTGCATCATTTTGTGCCCCAAACATGTGGAAGGCCTTGACAAAGTTGGATCCACTATCAGTTGTGGTTCTTACAACTTTGCCTCTAATCTTGTATTGGCAATGGATATCATCAAGCGCACCAGCAAGCATGTCAAATGTGTGAGACCCTCTCAATCTTTTGCATGCTAGTGCTGCAGATCTTCTTTCCAGGGACGCTTCCTCTATCCAATGGCATGTGACTCCAAGGTAACTTTTCTGATGAGCTGACCAACAATCAGTAGTGGTAGCAACAAATTTGACTTTATCCAATGCTGCAACCAAAGTCATCTTCATGTGATCAGCAGCTTCACAGATTCTGGCACGGACAGTGGGTCTGGAGATGACTTTGGCTTGAGGTTGTAATGTGGTAACCAATTCTTTGAAAGATGGCTGTTCTACCACTGCAAATGGCTGTAGACCCTCACATATGAAATTGATGACAAGCTTGTCAACAGTTGCTTGTGGAACATGTTTGTTTGCAGCTCTCAACATCAGGTCTGGTAACTTGGCTTGTGTATTTGCTGAGAGCTTGTTTGGTGTGGCTGTGGTCTTTCGCTGTCGAGATGTTGATGCCACAGTGATATTGTACTGCTCAATCTTCGATGGATGTTTCCTCTGTAGAGATAAATATTATCATACGTCAGGTTCATACATTACTTCATAACATCACTGTGATTAACACTAAAAGAAAACACATTTTTAAAACATTATTCAACTAGACTTGAGCTAATCTTTGATTGTTGAGCATAGTATAAAAGAGTGGTGAATTGGTCAAATTTTGCAGATATATTGCTGTATTTATTCACAAGTGTAAACCAATTTTGAACGATCATTGCAAAAAACATGAATTTCTGTATACATTCCAAGTTCTGTAATATGTATACTATCTGTAAAAAGAGTATCGACCAATGTATCAGTATCTAAATTTTTAACTCCTTTTTATCAGTATCACCCTAAAGTTTTCAGTATTAGTCAGGTCCTAAAAATACTAAGAGAGCAAAATATGTGTATCTAGCAAATCTAATTTAAGAAAAGGGATCACATACACAAAAATGCTGCCCATACAGCTAACAAATAAAACCAATCCACATTATGTTCTTTAAAAAAAGATATCATATTGGGAAACATATAACCCTACTGATTAAGAGCCATGTCACTATGATAGACCTATATCAGGCCAATGATACTGATCAACTGATCCATCAATCGGGCTCTGGTACATGTCAGCTGAGAGCTGGAAGATTAATTTGAGATGCAGCTCAGCACTGTGTTCAAGTTTGTTTTTTTGTTTGTTTGTTTTTTTAAATAGGCCAGCTGATTGTAGGCCTGTGAGTTTTAAATGACTACAAGTTTAATTTATTGTAATGACGGTGGTTATCCAAATAATAAGCTAAAACATTCCTACGAATTGTAGCTCAGTTATGCATGCACACACGCACATTAGCTAGCTCCGTCTTATTTTAATATCAGGCTAACCAATGGCGGTGACAATATCTTAGCCAAACTAGTAACCTTAACACACATGAAAAATAAGAAAGCAATATCATACACGTATAGTTGTAAAACCTCTTACCTCAATGTGTTTTTTTAGATTAGACGCTGAAGTCTTGTAAGCTGAAATGACTGTAGAGGTCAAACAAAGTTTGCACTGCATCTGGACGCTGTCTCCTTTTCTCCCTCTGTACACGAAAAATTCCTCCAGGTATAGCCACGGGCACGCGTCCTCCGTCTTTTCTACGTCGTTTTCATGGTTGACAGTGTTGTCCTCTGTCTCCATTTTGGCTTCTTTGTCTCCAAATCTTTCGTCTATAAAGTAGTTTATACTCCACCATTTAGCACCTCCAGACACCTGTGCCTGCTGCTGCAGCGGAGTTCATTCTTTGCTTACGTCTTAAATTGGCGCGGTTGCGATTGCACGGCCTTATTGGCTGCAAAAATGCAGACGAAAGGTTTGAATATTAATTCAAATTGTGGGCGTACTCAGTAGTGACTTTTGATTTTATAAGTAGCGAAGTAGATTACATGGTGTAAGTTGTACTCAAGTATGAGTAAAATTACACACTTGAAAAATTACTCGTAAAAGTACAAGTACCCAAAAAATGTACTTAATTACAGTAACGTGAGTATTTGTAATTCGTTACTTCCACCCCTGCCAGTTGCACAATGTTCCTTTAGCTTTTTATTTTTAGTGCCACTTACTTTCCCAGCCTTTTGTTGCCCATGTTGCTGCCATTATATTTGACATGATATTATTTTTCTACCAAAATGATTTTCTGACTTTAAACATTTGAGATGGTTTTGATGTTCTATTGCGAAGATTTTGTGGTTTTTTGTGATTTTCACATCATTGCATCCTAATCGTATTTACATTGTAAACAGCATCCCAATGCTGCACTGTCAGCACAAGTAAATGTAGTTCCTTGAAGAACATTTCAACAACCTAATTTTATGCAACGCTAACCGAACCTTGGGCTATATTAATGTAATAATAAAATATTATTAGTAGATAGGACTATAAACTTAATTTCAGTCTAATTTTTAATTCTAATAAAGGAATCACAACTCACAATGTTTGTCTATTGAAAGCATCAGTAGACTTTTTTTAATTCAACGAAGTGTAAGCAGATGTTTTTATCAGTTGTCCTGGCTGAATTCCATCCTCTACACTGACAGTTCAATGCCTATCCCGTCTTTATATTATACACTACACAATCATCATCAGCTTAGCTTCAAATTCATCTCTACTACCCTTTAGTAGAAGTACAGATATTTGTTTAAAAATGTAGGGAATAAAAGTAAAAAGTTGACAAAAAATACTCAAAAAGTACAGATACCTGAAAATTCTAGTATTTGTACTTACTTAAATATTTCCTACCTCTGACTGCCAATGATAGATGGAAGTTTTGCCAGCTAATGCACAACAGGTCATGGTGCAATACTGTTGCATATTTTTTTTATTTGCCTCCAAACACTGCATCATAAAAACTGCTAGAGCGAAGATCTCACCAAAAATCATCTTGATGGCGAATCATCCATCATGATTTGGGCAAGGTTATTGTACAAGGCCACTGAATTTGTTTATGATGGTGCACTGAGAGCGAGCTAATGTCAGCTGTACTTCATGCCTCCTACTTGGAGGTTGTAAATGCATATGCAATGGGCTGTGATCATCCTGTAAGTAGTTGAGGACATGATGGCAGCTTCAGTCGTGCCATTCACACTAATGTGCTGGGTTATAGGAAGTGAACGACTGGCCATAGATACGTGAACCCATTTGATCTTAAGAAGACACAACACAGGTGAGGAACCGCTAAAGCAATCATGCAAACAAGTAAAACATTAGGAGGCTTTTCTTCCGTTTTCATTTCTTGGTGCCTCACAAACAACTCGAGCATTTTATTGTAATGTTCTGGCCTAACAAAGCTGAGATTGGAGATTTATTTTCTTTCCCATTATCTGCCTCTTGATAACAACAAGGTAAATTATTTGGTGATTATGGCGGATGGGGATGCACTGAGTCAATCAGTTTCCAAATGGAAACTGGATGGAACAAACACAAATTTAATATGGGGAATCTGTCTCCAGGGACTCAGGCGATAGATAGACGCGTGGCCAGACTCTCAGCGCGCTAAACAACTCCTGGATGATTTTAATTCACACAGCCCGCCCAGTGGATGGCACCAGCCAATTCAGCGGATAGTAAAAACAGCAGAGGTTAAAGCTATACTGAGGACCAATATAGCTGGGGAGAATTTTCATTAAAAAGGCAACAGAAAACGAACAACTTTGCATGGAGCCTGGCTATAGTCGTGGCTGAATTTCCCTCACAAAACCTTCATCATAACGCTCTGCTGATTTTGATGAATTTCAATCCACATAACTTGAACCCCCTGATGCACCAACAGCCTCCTGTGCACAAACACACACGAGTATTGTATGCACAATCATGTGTGCACAAAAGAGAAAAAGAAACACTTAAATTTGATGCTTTCAGAATGAATCCAAGAATCTATACTTGCAGTTTCATCACCACTTCGTGTGCGGCATTTCACCCTCACCTGCAGGAACCCTGTTCTCCAGGACACAATACCGTCTGTCTCATATTATAGCTTTTTAATAACTGATAGGGATCTGTGATCTCTGCACGGTTATGTGGTAAGTTTTCACTATTAGCATGTTCTTGGGTGAAACCTCCTCTTTCACCCGTTCTTCTAAACCCTTCTGAGGCGCTGGCATGCCATAACTCATCCAGGCACCCATGCTTTGCAGCCAAGCCCCGAAGCTTTCTCGGAGGAGATTAAAGAAGAAAATTCTGAACGCATGGGGAAACATTTGCCATGCTGAACACTTGTCTTCGCTGTCACAAAAAAAATAAAACCCCACATGCACACAGACAGATGTGAAGGTAGAGGAAAGTGATCATAGGTACACAAATGCAAACAATGCAAAGCTCTAGCCTGTTGAGAACAGGGCTATTTTTACCAGCATCATGAGACTGAGAGTCAATCCAAGCTGAAGCTGTCTATAAAGAGGAGAGGCAATCTTGGTTTTGAATAGGTCTGAACGCTCAATCAGCAATACACTGCACTCCAAAGGAAATAAGAGATCTACTTCAATTCTGACATGGATTTCTTTCTCTTCTCTCTCAAACATTGTCTTCATGATCACAGCCAGTCGCATAACTCCACATTACGCTCATAAAGGAGAGCGTCTGGGATGTTTTGCTGAGATCAAACATCGGTGCCACCCTTGCACGCACATTTATCTCATGAAATGCAGATTCTTACGCACTGCCCCGGCTCAGACGCAGCCTCGGTGCGGTTATCAAAAAGAAAAAAGAAAAAAGCGCTAATGACTGGGCACAGCTTAAAGCAGTAACTGCACAAACCAATGTAATAATGCATCAAACCACAAGAGGGGGAGGCACCACCTGTTTTTATTCCCAATAGCCGAACAGTCAGAGCAGGTCTGGGTGACAAGCTTAATTTAAAATGCACTGCAATAATGGCTCACGCACTGTGTCATCCTGTTTGAGAGAAAATTTGCAGCTTGGATATCAAAAAAAAAGGGGGTGTGGGGGTGTTCTGGACAAATTACATGCAGGAACACCTGAGAGCAGAGACACAAATCAACTCAGGCCTGAACCAGCCCGCTTTTACAACCTCTATAAACCCCTGAGGCAGCCTGTGATATGCTCCACTGGCTGCAATCTATTACATAAATATGCTCAAATTTTACATGCATGTCTACTATCTGCCCGAATCTCTATTTTGCAGCAGTAATTTAGATTTGTATCACAGACTGACAAATAAGAAGAAAAAAAATGGGGGTGGCGGGGAGATCATGATGTGCAGTGTTATTCCTTGACCAGTAGGTGGAAATGCATGCATATTAAGTGACTGAGTGAGTGCCAAGAGGTTTTGCTGCAGTGCCATCTTCCTCTGGTGGATAATGCTCTTCCACGGAACCCTGTGTGTACATCTTTAAGCTGGTAAAATGGGTGTCAGAGAAGAGGAAATCTGTCCTGAGTCGTATTTTATGGCGGCTGAACGCTAGCTGAACCCGGTGCCAACTAGGATGGAATCCAGCTCCACCGCGATCTTTGTTGGATAAGGGGACAAGAAAATGGATCATTGGTTGAAGGCATGAATGGATGGACCATGTGTGATCCCATCCTTCAGCAGTAATGCCAATGAGTTACCCATCCTGGAAAATAGTCCGTATTCATAAACTCTAAATGGGAGTTAAAAATACACACAAAATCTTTCACTGAGCACTCATAGGCCACCCATGACCTCATCCATCTTTGAACTTGGCCTTCACTTCGATCTTTACACACCTGTAAACTTTAGCGTCTGTATCTTGACATTATTACATCATCTAAAGCTGTCCACAGGCAGGAATATAAACAACTGCCAATGAGCTTCAAGAAAAAAAAACCTTTTTGGTTGGCAGGTCCTGCCTTACAGAGTCACAGGGTGAAAATGATGCCAGCTTTGCTATCATGGGCTGGCGACAAAGACAGTTACGTGTCGGGTATAAACCCGGTCTCTCTGGTGTTAAAAAAAAATTTTTTTTTTATTGATTCCTTCTTCTTTGCAGGCTTAGCGCTTGTCCGTATCTCCACAGTGAAATCACTGAACTCCACAGAGGATTATGTATAAAGCGGTGACTGCAAGTCCCGTGTGCACTAAGGCAGTCTCTGCTTCTATAAAGACAGGTAGGGATGAGATGTTATCTGGAATGACACTGTGTTTGATATGTTCATCTTTGATCCACGGGCTGACACGCAGGAACGGGAATGTTCGGATCAATGCTTTTCTAGAGGACGTTCGCAGGATTTGAGGGCTAGCGTGTAACTTTAGAGCGGTATATGTAAAATCTAACGAAATAAACTTGACAATGCTCTCTATCTGCGTCAGCACCTATTCAAATTATTCATTAAGTTTTACAGCTAGAAGGGAAAAAAAAATCTGCGCAGCCCCCAGTTGATTGGAACAACTGCGTTGGTGCCTGTGTATTACTCATAAATATAGCAATAAAGTATAGATCAACAAAGGGGCGGGGTGGGTAGGTGGGGGGCATGCCACAGAGTTATTTGCAGACCTGCAGGCGATGTGTGCCGCATACTGATAGTGCTGGAACCCCACAGACACCGTGTGAATGCTAAGATGCTACAGAGAGGTGAGACAACTCTTTGCGGAGATGACGAGCTCTAATTCAAAAAGCCCCCGAGGGCGATGAAGGATCAATACGGTGTTTGTCTCTTTTTATTGTTTTTGTTCTCTCCCGCCACCCCCGAAACTATTTTGAGCTTTTTAGACTTTTGTTTGTTTGCGTAAAGCCGAGTGACGCGCCTCTTCTCTTTTCGAACAGTCATCAAACGAGCAACTGCGCACAGGCATTTTACACCCTCGAATAAAGCCACTTTCATGACTGTCGAGAAAAAGAAAGAAAACACAACATAAATGCCCTCCCTTAAGCCTGGAGAAAAGACTAATTATGCCATTAGAAACTTAAAATCACATCAAAAAGGAAGTTCTTAACTTCAGCGGCGCAGTTTGGCGCTCAGCATGGGGAAGCGGGAAAGGGGATGGCAGGAAGACAAACTGCAGTTTCATACTTTGATTGCAATTTGCAAGAAAAATGTGTAACCAAGTGTTGCGCACGCGTAGTCTGCAGCATAACTGATTATCCACATCCAACAAATTTTGGCAGACATTTTTAGTAGAAATCTGTTTTGTTTTTTTTTATATCGCTCACTCTCTGTGCTATCAGTGGGTGTTCAGGAACCAGGATGGGAACAGGGGAACCGGTCATTGAGGAAAAAGCAATCTCAAGTTCTCCACCAGTGGCCTTGTTGACACAGTTGTCATGAAAAATGGTCCTTTGAGACGTTGTTTGATACAATAACTTTTCTTTAGCAAACATTTTCGTTCTGGCTTTGCTCCTAAAAAACGTCAAATCTCTAATCCGAACCTTACTTAATTCGTCCCTTTTACTGGAATGACTCCATTTCCAGAGGGAGCTCTGACACAGACTGGCATACAGATGTCCCCTCACAAAACAAGGCATCTTTGTGGCTCAGTTTTCATCCTCTTATTTAAAATCCAATTATGAGAGGCAATGTTTGTTGTGGCTGTGACAGGTCATAAATGGGCAAAAACTATTCCAGAGATTTGATGATTGCGCATGAAGCAAAAAATAAATAAATAAAAATGATGTTTTCACAGTGAGCTATTGTTTTCCTTTTTTCCTCTCTCTGTGCACTGAAGTAGGAGGAGAAGACCTGAAATGACTGCAGTGTCATTGTTAGTCTAGTGGCATCTGGCAAGTATAGTTTGCAAGATGCACTATGTTTTTATTGTGCTGCTGCACTTTGAGGTGAGAATAGTGGCGAAATAATTTTTCTAATGCTTAAAAAGAGCTGTGATACTACACGCTAAACTCTTATTTGCATTTCAAATCCGCACAAAAGCAACGTCAATATCCCAAAATAACATCTTGCCCTCTTGTGGTGTTGATAACAGTGCAAATAAATCTAAGAGGACACTGTTGCAGCACACAATCCCTGCTTTCTCCCAAAATATTAAAGCTTCATCTGTTTTATGAAACAGAAATGCTACAGTTTAGACTTGTCAAGTTTCAGGCACAGAAATACCTCAGTTCATTTTTTAAATTAAACTTTAAAATTACAGCTAGGGTACCTTTATTGTCTTGGTTTAAAGAAAGCGAGGGAAGAATTGTGCCCATGACTGAATAAAGCCTTCAATGGGTGTCACTGCTCTCCTATGCTACCACAATGTGGTCAGGCATCCATCCTCCCCATGCAGCCATGTGACAATGGAGGATTTTCTTCTCCTCTGCAGTTCCTATTTTTGAGTGACTCACGATATCAAAGCTGTGATTATGCAAGCAAGATCCAGTGTGGATCCTTGATTAAATCTTGAGCACCCACCATAAGACCACACAAAACATTATGCTTGTCTGCACATGAAATTGGTCGGGTATGACTCACTATTTGCCATGGTTTTCTGTGAGTCTGTGAGGCAAGTAATCAAATAAATCAATACACAATTTTGGGTAAATCAAATACTGCCATCATGGAAATGTGCCACTTCATATGTGCGTGTGAATGCTTTCTTTTTGTCCCCACTGTCCAGTCGCATCCCACAGCCGTTCTTGAATCGCACAGAGGTGTTTCCAGGCTATGTTCGAGGTGTAATCCCTCCGTGTTTGCTCGGAGACTGCCGCAAGTCTCCGTCAACTTAGAAATGTCTAACACGTGTTTGCTGACAGTGCTGGTGATGTATTTCGATCACATTTGACCCCTTTTAAACCAATAGCTTTACCCGTGAAGACAATCTAAACTGGATTAAAGCTCAAGTATTCCCATATGGAAAAGATATATATAAATCTTATAAAGTTTGCATCTGTCTTGTGCGAAACTTGTATGAAAAGCATACAAGAGTGAAAACAGATATAAGATCCCTTGAAAAATTAGCACAAGGGGAGGGGTTATGGTTTGTGTTGACCAGAGCGTACCCTGCCTTGTAACTGGTGTCTGCTGGTGGAGGCTCCCCTGTGACCTTAAACCGGATAAGCAGTAAACACAATGAACAGAGGAGCAAATTCGTTCATTTTATCTGATTTAAATGGGACAGACACTTAACAATGCTAGGTAAAGACCCCACACTAATAGAGCGACCTCCTATGAGCAAGGGTTAGAGTCACTGAGCCTGCTCTCAGTATGAACCGAGAATCGGCTCTTGCGGTTCGCTGTATAATGAGCACACAAATAACAAAAAAAAAAAAAAAAAAAATCATTTGTGCAAATGCAGAATATTCAGAGACAAAACGAGACATAAAAAACCCCACTCCAGTTACAGCTCGAGCCATCCAGTAATGCAATTAGTGACAACAAGGGAGAGCTGCCCCTGTGGAGTGCAATCTGTGGAAAAACAAATTACAATCTGCAATATTTCCTAATAGTTAACAGTTGCATGCACGCTAGTTTCTTTAAAACGCTGGCTGAGAACGGAAGTTTGGAGGTAACACACAGAGCTAAGTGAGGATCTAAAGAATGACCTCTGTGCTCTTCCCAGAGTATGTGGTTTGGTAAAATGTCTTCACGAAAACGGTGTATTGTGAAAAGATCATGCCGGCTTCTGGTGCTTCACTCAGAGCTGTTTTAGGGTTAAAAAAAAAAAGCAGGAAAAATTGTTGTTTCCCTCGAGGCCACTCGAAGCGAGTCAGTCCCCATAGACTCGTTTTAAAATGCCCAAATTCAACCATGAAAATAACATGTTTACAGCCTGGTTGTTTGTTTTTAATCAAATTTTTTAAAAAAGAAGCCTTTATAACTAACCCATCAGGGCTTTGTTATGGCTTAAAGTTACCACTTTAAATGAAAGGCATGCCTGCAGCTGCCGGCGTCCTCAGCCTCCGTCACTGAAACTAAAACCACTTATGCTGCGTTTTATTTAGTTATCATTTTAGAAACGTTTTATCGGCATTTTGTAGTCTGTTTTTTGGCACTGCATTTGTGATGCGGGATTAATGTCTGCTATTAGTAATTAAACATTCTCAGGATTGCTTGAAGCCTTCATTATGAACAAAGAACTATTACCTCTCCTTTGTCTTCTTTTATCTTAGAATATGAAATCAAATAAAGCATCAGGGTGGCATCGGGGAGCTGTGATGAGTTACATGTCACATCAAGGTTCATGGAAAACACTTCCATTAAATACTGGCATTCAACAGTAGATGTGATTATATAAACAGTTCCTTAAGCTGATGCTAAATGTTATCAAGCTGGGTTATTGTCCTTTATTTTTCTTTGTAATTTCTTCAACCTACACCCCGCTGCCATAAGAAGACATCAGGAATATGAAAATATTTGTATTTCCAAACAAACAAAGAAAGAAAAGGAAAGATTAGAAACTGCTGAGAGACTCCTGAGAACTGCCAGGAGGAAGTAAGGAATGAAGGAAGGAAAGGAAGGAGCTTTTTTAAAAGAAATCATAACTTGGCAAGTGTGGCTGATTCTTGTTTTACATCAAATCTATAATCAGATAAGCTGCAGAAAGAGAACTCTGTGCTTTCTAAACCACTGTTTTGAAAGGCATTACGAATCAAACAGGAACCGCATCAGACTGCTGTCAAAGCCCCGCAGTTTGAGGGTAAACAGAGGCGCACGACATAACTGCAGATGGGTGACAAATTAAAGGAAAAATGGCAAATTAAATGAAGGGAGAAACGCTACGAACGCAAACGGTACCACACAGCTGCACTGCGTGGTACAATTAAGCAGTTAACATCCAGCTGTGCTCTGTGGTGTATGAAAGCGCTGAGGAGGCCCAGCGGAGTCTGATTCAGTATTGTGATTTGGGGGTGGGGGAGGGTCACTGCTGTCGTGGATGGAGCATCGGTCGCCGAGATGAGTAGGGTGACTAAAACGTTATAAATAAATAAGTAAATAAGGTAGGAAGCTCTGGATGACACTGGTGGCAGAGCAGAACATATCCCGGATGAATACACATTTGAGAGAAACCATAGCACTGGTCTGCAGAGATGGGAGAAAGTGATAAAACCAGATAAGTCCTCCTCCAACATGTGTCAAAAACTCTTGATCCCAAGATCTAGTGGCACTGTTATGCTGCAAGAGGAAATTTGCAGACATGGTTTGGCTTCAGTCAGAGCCCTCGAATGGTGAATGTGGGGTCATCGTGTGATTCAGATAGTTCCTGGAAGTGCTTAACAGGCAGCTGGAATATTCAATTTATAAGATTCAATTATATTTATAGACCCTCAAATCACAACAGCAGTTGACTCAAGCTTTATATTATAAGGCAGAGAAACCCCCAACAATCAAGTGAGCAAGCACTTGGCAACAGCGGGAAACTAAAACTCCCATTTAACAGGAAGAACCAGGCACAGGCAGAAGGCAGACAGACAAGACACTGTGGAAGAGCGTAATAGTAACGGCAATTAATAGTCAATAAATTAATCAATCTATAATAATTGTTACCTCACAGTGAAGCATATGTTGCAGCACGCTGCTGGTGGTCATTTTTATTGTTAATATATTGCTAATCAATAACAATTAACTGTGATATAACTAATTGTTATATTTTTATGCAATAAAATTTATATTTCACAATGAATTATTGTCTACCTACCACTTTTTCTTCATTGTGTTTTCAGTAATCTTCATGATTCACATCTCAGAGTGAAAGTAATCTCCAAGACTTGCAGGTGGGACAGAAAGAGACTGTCGGTGATGGCATCACATAAACACGTTACCTGGACAGGTAAATGCATCAGGAGGTGAGTATGGTTTTCATTGGAAAACTCTAATGATAGAACTTTGTGACGAGTTGTGTATTGAATTACACAAATTCACTTATTATGAATTTGTGTAATTCAATACATATTCAATAAATACTAATACTGTAATACAGGATTAGAGTTATATAAGTTTTACGTATTTAGTCTAATTCATCTATTTAGTCTTGAGTATTTGTTTCAGACCTGGTAGCATATTATAAACTTACCTTGTGTTTTCAGTCTCACTGGCTCTCCTTCAGCAGTCAGCTCAGCTGTAATACAGACAGTAACGGTAAACAGGACGACAAAGCTTGAAAACATTGAAAACATTATTTGAGGATAAACAGAGCAGACAGCCGTAGGACATAATGTTTTATTAATGTTATATTTAGCTAATATTTCAATCCAGCAACCCAGCAAAAACTCAAAGTCTTTTTTTAAACATGTCATGATGTCAATGAATGAAATAACATTAGGATAAAATATTTGGTTAATTGATAAATGAATGTGTCGTTCCTCATTGCTTTTACGAGTTTGCTAGCCTAATATGTCCACAGTGTAGTAATTTGTTGCTAGGTAAGCCACAGTTTTGTGTTTCAATACACAGATTAATTTGATTTATGTGCTGATAACATGCAGGCTTGCTCATTCAACAAACAAAAAAACATCTTACCTTTTAAAAATGACCTCAAACATCAGTGCTGCTTTCTATAGTACTCAGCAACCGTATGTCGCTAACTTCCGGGAGCAATTGGTTTTGCTCCAGTCAGGCATACTGAAAAAACTGCTGGTTTTTTTTATTTATTAGCACACTTCCACAGTAAATGCCAATGTGCATTAAAACTGTTCTTGGAAAGTGGTGACATTTTCCTGGAGCTCAGCACCTGTCTGCATGTTTTCACTTCACTTGCTGTATCTTAAGAAAATAAAATTTTCATGCCACTTTTCTTCTGGTCGTTATTACCCGAATTACCAGCATATATAACTTAAATGGCAGCCTATTTAAAATGTCCACAAATCTAAACTTTGTCCCGAGTTCGTAGGAAAATACAATGTTTTGATTGTTAATTCTTGGAAAATGAGATGCTAGTAAAGTGAGTTATTTGTAACACCAGAATAGATGTGTGGGTATTTTATAAGTGGATGCTTTCCCTGCATACAGTATGTGAATTCATCTTGCTCATTCCCCTGAAGGAGATCATATGATGGTCTAAAGAACCTTCACAAGATCTGTGTCATCCAACAACCAGAGAAGAACAAAACAAGCATGGAAGGACAAGTCGTACAATCGGAGTTTCTTAAAAGACATGCGCGTCATTCATTCTGTGATCCAAACACAGACACAGACTGATAAGTTTGTGCTGACATGCGCTGACCTATCGTTCGTTCTTCTTGCCTGGAGTGAGTCATTGACTAATCCGAATGAATGGCACATTAAAATGACAACTCGCGTGGGACGAAACATACAGGGAGCGTCGTTGCTATATGTAAAGAGAAAAAACCCTAAAGCCACAGTATTGTTCTGGATTCATGCTTTGTAATAGTCGCGGAATAACATGTTATTTACATTCAGATCTTTTCTTTGTTCTGGGTGAAATTTCCATGAATATTTCATCAGGCTTAGTCGGAGAAGAAGAAGCCGAACAAAAAGCTTCCTTGTGGCCAGCAGTGTTACACAGCTGAAAACAGCACATAAGGAAGAAACACAAATTCATACTGAATAGCCAGAGGAGACATGTATGTGAGGTGGTGCACCACTGGGAATCCCCCAAAATAATAAGAGATAAAAACATGTGGGGATGCATGATATGAATCCTACCAAGGTCAGATTGACCTCTTGCTTTTATGTATAATTTCTTCATTTTTTGTGCTAAAATAAAAAAAAACACTGAAAAAAAGTTTTGTGCACTCTCGTTATACAGTCACGCAGTATTTCTCCATTTAGACAGAACAGCTTTGATAAACATTGCTTTCATATCCAACACATTATAAATGTGTTCACGGTTCCTTAGTCAACCTCAAACCGTGCATACTGTTCATATTTCATGCCCTCACATTAGACGGCCAAGAACTCCCTCATAATAAATCTCTGTGCCAAGTTTCGAACTACAGATGTATTTAGAATGTATAAATAGCCAACCTGACATTAATACATGAATGATTAAGCCTTAATTTATGTTTCAGAGAGCAGCGAAAGTGTACTTTTACATTTCTACAACATTTCCTGCACATCCTGCTTTCCCCGAAGCATGAAAACAGCCATGATGATTTAAATATATTTAACGGAAAGTCAAAGTAGCAAGAAAATTCTCAAGTTGCTGAGATTTACAATATATAGATAACCATTGCAGACATTAAACACTGTCCTCACTGAAAAAAGAATAATCTATATGTACCATAAAAGGATTTTACTTTTTTACGACCAGTTTTAAGACTCATGGGTGCTTGTCTCCGTAGAAACCTGTGCAAACTCGGCCATCACTGTCCCATAAAAAACATACAGACGTGGACAGGCATGTAATAAAGTTTTTTTTAAAAACCCTGAAACCATAGATTTCTTGATGTGAGCCACGCCGGTGGATCTAAAGTCCAGCTGAATAGATATTGACAGCCTCAGTAAACAAAACCTTGTAGCACCTGTAGATTTGCATTGAATTTCCAAATACTTTAGCAAATCTGTCACATGCTGTAAGGCTACAATGATTAGGTTCAGATGCAAGATGGTCTTGGTGTTTTAATAAAATTATAAGTTTTTTATTTTATTTTACTATCCTCTACTGTTAATTTTACTAACAGAATTCTCAGATTTTGTTTTGCAAAAGTGGCTTTTTTAATATTACTAATTACTAATTGGCAGATGTGAGCCAGAGGCTGCAAGCATTAGCTGATACCTCAGTACTTCACTCTCTCATCCAAATCCAGCATAGTCTGCCTGCCATGCAGCGCACTTTCATCCAGTGTTGATGTCAAGACCCTGAACCACTTCCATATGAAAGATTGAATTATTAATCATCTCAATTTAAATCTGGTTTCCCACAAAGACAACCAAATATGTAACAATGCAGAAATCCTAGACCTAGAAATGTAGCTTTTAGGTAGGTAGGTATTAACTGATTGTTATCAGTCACAAAATGGTATCAAAATTCCATGAGTCTGTGGTAATCCATGGCAGGGTAGCTACACCGCAAACTACAATTTCATTTAATAAACATAAAACAAAGAAGCTGAAAATATAAAAGGCACATTTCCTTGAATCATGGGATTTGTGGCTCAGAGGAAATCACACACGGGTCTAAAATGAGGTTAGCTTTTACACACCGCAGTCAAGAATGTACCAACTAGCCGCCTCCAAATTCAAGCTTAATGAGATAAATACTTCTCTTATTAAGCTTAATGAGTCTGAATGTGGCCAAGCGGGTCAAGTGTTTCCCATGTGTTTGTTCCAGCTCCCCGTGAACCACAACAAAAACTCTTAGGGACTGTTCAAACTGTGACCTGAAACTACCTTTGGCTGGTAGTCCTCTTGCATCTATTTACACACTAATGCCATAATCAAATGCAGACCGAGTCCTTTTTCCATCACTATTTGAAATATTGCTGTCATCCTGATCAGACTGTGATGCATGGCCACAGTGCTGCACTAGAGGACTGAATAATCTCTTATAAATCCTCTTCCCTACACCGCTCCTTACACTCCTTCCCTTTATCAGCTCTTAATGGCAAAGATGGTTTGTGAATAGCTTTTATCTGTTCCAGCATCTAGTCTCAACTGTGAGGGCAAATTGTTACTAAAGGTCCCATTCTAGGAATTTTCATAGCATTTGATCAATAGGAGAGGCAGCTCTATAAATAAGGTCAGGGGGCTGTGGTGGATGCCTTTTAACCCAGTGACCACAGTATAACAAGGGGCTCATTTTCATCTGAGGGATGTTTGAATGTTACTTTATCTTGTGTGTTTCGTATATCTAATCTGGAATAACGAGCGGCTTCAATGCCCGCTGAAAGCAGATTATTTAACAAAACGTAATGATATTGTAACTTTGGACAAATCTACAAGGATTGCAGCACAGTGTTACTTTTTATGAGCTGAGTTCTTGCTGGTTTAAGGTCTAAAGTATGAATGCTGTCACTGAAGGAAGCTTTGATCATCGAGGAAGTCAAAAACAGACTGGGCAGCTTTGAGAAACTGTAGATCCACAGTTTCTTCTGTCACAAAAGTCACAACCTTTGTGAAGCTGGGTAGTCTTCCATAATGAGGGGATTTTGCCTTTAGTAAGATATAGCATCCATCTGTGAGAACTCTGAGTAAACATCCACTATTAAGGAAGGACTATCAGAGGGAAATTTGTACTAAGCTGAAGTTTTGCCTTCGAAAGCTGGCAAAGATCTGTTATCAGAAATGTCACAAGGGGCAATAAAATCATTATAAGCTTCAGTCATACCCTACTGCCACATTTAATTATGGTGGTAGCAATGTGGAGTACTTACCTCTTAGCTCTGCCTGTCAGCGTTTGGTTTTTTTTTTGGTTTTTTTTCACAGCTCACAAGTTTCTTTTTATTACTTGCGGCCAATGAAAATTCAGTAGAACCAGTAGTTGGATGTATTTCAATTCTATATGTTTTGGAAGTAGAATGAAAGCCAGCCATGGCTGTAGAAAGTGAGGGTTTGAACTGTAGAGGGGACTAAATTTAGTTTCCAGGGACTTTTACTGCATTTGAAAGTAATGAAAAGGACAGACAGTACAGTATCTGACATTTGATTGCATCCAACAGTCTTACAGCTCTGCCGCGGCGTGGCAACCACACTCGGAGAAAAACCACTGTAGGACTGATCGTTATATATTTGCTAATGATCATTTTATACTACAAAACACCATTCTGGTGTTTTGCCCGCAGGAAAACCACATAGGCACAGGGAAAACATGCAAACTCTGTTAAGGCAAACAAATAAACAGATAACTCCACTGTAATACGTTAAAGTAAAAGATTGCATCATGGCTTTGCGGTAAACTAGCTGCAATTCAAAAATACAGGATAAGACTAAAAATCATATTTAAAATCATATTAAAAAAACCTCACAATGTAAGCTGCTTCGGGTACCAACAAATCTGTGCCTGTACTTTTAAAACCATTTGATGTATTTTTTTCCTAAACACACTCTTGGCTGCTTCTCTACATTTACACACCAATAAATAAACCCAGCACACCCACTCCAGCTTCAACTTTGTTGGCAACTTTAAATAATCAATGCACATTTTGCCCTTTTGCCTTAACCTTGCCAAGTCAACCATGTTCTGTCTTGTCTTTATTCTTAAGTAATTACTTTTACTCATGCTACTACTACTGATAATAATGATGATGATGATCATGATAGTATATATATATATGCATTTATGCATCTTTTCATTGCAGAGTATCATGCGACCTCTCAGGCATGTGATACTGTTAACTGCACAGTGGACAGGCTGGAGTTTCATTTTCTTTGGTTCATGTTTTGCAATTGAATTGCAAACAGACACTTCTACCCTGGTTTAGTTTAGCGTTGAGCACATTGTACGTACAGCCCATACGTTACTGTATCTGCTCAGTAAATTGCAGCCTGCTCAGAATGTGCAGGAAATGAAACATGATCCTTCGAAATTAATTTAATTTGAAGTCTCCTTCTATACTATACATTCAGCTTGACGTATAGATACAGTGGCAGTTTCTCTGTGGCGTTTCACATTTTCAGAATTTAATTATCGGCCTAAGGCATAGCACTATATTGCATAAAAGATGTTCCTAGATAAGTTACTCAGACACTACATTATGTTTTGCTACACTTGCCACTCACTGCTTTCAGTTCCATGTCCACAGAGTGTACCACGGGCACAGAGCACAGGATGTACTCAGGTTTGTGTCCTTTGATGTGATGGAGCATGGTTTGCTGTGGAAAGGTATTGATTGGTTTTAGTGTCTGTTTTTGGATTTTGTAAAATAATCCAAGTGAAAGGAGGAATGGGATGTCAAAACAGGTTTACAGTGCATGCTTGTCGAAATGTTTCTTAGTATAAATCTCTGTAGATGCACTCTACTAATACAGATTTATGCTCAATCTGTGTATTTTGCTGCAGTGCGGTTGCGGCCACACTTTTGACACACTTATGATGTCAGGCGATAATCTAGTGCCTATCTGCATGGATATAAATCAACCTGCATGTGTTTTACATGCGCATTTGATACTGACTGCGATACCATGAAAACACAGGTAAAAACCTGCTGTGCGCAGCTCAGTGCCAGCTCCCCGATGCTCTTTTGAAACGATTCAATGTCACAGCAATTATACACTTCACCATAATGAGTGCTCATCTGTACTGATGTGAGAAAATTCTGGAGGGCATGAAATGTCAAAAAATAGGACAGGGTAGCATCTAATAATGTCTTTAAACTGTCTGGAGAAGACTTGAAACCACTTCTGTGTTTGCATTGAGGAACTTTCTAAGAAGCATGGGTAATTTCACTGAATGCTGTAAATGGTGTTTGTCACATGGATGGCATTTGGATTACTTTATTTTACTAATTCATTGAAGAGCAAAAAGGGAAATTGCGATTGACAGGCAAATGGTAATTTGCTTTTATCAGGTTAAAAAATAATGTCCGTGTGTAGATCAATATCAGAACGTTCTGTTTCTGAATGTGTTGCTTCTGTTTGTCCCCGACAGAAGCCGTGTACAAAGAACTTCTTTGTAAAGGAATGAAACCCAACATAAAAATGATTAAAGCTGTCCGCTGAAGCCGCTTCTCATCTCTGACTCTTTGTTCTTGATTCTTTGTTTGTTTTCCCTCCTGTTGTCACTAGACTCTGCTGTTGCTGTTCTATTTCCACTTCAAGGCAGCCTACCTGACCTATGGCGTCTGGGCATTGTCTGCAAAGTGTGCAAAGTGTCACTGGCCAGAGGAGACCTGCTGTTTGCGTGCTCAAAGACTGCACCCGAGTGAACCTCCAAAGCATTCACATTGGCTCAATTCCCGTAATCCAGGCTGGAGAAGTAGACAACAACATGAGACCATAATGAAGCCTTTGAGGACACTGGTGGCATAGGTCACATGATCATTACCTAATATACTACAGACTGAGTCACACTAAAGACAATATTTTTGTTTTGTTCACTTCTTTTTTTGCTCACTGTTAGTCTGTGGGGCAGGCATGATACATGTGAGTGAGTTTCCAATTCATGCTGTCACCAAAAAAAAAAAAAAACATTCAACAGTTTGTGTCAGTTCATCCTATAAATGAACTGACAATCCATGCAAGACCAGAGGCTTGCATGGATTGGGATCTGGCAAGTTTGGATATATTGGTGGGATTCTTGATCTAAGACAATGTTCATGTGGGTGTTCTGCATGAATGCCTTGATGCAAAGTTTCTCAAGAGGGTAATGCATGGTAAAGCATTATCTTCCTGTGGTTTTAATACACCTAACCCTTCTGGTTTAATCTGTACCCAGAAACGTGTCGGCACACTCCAAACTTTAACAAGCTGTCAGCTAATCCTAACTTGATCCAGGCTTGGTCTGTCACTCTTTTTTTCTGCAGTGTACTTTTTACAGTAACACACTTTCACAATCCATGGGCTAGACCAGGGCGAGCGCCGTCCTCTGCGCTCGACCACTTGAGCAGGTGTGAGGTAAGACCCTACTAACCCTGTCGCGCATCAGCGCTCACAGTGGCAGGTGCCGAAAGAGAGACTCAAACACTGCGCGCCTTTGGAGATTTGTATCAGCCACAAGCCCAGCTCTTAGAGCTTTGGGTACGTTCAGCCCACAGTAGTCTATCATTTATAGCACAAGAAGCGTGCTGCTGCAAACAATGAGATCTGTGTCTTTTTTGTACTATTTTCTACTAGCCTTCTAAGAAACAGATAGTCACATGAGAAACACTGTTATTCTCTAAACAAGCTATTAAAACACACACACACACATGTACACACACACCTACACACACACACAGAGCCGCACAGTGTTGTGTAAATGTATTTGGTTGTTATCAATGATGCAGAGCCATCAGGATGTTGCCTGACTGGTCCCAAATTCAGTCTGCAGCTGAACTATCCTCTGTTACAAGAGGAACAATGAGTCCTAAAACAGATGGCACTGCGCCCGTGGACCTTTGATTTCAACATCTTGCAGTCAGTCTAGGATTACACAAGGAGACAAAAGACAGCGAGACTGCCCAAATCCACAGAAGAACCATGGCAAGCTTGGAACAAACTACCTGCCAAGTGGGCCCGCTAACATTAGCAAATCTGCACTAAACACAATGTGCAGGGCACAAATGGAAATTTTGAAAAGAATGGAAATGGACAGCTTTTGTAGTCACACTAACCGCCTAAAGCCATCTTTCACAACAAGCCAAACTGATCCATTCACACATACATTGATTCTCTGTGCTTTGAGAGCTTGATTCATCTCACACCCACACCTACAGCCGGTATGCCAGTTTAGAAAATTAAACCAACAAACTCTGCCTTTGGACTGTGGAAGAAACCCAGAAGAAACCCACGCAGGCAAAGGCAAAAAAGAAGCTGTCCAATGATGACTCATGACATCACTGATGGTGATATCTGTAAACTATCAGAGGACAATAAAAGTCCTTAGAATTCATTCTAGGGGTAACTTGTGTAGGGGAGCATCCACCCAGTGAGATATACAACGAAGAAATATATCGAAAAGAAATCAGGACCTTCTCAGGGACTCGCACTTCTTATATAATATTCCACAGGAGCCCATGTAGAGAGTATGAAGTTATGCAACACTAAATGAAATAAATGCAAACAATGGATTAGTCCTTGATCTCAAGGATTTGCTCAAAAACATTTAAGCAAAGCAAATGACTTCTGATACTGCGGGGGGACATTATTATGCAAATCCTCTATTTGAAACGTAGTCACATCTCCTGTCCTTGAATTGCTGATATCAAAGTGGGGGGGCCTCAGTCAAAACGCAGCGAACGGCCTTGCTTTTAGTCACTCTGCATGTTTTTGACTTGTAGATAGAATCTGCACAGGTACTCTAGATCACAGCAATTACCCGTCTATCTCTGCACGAAGGAGGGCTGGTGTGGAGGATCAAGATAATTGAATGCAAAACTCATTTCAGAGCTGAGTTTAAAGAGCTCGCTGAGGCAGGTGGGCTGTGTGTTTTGGACAAGAGAGAACTGGCAAAAGTATAATGTATATTTTATGTGAGGACTGTGTGAAAAATAATTATATTATATGCGTCTTTGAATGGTTGGTGGAACAGAAAGAAAGCACTACGGGGAATGAACAAACAGCCCCTGAAACCGGCACGGGGAAACCTCCAATATATATTCCTGCCGGATGACCTGTGATGAGATCCCAGCAGAGCCCTCTCTACGTTGAGCTGCTTCAGATTCTGGATCAGCTCCTGTCCTTTATAGCTGCTCCCAGCGATGTCAGAACAAAGCTCCAAAGAAAATCACATCTTTGATAGCAGGGTTAGACAGGAGCCTTTAGGGCTTATTCACCACCGGAAAACTTAATTGCCAGCCTTAATTTGCTGAAGTTGAAGCTAATCATAATTTAGAGAAAGCAAAAGAGAAGAATGTTTAAAGATCGTCTGGAAATCTAGGTAAACCCCCCAAAGGGAGACAGATCTTTTGTTTTATGTAAAAAAAATTAAGTGAAACAAGAGAAGTGTGGAAGGGGGGCACGCTACAGCTGTCTGCAGTCTGAACCTCAGATTTGTTTCCAACTTTTTTTTAACGCCTTAAACGATTTGAAAGAACTTGAAGAGAGATTCTTTCAGTTTGCCGTCTTAAAGTTTAAGCAGGAAGTCCTCTTTGATCCACGAAGCTTGAATCTTAACCTACACCCAGAAAGAAGTAGAAGCGTAAAGGCGCACAAACTGTGGGTGTGTCGCCTCGTTTAAATGGGAAAAAATCCTGGAAACGCCCCTATGATCAAAAATGTCTCACTAAATGTTTTTTTACTCCCCCCCCCCCCAAAAAAAAAATTCTTGTCATGAGGTTAAAGTGCCGATTTGTGATTTGCTCCTCTCATTACACAACGTGGAGCGTGATCCTCTACAAGGAGGGAACACTGGTGTCCGTTGAAGCTCGCGGCAGAAGCGCACAGTAAACATTTGGATCCTAATTTGCTCCCACATATAAACATCTTCGGAACGATATCTTTGCTAGTGGAGTCAGCCTGGATTGGACACTGCTTTTTTCCCTCCTCTTGTGCTAAATCATATAATCCTTGTAAGTGAAAGCCAGGGCAGAGAAGCGGATACGCGCGTTTGGAGAGCGAGCCAAAGTTTGCCGCCCTAAGTTTGAAGCTCGGGCTTGAGGGGATCCCGGAGCGCACGGTGCGCCACTTAATTACTGGCCACGCCGAGGTGACTGTGAGGACGAGCTGAAGATGAATGACACTGGCATATTGTGCAAAAACAACCAAACAGACAGCTTCGCTGATCAGTCATGTCAGAATTCAACTCCCTCGCCTTACAGTCAGATCGACATCACCACTTTCATGCACATATTCCCTTCCATTTATGGCATCCTGTGCTCAGTTGGAGTTGTTGCCAACGGGCTGGTTATCTACGCGGTGGCAGCGTGCAAGAAGAAAATGGTATCAGACATCTACGTGTTTAACCTGGCAATAGCAGATATGCTCTTCTTGCTTGTGATGCCCTTCAACATTCACCAGCTGGTCAGAGACAGGCAGTGGGTTTTCGGAAACTTCATGTGCAAAGCGGTCGTTGTGGTGGATGTCAGCAACCAGTTCACCACAGTGGGGATTGTCACTGTGTTGTGCATTGATCGGTAAGCGTTGAAATCCACACATCTCACAGAGTTGTTCCCAATCCATGAAGATATTTTAATATTTTATCTTTTAGGAAAAAACAAAACAAAAGATATCCTCCAAACCATGCTAACAACAAATTTTATCTGTATTTATCTGTGCAAAAAATCAAGATAATAACAACCCAATATTACCTGAAAATAAGTAAAAGTAGTTGTCTGGTATCCACTTTGTACTCACTGTCTTTATTTTATTCCACAGTAGGTGTTTTTAAATCTCATTTCCAGAGTTTTCTGTTTGAAAACAGAAATCCATGCTCATGCTCATTTGTTCAGCCTGATACATAGCCAGCCTCAGTGGGTGCAAGTGAAGCTTTCATTTCTTTTGAAAGGCACTCCTTCTAAAAATGTACCACTGAGTGGGTTTTTTCATGCGAGTAACAACCCATGAAAACACAATCTTCCCTATATAAATGTGTCGGGTCTGTGAGCTGAACACATTCAGGACATTAAATGAGCCCTCACGCCAAAGAGCTGAAGTGATAAACATCTCCATTTAGACATAATCTGGATCAGGTGGCTTTGACAGAGGTATGATTGCACACATCTTCAGAATAATACACATAATACATTTCTGCGAGGGGGGTCACTGGAGCGGATAAATGTGCTCCGATTTAGCGGCACCACCTCCACAAGAAGAATTCCTCACAGGTTTCTTATTTGCTTTGCCATTTAGGTTGTGAATCATCGGAGCTTTATATCACATCAATTCAGCTTCATCATTTTAAATCACTTCTTTAACGGGGAAAACAAAGACAAAGGCTTAACTGTAGCAAACACTGAGGAAAAGATCAAACAATCCTTTTAAAAAAAATCAAAACTTCTTCCCTTTCAAGGCAAATAATTTTAGTCTGTAGTCTTGAGTCAAATGGCAGTGAAACTCATGGAAACCTAAAACAAAAAGCAGCTGATTTTCCCGAGTTTCCAAATCACATTTTTGATATCTGATTATCTGAGTTTATTTGAGTTGCCCCTTATTTCTGATATCAATGTTACCTTTCAAAGAAAGCATACATTATCTGCTCAACATCTGCTCATACTGTAATTGCATTTTTTTTCCCTTAATTTCTTATTAGGTAAAGTCCAAACTGCCATTACGGTGCTTTTCTTTGAATTCGCTGCTGTTTATCCCAACAAAGGCCACTTTATCTCGGGCTGCTGTGTAATTTCATTTCATGGGAGGTTTGTGGATACCAACATGATCGTGTTCCCAATTAACAGAAGACCTAAATAATTGTAAAAACATTTACAGATGAGTGACTCATGTTTTAATGCCCCAATGCTGTTGGATTTATAGGTTTTAGATACGTACAAGTGTTTGTTTATTTGAAACACAATACCCGAAGGGCTGTTGGTTCTTTGCATAGAGGTAAACTGTAGTATTCTTCCTCTATGCAAACCTAAAAATCATCTAGGGACACCTTTTTTGTACATAATATAGTGCAGGGCTATCTAGTGTTTTGACAGTCTGAAGTGGGGGTATTTGGGCATATAGCAAACATATTCAACCTGAGCTCAGGACACGAATGGCTCTGAATGATCAGTATACTAAATTAATGATAAGAGAGCAATGGCAATTTAGCAGCATGTCATGGAGGAAATTACAGGAGTGTTTTTGTGTCCACGCCTGCTAAATCGCAACAGAAAGGTCAGGCGCAAACATGCAGACAGTCCCTGGCTCTACTTAAATGGCAATGATTGCATGTAATGGCAAAATGATTTTTCTGGCTCTTCAAACTGAAGCACAATCCATATGGAAATGTGTTTACATCCTCTTGCTAAATTACTCTTATTAAATTATGCTGATTTATCAGTGCAATCATCACTTTAATGATTGTGTATCTCTGACATAGTACCTTGTATCTCATTGGGTAGCCTGAGCTCATCCAGCATGAAAATGACCATCCAAGCAAAATCCTGCACTTGCATGCACTCTGGCAAAGCTGCTTTTACCATTTGTGTTCAAGAGAGTGGTCATACTCTTTACACAGTGCATTCTCCCTCACAGGTACATAGCTATTGTCCATCCCACCTCAGAAAAGAGGACCGTGCAGTGGACCATCATCATCAATATTCTGGTGTGGCTGGGCAGCTTCCTCCTCTCCGTCCCCGTCATGATGTACGCCAAGGTTGTGAGCAGGCAGCATTTGGAGGTGTGTATGATGTACCTGGACGGGCCTGAAGATATGTACTGGTACACTCTCTACCAGTCTATCCTGGGCTTCATCATCCCCCTCATCATCATCAGCACCTTCTACTCGCTCACCCTCTACCACGTGTTCAGCTCCATACGTCGGGTCAAGCGTAAGCAGTCTGTTTGGGCTAAAAGAGCCACTAAGATGGTCCTCATGGTCATCGCCCTGTTCCTGATCTGCTGGTCGCCCTACCACGTCATCCAGGTGATCAACCTGAGCAACAACAAGCCAACCGTCGCTTTCGTCTATGCCTACAACATCAGCATCTGCCTCAGCTACTCTCACAGCTGCATCAATCCGCTCATGTTGCTCATCTTCGCCCAGAATTACCGTGAGCGTCTGTGCCGAAAGAACGCGCTGCACAGCTCCCAGCACTCCTCCAAGGTGACGGTGGTCAAAACAGATGGCTCCAGCACGACAAACGACCCCAACTACCGCTGTACGGTCATCTAACTTTTTTTTCTATATATACACATATGTACATGTAAATATATTGCTGCTTAACACAGAAGAAAGGAGCTCGGATGGATGGAATCACCATAAACTCATACCACCTAACGTAATGGCACGAGCAGCAAAAGCAACCGCAGCTGAAAAAAACAGGAAAGTGGAAGTACTGTTTTTTTCTCTTTTAGCCTCAGTGTTTCCATTAGCCTTCATAAACTGTACTTCCAGTCTCTTGCTGGTCAGTTGCAACACTGAAGTGCAGCTTGCTGGATAAGCGTTCACATGCTGAGTGTGTGAAATGATGTGATGTTCAGGACTCTTTCTATGGGAGGGTGATAGAAGGAGTCAGCTTTATTATGTGTTTGACGGATAATGTTAACACACATGGTGGCATGTTCATTCTGAGCATTCTGAAACAGTGTTGATACTGTATATTGAGTTGAGATAGTTGATTTAATATTGGTGTTCTTCTCTCCTCCCATGTAATGTATATTTGATATGTGCTTCAGATTGTGCCTCTGACATGTAATTTTGTGATAAGAAGTTGTTTTTTCTCATAAAGGGCTCAGAGTGATATTACAGAGACCGCATACTCATTTCCCTTCAGTGTAACGTTAAAATGCACAATGAAAAGTGAGAACGTTTTATAAGTATAACGCTTCCTGTTAGATCTGTGACGCAGCATAAACACAGAGGAATAAACTGTCACTGTATAGTTTGGAAACAGCTATGACTGCACAGTAGATGATCATCACTGGTTTCTTTCATAAGTTTTTAAGATGAATTCTTTTAATTTTGAGTGTTGTTTATTCATTGTGTGCCAACTGAGGTGAAGGAGCCTAGTGAGTTTTTAAAGAGGAACGCACATTCATTAATTACAGGTCATTCCTGAGTCCTCGCACACTTGCTCCTCAGTAAATAATCACAGTGTGTTTCAGTGTGTTTCTCTCTGCGCTGTGGATTACCAGCTGTGCTTAATTAGGCGACTGGGCCCTGGATGCATACAAGTTGGAAAATTAGTTTGTGGTAATTTAACGACATGTAAATTCGTTTGGAAACTCAAAATACAAACCGAGCTCGAAGTGTTGAAGTGGCTCTCAGAGTCTGACTTCATATCGAGGCCCTGTATTGTGAAAGGGAGCCTTTGTCAATGAGTAAGCTCACATTATCTTTGTCAACGGCCCTCAAGTGATTCCTTGTTGCATTTCAATACAAACTCACAAGAGAAAAACGGGAATATCCCAGTTTCTGTCCATTTTTTTTCATGGCGGCAGCAGCTTAAAATCTCACTAAACACGACACAAGTGTTTTTGGGGGAGACGATAACGTGAAGGAACAGTCGTGGAGTGAACAGTAAACAGGCATCTGTGTCACCGATACCGATGCATCCTCCTCTTCTTCTTTTAAAGCGTGTGTCAGTGGAGTCCTTCTTATATTTTGGCTTCTGTCATATCTGCACTAATGACTCCCCAAAAACACTTCTATTGTGTTTTGTGACATTTTTTTTTCCCATTTCCATTGTTATATTTTTACTTCTGCTGTGTTTCGTGTGTTTTTGCAGCATTTTTCTACATGCTGGTGTTTTCTTAAATTACTGTGCATTTGACCTGTCAGGGCCACCGTAGTTACCTTCAAAGGGAATGTGCCCTGGAAGAGATCATTAGTAGATGTCTGAACTACCACATGTAGCTTATTTCAATAGAGTTTGAACATGCAGATTTACCTCTACATGTCCAGATTTGTCACTTTATCTCAGCTCAGCACAGCCACCCAATGGAGGATATGCAATGCATTATTATCAGGTTCTTCTAAAAATTCTCCAGTTGATCCAAAACGCTGCGGTGAGAGCACCAACGGGACCTTTTTCTCTTCATTGGCTCCCTGTTAAACCTAGAATTGATTTTAAAATCCTTGTGTTTGCATGCAAAGTCTTGACTGATCAGGCCCCATCATAGCTTAAAGATCTTATAGTATAATATTATCCCAACAGAGTATTTTGCTTTCAGACTTACTGAGGCTTTGTTGTGGTTCCCAAAGTTTATAAAAGTAGAGCGGGAAGCAGAGCCTGTATCTGTGGAACCAGCTCCCAGTATGAATTTGGGAGATAGACTCCCTCTCTGCTTTTAATAATAGACTTAAAACTTTCCTTTTTGATAAGACTTATAGTTTGGGTTGGATCAGGTGACCCTAAATCCTTTCTTAGTAATGCTGCTATATGCTCAGACTGCTGGAGGACCTCATGCGATGCACTTAGCACATCTCCACTCACCTCTTTTCACTCCCTAGGCGTTTATGAACCCCTGCAGGATGTCGTTACATTTTTCTCTTTTCTCTTCGTTACTCCGTGTTAGTCTGGTTTCCTGCTCCTCTCTTTCTTTTGTCTTCTCTTTCTTTCCTTTTTTTTCTCTTTCCCTTCACTCCCAACTGGTTGTAGCAGATGGCTGCTCCTCCCTGAGCCTGGTTGTGCCGGAGGTTTCTTCCTGTTAAAAGGGAGTTTTTCCTTCCCATTAGTTCAAAGTGTTATCTCGAGGTTTTCTCCAGAATACTGTAATGTCTTTACTGTACAGTATGAAGAACCTCGAGGTGACTGTTGTTGTCATTCAGTGCTATGTAAATAAACGTGAACCGAATGGAAAATGAACTACTCAGTGCTTGTGACTGTTGTAGAAGGTTGGAAAACTGATGGACTGGTAAATGGAAAGCTTTGTCATCTAGCTCGGGTCTGTTTTCACCACAGTGGAATTAATCAATCCACCCATCCATCTCAAACTCGGTGTTAGCATCACTCGGGGATGGTCAAACTCCTTCCCTTGGGATAGCAACTCTCCCCCAATGCTGAAGGAGAACCGTTTTCTCAGACTTGATGGGACAGACCTTGTGTAACTTTCAATGTAAGCAACACTTCCCTCATTTTACAACCTCTGAACTCAACGATTGTTCATAACAATAAAGGGTTTTTTTTCAAGTGAAAGCTAAAAGAAATTGGCTTTAAGCAGCTTGATTCGTCTTAGGGACAGACTATGATTTGGATTAAAATTTGCTGCTTTATTAAGGTAAACAAATCTTCATAACCATGGTTACAGTGAAATCCTTCTACCAGAAATGACCAGAATGGTGCATAAAAGACACTTTGTTGACACAGGAAATGGGAGACCGTCTGCCGTCTCTCACGTCTTGTTAGTTTGCTCATCCTCCCCGATCCTCTCTTCCTCTTTGGTACTTGACTCTATAATAGTGACACTAGTTATAAACCACTAGCTTGTTGTAAAAATATTGTTTTGGGAAATTTGCTGGAAGAAGCGCTGCTGTTGTTTCTGCTGGGAGTCTCAATTTCACAGGTTGAACCAGACTAGGGCTCACTACCTGCGTTTAATGTGTGAAACTGGTGGCATTTCCCTTTATTGTTTCTGTTGCCATTGAGCTTACATCCAGAACAAACAAGTTTAAGTGAAATCAAATAATCTAAATAAAAATAAATAAAACTGATTTTTGCCCAGGGACCTCAACATTGGGTTAATCCAGCCCTGACCTTGCTTTGCTGTGGTCTCCTCACTGTCTGTATTGTAAAGTGTTTTTTCTTTATTTTCTTTCATTGCTTTATGCTGAATTACTCAGCCAATGAAAGCTTTAAAAGCCTCTTTAAAGCTTCTGTGGCTTCTCTAGCTTTTGGTATGGCTTACATGTCAATCATATATATGAACTCTGTGAGTTCTTTGTGAATTTCTTGTAAATGTTCAGACCTGCCGCATATTGTACAGTATAACTGCATCCTTCCAAATCATTTCCCAGTAATTCAAGCAGCATTTCATTTAATACATCGGTGCTCTCGATTCTCACTTTAGCAACCATAAAGAGTATCCATGGAGAGTCAAACTTTTAATCAGTAGTTGGTGCAGTGGTAATATTTCAGATTTATCTTTGATTATCTTCAGACGCATCAAGCGAAAACACTTGCCTCTGCTATTTACGGTGAAGCTCGTACAGTAGCTCTTGTGTTATTTAGCACTCCAGCAACATGCCATTAATGCCAAAGGAACAGTTGAAAGTGCCAGTTTAAAAAAGGAGGTACTGGGGAAGTGTGCTTGGCCCAGGTTAGTCTAGTGTTTTGGGACATGCCTGCATGCCTTCTTCGAAGCAAGAGTCAGAGCGTCAGCAGCCAAAACAGCTTCAAAGTCACACCAGTGCACTGAAATGACCCTGAATTATATATCGACCTCTGTCTTTGCTTTAGTTAAGTGAAGTGAAGTTGCAGAGGATTTCATCAACAACCACCACCCCCACTCCTCTTTTCTTTGGATCTTTGATTTGAAAGTTGGGAACACAGTTGAACACAGATTTTTTTTTCCTATTAAAGGAGAAAGTAAAATTCTTAATCTTTAGACAGGATAAGACTGCTAGTTTAGTTTAATATGACAGCTGGAAACTGCTTATAGGGATTTTAACAGAATTAATTAGTGAGCATTGTAAGTACTAGTAGGCGAACTTTTAAAATCTTCAGACAGGGCCTGGCTGGCTGTTTCTGGTCTGTCTAACTGTCTGCTCACTCCAGCTGCGCTGATCCAACAGGGGAAATAATTTTTTGATCCCCTGCTGAATTCATACGTTTGCCCACTTACAAAGAAATGAATAGTCTCTAATTTTTATGGTAGTTTCGTTTTAATGAATAGGGGCAGAAAATCAACCAAAAATGGGGGAAAAAACCCCCAAAATTACATAAAATTGAAAAACTAATTTGCATGCCGTGAAATAAGCATTCGATCTGCTAAAAAAACCCATGAGTAAGTCCAAAGCGCTGTCAGTGGATCATCAGCTTGGTGAGAAGGTGCCGACCATGTGCGCTCAGAAACGGTACGCACAGAGATTGAAACATTTTACTTTGTGCCCTTTTTTCTGCTGAGGGTCCAGGAAGACTTCATCCTCCCTCAGTCAGAACACTGAAGATGGGTCATGGCTGGGCCTTCCAGCATAATACTGACCCAAAACATATCATCGAGGCAACAAAGGAGTGGCTAAAGCACATTAAGGTCATGGAGTGGGCAGTCTCCAAACTGAATCATGTAGAAAATCTGTGGAGGATGAAATCTAAAGGCTTTAGAGAGTTTCTATAAAGAAAAGTGGCCCCTGAGATGTGTGCAAACCTGGTGATCAACCACAAGAAACATCTTACTGCTGTGCTTGCCAACAAGGTTTTCTGCACCAAGTACTAAGTTTTGCTTTGCTTGGGGATCAAATGCTTAGTCCACTCAGTAACATGCAAATCAATGTATAACTTTTATGTCATTTGTTTTTCTGGATTATGGGTTGATATTTGTTCTCTCTTCATTAATATTAAACTAATATAAAAACCACAGACTGTTCATTTCTTTGTAAGTGAGCAAACTTACAAATCCAGCAGGGGATCAAATCACTATATCCTCCATTGAATGAAGTGTTGTCCACCTTTTCATCCAAAGCTCAGGAAAAAAGTGATTAAAAAAATGTCAGGTATTTTCTTAGAGTCCTGAAAGAAATTAGTTAGTAAGCAAACTCGCAATCAAGCAATGATTAACCAAGTACGAAATGAACAAGTAGCAGTTTTAGAGAACAGGTCCATCAACTGTGTTTGTATTTATATGATTATGTTTCTGAAGTAGACTTTAATTTGAAATGAAAATAACTTTCAGTCCACCTTTACTTTTCTTATTCGTAGGGGTTTGTCCCGCTCGCCCTTTTAAAATGTGATTTTCAGCTCTTTTCAAAGGGAGATCTCACTCTTGTGTTCACATTTCGTTACTGAAGCCGGTCGAGGTAGACGGGTCATCCTGCCTTCCTCTCCGCAATCCTTGCTACAAGCAGCACCTGTTCAGCGCTTAAACCTGAATGCGTTCCAGCTGTGATTCAATCAAAGGTTTGACAGGAGTCCTTTTTATGATTCAGGCTAACATATAAATCACATTTTCCTCCTCACCTCTCATCTGCACTGACTTCTCCCTCCTATCTCAGTGAAGCAGAGCCCTTCCAGCCCAGCTTCACTTAATATTTTCCCATCGGAGACAACATGAATTCAATTATGGATTCCATACACTCCGGTCTCTGATGGGAGAACGGAAGCCAAAATCTTTCTTTCTTTTTTATTTGCCTGCATTACAGAAGAAACCAGCATTATGATGATATCAGAAAAGCTGCACATCTGACATATTTTCCACTCTGCTGCTGAAACATTACAGAGAATGCAGAAAACGTGAGCTGATGCTCCTCAGGAGTTGCTGGAGTTAAACCTGACGGGCCGGCACTGACTGTAAAAACTTCACTGAATATTAAAATGTTGCAGTAGCACAGCTCTCTCACAGTAATGCTGATGCTACCTGAAAATCTATCTCTCTAACAGTAAAAAAAAATACTGTTTGTGTTCGGAGCTCTGCTCAAACTCAAACTCAGCCTGAATTCATTCAGTAATAATGTTGAAGACCAAAAGCATTAACAGGGATCATCTGTGGAGCCACAATCTGCTTTAATTTAACTTTCTGTCATTGCTCAAACTGTTTGAACACATAAATGAGCCGCACTGTTTACTTTTGGCTTATTTTTTTTAAACCGGAGCACAAATTTAACACAAAACTGGTTTTGTTCTTAATGCGGAATTTGTAGACAACCATAAACATATTCAGTCACGCAGGAAGCACAGTCAGAACTTGTCACAATCAGAAGGCTTAGGTTTCAGGACGTCGACTCAAATGAAAAAGATGATTATGGGAACGTGTGTGCACAGTGTTGATGTAAGACATTTGAAAGTATTAAAATGCGACTGGATTCGTGGTGCAGGAAGGCATATGAATGCTGTACGAACGCCAGCGACAGCAGCGCACGTCAGCATAATTTTCAGGTGAGCAGTGTGGCAGAACTCGTGGTGGAGCGAACGTTTACATGCACCGCGGTGATCGAAGGAGAGCGCTGGATGTGGATGTGACACGAGCGTGCACTGCAGCAGTCTTAAACCTGCCTCGCGGGTTTATTAGCTGGCGAGTGAATGGGAAGCAGATTGTTGGGTGATTTGGAGCTGATCTCCAACAACTGTGACCGCTCACGTACAAATTAAACACGATGGCACTCAGTGACTTTAAAAGTATTAACTTTAAACCCTCGAGCACCACAGTGTAAAAATTTGATGAGCACCAGAACTAATAAGAGGGAAGCCGCTTTGAATGCGGTGCTTTAGAGAGCCATCCGCAGAGAGAGCTCTTCTCTGCCTGCCTGCATGAAATAAATCAGATGATTAAGAGAATAAAGTTTAAAATGTGGATGTGACATGTGCAGTCAAATCAATCAAAATTCAGAACACATTAAGATGTTACGGTGGCTTGAAGATGAGCACATAGACAACATAATTAAGCAGTAGACTGAAGGCGACATGCATAGCTGTTACCTTTAAAATGTAGCAAGTCTGCAAAGTCATAACAGATGACAGAGTGTGCTGAATTACAAGGAGCCTTACATTCACCCTGTTCACATCTGGCATTAACATGCATCTCTACGTTGGTTTAAAGGGACATCATGTCATGTCTCTTGTGCAAATAAACATGTGTTGCAGCCTGAGGTTGAAAATTCAAAGAAAACTTGATCAAAACATCTTAGATTTTCCGTCGTCATCCAGGCAAGTTTCCCAGGATTTTTGAGTCCACTGTAACACATCACTATAGGCTGTGCATTAGTACGTACTTTTGTGTACACAGAGGATGTAAATGAGTGGATCATCCTTCATTGTGACGCTTGTGCATACATGTGCTGATGCTGGTTCTGTGTGTCTGTTTCCCCAGTGGATCTGCATTCAAACCCGTACCAGCGATGAGATCACCTATCAAACATGTTACTGCCAAGCGTTACACAGATGTGTATTTGTCTTGAATTTTCCACTCCGAGGCTCTGACATCTTCACGGACATCATCAACTTTACGGTTATAGCAGCTTCCCTGCGTTACTCTCTCATGTGATCAGCTATTAGAGAATTAAACAGAGGCGGAGAGATGTGGAGGCAAAATAAGCCGACTTTCTGTTGATCTGCTATGTCTGTGAAGCAAAACCACTGACCAAAACCAACCTCAGTGGAAGTGAATAAAGTTAATCATAGTTTAAAACTGGTGTGTGTCAAGGTCAGAAATATATTTAATGAACGTGAAGATTGACAAGGGATGGCAAATGGTAAATGGCCTGCATTTGTATAGCGCTTTTCTAGTCCATAGGACCCCAAAGCGCTTCACACTACATTCAGTCATTCACCCATTCACACACACATTCACACACTGGCGATAGCAAGCTACATTGTAGCCACAGCTGCCCTGGGGCGCACTGACAGAGGCGAGGCTGCCGGACACAGGCGCCACCGGGCCCTCTGACCACCACCAGTAGGCAAACATGGGGTTAGTATCTTGCCCAGCATGCAGCCAGGATGCAGCCTGGGATCGAACCACCGACCTTCTCATTAGTGGCTGACCTGCTCTGCCACCTGAGCTACAGCCACCCCTGGGATGAATAATTATGATCAGAGCATGGTTGGAGCATCTATAAAAGACCATGAGGCTCGTTCCTAAGTTATGTAAGAAACGTGCGCTATCAGATTCACCTAATATAGTCAGCAGTCCCAAAAAGCTCGATTTCGAAACTGCAAAGAGCAGTTCTGGCACGGATACAAAGCCCAGCAGGAGAGAAAAATGTGTTTTCAGGTTTATCAGTGTGGATACAGCCTAAAACCCCAGATTACATGCAATTGGTCACTAATCAGATTTTCCACTCCGCCTCTGCCACAGCGATACTGCTCTCAGTGTTTGAAACCCTCTTAAAAGTCTGGTTTTGTTCACTGTTTGCTTTTATCAGAACTCACACCTCACGTAACTATTTCTTTCCTTCTACCACACAAAACACAAAATTCCAGCTCGCTTTTAGAGCATCCCAGAGCATGTCTTGTGATGTTGTTTGAAAATTTTCTTCCTCAAATGATGCCAAATATTCACTGGGGTTGAGGTCTTGTGACTGCTGATGGAGAGCCATGCGAGCAACACTTGTTGCTCTCCCTTGCAGCTCTGATGCATGTTAAGACTCATTGTTTTACTGGAAATTAAATCTTAATGCAACACCAGGAGGTTGTGGCACGAGGGATTTTACAGCAAGCTTCCCCGGGATAGAGCCCACTTCTATTTGCACTGCAGGGAGATGATCCATAAAAAATTACCAGACCTAAATATGCAAAACACACTCCATGGTGGAATCTGATTATGTATTACGAGCAGTGTTGGTCAAATTACTTGAAAAAAGTAATCAGTAACTAATTACATATAATTATATCAGTAACTAATTACATATAATTAGTTACTGATATATATCATATAAAATCTAATCAAATGGAAAAGTCTCTTTTTAAATCTTGTTTTATTAGTTTTAATCTTTTAACTTTAAATTTAATTATATACAACATTCTCTGACTTGAATAAATTAGTTTAACATTTAAACCTATTTTCTGCACATTCCAGCACATAAAATAAAATATTTTTTGTGTTTACACTCAGTCTTTCAAATAGATGCAAGTAAAACACAGCAGAAAATAAATAAAATCAAAGACTAGCGGTCCTGTTGCTCTATTTTCACCTGTAAAGCAGTAGTGGGGTAGGCGGAGGTTTACCCTGGTGCAGGTGTGCCACAGCCGTGAGTTGAACAATGGGAAATTCTCTGTGAGTTTCCCATTACGTCGTTGCGCACTCGGTGCTTGCTCGGAAGTTTAGGGGTTTTTTTCGCTGTAAAAAGAAGTTTTCTTCCCACGCACGATGGACGCTAATGTTTTTGTCACTTTTTATGGAATCAAACTCAAAGTAAGGTCAGTACTTCCACGCTTTAAACGCTGCACGCTCATACTCTCTCCCGCACTCAATATATGATCCATTGTTGATCTGCACACAGCTGTTGTCACGAACGTCGCACTCGCTTACGTCAATGTCATGAGACATTCTCGCAAAAAATATCACGGTTTTAGTAACGCAATAACGCAGCGTTCCTACGGGAAAGTAACGGTAATATAATTACCATTTTTGCAATAGTAATCCCTTACTTTACTCATTACTTGAAAAAAGTAATCAGATTACAGTAAAGCGTTACTGCCCATCTCTGATTATGAGCACTTTTTTTTCATTCCTCACACACACACGGATGCACTTAGGTTTGAACTTTGTTTCATAAGTTGAAAAACAAAAAACATTCTTCACTGAGGAAAAACTCCCACCTAACCAGGATTGCAATCTTATATCTAATCACAAAATCTTAACTCAGGGTGTCTTGAAAATATGGTGCAAAAGGGGAAGCAAAGCCAGGAGCATCGGAGGTGGATTCAAGCTGTTCCACCATGGTTTAGATGGGAAGAGAAATGGAGCAGGAGTAATCTTGAAGGAAGAGTATCTGAATAGTTTTGTGGAGGTGAAGAGCGTCAGGCAGAATCATGAGAATGAGAATCATGAAGTTTGAAGCTGAAATGTAGTCATGTTGTATGCCCACAAATTGGATGCCAGGTAGAAGTAAAAGCAGAATTGTATGGTAAGTTGGATGAAGAGGTGGAGAGTGTTTCCGGGGGAAGAGAGTAGTGATTGGAGCAGGCTGCAGCGACATATGGGTGAAGGGAACAGAGGTAACGAGGAGGTGAGGTGTTAGGTAGGTATGGTGTTGAGGAGAGAAACCTGTAACGACAGATGGTAGTGGATTTTGTGAAGAGGATGGAAATGGCTGTGGTGAACATGTACTTGAAGAAGAGGGTGGAAAAATGGGGTGATGTATAAGAATAGGGGGAAGGTGCACACGGGTAGATTACATCTTATGCAGAGGGTGCAATCTGAAATACACTCAACAAAAATATAAACGCAACACCTTTGTTACTGCTCCCATTCCCCATGGGATGGACGTAGAGACCTAAAATTCATTCCAGATACACAATATAACCATCCCTCCCAAACAGTGGTCACAAATCAGTCCAAATGTGTGGTAGTGGGCACATCTGCTATATTGAGATAATCCATCCCACCTCACAGGTGTGCCACATCAGGATGCTGATCTGACATCATGAGTAGTGCACAGGTGTACCTCAGACTGCCCACAACAAAAGGCCACCCTGGAATGTGCAGTTTTGTCTCACAGCAAAATGCCACAGATGCCACAAGCAATGAGGGAGCGTGCAATTGGCATGCTGACAGCAGGAATGTCAACCAGATCTGTCGCCCGTGCATTGAATCTTCATTTCTCAACCATAAGCCGTCTCCACAGGCGTTTCAGAGAATATGGCAGCACATCCAACCGGCCTCACAACCGCAGACCTCGTGTAACCACACCAGCCCAGGACCTCCACATCCAGCAGGTTCACCTCCAAGATCGTCTGAGACCAGCCACCCAGACAGCTGCTGGAACAATTGGTTTGCACAACCAAACAATTTCTGCACAAACTGTCAGAAACCGTCTCAGGGACGCTCAACTGCATGCCCGTCGTCCTCATCAGGGTCTTGACCTGACTCCAGCTCGTCACCGTAACAGACTTGTGTGGGCAAATGCTCACATCCGATGGCGTCTGGCACGTTGGAGAGGTGTGCGCTTCACGGATGAATCATGGTTCACATTGTTCAGGGCAGATGGCAGCTGAGAATGTCCCAGTTCTTGCATGGCCAGCATACTCACCGGACATGTCACCCATTGAGCATGTTCGGGATGTGCTTGACCGGCGTATACGACAGCGTGTACCAGTTCCCACGAATATCCAACAACCTCGCACAGCCATTGAAGTGGAGTGGACCAACATTCCACAGGCCACAATTGACAATCTGATAGACTCCATGCGACGATGTGTTGCACTGCATGAGGCAAATGGTGGTCACACCAGATACTGACCGGTTCTGGGTCCCCAGACCCCCAATACCGCAAAAAACTGCACATTCCAGGGTGGCCTTTTGTTGTGGGCAGTCTGAGGTACACCTGTGCACTACTCATGATGTCAGATCAGCATCCTGATGTGGCACACCTGTGAGGTGGGATGGATTATCTCAATATAGCAGATGTGCCCACTACCACACATTTGGACTGATTTGTGACCACTGTTTGGGAGGGATGGTTATATTGTGTATCTGGAATGAATTTTAGGTCTCTACGTCCATCCCATGGGGAATGGGAGCAGTAACAAAGGTGTTGCGTTTATATTTTTGTTGAGTGTAGATAGAAGACTGAAAAGTGGCGTCAGGGGAGAAAGTAGCTAGGCAGCATTGGATGACGCTATGCAGAATGACTTTAGAAACTAAGAAGACGAAGCAAGTAAAGTGAGAAGCAGGGGTTAAATGGTGGATTTTGATGAAAGAATTCTGTGCAGAGTTCAGGGAGGGGTTGAGGCAGGCTCTAGGTGGTAGTGAAGCGATACCAGATGGCTGGGAACGTAGAGCTGAAGTGGTGAGGGAAACTGCCAGGAAGGTGTTGGGTGTAGTCTCAAGGCAGAGGAAAGAAGGCAAGGAGACCTGGTGGTAAAATGAGGAAGTGTAGTAGTATTCAAAGGAAAAGGTATGCATGTATGTGAGACTGAACACTAAGGAAAGAGAGCAGGAGTTGTACTGATTGGTTAGGCAGAGAGATTAAACTGGAAAGGATGTACAGTAGGTTAGGATGATTAAGGATAGAGATGGAAATTAACTAACACTTATGAATCAATACAATGCGAGATAGGAGAAGGGATGGTGTGGAGGACGGTTAGTGAATCGGGAAGTTCAGAGGATTAGTAAGAAGAGAATGAGGGCAGCTATGAAGAGAATGAGGAGGTTTTCATTGGGGGCGTCGAGGATCGACACAGATAAGGTTAGAGAGGCAAGTTCGAGATGGTTTGGACATGTGCAGATTGAGGAAAAATGATGGAAACTTGAAGCTAGAGCGTCCAGACAGGAGGAAAAGAGGAAGACCTCAGAGAAGATTCATGGATGTAATGAAGGAGGACGTGCATAGAGTCAATGTGACAGAGGAGGATGCTAGGGATAGCAGGAGATGGAAGAAGATGATCTGCTGTAACAACCCCTAAAGGGAGCAGCCACAAGAAGAAGAAGTGCTGTGCAAAAGTTTTCACTCCTCGTTTCTTTATATTTTTCCAAGGAGTCAGAAACTGTCACGGTGAGCTGTGTGGCTGGCAATGGCTGGACCCAAGTGCAGGACTCCGAGACAGAATAGTTAACTCAAAAGTGGCAGCCTTATTTGCTGGCATAAGAAACTTGGCCACACAAAAATAAAACTCCAACTAGGAAGGTTAAGTAAACCAAGAATACTTGGTGACTTGATATGAGCTGACGATACAAGACAAGAGACTCACACACACAACTAACGTGGAGGACGCAACAACTGGCAGGGAAAAAACACAGGGCTTGAATACAAACTGAGGTGATTAGGGAATGTGAAACAGGAGGAGAGCACAGCTGAGAGTAATCTGACATATGGCCTGTATTTGTATAGCGCTTTTCTAGTCCCTAAGGACCCCAAAGCGCTTTACACAACCTGTCATCCACCCATTCACACACACATTCACACACTGGTGATGGCAAGCTACAATGTAGCCACAGCCACCCTGGGGCGCACTGACAGAGGCGAGGCTGCCGGACACTGGCGCCACCGGGCCCTCTGACCACCACCAGTAGGCAACGGGTGAAGTGTCTTGCCCAAGGACACAACGACCGAGACTGTCCAAGCCGGGGCTCGAACCGGCAACCTTCCGATTACAAGGCGAACTCCCAACTCTTGAGCCACGATCGCCCCATGACAAGACAAAGGTGAAGCAAAAATCAACACACTGAATAATAATACACAGACTTTCAAAGTAAAACAGGAAACATAACAGACGAGGACTTGACTAGGGGATACAGCTGACAGAGAACAAATGAACACACTGGCAAAAATGACTGTACACTAAACAGAAGTAGCACAGAACCACAACCTAAGAACTAGAACACAAGAAATGCTAAGGAACTAAGGAGCTCGGAATACTAGAGACAGAAATCAAAACCAAGAGGCTAGCAAAAACACATCATGAATTCAAGGAGAACTAATAGAGAATAACAGAAAAACACAGTCCACAGACTCAGGACTGTGACAGAAGTGGTCTTCAGCAACAGTTCTCCAGGCTTCCTGAAGGTTTTTGTCTCTTTTTCAGTCATTTTCAAGGTAAAAAGTTATTATTGTCAGTTCACAAGTTATTCTAAGACTTCCCTGTTTGCCACATTTATGATTTTCGCTCACATTATTATTGCATATTCTAAGGCTGCGTCAACATCCACATACTTATTGAACATGTGTAAATAAAATGTATGAATATGAACCCCGTCAGAGGAATCGACAGTATGGCTCACTAGTTCACCTCCATTTCACAGAGTAGTTAAGAATAGGATCGCTTTCTTTCCCTTCGTGTACAGTGGTGCCATTTATCACAATTTGAAATCTAATGCATGTCATTTTAGAAGAATGCATCTTAACTAAGTAGTTTTGAAGTCTAAACACCAAATGAGAGAGACTGAAATCACAACTTATGTGTAAAACACAGTACCAAATTAAATTAGAATATAACCTCTAGATCCAATAAAAAAGTGACCACTAATTCGGTCAGTTTTTAAGGGTTAGTAATTTGTCCAACGTGCCTCTGGTCCAGCGTGCGTCTGTGTGTATTACCACTGTAAAGTGCTTTGCAAATACATATGTTGAGGAATGTGTATCAAATTACAGACTATAAGTGTGCAACATCTTCAAGTTAGCTTTGAGTTTGGATCATTAAATGCATTCTTTGAAATTAGGGTTTAAATTTTTTTTCAGAGAGACTAATAACTTTATTGAACCTAATTCTTAATATTAAACCAGCATGCTGTCACAGGAGGTTGTTTACTTTCATGGAGCAGTTCACCCGAAAGCAGTACGCTACAGTCAAATCAACAATACTGCCTTTGGGAAATTTAATAATAATAGAAGGAGGCGGATGCTGAAGGCAGAGCTGGGCTTAGATGGGTGGGGAGACTGTTGTGGAGTGGATCAACTTGCACAAGGGTAGAAACACTGCACTGTGTGAGATTAATCTGAATAAGGTGTGACAGTGTACTTTAATCAGCTATATTATCTGTTGATGCATATATATGACACAGAAAAGTAAGCTCTGTGAAAATAAACAAAGCCTCTACAGTTTTTGTTCAGGATTCTGCTCCTCCAGAATCCTTCTCCTTTCTACTTGAGTGCAACTAAGACATTTTTTTACGTTATCAGAAAGAGCGCAATTTAGGGGGATGAAGAAGCATGGTTTAGCACCCTGTGACAAAGGAAAACTGAAGACACATCGAAACCCTGGAGAAAAGGTGAAAATCACAGGGGAAAGAGAGGGTGACATTCAGAAACTATGCCATTTTCTCTGTATATCGTCATCTTGACATTTCTCTGCTAGGAAGCAGTAAGTAAGCTCGTCATGACTTTCTCTGGGTAAAAACAAAGTTGTGATTAGTTGGAAAAAACGTGCACAAAGTAAAGCCCTTTAAAATGATTGGTGCTTTTTAACACTCAAGAGAACAATATGAACCCAGCAGTACAGTTGCAGTGGAAGTCCCTGATCAAGCTCAGGCACTTTACCAATTATGTTTTATCTCCTCTTCCCCTGCTTAGCTTCAGTTCTTCATTTCTTGCATTTGCATATACTGCATATACTAGATTGCATTACTTCATTAATCCTTATAAGTTTAAGACGCTTTGTAGTCCTTTGTGGCAAATAGTAAAAACTACAAAGGTCAGATTGGTCCCGGCAGATAGTTAAAAAAACTAATCTGAGAGCACATTAAGGTGGCTTTAGAGCAGTATTAAAGGCAACTAATATATGATAAGACAATATATCACATGTCTCATACAGCCATGTAAAAAGGAAAGTACATTTAAGGAGACAATACAAATAATCAGGTCCTAATCAGATCTTAAATTTAGGTAAATATAACCTGAGATGAACAACACGATATTATATCATTATGCATTTGACAAAGATTAAGCCTAAATGCAGAAGCAGTGTGAGGAAAAACTAAGTGCATCCTCACTGCTTCCATAGAAGGATGGTAAGTGGCTGCTGGGTGCTGCTAATGAAATGCAAACGATTAACTGATGATCACCTTTATAAAAGCAGCTACTCTGGAAACATTCAGGTGTGAATCCACAATCGTACCAGCAGCGAATGTATTGTTGTCCCAGTCAGTTCACCCCAAGGTCAAACCGTGCAATGCTCAGAGAAATTGCAAACAACCCAAGAGCTACATTTCAGGCTCTAAAGGCTGCAGTTAGCATGTTAAGTGTTTAAGTTCATCACATTACAATTATAAGAAGACCAAGCAAGTATGGCTTGTTTGGAAGGGATGCCTGGAGAAAGCTTCTTCTCTCAAAGATTTGCAAAATTGTATCTGAACAAACCACAAAATGTCTGGAACAATGACCTTTGGATGGATGAGACCAAAGTGAAAAGGTTTAGTCATAATACACAGTATCCCATTTGGAGCAAACCAAACACAACATATCAGAACAAACATCTCACACCAAGTGTCAAGCACGGTGGTGGAGCGGTGATGATTTGGGCTTGTTTTGCAACCACTGGATACCAGATTATTCAGATGTGAAGCCATCTGTCTGACAGCTGAGAGACGTTAAGAGCAACATCAATGAACTAAAGCAATATTGTAAGGAAAACATTTTGGCAAAATTCCTCCACAACGATGTGAGAGACTGAAAATGATTATTTCACCAAAGGTGGTTCTATAAGCTACTGAATCATGGGGTGAGCTTATTTGGCTTAGTCTTTGTTCCAAAGAATAGCGACACAGTGGGATGTGTCATGTGTTCATTATATCCTAACATGAAAAAACATGAACTGAAAGAAATTACAGATATGTAGTTGAAATTTGGAGGGTGTTACGCTCTTAAAGCACCCGCTAAGTGTGGAAAAACAGCAAATTTTGGGAATGCTGGACTGGACGTCTGCCAGAGATAATAATAAGGAGACATGACTGATGCACTCAAATTGGCTACATTCAAACTTCACCATGCCAAGCTGCAAAGGACATGTGCAGTTTCTGTGAAATTCCAGGGGTTTCCACAAACAATTCTTAGTTCTAAGGAAAAATTAGAAAACGACTGAGACTGCAAACTCTGAACCACAACTTTGCAGGGGTATACTGTAATTTCTTTTTCACATGACTGTATATTACGTAAATATTATGTAAATTATTGAACTAATTTTCCATGCAGCAACTTTTCAAACTGCTAAAAGCACCAAACACGAAACAAACTCCACTACAGATCCTCCACCAACTCTTCCAGTGAGGCAAGACCTTTGACTTAAAGCTTTTCTTTTTAATAAACTGAATTAATGAGATTTTTAAAGCCTGATAAAGGAAAAAACTTGACTGACAGACAAACCTAAATCATCAACAAATGAGACTATGCTGTACTGCTGCACACATACTGTAGTATGCAAAGCAATTTGCACTAAAGCACAATATAAACCTCTTTATGTGTGACAGCAAGCTGACACTCAAGTGCCAACATTAAAGTGACAGAAAGCTTCTTTATGGTTTTCTAAATTAAAAACCTCTCAGAGTAAATGTGTGACTGTTCCTTTGTTGTTGTTGGGTTTTTTTTAGAGAACATTACTCTGGGCTTAAAGCAGAAAGCTAACAGAGCTGCTCGAATGTAGTCAGTTGTGCACATCAGTGATCCACGCTGGAAGCTCTTTGTGCAGTCATCTAGGCTCATAAGCTTGAAAGTATAAGTCATGGCCTCTGTTCCATTGACATAAAGAGGAGCCTTGTACTGACAAAGCTTGGTCTTCAGGCCTCGCCTAACATGACTTTTCAGCTACAGAAAAGAATGCATATTTGCAATAACAAAAATCATATAGGACACTGTGTTGAATGAAGGTTTTGTGCAATTCCTGCTTGAGCTAAAGATTCAGTGTTTTCTCATGAAGGCTTTCAAGAAAAACACACTCCAAACATTGTAAACCCTCAGTCCCTGCTTCTTACTCAACAGCAAACTCCTCGGCAGCGTTGTCGTGCCAGGTCAAGTAAACAAATTTCTTAGATACATCTTGGCCGAACGCTATAAACAGCAAGCGAGGCAACATGAGAACACTGTGCCGTTTCCTGCTGTTGGTGTTTTAGTGTCGCATACCCAAAGCTATTTATGCATGTACACCGTTTTTAGCTTTTGTCAACCAGCTTAACTCCTAAAAGAACTGTAGTTTAAAACCTCGTGACTGTTTGATGACTTAAACATCAGGAGGAGATGACAGCTGTGACATAACCTTAGTAAAAATGTGGTATTATATTACAATTGTAACATTTCAAAAGCATTATTAATATAAATTATCATTTTAAATATTAATAAATAGTATAATTAATATATTCTATTATTATGTAATAACAGTTATTTAATCAAAAGAAGAAAACTTTCAAATTACTTTGAGTTTTAATTTGAGTCATTTGAGTCACAAGGTTGAATGCTTTATAGTGACGGAGGGGACTTATCTGAGGCTTCATAAGAGCATTTCTTCCATGTCTTCTTTTCTTTGTCTACCAGGATCTTGGAGGAAAACTGTTATTATCTAAACTATCAGAAAAACACTAAGCTTATTTTAATTCTTGATTTTTAATAAGAACATTGGTCAAAATGTGCAAGATGAGCGTTTCTAATTTAAATTACAACAAATTTGAGTATTTTGTGGATTTAATTTTAGAGTCATGGGTGTAACAGAAAATGATGGCGTACTATTTCTTCCATGCTTACCAATTCAAGTGTTACCTTTTGTACCTCTTTGCTTTGTCTCCTTCACTGCCTGTGGGGAAGATGGGGTAATATTTTCCAACTATTATCAGGTACTTCTCGTGTCCGTGCTAGGGCACTGGTTCATTGTGTTCTGGCTCTTTTTCCTACTCTGTTCTAACAGGCTGAACATAATCAACTCCCCAAGCAATTTTTAATACAAATGACTCGGTAACTTCACAATTACACTTTTTTCTCATAACATAAAGAGACTTTCTGTTTCAGTACAGTTGCTGTAACAAATTTTATGAGCACATTACTCAGTGTAATGTCCAGTCTCATAGACGTAGATATGCAGAGCTGTGATACCAGGCCTATTGTTCCCCATTAAGAAGCAAACTTAAACCCCTTTTCAGCCATCTTTCTTCTCAACTGCTCTGCTCACAGGAGTATTTTCCTTGAAAAAAGCTGAAACAGCCAGCGCAGCTACTGAGGCAGTGGCAGATTTTCAGCACCGTTTGTCTGCCTGTCTGTTGTTTTTCTGTCACTCTACTCTGTCAGCAAGATAAGACTAAAGCTCCTGAGCCAAATGAAACTTGGGGAAGAGATGGGGGAAAGTGGAACCCAGTTAAAATTTGGTCTGAATCGGGATCGGCTCTTCATATCTATGTATAAGTACACCCATACTCCCTCCATAGGAAAGGACAAATAGCAGCTAGGTGCTGCTAATCAAATGTATTTGATTAAACATTCATCAGTGAGTGTGAGCACCTCTAAAAAAGTAGAAGTTTTAGCAGTTTGCTGGTCTCAAGCTTTTAGGTATGTCTTTACATAATCTCACAATCTTCCCAACATTGGACATCTACGGTGGCCCTGAGAGGCCAAATGGACTGCAGCTTAAGAAAACACCAGCAATAAGAAAAACGCTGCAAAAGCACACAAAACACAACGGAAATAGGAAAAAAGAAAACAGAAATATGAAAAAACAGATTTCCGAAAGCACAAGGGAAGTGTTTCTGGGGAGACAATAACCTGACGGACCAGTTGCAGGAACCAAAATATGTTAAGAGTTGCGCTTAAAAGAAGTGGAGGATCTATCGGTTTTATGAGGAAAGAAAAGATGAGAGGTAAGTGTGTTAGCCTAAAAATCTGTCATCAGTATTATATGAATCATGATAAAACACACCTAGCATGTTTTGGGTTCCAGCAACTGGTTCGTCTGGTTATTGTCTCCCCAGAAACACTTCCCTTGTGCTATTGGAAATCTGTTTTTTCCTATTTCCGTTGTCGTTTTTCCTATTTCCGTTGTCGTTTTTCCTATTTCCGTTGTGTTCTGTGTGCTTTTGCAGCGTTTTTCTTATTGCTGATGTTTTCTTAAGATCAGTCCGTTTGGCCTCTCAGGGCCACCGTAGACATCCCCACAAATTCACCCCAAAGTCAGACTGTGCACTGCATGGAGAAAGTGCAAAAAAGACCAAGAGCTACATCTCAGGCTCTACGGGCCTCGGTTAGCATGTGAAATGTTCATGACAGCACAATTAGAAAAAGAGTGAACAAGTTTGGCTTGTACGGCAGAGTTTGCAGGGGAACACCTCTTCTCTCTAAAAAGAGCATGACAGCACGGTGTAGTTTACAAAGTCCCATCTAAACAAACCACAAGACAGGCGAGATAAAAGTAGAGGTGTTTACATAATGCACAGCTCCACGCTTGACAAATACCAAACACAGGATATGAGCACAAACACCTCATACAAACTGTCAAGCACAGCATGATTTGGACTGTTTTTTGTAACCACCACACCTGGCCACCTTGCAGTCATTCAGTCGACCATCAGTGATCGCTTCTGTTTACCAAAATACTCTAGAGTCAAATGTGAGGCTATCTGTTCAACAGCTTGGCCACAAATGAGCCACAGGACAGTGATCCCAAGCACAGCAGCAACTCTACAACAGATTTTTTGAAACAGAGTAGAAAAGCGCCAGAGAGTTTCACAGCAATGAGGGACCGATAATTCATAAAGAAAGCGACTGTTTTAAGTTATTGCTGTCATGAAAACCAGTTGGCTAAGGTTCTCCAATAAATAGATTCTCCTGGTGCCACCAGAAACCAGAAATGGGCAAACATCTTAGTGCTGCGCTTTTGTGATTCATCTTTGCTTTGGAAGGAAGTTGTCTCCTGATGCCAGAGGGTTGTAACACATCCAAAAACTCTTCAGTAACTGTATTTGGATAATTACCACAAGTACTATGAAGCAAATCCACCATAAAAGATATCCTCTGGCCTCGGTGTTCAGTACACTTTCTAAGCGCTCTTCTATTGTTTTACTTTTGTCATCAAGCTAATATTGCTACCCACAAAATAAATAAACACTACTAACAGCTCACTAATGCACCTCATATCTCTCCCACTCACTGGCACAACTACTGAAACGATTTCTGTCTCGAGGTGCTGGAAGAATCCTCCTCAATTTGTCTTCCTGCATCAAAGACTGAACAGAATATCCCGACCTGCTTCAAACACACTGGCTAACATGTTCCTATTGACGCCACTAAATCTAGTTACTTTCTCTGATTAAGCGATTCTCAGTCTCAACGAGCAGAGACGGCCCTTCCAGTCATCGAGCAGCGCCGCGTGAGATGGTAATGCGGGGTGAAATAACTGAGATTGAATATTGATCAGGTGTCTCTGTACAGCCCCGAGGCACCTCAATATAATCATTTCCACACTTGTTCTGCCTCCGTCGGGGCACACCTGATGGAGTGATGACAGAGGATGCAACCACGCTGTGCAAGGTGTTATCTGTCATATCTCAGCGCACACATACACACACACACTAGCATGCACGCGCAGGTTATGAAAGAGCGATCGGGTTACATTCAAGTGCTGATCCAGATGCATCGTAACTTAATTGTTTTGATCATCTATATTAAAAAAGGTGTGGAATGGAGATTAAATAGCTGGGAAATGATTGAGTGTTCTGAAATTGAAATGAGTTAGACTCGGCTCCATCCACTGAATCGGACTTTTCTTTATCTGCAGCACAAGTTTAATTGAACTGTGTCAGCAGTGTTAAAAAAAGCGGTGCTTAGACTGGAAAAGAGAGTGTCTGAGAGGCATATTGATTAGCTCCTCCTGGAGGAAAGGATCCTCCTCATCGCACTTCCTGGCAACACCTCCCCACAGGGCATCCATCTTAATGTGATATGACAACCCTCAGCCATATCAAAACGAAATCTGGACATTGATTTTGACATTCAATTTAAACGCTGAAAAACACTTTTCCGCTTTCATACACGCAGGCAGACGCAAGGGTGTTTGTCTTGCTAAGAGGGACTCCTGCTGTGGGCCTTGCACAGAGCACGCCGGAAGCGGACGCCCACTGTCACTTTCACAAAGTTTCTTGCTGTTCCTTGTGCAGTGTTTTCTATTAAACCCTACCCCACCTGGCCCCCACAGAAGGTCATAAATAGCTTTAAAGCGTGGCCTTTCTAGAGTGCGACAATAAAAAGGTCGGCGTTTTTTTGTTGTTTGTCCTCATAGAAGCTGAGGCTCTGGTGACTCGCATCTTTAATTCGTAACTGTAATAATGTGCAAATCCATCCACACAGAGCTCGTCGTGCTGCGGTTTACTTGCCAGAGAACATACTGTTTGAGTCGGGATGCTTAAAGGAGGCAATATGGTTTCAGCAATTGGCTCAGACTAGAGGAGGCAATAAAAAAAAAAGCCAGAAGACGAGAGGTTTGGCAGCAGAAACCAGCAGACCAGTTTAATAGGTGCAGACACTCTGTGCACAAATCTGCTATGAGGCTTAAAGAATAAATGCACCAGTGACACAACCAAGGCGGGGTGTGCTCATGCACAATATAATACGCACAATATAAAAAAAAGTAAGAACAGCCCAAGAAATTGTGATGTTTATGTATAAATTTGGACAGTCCTCGTTGAAGCAGCGCTGACTTAAACAATTATTGATTATCAAAAACATCCAGAGAGTCTGAAGTAAAGATAAAGCCTCGAAAGCCGGTATTGCCCTCTGTGGCAAACAACAACAACAAAAAATTACTGTAGCTATTTTGCACAATTGTTACATTTTGACCCCACTTTCGTGTCCTTCAGGAATGTTTTTATGTACCATGTGTTTCAAATCTCCCAACAGCATTTCAAAGGGATTGAAATCAGGGCTTTGGCTCTATCTCTTCCTTCCTGAGCCTTTTCTCGATATGTTTCTCTGTGTGCTTTAGAATAATTATTCTCCTGATAAACCCATTTACATTTTCACTGAAAATTGCAGACAGACAGATGCCTTCACATTATCATCAAGCACTCTTTGGCGCGATGCAGGATTAATAATTGAATAACTGACTGTGAGCTACCCAGTCCCCGAGGCGCCAAACAACCTCAACCCTTAATATTCCCACCACCTAATATTCTCATAGTTTCTCCTGAAGTCTGGGGGTCAGGGCCTAATATTTCTGCTTTTACCATGGCCAGACAACTCTGTCTTTCAGCACATTATTCCAAAAACACCTGCTCATCATCTTAATGTTCATTCTCTATGTTTTATCTATGTAATATTTTTCCGATTATGCATCCATCACCAGTCTGCCCTTAGCCTGGAAAAACTGGCATTCATTTGAAATCTGAGCCATTTGAAGAAGACTTTCCTTACAGCAGAATAGTTTATTTCAAATAATTTGGAGATCTTTTTAAACCCACAGCCAGACTGATAGACACCCACTGATAGCCTTTTCTGAAGGCCTCAGAGAGCTCGATAGATCTTGGCAGGATGGCACCAGCCCCACTAGAAAGAAGCCAAATATTCTTAAATATAGTCAAATTGTCCCGTATCAAGAAAAATGACAAAAGAAATCTGCCAATACGGCACGCCAGTTTTAATGGACTATAATTCTCAAAACTAGCTTCAGAGTCTAGACATAGAGATCAAAATGGGCCCTAAAACTAGAAAAAGATGCCAAATGTTAAGCAAGTTGTGCTTCTTACAAGCAATTTAAGTCTTTAAGGGGTTGTGATTCAGCTCTTTACCAATATAGTGGGGGTGCCATGTGAAAAGCAAAACCTGCTTTACCAAGTGAATCACAGCCACCTGACTTTGATATGTTCATCAGACTTTAGTTCAAGCGCTGCTCTCAAACAAAAGTCAAACAATTGAACTTTAAGTTAGTTTTATTATGCTTGAATAGTATTTGCACAGTATCATCATTTTCATTGGTAACACACAGACATCAGTGACAAGCTTCTGATAATAATCAATGCAAATGAGACAGTACCTGTCTGTGGACTCATTTAAAAAACAGATATGTAGCAGACAGGCCATTGTACTGTTTTAAATAGTTTTGAATGACAGTTTAATGAGACTCTGGGTGAATAGAGATCTGGCAGCATATAGAGATTCTGTACTTAATCTCGCCCCGGCGCCTAGAGTTATATGTTAGATGATGAAAAGATATCATATCAGAAACATTATAAGAGAGAGACATAGTCTGCTAGTAAAAGCCCATGCAGTACCGTATTGCTTGGTCTGCGATTTTAGTCCGTTGTTAGGTGGTTGTCAGGCAAGGTGATGGCGTCATAATACATACTTGACTTCATGTATTTTTCAAGTTTTGTGAACATCAGTAAGAAGTTACTGACACGACACAATGCTTTAAAAAAGGTGTTGAATGTGCATAAATGCAACAAATGGGTCATTTCAGTCCATTGGTAGGCGGTTGCTAGGCAACGTGGTGACTTCATAGCATCTGACGAGAACCTTCGGGGGACTAAGACGTACCAATGTGTCAAGTTGGGTTGCTCAAATGCTGATTGCGTAGGAGCAGTTGTTGGACGGATTTTGTGTATTATGGTAAGTAAAGGATTGTGAGGATTCAGCTCAGAGGAAAACAGTTTGTTTTAGAAGGAAAGTCGGCAAAGTTTTTAAGCATTTTCTTCATTTAATTTGTAAAATTATTCAAAACAACATCTTAAGTAAGTGTCCAGTGGCCTTTTAGGATGACTGTCAAGTTTGATCATACATTTTACTATTCGATCAGCTTTAAAAAACGAACAATTTTGTTTTGTTGAACTGGTATTGCCGATACTCGTGATTTGAAAATTAATGTTTTTTCATTGTCGCAGTATTAATTGTTACTGGGCTGTCTCTCATTGCTTAAAGAAATGTCCAGGCAAATTAAACAGTTTATTTATTATTATAAGCAGCACATACAGCCTATAAAAAGACCCCACAAAAGCATGTAATTTGACTTTATAGCCTACATTCAAACATGCAGTAATAATATTACAACTTTTTTTTTTTTTTTGACCTTGAATAAAGCTCTTCAGAAAACCCTGCCCCGAGGTCCATTAAAAGCCATTCTGGAGCTTTGGATTGCATCACATGATCTTTATCAGCAGACAGAGTTGGCCCGAGTTGTCGTGGAAATGCAGCTTTCTTAACATCCATTTTTTCCTAAAGGAGCTCAGGGATTTCTGGTTCACATCTGGGCGCGCTCAATCGGCAGCTGAAGATTACATGATGTCACTGAAAGCTCCAGAACAGCAAATTGATAAATAAGTTGTATCCTGACATGTAAATGAAGCACATTGTCAGTGTCTGAACATGTTCATGTGAGTGTTTTCGCAGCGCTGCATGTGCTTCTTCAGCCCCCTCCACTGCTCCTGACAGCTACAAAGGTCCCTTTCAACAAGGCTGCCACAGTGTTTGGGCATCTGTCCCACACAAGGAGGAGTGACTCGGTTCAATTCGCTCTTAGCTACAGCAGCCATCATACCATGACTTTGCTAAAAAACCAACACAAAAGGAGTGTGATTAAATTGCCTTGTAGTAACATATACTAAGGTGGGAGATAAACAAATCTGCAGAACTAAGGAATGCGAGGAAGTAGTCAGACACACACAACCCTCGCTTTCTCACTAATATGATTAAGTGGGACTTGTTGGCAGGTGTGTGCATTATATAAGCTAGCCTTGATGATATGTGGAGAAATGATGTGATTATGACTGCACTGCTGCAAAGATGGGATTCTGTATTTCATGCCAAAAAAAGCTTAAACGTGAAGTGCATAAAGTGTGTAAGGAAGTCTTTTCGCTGTACTTTTAGCTGCATTGAAAGTGCCACTGGCTGATGTGTTCATGGTGGAGCTTAACATTATTAATATCCTGGAAATTAAATTGTTAATTAACATCATTCAAAGCATTTAGAAAGTTTTATTTTTACAGTGCAAAAAATGGTAAATATGACTTTTGAACACTCAAGGGAAACATCTCAATTTGTATTTTGAGGAGAGTAATGGGCTTAGCATAGAAGAAAGCTGGAAAAAGACTGCAGATGTTCACCAGCATAGATTATGCTACTTGGCATACAGCGATTAAACCTTTCCTCTGATGATACTTGGATACTTGGCACACAGTGATCAGAGAGCAACTAACACTGTGACATTAAAATTTAATCGGCACCAGAATGAAAAGCAGAAACAGAATTGCATTTTAACATTGAATAAAGTGTAAAGTACTAAAAAGTACTAAGTAAACTGTCCCACTCAGACCCATAGTCAGTAGCATAAACTCAGCCACTTATATTGCAAAACACCTTGCTACCATCCTTGCTCCTCTCGTGGGGAAGACCCCACACCACATCAAGAACTCCACCGACTTCACTGACAAGGTCCAGAAACTTACCCTGGATCCAGATGAAACCATGGTGTCCTTTGATGTAGTCTCTCTCTTCACTTGCATACCCACTATGGAGGCAGTGGAGACTGTCAGAAAACGACTACAAGAAGACAGCTCCTTGGAAAACAGGACCAACTTCACACCCGATCAGATTTGCACACTGTTAGGCCTCTGCCTTACCACAACATACTTCAAATACAACGAAGGCTTCTACAGACAACAACATGGCTGTGCCATGGGCTCCCCCGTGTCACCTATTGTAGCCAACCTTTACATGGAGGAAGTGGAAAGGAAGGCTCTTGGCTCTTTCAAAGGAAGAGTACCCAGCCACTGGTACAGATATGTGTTGTAGACGACACCTGGGTCAAAATCAAGACACATGAAGTGGAATCCTTCACTGCGCACATTAACACTGTGGATAAAAACATCAAGTTCACCAGGGAAGACACAAAGGATAACTGTTTGCCTTTCCTGGACTGCGCTGTGCACATTGAAGAGAATGGCAACCTCAACATCGAAATTTACCGGAAGCCCACACACACGGACCAGTACCTCCCCTTTGACTCCCATCACCCTCTGGAACACAAACTTGGAGTAATTAGGACCCTACACCACCAGGCAGAACATGTTCCCTCTAAGCCTGAAGGGAAAAAGAAGGAACACACGCATGTAAAGGAAGCACTTAAAACATGCGGTTATCCTAAATGGGCATTCTTAAAGTCAGCAAAGAAGCACAGAAAAGAAGATCAGACACCAGTGAGGGAGGATAAGAAGGACAGATGCAACAACATTGTCATCCCCTATGTAGCCGGTGTATCAGAGAAACACAGGAGAGTTTTCTCCAAGCATCACATCCCGGTGCATTTCAGACCCAGCAACACGCTCAGACAAAAACTGGTTCACCCGAAAGACAAAACTCCAAAACACAGACTTAACAATGTGGTGTATGCTGTACAGTGTAGCGAGGAATGCCCAGACCTCTACATTGGAGAGACCAAACAGCCACTTCACAAGCGCATGGCACAACACAGAAGAGCCACCTCCACAGGACAAGACTCAGCTGTCCATCTGCATCTTAAGGACAAAGGACACTCTTTCGAGGATGCCAATGTTCACATTTTGGACAGAGAGGACAGATGGTTTGAAAGAGGAGTGAAAGAAGCCATCTATGTCCACTGTGAGCGACCATCTTTGAACAGAGGCGGTGGTTTACGACTCCAACTGTCTGCCATCTATAATCCAGTTTTGAGATCCCTCCCCAGACGCCTTAACGCCCACTCACATCCTGGGCCATCTGACCTCAGGAATTCGCATGATAAGGTGGGGCCAGGTTTCACAATGAGCTCACCCAAAACCCTGGCTGATTGGGACCCACACCCAGTTTCACACCTTGGCTCAGGGGATTAGAGGATCATCAGGGGGTCCTTTTGTCCCTCTGCGGGGGGATACTCCCACTAGGTTTAAATCTGGGACTCCCCACCATTTGACCTTAGAACTGAAGAAGCTTCTCGGATGAGAGGTGAAACATCTTAAAGCAACTTAAAGAAGTCCAGACGTTTTTCTTTGCAAGCTCCTTTGACTACGATGACCTGGATGACTGAGAACCTTCACAGACAAAGTACTGAATGCCAGTTTGATACATCAGCCTCTTTGCTAAGGCTGGTTCCTTTAGTTATTTTGAAACCAACAGATAGACTTTTTGGTGTGGTACTTGCTTTTTCTGAGTTAGATGAGCTCACTGATGACATCAATGTGTTGTCCTAAAACAAAGTCTGAGAGCCTGCCAGGACAGAAGGCACAGTTTGAACAAAATGCTAATGTTAGCATGCTAAACAGTGCTAGCATGCTAATGTCTACTAGGTAAGCAGTACTGTGTGGTATATTCAAAATACAGAGGTATTTCATAAAGACACTTACCAGCCACTTTATTAGGTACACCTGTTCAACTGTTTCACAATCACAAGACGCATCTAAGCATGAAGACATGGTCAAGAAGAGCTGCTAACGTTTGGACTTAGCATGAAAATGAGGAAGAAAGGTGCTTGAGGAACATGTGGCTGTTGGTGTCAGATGGGCTGGTCAGAGTATTTCGTAAGCTGCTGATCTGCTGCTGGGATTTTCCAAACAGCCATCTGTATGGTTCAAAGAGGATGCTATGAAAAAGAGAAAGTGTCCAGTGAATGGCAATTATCTGGGCAAAAATGCCTTGGTGACATCAGGGATTCTTTGAGTTGATAGGCAGGCAACGGTAACTTAAATAACCACTCGCTGTAAGCAAGGTATGCAGAAGAGCATATCTGAATACACAACACATCGAATCTTCTATCAGATGGGCTGCAGCAGCAGAAGACCAAACTGAGTGCCACTCCTCTCAGCTAAGAACAGGAAAAAAGAGTCTCCAGTCCACACAGCCTCCCACAAATCAGACAACCTTTAGTTTGAAAAACGTTGCCTGGTCTGATGAGTCTCGATTTTTGCTGCAACGTTCAGATGGTAGGTCAGAATTTAGTGTAAACAACCTGAAAGCCTGGATCCACCCCGTTGTTGTATAAATTTATGGTGGGTATTTTATTAGCACACTTTGAGTCGCTTAGAATCAACTGAGCATGTTTACACTCCGCAGCCTGCCTAAGTATTGTTGGTTACGATATCCATGTCTTTCAGCCCGCAGTTTACCCATCTTCTGATGGCTGCTTCCAAGAGGATAACTCACTATGTCACAAATCTTAAATCATCTCAAACTGCTTTCATGGACATGACAGTGAGTTCACTGTACTCAAATGGCCTCTACATTCACCAGATCCCAATCCAATAGATCATTTTGGGATATGGTTAGACTTGGAGATTTTAAAGGCTGACAATAACCATAATGCCATTTTCTTGCTTTAATAAAAACAAAAAACAGTTTAACAGTAATAATGTTAGTAAGATACAACTTCAGTTACCAATTTGTATATTTTTGTACACAAAAGAAGATCTTAAAAAGACATGTTTTGTTTTTAACAAACAGTTTAAAAATCAATTAAGCTGACTGGCAGAAGATTAATTGCAGACTATTTTGTTAATCAATTTAAGTCACTCTGTTTGAAAGTATTTCCTGGCTGCAGCTTCACAAAATGATATTTCTCTTTTTCCTCTTATTTATTTAATAACTTTAATATATATATAATTTTGATAATGTTAACAATTAACAGCGGGTAACTGTATTGCTTTTTTCAACATACTGTACCCACTAATGCTAGTTTATGTATTTACTATTTTTAATTTTAGTATTTTGAGTTCATTTTTGTAAAGTAAATGCAGAACATTTGCTTTTAACAGAGCATTTCTACAGCACAGTATTAATACTATTGCTTCATTAAAGGAGCTGAATGCTGGCAGTGGTAAAAATACATCGGCACAAGTGGTCTTTTTCATAGACACACACGCACATCCTGCTCTTCTTTTCGAGCACCTTGAAGCACTATCAATATATATAGCTCAGATAAATATTCTGGCTAAAAATGGGTGACATGCAATTAGCTCTTGTGGGATTCTGCCTTTAAAGTAGAGCCACTTGGGTGACTTATGGTTGGCCTGAGAAGCTCTCTCCTTCAACTTAACCCTACGGCACATTCCTCAGACTGAGGAGGCAGCAGCTAAAGAGCAATTCTGCGATTTTGCTGCTTGGGCCATTGTAATCCCTCTTGCCGTTACTTCAACTGGCCCCTGCTTCAATCTCAGTTTGTGTGGTAATAAGAGAAACATACTCATTCAATTACAACCAATCAGATCTGTTAGATCACAACAAAGGGCAGACATCATGACATAATTTGATGTCTGTGTTTGTCTCGACTAAGTGGAGGCCATTGCTGTCTAATAATGCGGAGTTTCTGATTATAGGATAAAAGATAAAATAATGATGTTCATTTTCCTCACACGCACTAGATAAGAAAACAAATCAAAAGCAGCATGTTTCATTTAATCCCAAAAGAAAAAAAATAAAAGCTTTTACTTGAAAACTTCAAAGATTTTTTATTTAACTGCAGTATGTGTCAATGACTCCCTTGTCCCCCCTCCATGAAGATACCACATGAAAAAGCGAGAGTGCTGTCATGTGATGTCTGTTTCTCTAAGTTAGCTTACGCACATTTGACGTCACCGGCTATTTAATGGGCGCCTTTGACAGTTTGGTGGGGAAAGCTTTTTTCTATAGAACACATCAATGAAATCAAGTTCTGTCCATGCCAGAGGCAATATCATCTCTTTCTGCAGGCTGACATGATCCCTCCCCTTGTGGAGAACCGCAAGGAGGTTTCCCACTGCCTCGTAATGATATTGTTGTTCCTCGATGCTTGTTCAGATCAATCAGAGTGGATGCAGGGGGCTTAAACTTTTACACCTTTCACTGGAAAGTTATGCCTTTCATTCCCATGTGAACCATAGGAAGGAAATGCTGTGCTAGGCCAAGACTGTGAAACCTCTGTGTTTTTCATTCATCTGTGCTAGGAGCTTAGTTGCTGCTCATGAGTTTTTGACTCATCCAATTTCAGATAGAAGAAATCCAGGCTGGGCTATAGGGTGTCACGCCTTCAGGAACAAGATGCTTTTGTTCTTGAGTGTCACATCGGGGCCATTCGGCTTCTTTAAGATGGTAAACAGAGGCCCCACCGTGCCATTTAATTAGCTAATTACTAACTGTGTGCATCCAATTTAGCTGCTTAACTGCATATTTAGACAACCTGAACACAAATGTATGTTGTTGTTGTTGATGATGTTTTTTAGGGGGCTATGGTGTGAGTCAGGCTGCAGTGAGGGAAATCTTACTGCACTGCACTTTATGAAATAACTCAGCACAACTTTTTGCAAGCCTAAACACAAACAACAAGAGTGTCTAATCAGATTTAACTGCCCTGTAGTTTTATGTAAATAAGATCCAACTGCAGTATTCAGCAACAGGTTATCATTACATATGTTTATGAATTCAGACAAAAACTTTTTTTAGATTTCAAGCTTCTCATGGATCTGAGCAGTGACCAGCTACTAAAAGCTACAGTGTGCCACCTACAGGTAAAGCTAATAGTTTTTAAAACTATTGTGCCACCTGAAGGCAATGAGTGGTACTGCTGCTGGTTTTAATAGCTACCGCTTTTATTCTCCTATAGTTCTAAAAAAGAAAGCAGCAAAAAAAGTCAAACGTATACTTAGTAATACAGTTTTTTTTAAACTTTTTTAACTTTAACATAAAAAGCTAGATTTATAGAGAAAACAAAAAGAAGCCAAAAACAGAATAAAGTTTCCATTTTTCCCAGTGCTCAGCAGAATAACTGTACCAGCTACTTAAAAGTTATTTTGATAGTTTAACCCCATAACTTCCGTGCTACTCTTTAACCTTCCAGGGCCCACCCGTGGGCTATAATAGCTATAATGACTTTAATGACTAGAGTTATTACCCTTTTAGATGCAACACTGGCTGTGTTGAACTGACAAATCTTATATATGACCAACAAGTGGGTAACAATTAGTAATGAAAAAAGATTAAATTCCTAGCTAGCAGCTGGGGGGGGAAATGAAGCAAGAAGTAAAGTTATCTCTGCTGAGAATCTATATCTCCCACGGAGTGCCAGAGGGTTTAGAAAGTCTCAGAAACCTAGAAAACCACTTACTCGCCATGCTCCGTGCTGAGGTCTGTGGGACAAATGGTGGTACTCTTTTCATAAGAAAAAAGTGCTTCTGAGCATAAGAGCGCTGTTACCCATGCTGCAAACCCTAGTGGGGATGCACCCCAGTAAAAAGTGAGCTACCTTTACAATACAGAAAAAGGCAAGGCAAGTTTATTTATATAGCACAATTCACCAGCGAGGTCATTCAAAGTGCGTTACAGAGACACTAAAAAACAAAAGCAAATAAAAAGCATGATTTAAAATGGGAAAAAAGAAAGAAACAATAGATAAAATCAGTAGTTAAAATGTAAGTTTTGAAATTTAAGCTTAAAAGTAAAACAGTGTGGATTTGGTGCTTTATTCAAATGCAGCTGAGAACAAGTGAGTCTTCAACCTGGATTTAAATAAACAGTGTTTCAGCGGATCTGGGGCTTTCTGGGAGTTTGTTCCAGATATATGGAGCATAAAAGCTGAATGCAGCTTCTCCGTGTCTGGTTCTGGGAACTGATAAAAAACCGGATCCAGATGACCTGAGGGATGTGGAAGGTTCATACTGGGTCAGGAGGTCACTGATGTATTTTGGTCCTAAACCATTCAGAGCTTTCATTCAAAAGCTGCAGTTAACCCACTAACCCAAACCCTGCTTTGTTGTACAGCCCTCTGGAGAAGCTCTGTTCATGTTACGTGGATACAGAGATGTCCTCTCCCAAAAAGAGACCTTATAGGTCTGTCAGGCTGTTATCAGTTTAATGTATGTGTCTGAAGAAGTGTATGTACGATGGGTGTTGGTGCTGGCATCTTTAGATTTGGAATTGGCACTGTGCAAGAACATGAAATAGAGCTTTCTAAAAATGCTTCAGATGACCGGAAACTCCTATTATTCCTACAGCGTAACCTTCCATGCTTTTTAAGTCGTTGTGGTATGCATCAGCCCGACATGTAGCTAGATTTCTCGGGAGGTGCACGTCAGGTTAAGTAGGAGGTTGCGGTCCAGGGTTAAAATTGGGTTGCAGTTATGGCGTGAGTTACGACGTAGATCTGACTCAGCAGTATGATTCACATGTAGCATGAATCTCAGACCATGATCTTTTCCAGACTTCAAGCAGGCAGCTTTCAGTGAGTTGATGTGAGACCAAAAAAAAAGGGTGGGTTCAGATCAATACTACTAGTATTATAAAGCTGGTAGTCCTGGTCACTTTTCACACTGCAGCTTTGCTTTATTTCTATTATTGAAAAATCTGATTGTCATTTATTGTTTAACCTTTATTGTTGAGTTATTTTGCCAGAGACTAAATGCTCAATATCTGTTCATTTTATCACGGGAATTGAAGGAAAGGTTTGATGTAGTGAGCGCTGTTATTGGACAAGGGGGATAAGGATATAACAAGAGGCTTTACTTATGCAAGTTATTAAATCTATCCCTATTGTTCTGTTATCATGCCCATCCCGTACTTTTTCCACTGAACTTGGGGGGAAAATAATATCAAAACAAATTTAAAAGATTACAAGCATAACACTTGTGATTAATATTATTTAAGGTGAGAAGGTCAGGCGCTCTGCTTTCCTCTCAAAGATGAAAGGCAGTAACAATAGGGACTGCAGAAGCAGCAGAGTCTGATGTAGCCTTCCAGATGTGAGATACAATCTGGAGATTAAATCTTTAAACGTCTCTCATAAAGGAAATGGAGCATGCATCGAGCAGTGATCTCTCTGAACTGTGTCTTTTAAATGATATCAATTGGTCTGGTTTTCAGTGATGAACTATAGTATGGTATGAAAGCGAATTGTTGGTGCCTAAGATGCTTCCTGCGCCTATAAAAACACAAGGTCAGTCAAATCTATTGGACAGATGATGGTAGCAGCTGCTCTAAATCAAATCAGAAAAGAGGGAGCTGTACTGGCTGGTCTGTCCATGAAGCTGCATGCTTTTTTTTTTTTGGTAATAAGTTAAGACTTTCGGTGTATTCGTTTTCCCCCGTGGCCAGAAACGGTAACAAAGATGGAAAAGACCAGTGACATTTGTCTGTTAAGTTATTTGTTTACTGCCAGGGAAAGAACAGCAGTGCGTGCATAACTATGAAGTGTTTCATCTCTGAGATGCGTAAGAAAATGTCTCTGAAGTTCACGGATTAAACTAGTTGATTAATTTTTCTCTTTGATCTTGTTATCATAAGGCAGAGCTGCAACAGCAGGTCGACGGGATGGGTTTGTATAGATCTGAGCTGTTCTACAAAAGCTAATAACATCAAGAATACAATACAGAAACGCACAGCTTTTTGCACGGCGTTTTCTCTGACTTTCAGGATTAGCAGAGGAGGTCACAGCAGCACTGTGTCAGCATCTGAGCTCTGAATCACTATTTGTCTCCCTCTATTGGCTAAATTTATCCAAATATGATGAATTAAAAGGACTTTGTAAACATAGGAGACATTAACAACACCCCCAGAGTAAGTAAATGAGTAGGTTTAGCATTCATCTTTTGCCCTTTAGGTAGGCCTGCTTCCCCATAAACAATATTCTGTAACATTAGACTTCATGTACAAGTAGAAATAACTTAATCTCAAATACGGGTCAGGATTGCTGAAAGACCTATTACATAAAAAAAAAAAAAGAAAGAAAGAAAGAAAAAAAATGTTATTATTGCTACTTAGGCTTCATCATAAGGCCACGTATTCATGTACTGGCCATTCATTCCTTTTTCATGTGTCATTAATGATGAATAAGGATTTCGGACAAAAGAAATAAATACATAAGGCCCAGCGTTCATGATTATTTTCATAAACCACAAAGGAAAAAAAGAACACTTTTATCAATAATCCTTTAATATATGAAAGAGGCATGTATTAACAGAATATACAGTGTAAAAGACCAAGTCCCACAGTTTTCATTTACAACACTTCTTCACGAGGTTACCCCTCGGAGTAGGCAGATCGGAAAAATACGGCCGATTGTGGTATTATTCTGCTGTTATCCACAAAGCTTTAAACATAAAAAACAAACAAACAAAGAAAACAGAGGATCTTCAGAAATTTTTGTGGTGGTTTATATCAGACTGACAAACAAGTTGTCTTCATAAATGTCATCTCTGTAAAACCCGCCAAATCAACACAAATGCGTTTTCATACCAGCTCAAACCACAAATGTGTTCGATTTGGGAACGTCGGTACTAACACGTGTGGTATTGCTGTTCATATGCTAGCAAACGAGCCAGTTAAGCTGCATTCTGTGTGACATGAGCACGTGCACACGATGAGGTAAGACGTACAAATGTCTGATGTGCTGCTCATTTCTGTTAAACATGCTCGCAGGACATGTCATCCGACGCACTTGGCAGCCACTCTGAATTATACCTGTAAAGCAATTTTTAAAAGGCTCATTCAGATAATTCAATCAGTACAAATGAATAATCGATAATGGTTTATTCCAACCTGAACAGACAAGTTTGTGTATTTAAAGAAAAAGATCCACATATTCAGCTACACAGAGAAACCAGGACGATGTTAACTGGTTGTATCTGCTAATTAAAAAGGTTTTGTGATTGCATATAAATGTAGGTCTACACACACACACACACACACACACACACACACACCTGGAGACTGAGGAAAAGGAATGCTCATCCGCTTTCATGCTCGCTACAACATATTTAAAAATGTAGAAATCTTCAAGAAAAGAACATTAAAACATCTCCGCATACTCTTGATTCACATTCCTTATCTCGATTCATGTTATGCATTGCACTGCATCAGGATAAAGGGAAGTTCAAACTGAATGTGGAGCAGTAGGTCCACGCTGATAACAGACTTGTACATTCATGGTATGTATAAGGCTCCTTCTCGGGAATGATTTAAGCACCCACAGGGGGGAAGCAGAGAAAATTAAGAAGGTGTTTCTTGATGCAAGGCCATTATGATAAAGGACAAAGCGTAATTAGCATCGTTCTCTCCCTCCTGCTTTACCCTGCATTACAGGAATACAAAAGCAGAATTAGCCAAAGCCGTTAAAAACAAACATACTCGAGCAAGTTCACCTCTGTGGAGTCTGCATATTTAAATCCTGCCAGGCGGCTACTGCGAATTATTATGGCATCATTATCCTTATTACCAAGGTGACTGTCTTGGCACATCCATTCAAGCATGATGTTGGCTGCAGAGCGGTTTTTATTTAAGAGCTGCAGAACTGTAGTCCAGGAGAATTGACACTCATGGCCTCCGCCTGCGTTCAGCCAGATCCTCAGCATAACTCAAACGGCTGCAGCTCTTCACTTCATCAAACATAACACAGGATCTCATCCTATGCAAATGCACTCTTCTGTTATTTCTCTTTGGTCTTTGGAGGGAACGGTGTGTTAAAGACCCTGAGCAAAGACTTTCCAATTAAGATTTTTAGAAGAGAGAAAAAAAACCCCAAAAAAAACATGAAAATGCTTCACAGATTTGTTAAACTTTCTCATTTGCTAATTAGTGGCACACATTCGTTTCAACCCACAGATGTATGGAGGGAAGAGAAAAAAGAAAACAACAAAACACACACACACACACACACACACACACACGTTTCATCCAGATTCATCTAACAGACTGAACAGTAAGTGAAATCAAAGAAGCCCACACACAAAGCATGACAAACAACTTTCGCGGCACGTCACGAAAATATAACTCCAGGTGAGAATTAACTGCAAGTACATCCTGTAAAACGACTCCATATTTATTCTAAATGAAATCTGTTTTTGGAGATTACTGGAAGCTGTTACTCACTGATTAGACCTAAAGTGCTGATATAAAAGAGCCTCTCCTATACACACGCATCTACCTGAACCGGGGAGAAGTCATTAAGGCTCTGTTGCTCTTGTGCAGATGCATTGTTCTCCGCTGGCGATATTTCTGCTTGTGCATTCGCGGCGCCTAAACTCAAATGACTCCCACTTTGTCGCGTGTTCCTCTTTTGTCAAAAGAGCCCGATGTTTAAAAATACATCAGAATGGTAGAGGCTCTGAAACAGGTGCACTATGATCAGGTAGATTTTTGATTTTTCTTCTTTTTTTTTTTTCAAAGGGCGTGGGTGAAAAGCAACATGTGACATGTGCACACGACAGACGATCTTAAGGTGGCGTCGCTGAAAGAACTCCTATGTATATGTATTCTGCAGACCGACTCTGAGAGAGAAGCAGGGAAAGTTTTCCTGCACTGTTCACAGAATATTAATGCTACTCATCTTTCAGCTAGTCTGCATTGCAATTCCAAACATGTTTTCTCATTTTTGAGAGTGTGTGTGTATATATCTAAAGTGTGTATATATGGACCTGTGTGTGCAGTCAAGTAAATCCGTTCCTAATCTAGCTTGTGCAATGTATCCGAATGACATTGTGACAGCCAGAAACAGCTGTTGTGGTTAAATGCTTTGAATAATATACAGAATTACTGAGTGAAGCCAGTTATAGCAGAACTGAACTCACTCCAAGAGTGTTCTGAATGACTGAATAAATGGGGGGGGGGGGGACCCCATAATAATTAAAAAGGCGGTGACGTATAATGTGTAAACTTTAACATGAAAAACAATGTGACTATTTCCTCAGATGGAAACCGTAGCGGCCAGACCGTTTTCTACAAATGCCGCCACGTGAGATAGATTGTTAGCTCGACTATTGTAATACACCATCAATAATCTAGTCAAAGTTAAAAGCAGCATTCATGTTATATTGAGACTGTCGCTAATATTAAAATGGTACGGCGTGTATTTGCTATTCTATTTAAAAAAAAAAAAAAAAATCCAAAAGGAAAAAAAAAAGACAACACTGAATTAAAAGATAAAAGCGTTACTGTAACATTGTTTAATTGTCATTTGATTTCTAGGTTCAACTGGCACTTCCCACATGGAGGGACAATGAATTCACATTTTGGCCGTGGAAATGCCATTTGTTATCGTTTGGCATTCCTAATAACAACAGAATTGTGGCCAGACAAAACCTTGGCAGTTAGCTAATGATATTATTTGGTCTCCATTAGGACCGCTAACATTCACAATACGAAGCTAATTTGCAGCTGACTGATGAGCTGGAAGTAAAACAGGTGCCTGTAAAGCTTAACAATGAACCCGAGAACAGATTTATCTATAAATGACAGGAAATGAATGAAGAATTAAAAGAACATCTTTAACAACAGACATATGTTCTTTTGCAAAGACAAAAATATAAGACAAATATGGTACACAGAAGTCAAGTAAAAAGAAAAAAGAAGATAAAAAGGCCCCAAACTAGCAATCCCATGTGCCTGAGGGATGCTCGGAGATAAACAACAACCTCTATCATTAAACCCTCTTTCTCTGTATAGCACACACTTATAATCCTTACTATTTCATGTCATACAATACACTCAAACAGATGATGCAATCACCATAGGGCGAATGGGGTAACTTTTGGCGTTGATCTAAATTCAACAGACACGGATGGAAAAATAAGATATGCTTTTAACTGGCGGAAGGAAACACATTTTTAGCCAGGCCCTGAGGTATAAGGGAAGGGAGCGGTCGAGGTGCACAAGTTCCATGTACAGAACAGGAAGGACACAAAACTGGAAATTAATGGCACTTTTTACATTTGAACTTGAACAGAAAACTCTTGAAGTGACTTAAATTTGCAGATATGACCGACCAGTGTTCAGTTCAGTCTCTCTTTTGTTTGTTTTTTTAGTGGTCATAAAAAAGGTCACAAAGGAGAAAAATGACACGCAGACGAATCCATGCGGCCAGCCAGTCATCGTCCTCTGGAGGAGAAGGAAGTGTGGGTGTGGGTGCGAGCTGACTTTAAGGGAAGATCTTCAGCCCCCTTGCGGAGCAGGACAAAGGCTCTGTGACAACATGTTGCTTGAGTTTTTTTTTCTTTTTTTTTGAAAAAAGACGTTTTTCCTCATTTTGTTTTGTTTTTTTGCTGTTGTTGTCTTTTATCCATGGCTTCTGATCTCCGAGTTTTCTGGTGTCCTTGTGCAACTGCGTGCCTTAAATAAATTTCTCGAAAGAAAAAAAATAATAGAGGGGGAAAAAAAGTAGGCAGGACTCTCTTCTGTATATTTGGGTTAAAATCCCAGCTGAGTGGTAAACAAAGTTCTGACTGTTTGGTTTGTCTGTGAAATATATTTTCTTTTTCAAGCGTCACTCACACACATATCAGTGTGTGAGAGCATGTGTGTGTGTGTTGCTTAGCTCAGTGGCAAAAGTTGCCGGCTGTCCGCCTCAGCCGGACGGTGTGCTATGCGAGTTTGGTGCTGGGGCCGCCCCACTTCAATTCTCCTGTCACCAGTTGGCTTTGACAGCTCTGATGTCACTCACGAGGTTTTGAGCAAGGCAGATACCAAAAATCTAGAAGAAAATAAAAACATTTTTTAAAAAGGCCACACAGGATTTTAAGTCACCGGATTAAGGCAAAAAACAAACAAACAAAAAAAACCAAACTACAGTTACATGTTCTCAACACTAGATGGAAGCGAAGACATAAAATCAAAAAACTAGAACTATTGTTAGTTTTAATTAAAGGCCTCATTTGCGATACAGCAGGTTTCTTAGTGTGAGAAATCTCCAAACAACAGCTCATTACCTGTAAAAGTGCAATTCCAACAAAGACGCCGGCTACAATAATCAGGTTGTCTTGAAGCCACTTCTCAAACTGTCCCACGCAGCCCTTCGTATAGATAAACTTCTGCCGGTCCAACTCCTTTTTCACAAACATGAGCATAATTCAAGTGCATTAAAGTTTTGAGCGAGAAAACGTGTTTAATTTACAGCATATTGAATGATCTGCTCTCTGAGAGGAAGCTGGCATTGCTCATTATTTAAACAAAAACTGGTACTCTGCCCTATGACTAATGCTGGACACAAACACAAGATAGTGTTTTGCCCACTGACTCCATCACAGTTGATGAGGGCGTGAAGACCTCACGATAAGCTGAGTCACAGCCTAAGATTGCAACATGTCAGTGTTCTCAATTACGCTGACTATCAATGCAGTGTATTCTTTTCCACCAAGGACACTGGTGGACTGAACAGACAAAAGCTGTTTCCTGTTGCCTGACAGATGGCCATTTCTGCTTTTGGATCCAGCTGATGATGTACGTGCTTTACTCAGACACGAACATTTTTACAAAAAAAACAAAAACAGGTTTAATTAACGCTGCAACGAAACTAAAAAGGGGATAAGAATCGGTGCCGCTGTACAATTCATTCTTTGTTATCCTTCAGACAAGTCAACCAGGAAAATCTTTTGTTCTCTCCCAGAACTTGAAATCTAGTTTTAGACCAATGAGGTAGAGAGAGCCACTTTGCAGCCAAAAAAAATAGCAGGAAATGCAATGTTGTTATAGCTGTGGACTTCCTCTAAAGCTATTTCAGCCCTTTGCCTTTGTTGTGCTCCTGTCCTTGCCATACTTCCTGCTCTTCCTCTTTCCCACCCTGCTCCCCGCTCAGGTGCTGCACAGGAACTCTCTGCACATCCCTGATAGTTTCAGCAAAATGTCAATGGCCAGGGCGTTAGCGCACAGAAAATGAATTCATAGCAACTCAATGGCAGGTGGTTCACTGTACTGCAGCTCGCCTAGCAACAGCAATCTTTCTGACTGCAGTGCAGTGAGTTGTAACCACCACACCCACACACACACACACACAGAGGAAAAGGGAACGGACTGGCATAACCCACTGAGTCGCCAATTACAGAGTGTAGTAAGGCTGCTCTTGAGGCTATAACTGGAGCCTAATTATTACTGTTAGAAGAACAATCTGTTATTAAGGCAAGAAGCATACAGACTAGTCTGTGTAAGCTACTTAACCCACTATGTTCTCTATATCTAACACCAGCCATCTGGTTTTACCTATAGTAGTTTTAAAGAGAGAATGCAGAGAATGCCATAAAATCTCACATTTAATTGGTTTTCCTTTGCATTTCAAACACAAATTTACTTTTTGATCGACTGACAATCAAGTCCAATACAAATGAACCCAACTGTCACTCTGCGTTCGACAACTTAGACCGTTTCAGTCAAACGGGTTTGCAGGCTGTCAGTCAATTCGCCCTCGGGAGTATTTCTCTCCAGCAGCATTGCATCATTTTAACCAAGATTTCTTTCTTCCTGCAGAACTCCACATTTGCAGCTGACTCTATCGTATGAGAACTGGTTAAGCGTTGCAATTTGTTGGGACTCTAAATTACAGATTTCCTTGATTTCCTTGTCTAAAGAGATCTACAGAAATAGAAGAGATACCAACCATTTGCTGCCGAACATCATAACCACACTGTGTGTTGATGACATCCTCCTGCAAAAAAACCAAACCAAATGGAGATTAAAATGGGATCCTCGACCACATTCATCCGTTACAATTTTACCTAAGGTCAGAAGGTTTGAAATAATGACTCTTTGCATGAGAGAAACTTCTTATGTTGACACACATGATGCATGGCTACAGAGTATTACACGAAACAAAAAGCTGATTATGGACAGTTGTTTGTGCTGCTGAAACGCGACTCACTGCAGGGTCTTTGATGCAGCATGAAAAGGGAACGCCACAGCGCTCCCTACTGGGATTCCTGTCAGTGCAGTTGAAGTAGATGTTCATGTTCCAGTCGTCAGGCCCGTGCGCTCCACAGCATGACCACTGGGACAAACAACAACAACAAGCAGAGATTAAACAGCTAACTCTAGTAAACACACAGATGTACCTTCTTTGATCTTGCCATCTGAGCCCTTAACAGGCTGGCTCAGGTCAGCCTAGGTTGTTAGCTTACTATGGCAGGTAATGACTACAAACAGTGAGATTCAAGTATGAACACAAAAGCCAATCTAATCGCCTTTAGGGTGCCTCATGACAGAACCTAGCGTTTACACACAGGAGCAAATGATCTCAACTGCTTCCTCCACATAATTGGATAGCCATTTGACCGAAATACAATCACATTAATCAGAAAAACCACTCCACATTTGCAGCAGCAGAGTCTCTTCATTCTTACCATAACAAGGCTGACTCATCATTTTCTGAGCTCACATGTACAGCCGCATTTCTAAGAAAGGGAGTAACTTCTTCCAGCAAAGAGACATGAACGATTTTAAGATAAGAGATACCATCGGTGGGGGTGAACTCACATATTCCTGGGCAAAGTCGATGAGATTCTGCAAGTCGATGTCATCGCGGTATGCCTTGACATTATTGTTGATGAAAAAGTTAAGCTGGTCTTTGATCCAGTCCTTAAAGACGAAGGCAAGGATCCCTGCAGTCAGCTCCAGGAAGAAGATCAAACCCAGGAACACAGAAAACTGAAAAGTACAAGTAAACACATGCAAACAGAAAACAATACACCTGTCACTTCAAGCAGGGAACAAGGAGCACCAAAGAAAATCCTGTGCCTTTCCCCGCTTCTGCTTAAAAATGAGTGTAAGAACAACTTTAATGTAATGTTCCTGTGCAGGTCAGTTTGTAGGGCCTGTCCTGATTTGCTAAGTGAGAGTGTGGCAATAAAAACTGCACTCCCACAGGTCCTATTGAATAATCCCTTTACAGTAAATGTAGGAGAAGATGCTGATGATAAATGCACAAAAGCCGCATTAGCTCCTCACGCTGATGCCTGATTTACTGCTGCTAATGGACATCTGCTGGAGTAATAGCTACTCAGAATCACAGGCAGCAACAAGGCGAGTTTGTCTCTGTCAGTCACAGGTTTTTATCAATAAAGCTGAACCCAAATAAATCCTGGTGGTGTTGTGGCTGAAGAAAGAACTGCCTAATACGCATACAAAAAAAAATAGGCTTCAGTGGATCAGTATACCTTTCTGATCATTAAACAGGATTTGGTTTACTGATGAGGTATGATGTGCCACACCATCATTCATAGCATTTGGCTCAGACGAGTCAAAGTGACACCTGCTACACAGATACCTTCAGCCCTGGTGTGAAGTGCAGATCTAAGGGGTGTGAAATAATTAAAACAGTGTCTGTGCACATAAAGCCTAGAGGTGGCTTACAAATTTAAGCAGTAAGGTGTTCTCTCTGAGCGCTCCGATACATCCAGCAAAGCCCAGAATGAACATGACCCCTCCGACGACGATGAAGAGCCATACAGGGTCAAAGCCCCCTAAATCTGTGATGGATGACAGATTGGACAGCACGCCCTGAGGGGGAAGACAAAAAGAGTGGTTAAAATTCAGACCATAATATTTCCAAAATCAATCCTTACCATCCCCATGACAAGGTCTCAGTAAAAATTCTCCTTTTACAAAAACACAGTTAACCTTGAGAAGAGCCTGTGATGTCAAAGAGAAAAAGTGAGATTTAACTAATGTCACAGCCTGCTGGGCCCCGTTCACAGATGCAGACTTGTAGCAGGGAAATTTAATAAACTGAAATACTGTTATTCCATTACATTCTTATATATCAATGTGATGTTTTCAAAATAAAATAAAGAACCTCGCTGAGGTTTTGTTATCAGTTTAAATGCAACATGCACTCACTCTATGGCATTTTTGTGACAAAATTATAAAACAAGTAACTTCTCACAAGAGGCAAACTTCAAAGCCTCCTGAAAATACAGAGACATTTGCCCTTCCACTCTCCTCTCTGAAAGCCACAGTGTGACCACCATCTTATTTTGTCAGCCTCTGCGTTCTTAGAATTATTTACAACAAGACAGACTTCACATGTAATCATTCCCAATTCTTAACTATATTGTATATTGCAACTTTGATGCAATAAATTTGATCTTAGGCTGAATTTTCCAAAATTTTCAATTAAATGATTAGTGTCTAATCTTTATGATAGTTTCATTTTAATGGAGGTAGATAGAATATTATCCAAAATTCGAGAAAAAACACATTACATAAAGTTTGCATTACATATGAAATTATTCATGTCATTGAGCGAAACAAGTATTTCATCCTCTGCAAACCAGCCAGAATTCTGGCTCCCACGAGTGTGTGTTGGCACAGAGCCAATCAATCAATCAGTCAAGGATAGTCCTGATCTCAGCCTATTAAGCGTAAAAAGCGTACAAAGCACACCTGCCAAGCCTCTCCACCACCAAGGGCGAGACCAAAGAGCTGTCAAAGTCTGTCAGGGACAAAGTGTAGACCTGCACAAGGCTGGAATGGGCTACGACACCATCACCAAGAAACTTGGTGAGAATGTAACAACTGTTGGTGCGATTATTCCGAAATGAAAGAAATAGAAAATGAACATAAATCACCCTCAGTCTGGGGCTCAGTGCAATGAGAAAAATCTTACCACTGTGCTTGCCAACTGAGGTTTCTCCACCAAGTACTATGTCATGTTTTGCTTGGAGATCAAATACCTATCTCACTCAAAGCCTTGCAAATCAATTTATAACTGTAAATGTGGGTTTTTTCCCCTACATTTTTGGTTTATATTCTGGCTGTCTTTATTAAAATCGATCGTGGCTCAAGAGTTGGGTGTTCGTCTTGTAATCGGAAGGTTGCCGGTTAAAGCCCAGTCTCGGTAGTTGTGTCCTTGGGCAAGACACTTCACCTACCGCCTACTGGTGTTGGCCAGAGGGGCCGATGGCGCGATATGGCAGCCTCGCCTCTGTCAGTCTGCCCCAGGGCTGCTGTGGCTACAACTGTAGCTTGCCTTCACCAGTGTATGAATGTGAGAGTGAACGAATAGTGGTATTGTAAAGCGCTTTGAGGGGTCCCGAAAAGCGCTATATAAATGCAATCCATTATTATTATTATTATTAAAATGAAAAATAGAGACAGTTTATTTCTTTGGAAGTGAGCAAACATCACACAAATCCAGCAGGAAATGAAATTAGTATTTCTTCCGCAGTAACAGTGGGCGTCGTTATTGTTTCTGGATAGCACACTAAAGAAGGTACTTTGCAAAAGCTCCATAAAAACGAGTTCAAGCTTGTTTTATTAACATATTTTTGTACAACCCTGATCCCTGCTATATTTTTCAGTTATTTTGAAAAAGGAAACCACTATGTGTATCCACTCTCAGTCTGACATCCTGTTTGCTTGTCATATATTGTAGTGAACATGCCCAACACTTGCAGCTAAAGTCGAGACAGCTCTCGTACTGAGTTAATCTCCCTCTGCATTGAGCAAGGACAAAACTGTAGGATGAAGGCAATGCTGGATGCTCATGTTTTTATGGCACTGCTGCAGAATAAACTGCACGCATTTAAATTTTAGCAGGAGGCCCTGAAACAATAATGTAGTCTGGCTGTGCACAGCAGGCTTGAAACTAATCATCTTAGTCACTGAGACCCAAACTCACCATTACGACTTTCCAGCAACCACTATTCATCATTCACCCTAATCCCTTTAAATTATTCACGCTGCTCCACAAAGGTACTCCAGCGCAGGCCGATTTGCACAGAGTTCATGACCAGACGTTACTAATCAGTACATGGTTCCACGCTTGTGCAGCGATTTCTTGCTAATTAATGAACAAATTGACTGGTAACTCCTCTGAAAGAAGTTTTGAACGTAGCCATGACTCACTGCACATGAGAGGTTAATGGCAACACCTGATCTTTGTAGCCTGTCCAGCGTTGACAATAAACAGCGAACCAGTTCCTGCGCAAATATACGATCCAATTTATCGTGCAACAGGCTTTCATACGAGACGAAGCACAAGGCATTCAAATCCTGGTAGCTGTAAGTCAAATGAGTGTGTCATTTGGACCCTATGGCTCCTTATTTGCAGCCACAGCCATTTAAAGCTCCAATCACCGGAAAAACAATTTAACCATTAGCTCGATATTGGTTCAACAAAACTTAGTTACACATCACACTGGAGCTGCAGCAGTGAGCATAATTCATATCCTGAGACGTGTTTACCAGGAACATTATGAGGTTATATGCCTTTAAGTGCTACAAAGTGTTACAGGAATAGAGCTTCTATTTTCCACGCCACTCTTCTCAAAAGCTCTGTTTACATCCAAACTCCATCCGATGAATTATACTTCCAGCTTATTACAGCTAGGATATCTGGAAGAATTTTAGCTATGTGGTAACCCGTAGCCAGCGTGTTTGTGTGCATGTGTTTATACATACCTTCTCCGCCCATGCCCACAAGCCTATACCCAAGAATGCAGCTCCTAGTAACTGTAAAACAAAGCACAGAGATGCGGCAGTGAGACGGGAGGCAACTGATACAAACTGAAGCAGTTTATTACAGATGATACGGTTGTTATTGTAGCAAGACCGGGAATGGTTTGGGAGTGGTGTGGATTACACTGGTGTCCCCCTGGCAACATATGTAAACAGCAGAACTGCTTGAGTTTTACTGTGGTAATTAAAAATCTAGTTCATCTTTTGTCATCCACTGCATCCTTTCTAACAATATTCACATAAGAACAAAGGGATCTCTCATTTTTAATTATCAGTGCACTTAAAAAAACAGAGAGAATCACATAGGAAAGAGACCAATAAAAGAAAAACTGATTTTAGGAGCTTTTAAATAAAGTGAATTCTTCAAAGATTAAATCACAGAGATATTACACTGAGCTGCTGTAAGGGTTAAAGAAAATCCGTCCAATATTAGTCAATATTAGGACGAGTTTAAGGCTCACTGCTTCAACTTGACTGAAAGCCAAGTGGCTGTGTTACTAGCCCACGGTGTCTAAAGATGTAAAAATGACACAAAAACAACAGAATAGCAACAGGATGAGAAAAATCACCGGTTTCTGGTGTTTACACGTAGAAATGTTACTGTCTAATCAGCTGCTTAGCTGCTACAAAATGGCATTCATAAGAGTTTTAGGATGTCGATGGAGAGAGCTGGGGGCAAACTCTAATGGTAATGCCTGAAATATAATAGCTTCATTGAAATTGTGTTAAATCATTTGTTGGGAAGCTGATTAAATCGCGAGAAGCAGGTAAACTAATGGCAGCCCATTAGCACACACCTAACAAGATCAACGTGACAGTCTTGCAAACAACAACAGCAGTCAGCAGTTGGATTGGGGGGGCTGCCTTGACCTGGTAGTTATATAAGCGTCTGTAGCGAAGGGTGTGGTAGATTCAACTGGAAAGTGACAAGCAGGAAGAGTCAGTGTATGCAGGCAGACATCAGAAGAGATTAGACTGACAGAGTGGGAGTATTACAGCACTTAGCCTTTGACTTCAAGTTTTTCATGCAGATTAAAGAAGCTGAAAACCGTGACAAAGGAAACCACTTGCGTCTTGCGGCATGAAATGCACAGCAACACAATGCATCAGAGTCGCCAGACAACATGGATAACTACTAGTTCACTTATTCAAAATAAGGACATTTGTACAAGGCTGCTTTCATTTTTCTATATTTGAATGTTAATAACCAATTTGGGGCACTGAACTACTTAAGCAGCTTTGTCAAGCTTGGCTTCAACCCTAAAATGGAATCTATGGAAGCTTTCATTCATTTTGCTTCTCTACTTCAATGCTGATCAATATTTTTAGGCAAAAAAGAAGACATTTTAGAATCAATACAACAGTTTTATTATCCGAGTCTGAACAGCATATAGGACCAGAGCAGAAAAAGGCAAGCATATGACTCAGGTGTGCAAAAATTCCAATCAGTTTCACATCATTGTTTTGCAAAGTGCAACCTTAGCACGCTTTGACGCACTGATGAAAGAAACTGAAAAGCTTGGAGGCAAAGCAATTCAATAGACTGGACATTTTGGAGCCTGCTCTCAGTTTCCACCTCTAGTGACTACACCCAGAAGAAGCCTTGCTCATAAGTGCTCTGTTTTCCAGTTCTTTTCCATGGTTCAGGAGTTTATTTTAAAAAAAATAACCTTTTCTTGGATATGATAATGGTTCCTGTAGGTCCCTACACTACACCGCTTTACCACAGTTGTGCACCAACACAAAAAGAGCAGTACACAATCTATCCAGGAATCTCATCAGTAGTAGCTTGTTTGCCTGTCCTCCCAACAGAATAGTGAACTTGTAGTCAGCCTCAAAAGCCAGGGCAGGAAAAGGAAAAGAAAAAAACCCCCAAAAAAACCATACTGTTTTTGCCAATTTTCAATGAACCCATCGCCATGTTTTTAGAAATCTAAATAAAGTTAGGAGTCAGAAAATTTACCTAATCTTTGGCACGCAGCTTTAAACCACACCAAAATCATTGTAATTCAATTATGCAGTAAGAAACAAGCTGAATGGTAAGCTGTGGCATTTTTCCAGTTCTGCTAATGGAAACATTTTTATCTGAGAGGGTCAAGCGGGACATGCTCAGTCCAGCTACTGCTTTCGCAATATTCCGCTTAATCAGGAAGAGTTCATGCCAGTAAACACACAAAACCAGATATTTTCACGGAAATGCATTTAGTTGGCTCATCAGACCTTGGAAACCACAACACATTCTGAGTAACAGTGAAAAACATTACTTGTTTACAAGAGAACTCCATATCACTTTTAGGCTGCATTTGGTAACAGTACCAGTACCCAGAGTTACACACCACAAACATTTATCTACACACAGAGAGGTACACCACACAGGCTTTTAAAATAACTAAATGTCCAAAACCCGATACAGACACCAACATTTTTCGCCCCTTTCAATCGAAGTGTTTGTTGTTATTTCACTAGGGATGTCACTCTGCCTCCTCACTGGATAATATCAAATAACTTGCCAAGCATCCTGGTATTATTTTGGTGAGCATAGTATTAAAATTTTCAATCTTGCATCTTTAAGCTCATCCAGTCTTTTTGATTTCACCTAAGAAATCTAACAAACCAATCCCATCAGTCGATACCAAGGAAGCCTTTAGTACATAATTAAAACATCTCCCATCTAGATTCTGCAAGTCATTTTTAACCTCCTAGGACCTGGCGTTCACATACGTGGACATCACATTTTGGGTTGTCTAGACCTAAAAACACTAAATTTTTCTCTACAAGGGCCTGATATCCACTTACGAGGACATTCTACTGCCACTGTTCTATCAAAATTTAAAACGAATGTCCTTATATGTGGATCTTATACTTGTCAGAAACAAAAATCAGGTAAAAAAAATAAAATAAAATCTGTCAATTCTTTGTTTTTACATTCATGAGGTCCTAAAATGCCCAAATATCAAAGAGATATTAAAAATGCATGCCATGGAAGAGCTCGGGTTTTAGGAGGTTAAACGCACCCCACTCGTTCTTGCAGTCCTCTGCAACCAGCCTAGCTTCTGCTCGTCTAGGCAGTAGAAGCTAGGCATTTAAGAAAAACTAACAGGTGATCACATTCATCCTTATTCTTGCTTCGCTGCATTGTCTTCAACTGGATTTTAAAATTCCGTTGAAGACTATTTTAAATGTTTAGTGACATACAAAGCCTTGCTGAGACCTTATTCCATCAGTCAACTTCTCTGACCATATTTTGATTTATTTATTTGACATGTTTTTTAATTCATTACATCACTGAAATGTGAAAGAAAAGAAAAAAACTGATGTGGCAAATACATGATGCAAAATCTGTTCCACTACCAAAACGTCTGGCTACGACTGTGTATGTGTGTGTATTAGGGCTGCCACGATTACGTCGACTATTAAAATCGTCGACGACTAATTTAATAGTCGACGCGTCGTTTGAAGCTTTGTAAGATCCCAAAAGATGCAGGAACACCATGCAGACACCACAAAAGTATTTTGTGATGTCTGGATGGTGTTTGGTTATAGAACCAATTTTATTATTATTTTTATTTCCGTTCAAGAAATAAATCATTGTTTCCCACATCAGGTTGTATTTCCTCCTGCCACAGCTTGAAGTGGCACTGAAGACAGTGTTAAAGAGACATCTATGCCTGGTACTAATTTATTCTTGGGGGCGGGGGGGGGGGGGGGGGGGGGTGTCTGTGAACTGTTATTTTATACTTTATAAAGTTAATGTAAGTTTCAGACGGGATGGATTCCTGAAATTTCTAATTTCTACTGAATGTGTTGTTTTGTTTGTTTTTTAATCTATTGCGGAGATTTGACAGGACAGATCAACTAAACAGTATTGTGAAATATTTACCGTGATAACTGGCAGTATGTGTTTGTGCTCTGTGCTTTTTGGAACCTTATCTGTAAATCAAACTTCCCTTTAAAGACCAGTACATTTTAGACTGAACTTACTGAAAGAATACACAACACAAAAAGAACAAACTGTCTTTGTATAGTGCTTGCGTAACATCCTTATTTTGACTAACTTTTCTCACAACCTGAATCAAATTCAGGTGAGCTTGTGGCAATAGAATTAGATATGTGAGACAAATCTCTAAATACCACTCTCTGTGGCAAAACGTCCTTCACCTTATTAAGAAACTCCTTAAGCAAGACAGCTGGCTTTGGGACTTTGTTGATCAGGTGCTTTGATGAAGGAAACCTGCTACCTTTTCCCCAGTAAAGGTTTTAACAGAGAGGACAGGAACAGCGCTGCAGTTCTGGACGGTAGAAACATGTTTTCTTTCACTCAACCTGAGCTCACCATCTGCTGTTGTTGTGTTATCAGTGTTTTTGTTTAAAGTCTGTTTTTAGTCGCAAATGTGGGTTAAACCCTTGCGTCTGTCTGTCCATGGTGACAGTAGTGTGCTACAGAGCCGTGTGCTAAATGAAACGCCGACGCAAAGAATTTCTGTCGAAAACTTTTCTTTTACAATCGAATTATTTGAAATACTCAATAAATCGTTACAGCACTAATCTCTTTGTACAACACAACAATGTACGAGTCACCACCTTTGGTTTTTTAACAATATGTTATTAAAACACTCAGGATCTGTTCATTTAAATCTCACCCGCATGGATAATGCATTTCTTTTGCTTTTGATTAATTTAATCATTCTGTCAAACCTATGTATTTTACCAGAAACTAATTAAATAAAGTCTGAATCTAGATGTCTCTTTATTTGCATTATTATTCAAATCAAGGTTCCTTCGGTGTCAAGTGCTGCTTGTAAAATATGTCCTTCCCAGAGCGAGGGTTTTCTCTCCATGTGGACTAAGAGATTATCAACACTTGAAAAGATGCCTCCCTAAGCCAGCTGATCCCATTAACCTCTACTAACTGTCAGACAAATCAAGCTCCCCACTCCTGCACACGCATGCACACATACACACACAGGATATAGTGTGAATCCCCTTTCCATGACTCCCTAAAAAAATGAATATTTAATGAGGGGGATAGTGTGACACCGTGATTCTCAATCTCAGCAGCAATGTCAACAGGGTGAGCAAATTGTTAAGCTCCTTACATTCCACAACATATATCTTTACTACTAATACTTTCATTTTGCATCACATGGCTACAAAATATATATACTATTTTTGCAGTTTAATTCTTTACATCAAAACTTAATTCGAACGTCCAAAGAAAATAAACATTAAAGATTCAACACCAGATTCTGAGACAGAATGAATGAATAGAAAAAAGGAAGAAATATCACTAAGCGCACTCTGACACCATGTGTTGGTAGAAGTAGAAAATAGGAAATGTAGCACAAACGACAAAACAGGAGGACGGCAGAAAATGGAAACAGACATTTAAAAAAAATATGATAGCATTTCACAGAAAACAAACCTAAATGTAGACTATGCAAAGCGGCGCTTTCCTTTCACGAACGTACCCCGAGCTGTGATGTCAACTCTGAACGGGTCAATTTTAGAGAGTTAAGTTTATGTTAATAATGTTTATGTTAGATGACCTCTCAGAAACTCCTCAGGATGATACTTGCTAAAGAAACACCATTTCAGTTTTGTTAGCTAATGAGTGAAATGTGATAGTAACCCATTAAACAGGAGTAGCTACACTGTCTCCTAGTCTTTTATTTTTTCCTCACTCTAATATTAGCATTTATTCTACTAAACCTCTTCCACCTTACATTAGGTAGTTATTCTTTGGGTTATAAAGTTTCATTTGCATTGAACACTACACTGTCTGAGATATACAACTACAGTGATTGGTAACTGTCTTTTCTAATTTTGTTTTGTTCTGTTTTACTAGTATTAAGCACAGGCGTATAGATGAGTTGGTTTTAAAAGGGGGCTCTTGCACCTCTCAAATGGCTGAAGTCATGACAGAGAGGATGTCTAGTTATCAGCATCTCAAAGACAAGAGCAAGCCTCATTCCAGAGCACATCCACTGCAATCATGAAGTCATAAACTGAATCATCTGTAAACTTTGCAAACTTATTATTTTGGACTGGAAAAGAAAATCTTTTTGATTTCTTTTAAATATTTATTTGAGTTTGTGGGCAGAAGCCATTTTTAGTTTTCTATTAGCACGTCTTTTGTTTAAATACTGCTGGCACTTTTATTTCGTATTACATAACATTTTTATTTTTTTCATTTTTATTCTGACGGTCCTGTTGAGTAGTGTTAAGAACAGTGTTGGTCAAGTTACTTGGGGAAGTAATCAGTAACTAATTACTGATTACTTCCCCAAAAAAGTAATCCCGTTACTTTACTGATTATTCATTTTCAAAAGTAATTAATTACTTAGTTACTTTTTAAAAAACACGATTTACAACCTGAAGAGGTGATAAAGCGATAGATCTTTCAGCCCAATTCTACTTTTTCTACATAATCCATCATACAAAATGTAATCAAATGGAAAATTATCTTTTTTTTAACTTGTTTTATCAGTTTTAATCTTTTAACTTTATGCATCAAGCAGAAATTTAATTATATGCAACATTCTCTGACTGGAATAAATTAGTTTAACATTTAAACCTATTTTCTGCACATTCCAGCACATAAAATAAAATATTTTTTGTGTTTACACTCAGTCTTTCAAATAGATGCAAGTAAAACACAGCAGAAAATAAATAAAGTCAAAGACTCAGCGGTCCTTTTGCTCTATTTTCACCTGTAAAGCAGGAGTAGAGTAGGCGGAGGTTTACGCTGGTGCAGGTGTGCTGCGGTCAGTTGAAGAATCCGCGAGTTTCTCTGTGAATTTCCCATTACCTCGTTGCGCACTCGGTGCTTGTTTAGGGGTTTTGTTCGCTGTAAAAAGAAGTTTTCTTCCCACGCACAACGGACACTAATGTAATTGCAAAGCTGTCTGACAAATTTATTTACATATTGTGTTCAGTGATTAAGGCTACATATCAATTCAAAATGATCAATAAGAGATAAAGGCAGAAGTGGCATAATATATCATATAACTGATCAGCTGCCATGTCGCCATTTTAAGGTAGAGTCACTGAATAGAATAGAATAGAATAGAATTCAACTTTATTGTCATTGCACATGCACAGGTACAGGGCAACGAAATGCAGTTTGCATCCATCCAGAAGTGCTTTAGTGATATAGATATATTACAATATATATTAGCAATAATATAGATATGTGAGTATATTACAGAAATGGGTCTATTATGGTATGTTATAATGTACACGGTATGAAGTATGTTGTGAATATTCTAAACGGCCTGATATGAGAAATGCTGAAAACCAAAGAAAGGAAGATATGTTCTAGGAACACGCACACAATGGGATCTTTAAAATAAGGTAGCTTATCAACATTTATTCCTTCATTTCATAAATACTGAGAAAATCTGACTGTCCTCTGTGCCAAAGGTAAGGCAATAAAAAGTCTTGCTCTCCTTAAATGCTATCAGTAATGCAATCAACATTGCAATAACTAGACAAGTTTATCCATGACTAAGTCACAGAGCATGTCTCCGAATAGCGTCACACCTGGTTGTTTACAGGTATGCTCCAGAGCTGTAATCATGCAGCTTGCCTTTTGGTGCCAAATGTGAAAAGACAGAGCTGTAGCTGGCTAATAACACTCTCCCTTGCATTCAACCAACTCAGCAACTTGGTTACAGCTTAACAAGCTCTTAATTACAGCGTGCAGAGCTCCCAAACATTTCAGCAGCTCAGGCAGAAAACGTGATTAATTAATTGGATGTGGGGAATGTGTCTATTCTAAGGATGAGAGAAGGTGTGTTGTTCTTGGGTGAGAATGCCTGGCTGTCAACAGCAAGCCTGGGTACTGCGAAACCTCACACCAAAAGCAAGTATTGTTCCATTTTGTTCACAATATTTATGGCCTTACAAGCATTTTGTCTCAATTTAGGCAGCCCTTTCAAGCCTGACAAGATCACTAGAGGAAAGACAAATGGGTTGATTTGTGGAGTATAAACCCCATCTCTTTCTATTTCAGCAATGCACTGGCTTGTCTGTCAAATCCAGTTCTGCAGCACACAGACAAGAGTAGAACATCTTCTAGTGATTATTAACGGAAACAGCCAGCGAGCTGGAACTTGTTCCACTGTTTTACAGAGAATTCAGACACATGACTGTTAGCTTGGCCTAACTGTCAAACACTGCAAAAGAACACAATGAGTCAGATACAATGCTGAAAGCCCATGACTCAATATTTCCTTGTTGATTGCTCATTCAGATGAAACTACAATAAACTCTGTATTTATGTCGATAATAGTAGCCTCTGTATCTACAAATATCATGTTCATGGAAATATGTGGCAGGTATGGTGCACTCATATTTGTTTTTGAAGGAAAAGTGTTGCGGAATGAGGAAGCGATAAGGAAAGTTTGAGCAATGCCAGAAAAGGCAGATATACATGAAGTCCGTGTTCCTTGTGAGTCTGATAGAGCAACCGTATGATGGGAGAAAACACAGACTTACAAGCCCCCCTCCCAGCCTTTGTTCTCACCATTACTCTTTGTGCATTTGTGGGTGTGTGAGCGAAGACAAACAATGCTGTCCCGCACAGTCTGGGTGCTATAGTATAGAGTGAAAGAAAGCATGGAAAGGGGAGGGTTGGGTGGTATTCAGACTGTATGGCCTTTTCCTTTAAACTGTGTGTGGGAAGACCTCCTGGGGCAGACAGACACGCCATTCCTTCACCCACAGACATTATATTATACCAGCCCACAGAGGCGATGCAGATGAGTGAGGAGGGAGGTGTGGGCAAGACTGAACAGAGAAACTTTTCAGAGATGGGATAAAGATGGAGGGAGGGGTATTGTAAAGTAGACGTGCAACCACTTGCCACTGCCCCATCAGTTCTGGTGAGAATTATGCTATTGCTCAGCTCAACTAGGAGCAGAAACTATTATGAAAGAAAATTGCTCCTTTATTTTTCTTTACTAAACTTTACATTTAAATTGAGAAGTTACATTTATAAGTAATCTGTCTCTGATGGCCAAAAGTTTCTAAATGGAAAACTGTAAAGTTTACAAGTAATAAGCAGAGGCACGCAAAAATAAATAAATAAATAAATAAATATCTAAATCCTAAATAAATGGAGTGTGTAGCTGACATTTTAGGGCATGAACACTGTCCTACATTAAACAAATAATTTCCTCCTCATTTACAACAATCTACTTCTGTGCATGACAACACACTTAAACATCAACAACACCGCATAGATGGATGGGGAAAAAACGTGACTTTCATTAAAATCAAGTGACTCAGGAAAAAACAAACAAAAAAATATATACTAGATGGAGCTCAGCGATCAACTTCCATTGGCCAACTGCAACGGTGCTAACGTTCCCGACGTTTACACGAATGTGCACTTCAAGTTATCACTAGTTACGTGAAATTTCTAATAAAAACAAAAGGAATGAGTAACAACATTGTGTTTACTTACCCAGAATACAATGTTGAATCCAAATAAAACGTATTTCACACAGCAGCTGACTTCGGCTCCTTTAAAATGACGGTGTTTTCTACTCATTCTTCCACGGAAAGTGGTGGCTAACTGACGAGCTAGGCAACTACTATGACTGATAATCAACCAAAGCTACAGTTCTTAAACAACTGAATACAAGGTTAGCTGGCTCCATCAGCTAAGCAAACCCCGCGTTAAGTCTTCCGGGTTGGTTAAAACTCAGACATATGTGGCTAAACTGTCTTTAACTCGCTTTGACTATTAGCTTGCTAGGCCAGCTAGCTCGCAACTTCTATAGTTAGCATTGGCTGCTAACAACAACAAATCCAGGAGCACTTCAACTAAGGCACACAGATGCGGCTCTGCAGCTCCGTCGACATTCAAGTTGCCTGGTGTTTACGTCGCTTCGCTTGCCGGATGATCGAGATGGCGGTACTTCAGCTACACTTCCCTAATGTTATCTGTGTCGCTGCATCGCCGCTTGTGAGTCTTCATCCTTGTTGTTTTGTGCTGTAAAACAAGCCCCTGCTGTCAAACGGGAAAACCACTGCGCTGGCTTTCGCCCTTTTCGCTTCAAGAGCGGCCTCTTGTGTCTCAGCCTAGCTTGACCACACAGAGAATAAGCACTGTATGTACGAGGTTGCTTCATTAAAAGCTGCAATAGGAAGTGGCCAGGTTTATAGTGTGAGTTCAAATTGAAGGAGTGCACAGTAATTAAAAAAAACAAAAAACGGGACAGGACAATATGAGTAATGATATTAACAATCATGTATAATGATTAATAATTAGCTAGATTCTAGCTCATTATTTACACCTTTGCCTACACCTGCCACGACGCATTAAAATATCTGCAGTGAGAAAGGTCGATTAAGAATGACACTCTAATAAACTGGGGTACTCAAGCGCAATTATATATTCATAATTTCAGCCATAATGTTCTGGCATGACAGGCTGAGTAATTTCACTCCTTTAAGTAAGTCAGTGAAGGAGAAATATAGATAACTGCAGAATATTGTGAAAATGTTGTGAAACGTGATCAAATGAAAAAGGAAGTGAACAATCTGTTCTGAACAACTTTGCCTCATTTGAACTTCTGTCTGGAGTCCTACAGATGGCAGTCTATGATCCTGCGATGAATGCATTTCCTTTTCACCTCTGGGTGCTCCACTCTGGGGCATGCCAACCTTCTAACTATTGCCAGAAATGTGTATTATGTTGTACTGACAGTAAACACAGCATAAAACTGTAAAACCAAACAGTATTAGCCTGCATTAGCTATTAGCTACATGTAATATTTTCATCCAGTACTCTACTTTTTCTCAATATGGCATAAACCCGCACCTAATAACAAGACAAAGACATATTATGAAATTACAAATACACTGTCCACATTGTCATATAATTTTAAAGGAGCAGCTGTTAAAGGGCCTTAATGTTGTAGTGATACATTTAATAGTACATTTATTGGCTGATAAAGTTTTATTGATTATAGAATAAAAACACTAACTTAACATTGTAAATGCGGATATGTTACTACTTATCTTCCGTGACCAGCTTCACATTTTATTTAGATACATCATAGCTAGGGAAATGTTATGCCACTGATGAACAATGGCTGTAAGGTCAGTTTCTTGATCATTAATATGTAAATTGGCATGACCATTGATCAATGACCATTGATCTATGTACCATTCACAGAGAGTTGGGAAATGGCTGCAATCATGAAACATGTACCCTTAGGCCCCTTTCTTGATCTAGCTCTTTCCCTTTTCACATAAATGGAATCCTTGACTACCCGTTCAAACCAGCGTTCCTTCCTGTCCAGGATGTGAGCATTCTCTTCATTGAAAAAGTTGGCACTGGCCCGTAGGTGTGAATAGACTGCAGAGTCCTGGCCTGACGACGTAGCTCTTCTGTGTAGTGCCATCCACTTAGCCAGAGGTTTTTTGATTTCCCCGATGTAAAAATCGTGGCAATCCTCCTGGATCTTAACAGCGTTACTCTGTGCCAGGGGACCGGATTCTTGGGGTGGACCAATTTTGAGGCAGTGTGTTTCGGGATTTAAAAGCGACAGAGGGGGGGTGTTGAGAAAAAATGCATCTCAACTGTTCTGACACATAAGGGATCACTAAATTTAAAGGATGCCGAGAGCATCCTTTAAATTTGCTCAAGGCCTTCTTGATGTGATGTTTTTCTGCTTCCCTGGCTGCTGTACCTGTGGGGATGGTGTTCGTCATGTGTTGTAGCGTCCGGATGTCACCCAGTTTGTGTTCCAGTGGTTGATGATGCGTAGGTTTACAGTACACATCAACTTTTAAATATCCCCATTACTCATGGAAATCTCACAGTCTTTAGACTCAAGTTCACATCAAGTTTGCCAGTTCTGTAAACTTGTTGTGTTGGTCCACCGAGTTTATGTGATCAGTGAATTGTGTTATGTCCTGAGATTTGATTTTCACCCAGGTGTCATCCACATACCTGAACCAATGACTTGGTGGTGTTCCAGGGTAGAATAACGGGCCCTCTTTTTTCAATTATATTCCTCATTAGGGTGATGGTTTTATAAAAGACAATAGCAAAGACAAACTGAAAATATTTAATCTAGTGTGGCATTTTTTTTATTCTGCATAAAATCATTCAAAGATCATACAGTTATGCAGCATGGGTTATAAAATGCAGGCATGCAATCAGCCCCCCCCCCCCAAAGCACTCCAAAAAAAACCTGCTTTCAAATTCAAAACTATAACAATTCTTGTTAAAGTCTGAGAACTTCTGCAGTCCACCTAGTGGTGACCCAGGTTGAACTCAAGCCGTGACAGTGATAGGCCTAATCCTGCTGAAGGAGCCGGGTCACTGTGTAGCAGGAGTCCCCGTCACTCAAAAGACAAACAGGGTAAATATTTAGAAATGTGCTGATGCTTTTGGCCTGAGTGTCAGGGAATGAAGGAATGATCTGTTGTGCTAGCAAACGACTTGAGAAGGTGGTGTAATATGGCTCCACACTTGAAACATAACATCGTTCTGGCAGCAGTTATGTTTGCGGCTAAGTGCCACCATCATCATGTCAGCATATTGCATTCTCCAGCTGTGGGCTTTTATTTTTTTACAGTATAGAAGTGTTTGAAGGTAACATTTTGAGTGACACTTCTCAAAGCAATCAAGTTTTTGAACAACCCCTTCTTAGCTGATGAAATGGAATGAAAATAAGTGCAAATCAAGTATGAAGAGAAACAATAAAAATGAACGAGAACATACATTTGATTTTTTATATGCATTTCAAATACATACTGGTCCTCCAATCATCTTCTGACAATCACTTTACAACGTACAACATTCTTCAAAATCTTTTCTCCCTCCTCTCCATAAAAGCACACACTTGTGTGACATCCACTTTTACTTCTGAACTCCTCTCGAACAGGCTCTCAGTGAAATATATAAATTTTAATCCATTCCTTGTCTCAAACCTTAATCAACCGTTTTTCTGTCGACAACAGCAAAAGAAACAAAAAATACAACAATTTTGACATCTTTCTTGGAACTCGGAAACAGTGTTTGATTGAACAGTTGTATCAATGCCCTGTCTTACCTCCACATAAGTCTCTGTATTTAACATTCCCTTTTTTTCTGTCATTCTTCGTCAGTCTGTCTATAAAGCTTACATTCATTTCAGCAAATCAGAGCAACATCTATACGCTTTGCTAAACTCATTATTGCACTGTGATATTTATGCATTTTACTTACTTTGCAGTGGTTACAGCTGGTAATAAATGAGTGTGTGCTACCTAAATACTGCTGTGTTTTTGTACTATGAGAATGCCTCATCCAAAGCAGTTTAAACTCACTTGAGGGGTATATTTACATGTTACTCATTTTCTTCAACATTTTTAGGTCTCAACCCCAATTTTCTACTTGCATCATAACAATAGTTCATTAATGATGTTTAAAACTGATACTTTTTCTTCAAACGCTTTTCAAACACAGTATCGACAGTGAAGATTCTGTATGTTTGTTGTGAAAGTATAATATGTATTGAAAAATCTTTGGTTATTTTGAGTCTTTTGCACTTTTTTTGGCATGTAAGAAGCATACAAGCCACAGCAACTGTGTTGTGTAAAAAGCTTGTTCTTGTCAGGCCATACTACGAATGTGAGCCATATGAAATACTATAAACTACCTCGATACAACATATACCATTATAGGATTTGCAATCAAAGTTACTTATGTAGTACTTATCTAACATTAGTCTGATGAAATGTCTCTAGAAACTCAGTTACTTGGTGATCTACTTCCACAAAACTCTATGAAATCAGAAACTGTGCTTTTGCCGACACTCAATAACGCCCTCACAGGTCAGTGGAGATGGTACTTCGTTTCACCCTCAGGCTGCCGCCCCAGCCGCGGGGACAAGTGTTGTAGGAGTGGAGGCCGGGCGAGCGGAGGCCTGAGTCTTCGGATTCAACAGATGCGTCGGAGTCGGTCAGGGAGCGAGTGTTGTAGAGACGCACAGGAGAACAGATTCTCTGAGTTGGAGTTGGGGGAGGGCTGGTGAAAGTAGGGGACTGTGCCCCCAGTGACCGTGACTGGAAGAGGTTGACGGGTGGTTTCTGACCGTCGTAGCTCAGTGATGAGATGGGAAGACTGTGACCACTTAGTGCACCAGGAGAAGGGCTGTTTTTACGTTTGGCTGCATTGATGATATTTTTGGCCAGCAGGCGATGGTTGGCTTTAGAGTCCAAGTTGTTAACTGTGGGAGACATGCAGCGACTGTCTTTGGTCAAGGAAACAGGAGAGGTGACGGAGGATGTGTAAAGAGGTTTAGTGGTAGAGAGAGAGAAACTGGTTTGAAAGTGTGAAGGAGACTGAGAACGTGAGCCCCATGGAGGAGACACAGGAGATGTGACTGTAGATGGCTGGGATGGTCTGGATGTGGAAACTAAGAAGCTAGAGGACTGGACCTTTTGGCTTACTAATGGTGATTGGCATCTTGATCCCCAAGGAGGGGTGGATACATTTGTTTTGGAAGGTCTGGACGTAGGAACTGAGGAGCTAGTGTAAGGCTGGGTATTCACCACTGGGGATTGGCATCTAGATCCCCAGGGAGGTGTGTGTGGTGAAGTCGCTGTAGATGATTGGGGAGGTTTAGATGAAGAAAATGAGAAACCAGTGGAGGGCTTGTTGTTCTGGGTCGTTGGGGATTGGCACCTTACACCCCAAGGAGGAGAAAGGGGAGAAGGAGATGTAGAAGTTTGGGAAGCAGGAATTGGGGAAATGATAGCGGACTGGCTGACCACTGGGGACTGACATCTTGAACCCCAAGGAGGAGAGCGTGGAAAGGTGGCTGTAGATGTTTGTGAGGGTCTGGATGTGGAAGTGGAGGTAACTGTAGAAAACAGGATATTCTGAGTGCTCATAGGCGATTGGCATCTTGAATTATTACGAAACGATACAGGGGACGTGACTGAACGGATGGAGCTTGTGAGGGGTGGTGGGCTTGTTTGGAGGCTAGAAGTCCAGCTTCCAGTAGCTGGGCCGCCCGGGTTGCCTGTGAGGTTACGTGTCCTGGTCGGTGTAGATGTCTCACTGGGAACTTCAGCAGGAGTGGACTCCTTTGGTGTCTGTTGGATCAGGACAAGTGTTTCTTTAATCTCTTAGAAATATGTATTCAAAAACACAGTATATTAAATACACAAAAAGTTAGGCTATAGTATTGTTAAGCATGTGGATAAGTAAATGAATCTAAAAGGTTTTTAATTAAACTGTGTCAGGATGTGTTGTTCGGAGAGTCTGTTCAGATGAAACTTCACACAATACACCCAGAAGATCAACTAGGTAAACTTAATAAGTGAACCTGTGATGATAAAACTGTGCCCAGCCTGTGCCTCAGCAGCATTCAGGTTATGTTTGTGCACTCCCTCCATCTGTATGTGTTTATCCAGCCTCCCCTGGCTACCAGCCCACACAGGCCCTGTCTTAAGTGTCTCTCTCGGGTTACTGTCATCTGGCTTTCACGTAGAGGATAACCTTTGCAGAGATATGTAGTTACCTGACAGAAGCAAGGCTCGCATCCATCTCATGTCTATTCTAATTAGGGAATACTCCCACTCAGTATGATATTATGATGAAACTAACCTGCTAGGATCACCTTCCCGAGAAGTTATGGTCTCATAAGACGAATGTTAATGGTCATATTTCAAATGTTCGAGGCTACTTTGAAAGAAAATAAGGCCTAGGTCAGGAGTCATAGCATTTGTCTAAATTTCTGACCCCCTCAAGGCCAGCCAGGGCAGAGTTCAGGCCTTAACATGAACACGCATAACTCAAATTGTTATGGGGGAAAAAAACATCTTGTAATGGAAATCTTCAGTTTTTTTCCCCAGAACTTTAAATGTCACACGCTGTGTAACAAAACAGATCTGCCCCCCCCTGCCGCAAGCTATCTGTGTACTTCAAGGAGGTATAAATTTTATTAGTGTGTTTCCAGTGATTGCTTAAAAGGCAAAAGAGTGAAAGTGACAAACAATTAACATTGGAAAAAGCCAGTGAAGTCAGGAAATGAGGAAAAAAAAGTCAGAATGGAATCCGTGTAGAGGGTTAGCATAAAGCTTTAATCAGAGGAAGAAAAGGTTCAGTCGTACATAAAACAAGTGGATAGAACAGACGGAAAAGAGCAGCGAATCAAGGTTTGTGAAATGAAACAGACACAGTCCCTGTGCTCTGAAACAACAGCGTTTGATGACGGAATTACTGCTTCAAGTCATGAAAAACAAAAATATGTATATAGCAGGCAGATTTGAAACACCAAAGAATTCAGGCACACACCATATAGTTAAGTAGAGCATGCTGAAAAGCAGAGTAAATTAGCATGAAGGCATAACGATAGAAAAGTAGTTCTCTTGCTGCAACTTTCATGTCAGTGAACAGCATTAAATTGCAAATCGTAGATCATAAAGCAGATGCTAGACCATCTGTTAAAGTGCTTTGTGAAGCAGCATCACCCGAGTGCCCAGTGGAAAAAAGTGTGAGGCTGTTTCTCATCATATTTTAAAATGTGCTGAAAATGGACGTTCTTGAGTGCTGATGTGCTTCGCGGCTTTGGGAATGGCAGTTGATTTTCATTACGCTGAGGCACATTTTACATTTTCGAAGGATAATTACCAGTCTTTGGGTTTTTTTACTGACAAAAAAGACAAATAATATGCACTGAACAGAAGATAAGACACAGATAGCCATGGCTAAAACTGTTAATCTGTCAGTAGTTTGATGAAGATGTTACATAGTGTCTAAGAGACACATAAATTCTCTATAATGTGTGGGATTATAGTAATAAGAAGCACAAGAAAAAGAAGAAGGCACACGTTAAACAGGCAGTGTAATGAATCGTAAGTTTTAGCCCTATCAAAATCACTTCTGCAATCATGTGTTTAGTATCTAAAAAAAACCAAACATTTTCTTTCAACACATTTTCTAAAAACGGTACAAAGAGGGTCTCCACACCTGCGGTGCAATCCCTGCCTTTTTGGCAGAAAATGTGGGCCTTGGTGCCTGTACTGATGACCGGGGAGAGGACACCCTGTCTGGAGAAAAAGCAGACATCGGAGAGCTGATCCTCGGATGACCAGATGTCGGATTTGAAGGATAATCTGGTCCTCCTGTAGGGCTGAGAGGTATTTGATGAGACATGCACTGGGCACTGAAGTTAAAGGGAGGATTGTTAGGGAGTGAAGTCTGTCTGGAGAAAGTTGGAGTGGCGAGCTGGTTCCTGGCCTGTGGTGCTCCTTTGGGTAGGGTACTGATGGGGTCCTTGACTGGGTTAATGATGAAGAGAGAAGAGTTAAGCTGGTATGGCCGGTGCCTCGACAGATCCATCTCTATCTTGGAGCAACCATTTTCCAAAGGCGGCGGCTCTGGAACTGGTTCTGGTGGTGGAGGTTTTTTCATTGGTTTCTGCTTGACTGCTTGTTGCGCCTTGAGATTTTGTGAAAGTTGAGCACACATGTCAGAGTTTTTAGCAATAGCTTTGACCCTACCAGGCATGTTTGATGGGTAAACCCAAGATGGTGGCAGAGACATTGTAGGAGAAGGAGATCTAATTTGGCCTGCGTTCTGATTCTCAACCACATATTTTTCCATCCTGGACTGACGCTTAGCAAACAGCTGAGCACCTTTTCCGGACACATTTGTAAGCGACTGCTCCGGTTGGTGCTCTGCCCTCGGTCGGGTCCTTGAGCTCTTGAGACAAGAGGCCCATTCTGGAGCTCTTGCTCCCTCTGTCCTGTCCTCTTCCTTGGCGAGGAAGTTGGAGGCTTCTGCACCCAGAGCCAGTAACTCTTCTTCAGATCCTGGCTCAGGGACAGATTTGTGTCCATGCTTCTTTCTTTCATCCGCCCCTTGCACTAGAGAAAGTAGCTCGGGGTTTGGAGCGACCACCGGTTTCTCTTTGAATGTGAACATTGACTTTTTATTTGCCCTCCTGGCAGCACCCTCCTCAAGTATTCCTGTTTTGATTGGTGTTGTCATCTCCCTCTCCCCTGATGGCTTAGGAACAAAAGTGGAGGGTTTCGGGGCTGTGGGGGGGCCATAATGGGGCAATTGTGAATACTGGGAAGCAGAGAAATGGGATGGTGGAGGAGAAGAAGGAGATATGACAGGAGACATTGGAGGTGGACTGGAGTAGTAAGTCTGTGGGGGCTGGTTTTTAAAAGCAGGTAGAGGTGGTGTGGGATATGACGGAGGCGGAGGGGGAGGTGAGGCCACCACAGGCTGGGGGACAGTAAAAGCAGGGAGAGGAGGTGTCGAGTAGGAAGGAGGAGGGGGGATGTCCATGACAGGCCTGACGGTCTCCGGAGACTGCACCGTGGGCGGAGAAAAGAAAGGTCTGGCAGTTCTATTGATGAAGGAGCTTGCCTGCTTAGATGTGGGCACAGACACCTTCTCAGGACCAGAGGCGCCATGACAGCCATTAGGAAGCTTTCCAGCAGGATCTGGCCCTGTTTGCCTCCCATTTATCTCTGCTTCTCCTTCAGCATGTACTGACACTATCACATCAGTGGTTTTACTCCCTGGCGGAGTCTCACGCTCGGCCTCATCCTCTAGATCCTCGTGAAATTGATGTCGTGCCTCTTCCTCTTGCTCCTCCTTGACAGGGAGGAAGTGTCTCTCTTGTACAACACGGTCATCAGTGTCTTCTTCTTTGTGGAAATCCTTAGCCGGCTCATCCATGATATCGCCCACTGAGCGTACTCTTGCAGGTGTCGAGAAGACCGACTTGTCAGCGGTCGTGTTCTTTAAGTTTAGGTCTCTGTCCTTTTCCTCACTGCTCCTCTCTGCCCATGTCAGTTTGTTGGATGGGGGGTTTGTTTTCACATTCTCAGCTCTGTCCTCCTCTGACCTTTCTCCACAGCTCTCAAGTGTGAAGGCGTTGACTCTCTGCTTACGCCGATTAAAGAGCTGAACACCCCTGGACTTGGAGTTGGAAGGGACGGTGAGCTGAGCAGCAATGATCTGACTCTTGACGCGAGCCTCCTTTAGCTCCTTCTCTGACAAACTGGCACTCCTGGTCAGATCTAAAGTGAAACACACAGGAGAAAACACAAGAAAGGAAGTTCAGCTAAAAGAAAAAGACAGAGGAGTTTTGCCTTCTTGTCTATATTAAATAATAAAAGGAGTAAGACCTCTGTAGACTTGGCAACGTGCTGCTATTCAGAGACAACTCCCTAGCATGTAATTAAAGTTTGCCAAACTGTTTTCATGTACAAATAGAAAGAACCAGAAAGGGCGATTTTTAACAAGTGTGGGATAGAAATATTCTCTTTAAAACCCACATAACTGTTTTGGCACCATGTGGTTTTGATTGCTTTTTTTTTTCCTTTTTTTTTTTTATTATTTCAGAGTACTTTTGATTTCAACCAATCTAGCAAGGGGAAAAAAGACCTTGTGGACATTTGACTCAGCAGACCAGAGCTGTAGGCAATGAGCCAGGAGACGTAGGCGGAGAAGCATTTGAAATAAACATGTCAACAGCTGCTTTACTAAAGTTAATAAAAATTAAAACAAACAACAACAAAAAAAGATTAAGGTCAATGTCGAAAGCTGCAAAATAGGGAAATTACAGCGAGTCGGTGTCTTACCTTGATTTCATAGGTTTGCTGATTACTGGAATTATAAAATAAATGATAGTTTGTTTTCTGAGCTTGAGAGCTCCCTTTTAGGCGGCAGAGCTATTTCCTTCTGCAGTAGTCCCTCCCTGAGCATTCCTCCACCACTGAGAAAACTCCCTGCCTGTGCTTCCAGCATGTCTTTGGTTTCTCTCTGTACTTAATTTGTGCAGAAATGCAGCTCAAACCCTTAATAGACCATTTTTACAATCTAAAACTAGCCCAGAAAAATCAAATTTTTTCACTGCCTTCTATAAACATACTATACAATTAAGTGTTCCCATTTAAAGTATAGTGAACACATCACTCTTCAAAGTCCACGAGAGGAAAATCAAAGCTGCATCTTTTGCCTTTTTTAGCTCCATAAAAACCTGCAGTCAGAGTCTCTTTGTCGTTATGGTGACACATCTGGTAGATTATTCACTGAAAGCATGTTACTCTGATGGAAGATATTTAAAATCCCTGCAGGACGTTTCTCAGACAGCTAGCTCAGCCATGACTGGTTTTTTTTTTTTCATTTATTAAGGTGATGAATCCAGACAGCTACATTATTTGATGTAATCATGTGCCAATCATAATAATTACGCATAAATCAGTCACTTGTAAAGCTGTCCTATAGAACTGAGTCGGCATGCAGTTTTCCCTGGCACAGAGTGTAAAGCCAACACGATCATTCCCCCCAGTAAAAAGGAATAATATGCATCTGTCACTGATTTGACAGACTAAATCTGGCCCTCAGTAATTGAATCAGCTCCTTGTGAGGTATCCTAGAGCTTTTTTTACTTAAACTTAGCTAAAGTTCAAGAGCATACGTGTGCCATCCACTCTTTATTATTTTTTTCATGAACCATGCACCCTGGACCTGCTGTAATAACAAGCAGCGTGTTAACAAAGTTATCCTCTGTGATGATAACAATGATGACGGCGGTTATGTCTGCAAAAAAAATGGATAAGTATAGACTATATTAAATCATGCACCTGACACCAACATGATCTATCCCCCATATTAGATATTTGTTCCAGTATAACAAGGATAAACACATTACCACACCTTAGACTTAGACAACCTAGGACTCGAATGAAGTCGAGAGGCGACCGGGCCTTTGCATCCGTGGCACCCAGACTCTGGAATAACCTCCCCGTTCATATTCGCACTGCCGAGTCTATCCAGTCTTTTAAATTACGTCTTAAAACTTATTTTTTTACTTTGGCTTTTGATTCTGTCTAGTTGGCTGTTTTAGCTTGTTGCGTTGTTACCTATTGTTTGTTGTCCTCTTCTATTGTTTGTTTTAACTGTCTCATGTTTTTATTGACTGTGAAGCACTATGGTCAACACTGTTGTTTTTAATATGTTCTATATAAATAAATTTTGATTTGATTTGATTAGACAAGCAGTCCTCTCATAACTACTGGCATGAGCATAAATCACCTTCTTTTATAGACTGCTACACAGAAATGAGCCTACCTATCTCACAGGTACTTTATGTAGACTCGCTGCCTTTTATCATTGTCGTCACTGTAAGCAGTAGCACCACCAGGGGTCCCAGTGACCATTTTTATGAGCTATTTGCTGTTTATAATTCACGCTACCTGAATATACCAGAGCAGAGAGGCTTGAAATGAAGTGTCCTCGCTATAAACATCTACCTTGAGTGGGAGCCAGCTCTGTTATCAAGTAACATTTCAGGAGCAAATCCCAAGCGGTACCTTTTATTTAATTCGAATTTTGATTTTAATTAGCGTTAAATTCTCAAGTTTTTAAGCTAATCTTATGGAAAATTCCAACAACAAAATAAGCTGCAGTTATTTTGCATAAAATGTATATTTTAATCAACAACAAATACATAAAATGCTCAGGTTAGGCTCAAAAGTACAGATTGCATGATTACACACAAATCTCAGTGATCTTTACCTTTTTAGTTATAAGGAGAAATAACTTTAAGCTTATGAGCCAGCGTCTTCTACAGAAACACTGCCAATAGTAAGTCATATTTCTTCATAAAACAGACAAGCACAAGCTGCTTCAACGTGTTAACATATTCTCACATTTCTTGAGTTTTCTGAAAGCCTGCTTCTCTTGCTGGATCCACTCTAGTGTCTAATCCCTTACCTTTTTCAAGTGAAAGCTCAGGGCTCCGCTGTTTTGTAGTACTTCCACAAGAGTTTTCAATTTAACTGCGCTTGATAGCTTCACACCCCCTTTCTGGAGCGAGGTGGGATCGGATTTCTTTTTCCCTGCAGTCCAGCACACAGACAGACAGGCAGGCAGGCAGGGGAGGAAAGGAAGGGAAGAAGGGGGGAAAGGCGGGGAGGGCGTGTAGCTGGAGGCTGTGCTGTCTGTCACTCAGCCTCCAGTGTTGTTTTACTTTTTCAGATCTGTGCCATCGCACTTCCACTTCCACATCCACTTCCCTAATTATATATATGTATTTGTATAAAAAAAACTGGGACGTGACTGCTTGACAAATCTGGGTCTTTCATTTTAGAAAGCTTTACAGAGGCTGCACTTTATTTTGAAAGTTCAGGAGATGGGTGCAATCAGCGATAAGTAGTCAGCAGCTTATCTCTGTCTAATGTCCTCTGTCCTTGCTGCCCTCAGTGCACGTCTCACACTCCAACTAAGTGTCTGCCCTCTTTGAACCCTAAGGCCTCCAACCTGCAGGAGTGGGATAGGAATTTCCTGTCCAACATTAGAGTCAAAACTCAGCGCTCAACAGCGATGCAAGAGCCCCTACATCATATTGCCTACCCTTCTTTACTCCTCCACCTCCAACTTTCTCTACCTCTGCCCTCTGCCCCATCACCTCATCCCAGCACGGGTGAGATCAGACAGGAAAGCTCCCCCCGCCCTCACGGCAGCGGGATTTAAGTCAGGGAGGCCAACCCTGCTTTTGTGTATCAAAGGTCAGATTACCCTGTCGGATGTTATCTTTCTCCGGGTGATGGCTGTGGGGTAGGCATGGATGACAGCACCAGCCCCTGCGGGTGATGCGTGAAGCGGTATGGAAAGACGAGGATTAAGACAGTCCTTTAGCAGTGAGGCATGCTTGCATTGGCACAGCTGCTACAAGAACCTGTATTTTTATGACACGGAAACAGATGTCTCAGAGACCAGTTCATTGTGTCAAGTTGCTCTGATGAGTCCAGACTCAGAAACAAACCACTGAATGTGCATTTAGAGTTACATTTTCTTGTAAGAAGTCCAAATAAGGAGAGAAAATAGCAAATAAACAAGCACTTACTTGTTTTCCGGCTCATGTGTTCTTTGTTGAATCCTGTCTTCTCCCATGACGCATTGTAGTCTGTCCCACGGGTCTGCACGTCTTGAGTTAACTGGAGAGGTTTTCTCAAGCCCCCCGGGCTCCAGCTCACCCCTCTCCTGATAGACGTATGTCCCTTCTCCATCTCCATCGCCGTCTGTCGCAGCAGGAACAAGCCCTCAACGCGGGAGGGAGAAACGCTAGTGCTTTGTCCCGCTCGGCTCAGCCTCCTCTCCCGATAGGATGAAGCAACTGGTGAAAGATGAAGTTTTACTCCTTACTGGCAAACAGTGAATTAGCTGAAAGAAAACACCCACGCAGAAGATGAGTGAAAGGTAGTAGCTCAGTTTTCCCAGTTTCTGTTTCCGGTCACGGCTCCCCTTTCAGCAATAATTCTTCCAAATGTTGTCCTGCAGACAGCCGAAATTTGACGGAAGAAGCGTGTTCTTTCTTTGGTCTTCATGAAGTATTATCCTGCATCTAATGGGACCTCCCAGGAGGGTCAGCTTCGATGAGCATTGGATGAGCTCCCATGGATAAATGCCACGAAAATTGCACAAGATTGTTGTGCTGTGTTAAAATTCTGGCACGAAGGGCTGAGAAAGAGTCCAAGCTTCTCTACTCACATCTCACTAATACTCCTTTTTTTTTCTTTCCCAGATGTTGCTCTTCCTTCTCTTCTATTTTAGTCACAAAAACAAGTTTTTCGCCTGCACCCCAATCTTCAACTCGCAGATGACTTTTCTTTTGGAGAAAAGGGATCTGCCCTTTATCTCACAGATCATAACTCTTGAGTGGCTCGCAGGGAAGCTGTGTATATGAGCGGCTTCCTGCTTTTGGGTGCGTGTGAGGAATAGCATTTCATACTGGAAAGGTCACTGCAGAGGCTGGTTTGTATTCAGTGTTCAAAAGCATTCAATTAGGGCTGCTTTCATCTGGTGTCCCGTGTTATTTCTCAGGCATTAAAGCCAGACACGGTCTCTGAAAGTAAAATGATCGATTTCATTCTTCTGCTTTTGAGGAAAGCCATATGTGAGAATGAAGATTCCTATTTCATGCGGCGGATGGTCTGACTTCCACTGAAACACATCAATGGGCTGCAGCTAAGACTTCAACAGTTCCACCAGTTTGGCTGATTGTTGGATTACAGATCGCTGCTCTGCTCTGTGTTCGCTGTATGCCCAGAAGCACCTGCAAGAAAAAGGAGAATATGCAGTTATGTCAAAGGTCAAATCTATTTTAGGTCAAATAAAAACTGTATGATGCATCTAACCAGTGTTGTCTTTTTTAAATAATTTCACTGCTTCGTACACGATTTCAGGAAGGCCATCTGATATTTAAAGACTTTTTAATGACGTGGTCTGAAGAACATCATTTACCTAACTCTTCTGATGAAAGTTTAGTTAGTTTACTCTCAAAAATAAAAGCATCAAACTCAACTTATCTCAGTTTGTAAGACGGCAGGAGTCAGAGATAAAGATCAGGCTTCTCACTTTGAAGTGCAGTCACACTAATGGTGCAAAGTCGGAAACGAGAGGCGCCTTTTAAAAAAACAAAAGAGTCTGATAAACTCTGTTGTCTCCCATGAAGGGAGGAAGGCTGCAGTCCATTCAGGTTTGAGTGTTTGGGATCTACTGTGTATTAAACCTGTCAGACACAACTTATCCCTGCCTCAGGGTCTGCGATGCGATAGAGCACACTGAGAAAGTGAATGTGGACTTAAGCTTTCCATTCAGCGTGAAGTAAAGAGAGAAACAAAGACATGAATATCTTGCAGTGACACACATCCTCCTTCACTCTGACCCTGTAGAGTATTTCTTTAGCTCAGCAGTGTCATGTTCCTCCTTCAAAGCCAACAGGAGCCACTGGCAACATTTGTAACGGTAAACCACTGTTTGCACATCTCCTTGTCCTTGATCGGACTTGCCTCACCTCGAAGCTGATTGGGGTTTCATTTTTGCTTGTGAGTCACTGCTCATGAGTGGGAGGCTTGTTCAAAAACTACACACACACACACACATTTCACACTTATTATTTTTAAATGCCTTTTCTGAGATTCCTGAGAAGCAAAGCAATGCTGCTTTCTCGAGGTGTCTAAGCACCGTAAACTTGTTTGGATCGTTTGAAGGCTGTGTTTTTGTTTCGTAAAATAACAACTGAGTCATGAAAATTCATAGCAGGGCTGCACATTAGTCCCTGGACACAATCAGCCCAAACAAAACCCTGCCCCACCTCCCTGCTGTAAAAAAAAAAACAACCCAGCAACAATCCTAGCTTACTGGCATGATCGTGTCAAGTGACATGAAGGCTGGTATTGTTTAGACACTCTGACAATCGCTCTTTGATTCCTCCAGATGTGCGATCTGTGCTTGGATCACTCAGAAAGCGACACTGTCTCTTCAGATTAGCTTTCACCGTGTCACTTTCCTGCAGTGGTTTTCTGATATTTTTCTTCACTCGCAGTTGTCTTTGTTTCCTGTCTCCACAGAGAACATAGGTGAACACGTGTGGAGGACATGTCCCAACACCCCTGGTTTAAACATGGGTTGATTGCCAACTTTGATCCAGTCTGCAAATATTTATTAAGTGACAGACAAGGAACAGATGTAAGAACTCTACATGAGCAGAGGCTCTGGCTCAGGAAACAAAACACCAGCATATGGACTTTTGAAATCTGCATCTGTCCCAATCCTTTCTTTATCTCTTTTTCTTTCTACTTTTTATTCATCGCGGCTTGTTAATACGCAGCTTGACGTTGTATTTCTCCCAAACAAACCTGTGATATCTATCCCACTCTGGCGATTATGTGCTTGCCATACGTAATAGTCTGATATCTCTTCCACCACCACCACCACCTGGTCTCCAATTACCTTAAAGTTCAAAAAGTATTTCGCAGTGCCCACCTGTCCCGCTTGGCTTCCACCCCTGCACAATATTCCTATGCCACCCATCTGCCTCCGTGATCAGGAATCAGGGATCTAATTTACAGTTTGGCCCCGCAGGCTGCTTTAATGTGTAATCACAGAGTTCCTGTCCATCGCCAGCTCATGATGGATTCATACCAGACAGCAAATCTATCCCTCTGCCCTCTGCGGCGTGTCTCACATAGTGACAGCGCACAAAAGAAATTGCTTTTGGCACCCTTACAAAACCTTAATCACTCATTTGTCCCTCATGGCTGTTGTCTTGTGTGTTTATTACGCATCTGCATCAGTAGTCAGCTTGTAGAATGCGTGTCATCCACCTAATAGCTCACAAAGCGCGTGTAGTTTCACCCCAGTAACGGCATCTGCACATCATCAGTTGCTCGGGGCGCACATGAGCGGATGTCAGGTGAGCGCGCATTCCACCTACTCTGTGACTTGAAGTGTATCATTTACCCAGCTTATAATGAGGCATCGGGTCAGAGCATTGACTTGAACTGCAAGCCTTTATGACTGAATCCCTGAGGGGAAGATCTGCCGTGTGTCTGCTATCGTCTGTCTTTTGCTGGGATGTTTTACAGTTAGCAAAAAAAATAAAATAAATAATTTAACAGTAAAGGCTAAAGGCTTTAGCGGGGCCTCTGTCTCTCTCAGTCACTCTCTCTTGCTTAAACAAAGAGCTATTCAAGGGCCCTCGCAGCACTACAAAATAATTTGGGCTAGTGCTCCAAAATGGGCATTCCTGCTTCATAATTCCTCAAGAGGCTGTGATAGTTAACATGCCGCAGCTTGTGCAAGCTGATGACAGACATCTAAAACATTGCAAAGAGTCGTCCCCAATGAAACGAACAAATGTCTCTCTCTGTTTGCCATTGCCGAGAGTGCGATCATAAATCATGCAGTGGGAAGACCTTGTAATAAAGCGTCTGCTTCGCGCGCAGCTCATCCTGCTCTCGTTGTCACAGGTGGGGAACTTCAAGAGGTGAAAATAAATACTTGAAGTAGGTGTGTGTCATCCAGTGCCAAGAGGGAGGCACCTCCTTGAAACAATCAGTCATAATCTGAAAAACTGTTAGACATCAAAGGCAGCGGGCACAAACACTTTTTAAAAATGTAAAGTTGCAAGCAGGAAACTACTGGCTTTCTGTTCGCACTGAGACATTTGACAAAGTAGGTTTCTGCTGTTTCAAAGCATCTCCCATTACAGCAAAAATAAAGGAGGTGTAGTTTGCTAATCTGTGTAACACACTGTAACATATAGCTGAACAAAGCCTCCTGTTGCTCCCCCGTAAAGCAGTTAATGGGCCTCACCTGTTGTGTTAACAGGAAGCAATTACTTATATATGCGTAAGTCAATACAGTCTCCAGTCAGGACTTTAATTGGATACACCCTCTAATGTTACACAGTGAAGTTCAAGTCTATAACATGGCCACAGAGCGGGCTCCACACAGTCAGGACAATAGGCTTGGATATCAGTGACCACAGTGCTAATGTAGCCAGCCAACACCCCCACCCCAACAACCCCTGCAAGCCTACAGCCTTCGCCAAGGGAAAAAGCAGCAGCCACAGATGTTTGTCATCTACTCAAACAAAGACTTTCAGAGTTTCCCTCCTCTTCTGCCCCAGTTCGTCGCATTCCCCGGACTCTCTCTCCTCTTTCCCCAAGCAAAGATAGTGTCTTCTTACCCCATAAAGATAAACTTAATAGGCTGCAAGTGACAAAGTTTGGTGCAAGCGAAGATAAAATTCCATGATTCATTAAAGCAACCCCCCCACACCCCCTCCCTTTTCTTCTTTTTTTTTGTTGGTTAGGTTTGCTGCTCACCTGTGCTCCGGTGCGTCTGGCTGTTTGAGGCGGCGAGGGTGTGTACTGGTCCTTTTCAGTTCCTACGAGTGTGCGAGCACACCTCCCCTTTTTACCTCTTCTCTCCCACTCCCTCTCTCTCTCTCTCGCTCAGTCGAAGCAGACGAAGGATGGGGTGGGGTGGGGTGGGGGGGGGTCAGTTGGAACACAGAAGGCTCTTTGTCTGGGATTTTTTCATATGGTTTCCTTCAAGCTTGCATACTGAACGAGCACATTATGCCATAATATATTTTCATATTCAACGCAGGGATGTTGAGGGACCAGTAGGCCCCCGCTCTGTTCTCTCCCCACTTCTTTGTTTCATTCTTGACCCATTTCCAAACCGTGCACACCCGGGCAGAAAAAAAAATCCAAAGAAAGAGTGAAAAGTATGCAGGAAAAATGCCAGGCTGGGTTTTCCTCTAAACTCCAAGAATTTCTCGATGCACTTCTTACATGTCTCCAAATATTAAAAGTCAAGGGAACAGATTTCTGTTTGAGATATGCAAACATAAAGACTCCACAGAGCTTCTTACCTCAGACGTCCAGATTCCTCACAATAGTAACTTTACATTCATATTTGATGTACAGCACACGACATTTGGCCTTTTCCTCTGGGATGTTAATCTTAAGATTATGGACGTGCACTCCATATCGCCAAAGATTTACATACTCGAAGGATCCCTCAAGTACCATAAAATGTCAGTAACATCTGGTAAGTGTCTGAGCCTTAAAATGATTAGATCTGTAGATTTATAGAAGAACGCTATAAAGCTGCGTGAACGCGTTTCACCTTCTACTTCAAAATCCTTTGTGCAGAGACCTGAAAGCCTTCAGCGAGATGAGGACTGACTGCGGCACTGGATTTTTGGATACACAATGGAGCCTGCTTGGCTAGGTCATATGCTTGAAAAATGGATCTTGAACTGCTGCCAGGCTTTAGGAATAACATCTTAATCACCTTTCAGCCACAGGACAAGCTAACCTTATTTAATGGTGCACTTATTCTGATTGTGGTTCACCACTCTTTCAAAGAGCAGGTCACCCAAAGTTTAGCAAAAGGCACGTCTCTACATCTCAAATCGGGCTTGTGATCATGGGCGTGTTTTTCAAATGCACAGATTCAGCATCTTTTGTAATCCCGAAGGTGTGGTTTGCTGGTGATTTTGGTGCGACATGTCTGGACTTTCAGCACTTCTCGTCACCTGCTGGATTGTCCTGTCAGTCCATCTCCTCGAGGCTGGGAAACGCCTTTCCTTCTGCTCCCAACCTCTATTCTTTTATATCTTTTCCCTCTCTTTCCCTCACATATCTATCAGCCCTGGATTTTCCAACTTCATGCAACTTATTCCTATTTTTACCCTTCGGTCTCCCTTTCTGCATCACCATGCTCTCTCCCTTTTGACCCTCTCCTGACATGTTTATGTGTCTCGGCCCCATGCAGCTGGGAGAGGAGCCATTAGCCGTCGTGTCTATCTGTCTTTCCTCTCCCTTTCTGCCTCTCCAGCCGCCTGCTCGGTTCTGCTCTTGTGGCATGACTCTCTGAAGGGCAGCTGTCTATGTGGGAGACCAGGGAGCTGAGGGGGAAATCTTAGCTCGCATTCCTTCAGAAGAGGGGCACTTGCTGCAAACGGACCGTTGTGGAATTTCCAAAGTGATCTGGTTTATATTCCCTCTCAAGCTGGATTCATCTCCAGAAGTTATTAGAGAGGGGCACGCTCTGGCCTTAACTGATTAAAATCATACATCTTTGCTTTCTTCCCCACCGTACCAGCTCTCAGTACATGTAATGAGATACAGCTACGAGGCCATGCACAGACACGGCTTTACTATAAACAAAGACAAAAACACTGGGACAATTCGCCATGCTTTTGAATATTTTGAAGTGCTCCTAACATCTCATTCGAGACGCCATTTCCGGATTAAAACGGGTTGATTGCTGCTCTTAAAGGATACGGTATGTATGTAGCACTAACTCGGTTGAGGCTCACGCATGTTTCAGCTCTGCCTCTGTTTATTTTCAGTGAATGGGACATCTGTATTTCTCATTAACTACCTCAGAGGGTAGTTGCGGCCTGAAGCAGAGATGAGTAAGCCCTGGTAGAATCAGGGTGTGTCTGCTTGTGGTCTGATGATGTTTATATGTCTGAGGCGTATAAACAAGACAGTCCAAAAGCCTAATTACTCCACAGTGTCAGTACATAGTAGTGCCTAATAGGCTACACTCATTTCGCATTTGAAGTGCATGCAGGTTTTGGATGCCAGCCTGGCGCCTGTAACACATTTAAACACACACAAAGTTTCCAAATCCAATATATACACTAAATATGGCACAAGTCCCACTACAGCAGTTAGTGGCCTAAATTGCTTCCACAGACTGGCCAGGGAATCTAAGTTGCCAGCGGACCCCAGATTACTATTTTGTTGTTGCTTTGTTGCTGTGTATGAGTGCATGCTCATTTATAAACTGTATGTGTGAGCAGACTTGGGCCCAGAGCACCATAAGCATATGGTGGGAGCCCCGGTGCACCAATGCACAGACTAAACCTGTCATGGTCCTGGGCCATGTGGGCCCAGTATTCTTAGTTTTCATGTATTTTTGTATTTTGTTCTTTATTTAGGCCATGCTTCCTGGGTTGATCTGTTACGTTGTTCCTTATGTGTTTTCCCTTCGTGACTCTTACCCCCTGTGTGCCCCTCTGTGTATTTATGAGCCCTCGTCTCTCTTTGTGCTTTATTCTATGTTTTCCCCAGCCCGTTATGTCTGCGTTCTCCCCGTGCTCTCTCTCCTCCTGTTTGAACCTCTGTGTACTTCCTGCTTTACTTTGCCCATCTCCCATCAGTGTTACGTTCACTCCTGCCGTGTCTTGTTATGATTATCAGTGTCACCTGTGTTCCCCGTGTGCATCCACTTCCCCTGATCATCCCTCATGTGTATTTAGTCTCTGTGTTTCGTACAGTCTGTGTCGCGTCGTCTGTGTTCTCACCTCCATGTTTTCACGGTCAGTCCTTGCAGTGATCATCATAGTCTGAGTTTTCTTAGTTTGTCGCAGTATTAGTTTTCCCAGTTTAGTTATAGTCTAGTCACGCCATCCCTGCTTTGTTTGTGCACTTTGTCTTCAGCCATAATAAAGGCTCGCTTTCTGTTAAGTCCACTCCCGTCTACTCACTTGTGTATGCACCTGGGCCCATCACACACACCACCGCACGGCCTGTCTCTGCAGACCGTGACAGAACCCAAACCACAATCAGCTGGCTCAGTCTGTCTGTCTGTCTGGGCAAAGTCGAAATCGCAAAGAGCCAAGAGCCAAGATTCACACATAACAAAAAGTAAATCAGCTATATGCCCACGCTGTTACCTTCTTTAATGCAGCTCAAGAATGTGGGAATCAGAAATAATAATTGCAGATGAGTCTGCGACGCTTGCTCTGGAAATAGAGGTTTCTTCACTGCCAGCACTCGTGCTTTTGATTTGTGATGTTTTAATGCAGTAAGTTTCTGGTGTTAAACAGTTTTGAAATTGCACTCATCAGTGTTCACATGGCTGCAGCAGCCAAAGCAAACAAACAGCGGATGTTGCAAAAAAGAAAAGGAGTTTGGTTTGATTTAGTCTGAGTTTATTAGTGGAAGAACATACAGACCTTCTGATCCCCTCTCTCCATTTATGGACAACACACCAGGCCATGCGCGTCGCATTTTATAAGCTAAATGATTATCATGCTGAGTGAAGTGAGTCTGTATCACAGGTCAATGACTGAGTAGCGCTGTGCAGTTAGAAAGCTACAGGATATTTTTTGATTCACAGGAATGTCATGCAGCGCTGTTAATCTTAATTCACTATATCAGGATGTCAAAGGTTAAAGAATGAGAGGAAATGTGTGGGATCTCAAGAGGTTCACACCCCTCATACGCATGCTGCAACCCGTCACTCGGCTGCGGTCGCACTTTCTTTCTTTCACACGCTGCATCTTGCAATCAATCAGGGTTTAAACACACTAAATAAACATTCATCAACATTGTGCAGCGCTTCAACCATTAAACAAGCATACACGAAAGCTTACAGATCGATTGATGTGACATCCTGTCGTGTCTGATTCTGTTTGGTTCAGCCTGTTTCCATCTAAATGCCTTTCTGCTTAGTTGCCGGGCCTCTCTGCAGATAGGGTAGGAACAAGGCAGGAATTATTCTCCCAACAGAGAGGCTCGCTCTTTGTTTGGATCAACGCTCCAGAGAACGTAATCAAAATTTACGAGAGGACAAAAACAAAATGCCTAATGCTGATCTGCTTCACTGACGTGCAACTTAAGGGCTTAATCTGTGTCACACAGTGCAAGGTCCTAATAAAATATTTATTCGTCCTCCCCAGTGCAAATGATATTAGCGTGTAAGCCGAAAATATGAGCCAAGGTTGTTGTGAAAGAATAAAGTAGTAAAAAAAAGTTGGATGTGTTTGTATGTGTGTGTGTCCAACAGCTGTGCAATGGCTTGTTAAATATTTAAGCAGCCAATCACATCGAAGCATCTCAGTGGATTTATGCATGTATCATGGTCAAGACGGGCGGCTAAAGTTCAAAACTGAACAACACAACAAGGGAAAGAAAGGTGATTTAAGTGACTTTGCTTGTTGGTGCTAGACAGGTCAGACACATACTTCACAAACTGCGGATCTACTGGGATTTTCCCACACGACCATTTTTAGGATTTACAGAGAATCGTCTGAAAAAAGAGAAACTATTCCGTGAGCAGCAGTTAAGTGCTTTGTTGATGCTAGAGGTCAGAGTCGGGTGGTCAGACTGCTGAGTTAATAGAAAGCCACAGTAACTCAAATAACCACTCATTACAACCAAAGTAGGCAGAAGAGCACGCAACATATTGAACCTTGCAGCAGATGGACCACAGCAGCAGAAGACCACATTGGGTGCCACTCTTCCCAGCTAAAGACAGGAAACTGAGGAACACCATTGGCTGGTCTGATGAGTCTCAATTTTCTGTTGCTGCATTTGGATTTGGACCATCTTACCTTGTAGCAACAGTTCAATCTGGTGGTGTTTTATTGTTAGGGATAATGCTGCAGAGCATCTTTGGGATGTGGTGGAAGAGGACATTCGCATTATGTGGAACCCTTAGCAACTGTGATAATATCATGCCAGGTTTAAGGCAGTTTTGAAGACAAGAGGGGGTCCAACCCAGTAGTAGTGAGGTGTAACTAATGAAGTGGCCAGTTACTGTGTGACTAATAGCTGTTATAGGGTGTACTTAGCAACAGGATAAAAAACAGACTCCTGCAAAGATGAATTTAGTTCACCCAGCAGTATTTTCTTCACTGAGCAGTAATAGCAAAGGAAATGCTCTGACTAAAGCGCGCATCTTCCTGTAGTGAAAGAAAAGCTCTTTAATTCAGGGTAAATGGGTAAATACATGCAGGTTGGCTTTAAATCCATTTAGTTATAATTACACTGTTTACTAAATTATGATTCACTCATCTTTAAATGAAACCAGGCTTCCTCCGTTCATTACTGATTACTTCTGACTGAACAGCATTTCAGATGTTTCCTAGCTGCTGCTTTGCACATTACGGCAGCGTGAGAAAACTAAAACAGTTCTTTAGCTTAAACGGTGCACGTCAGACGAGTAAAACACAAGATGGAACTACTTACTGCAAACTTGGGAAGGACTTTTCATATAAACGTAGTGAAGGATTTATGAAGAGTAGAAGAGAGCCATTCCTGGATTTGTCATTTATGGTGACACCAGCAGCAAGCTGTCATCGCACTGCCTAAGTGTTTCACACTGATGTCGATTTAAACTAAAAAACCGTCACAGAGCAACTTCCAGTCTAATTTCTGCCTCGATTTGACCTCATTTTGAACAATTAACACTTTGAGATTATGAGTAAGTGCTCAGATCGATGGCACTGCTCATGCCTTTGCCACATTTATTTCAGACCAAACATACTGAGGTGACTAGTAATAATATTCATCTCCATCAGACGTCTCTCCCGGGGTGCATTTGTGCAGCTACAGCACCTTGTACCTCCCTCTGCTTGCATCGTGTCTGGAAGTAATTAAACTCATACCTTCATTCCTCCTGCCATCTGTGCTCTACATGTCTTTCTCACTTTTTTTACTCTGTGAATTGAGAGACTATGTCGAATCATTTTCCATTCTGTGGGTTCATATTTATTCCCAGCACACTATAGGCTTTGTTGGTTCAGACTTTTCTTTGCCCTTTTTTAACTTTCTCAGTGGAAAATAACCCACTAGAGAAGGTTCAGTTCTCTCACCTGGGAATAGCTTACTGTAACAAGATTTTCAGAGTTAACATACAAGTATAGGCAGCTGCAAAAACACTCATGTGAAATGGCTGTAATAATATGATCCAAATGAGAGGCATAACCTAGAATGACTTCATTCATAATGCAAAGTCAGTTTACAGGACTCATTCACGGAGAAGTGTGATCAAAGGGCAAAAGCTGAAGCTCTGTGTCATTTAAGCTGCCAGGCTTTGCCTGAAGGTTTGCCAGACCGGTAAGTCGGGCTGTAATAGGTGTTCCTGCTGTTCACATTTATGCAGAGTCTCCACAGTGTGCTTTCTTCATCACTGTCACTCCGCAGGTTTAATGGTCTCTCACCGGCCTGTGGTAGATCCCATTTCTCTGAATGGAGCGAAGACACTGGCAAGGACATTTTTTTTCCATTAAAGAGAAAGTGCTAAAAGGGTCCGAGGAGGCGGCTGATAGACGGGTCATGGTGAAACTGCTTCACAGGAGGGTGGAGGTGGTTATTTATCTTCTTCAGCCAGGCTCGGGTGACCACAGGAGATAGCCGTGGCTGACAAGAACCCCTCGGAGCTCTGACAGTCGGGACAAACAGAAGCACCGACAGCTGGCCCAACAGCCTGAAAAAATAACCCAGGGACTGATAATGGGCAGCATTTCCCATTTCGCCAGCTTCTCCCTTCCTTTCTGAACAATGATGAATAAAAGTTTTCTTCTTACTCAAGTATTAACAAGAGAAGGAAAGGTGCAGGGCTCTAGTATGTGATAGCCAGCATAATTAAACATGGTGCACGTCATCCATGAAAAGTGGGGCATTTTGACAGGTATTTACGATGAAGACTCTTGTGTCATGGAACTTACCCACAAGCTGTGGGAACCCCCTCAGTGACTGGTCCATTTCACCACAATGACTTATTCAATCATGGTTTGCACCAGTAAAAGAGATTCTGAAAAATCCCCCAGGTCAAAATCCAGAATGTCTTAGGAAAGAATTTCCTCTGTGCTGCAGGCAACTTGATCACACTTGTATGTAAAGGAAAGCTCTGACACACTCACCACACTCACACACAAAGTAAAGCAGGGTGAACATCAATCTGAAACCAGGGATGAGATTCCCAGTTTTTATGGGACTGCTAGAAACGTACTGAATCCTGAAGGTGCTGCTGAGCCAGATGACAGACCAAAGCATTGACCGTCACTTTTAGGGTTTGGATTGTGTGTGCGTGGATGGACTCCTTTATAATGTTGATTTTTATGGGTCAGCATGAGGCTAATGTTTCTCACAGTGCTTTCCACAGAAACATGGAACAGGTCTAATTGTACAGACTGTAGCAATCACTAAGCAAGTGGGAGCCAGTTATAACAAAGTGATTTATTAATTATGTATCAAGAGAAAATTTGTATGGATTTGCATCATGAATGTAAGTAAACTGGTTCCACTGAGCTTGGTTTAACCTAAAGGCAGACTTTCCTGCCTGTGGGGCAGGGGCATGTATTGTAATTACAGTGATTATAGCGGTTTGTAACTGTTGGCTCATGGTCTATTATTTCATTTCAGATCATCTGTTTGGTAAATCTGATTTATTAGATGGCTAATCAGCTTTATGTGCCTTAGTATTTTGGGAGGGGATATTACTGTCGACTCATGTCGAGGGGGATCAGCTTCTGTGGTGCTCAGTATCCTCTGGACTTCTGTCAATGCCAGTCACAGCTCACTGGTTGTGTAAGCATTGCAAAGTATCATTGGCTCTTAAAGATACAGTTCTTTTATTAGACTGAGTTTTTTTTGGAGATAATAAATTGTATATATTAGCAGACCGACGTTACATAAGCATCTATACGCAGGGAGATTATAGCACAGAAAGAGAGTAAACTAGAGTTGGTATTTCAGTGCTAACTCTATAAATCAATAGCGATAACGTTGCCATGTTTGCTCTTTTAAAAAAAAAAAAAAAAGGAAGCATAAATGTCACTTAGAAAATTTAGACTGAAAAGAGCGAAATTATTGTCGATCATCCGTCATTTCTTTCCTTCGCACATATACCCACGACATTTTGTTTCACGTGTGTCTATTTTACTGTTGGACACAAATTTAATCTTGATGTATCCACAGTTTCACTGATTTGATAAACCCAGCCGTTTATCAGATTACCTGACAATGACATCGTGGAGCCTCGAACAGGTCTTAGAAGAAAAGAGTATCCAGCTGAATGGTCTTTTTTTTACAGCCGATATTTGTTATAGAGTGGGTAATCTTTCACAAGCATTCGGGTTAAGGACTCAAAGGCAGATGTAACAACAACAACAAAAGCCAAAAACCTAAACTTTATTAGGTCAGCTGCTTAAGCCCCATAATACAAAAACCCACTGAGAGAAAACAAACCAAAAATCCCACGGATTAACACAGAGCTCACCGGGGAGAAGCACAGAGAGGAATAACGAAGACATTTTAACAAAGAACAAGGGAGAGGACTATATATACTCTAAGGGTAATTAGAGGAAATAGCAAGGGAACAAGACGGAGGTGAACAGAATTAGGCACAGACATGATGTCGGATAAAACTCACAGAAGAGACAGAAGTTAACAAAGTAAAAGAGGAAAGAAGAAATTTTATGAAAACACAGGAGAAATGCAGGGACATGAATAATTTGACAGAGGGGAAGACACAAGGAAGAGATAGAGGGAATACTGAAGAAGTAAATAAACTCAGAAAGTCAGAAAGTATTATCATAAACTTTAATAAAAACAGGAACAGGAACTAAGAGCTAATAGCTCGAGGTAATAAAGAAAAGCATCAAAATCCACATGTAAACGTAAACAAACTTACCACTAAATAGAGAACGCTAAAGCAGAATCTAAAAAGTCCAAAAAACCCCGGGGCCACGGCACAAACACCGCTGATGACAACAGCGAAGCTTCTCTTCTATTTGGGAGCGAGCCTTAATTAATATAATTACTAACACCTGTGTTTACCTGTTGTTTCATAGCTAAACTAAAGGTGTGTTATCTTCAACTTATTCAACTGACGGTCACGTGGGGCTGGAACCTATCATTTGTTTTTCCATCTAGTCTCTCAGCATCCCGGATGGTAAGTGTTGTGGTCCCATTCACCCAGACGGTAATCAAGTGTATAATGCAACTTCTAATGGTGTGGCAATGGGATTAGAAGTGTGGCCCAACATCAGCACCGTGACAAATTAATATTTTTTTTATGTGCCACTGGTGGAAACAGTGTAAACACAGCATCTTTCAAACTGTTCTGGTTTGTAATGAGAATCCCATTCTCATTCACGATGACAGATTTTTAGTCTTGTTTGTTTTTCTTCTTCTTCTTCTTCTCAAAGGCCGCTTTTTCTTTCTTTCTTTTTTTTTTTGGTTCTTCACCATCGACTGTGACTCTGTAAATGATGCATAGCTCTTAAAATCGCTTTCTTGGAAAACTAAATACCAGACAGGACCAAATAACATTCTTTAATACCACAGGTGGGTGATTCAGTCTGAGAAAGCATGATGCAGATGTGTCTCTGATGCTGGCCGCCGTGATTTAGATGACTGGAGCTTCACTCTGCACCCTGTAGGTGTGCGCGAACATATGAACTTGCTAGCACACGCACGCCATTACCAAAGCTTTTAAATGATTCTCAGGTGTATGGGTGCTGCCCCGTGCTGAAAGCAGCCGTGGCCCTAAATGTCTGCAGAGGACTCTGGAGCTCTGGAGCGCTGACATCATCCTCACTTCCCATAAATACCAGATCCTACGCATGCCTTTCCACTCGACCCCACGACGGGCACTTAGCGAGGCAGGGCAATGTGGAATCAATACCCACATTTTTCACACAGCATGCAGAGGAAGTATTCTTTCCTATTTTTAAGTAAACTCGTTTGTTATTGCTAATAAGAGGTTGCACCCTAAGACATCCAAGTTGTTTAGAACTGCTTGTGGACACCAGTTAGTGAGTTTTATCCCATCTGTGCAGCACATGGCTTTGAGAACAAAAAAAAAAACCAATTTACAAAACGTGTTTTTCCACCTGATACTGTTTGTAATGGAAAACACATATATGCCTCGGGTAAACCTCTCATCCACTGCTGTTAGCAGCCACCCACCTGGATGATACCACCGTGGCCCTTCCGTGCTTAGACATTCAGCGTGGGCTAAATAAAAACAGACTCCAGAGGCTCTTTTTTTTTTTTTTTTGAACCATCCTGCACAACATTGGTTTAAGCTTTTGCACCATTCACAAGGAGAAATACAGTTTATGCATGCTCTTGTGTGAAACCCACAGCCTTCTTGATTATTACTCTAGTCACAACCAGGCATTCCAGACGGCAGCAATGACTGTGTTGTAAATAGACAAAACAAGCTTTGACAGGCTTCCTACATCGTCTCCATTTTTGCAATGGTTTCTTTCACTTTTTTGTCTTTATTTTGACTTCTTTCTTGTGTTTTTTTTTCTCGATTCTTGCTGTACTAGTAATCACAAAACCACAGATATTCTCTGTGGGCTGAGCCAGCTTGGTTAGGAAAACGGAGTGCAGTGGAAATGTCCGTTTATAATGGAGGCTCGAGCGGTTGGAACCCAAGAACTTAGCGCTACTTTCCCATGAGCTGTTTGCGCATGACCTAGGGTTATTTTATGCTAATGTAAGTTTAAGTCACAGCTGCCAGAACTCTGTCTGCCTGTGAGAGTTATCTGTGAGAGTTCGAGCTGCAGAAACAGTAAAAGTCGCCACAGAAGAGAGGGACCCCACATACTGGCAGATGAATGACAAAATAGATATACTTTACGGTCGAGAGGATGTTTCACATGCCGCATAGTTTGTGTGTTTCTGTCACTGCCTGCCTGATTTACATATGCATTAGTCTCAAAAGGGGCTTGTTTTTTTTATCTGTGTGTGTGGCTGACTTTGATTGTGCACACTCACAAGCGTGCATGAATGCTGCACAATGCGTGCCTCTCTATGAGTGAGCATGTTTAGTCTACAGGCAGAGGAAAAGGGGCTCGTGGTTTGACAAAGACGAATAGCTGGGTTTGTTCCTCCGCTGTGAACTGAACCTGTATCAGCACATGACATCACCTCTTCAGTTTTCACTGGCTGGCAGTTAGCGTGCTCCGTGCATGCGCACAGCCCTGCTATACCGCCCGCAAAGAGCAGGATGCACAACTGGAAAAGGAGAGAGGAGAGGACAGAGCGAGGCCCGGCGCAGTGCCCGATTAGATAGACGGTATGCCATTGTCACAGCATACAGCGAGCTACTCTGGGGTATTACCAAAGTGTCAGCGACATGTGCAACATCAGCGCGAAATTATGCTGAGCAGCAGTGACGGTTTCTTTTGTGGAGAGAAAATCATTACATTGAAAATACACACAAGTTAATGGCAAACACATGCTGTGAATGTAAAATGCAGTCCATGCCAGTACTAGTTCTTACTCCCGCTTATTGCTTCTTAGATGCAGCGACTCAATTCGAAAGTTCAAAATCTGCAGTGGCTGAAAACAACGTCACAGAGAGCCAAAGCAATAAAGTTGTGGGTATTTCTGGCCAAAAATGAACCTCCTAATCATTATTGATGGTATTTTTGAAAGTTTAATAAATATAATAGCGTTTGCTGTGCAGAAAATAGCCACATGTGCACAGTCACAAAAAAGCTACCTCTTCAGTTATTATTATATTTCCAAACTAACTTTATGTAACCTGAATAGCATTTCAAAGTCATTTAGTCAGAAACATGGAAACAACTAAATGGACTGGTTCTTGTGCTTTTCTACTCCACTTTCTAGTGCTTTCTATCAAACATACATACAGTGAATGCACTGGGAGCAACTCAGGGATCAGTGTCTTGACCTGTGCCACAGTCACCGCTTAAACTAGAGTTCCTCAAAAGGCTGATGAAGCTGGACACTCTGGTGACAGTGGCAGAGAAAAGGACATTAAAGAACCTGATGGACATTATGAACAATGCTGGGCAACCTCTGCACATGGTTGTAAACAATCAGAGGAGTCTGTTCAGCGACAGGTTGCTTCTTGAAAAAGTCAAAAACCAACAGACTTAAAAACTCCTTTGTCCCACACGCCATTAGACTGTTTAACTCCTCACTGGAAGGGAGGGGGAGGAGAAACTGGGGGACAAGGAAGGGCGCGAACAACTGAGCTGTAGTGCTTCTTTACACTGTGCAATATTTGTAATATTTGTTTTGGGGTTTGGTGTTTTGTTTTGGTGTTTTTTTTTTTTTGGGGGGGGGGGGGGGGTCTTATATCCGACTGTGCAATAATCACTGTGCAATATATGCACTCAAATGTGCAATCCTATTTATCCATAGTGTATATTCTGTATTTATATATGTGTATATGTGTATATATGGTGTATTTATGCTTATGTCCTTACTCTCATTCCCCTTATTGTATCTGTAACATGCAACTTCTTTCGGTGCTGTGCTACTGGAAACTGAATTTCCCGGAGGAACCCACCCGAGGGATTAATAAAGTTTCATCTAATCTCTAATCTAATCTAAGGCTTCAAAAGTGGGATGATTCAATGTTAAAATCTCCCATTTTAGAGTTGGTGGCAGGCGAGTACGTCATCGCTTGTACCATCCAGCTGTCGCACAGGCTTTAAAATTAGCCGGAGTCACTAAAGTTGACCTTTCAACCATGATTGCTTTGTTGGAGCATTTTTGAGAACTTTCAAAAGAAGAAAAAGTCTGTGCTAATGTTTTTTTAGGAGGGGTTGGTAACTAAATTCAAGCATATTACTTTAACAGTACTTAACACTGGTATCTGTGTTGGCATAATCCAACCACACAGTCTATGGGTGTAGCTTGCTATCCAAGCTTTCTAAAAGATTACCTGAGAACTTAGTACTCCACCCTCTCATCCAAATATGAAAACTTCTAGCCTCAAAATTTCAAAGAGACAAAATACCGATGGTCAAAATCCTCATTTGGAGATTAAGTATGGGAATTTCAGGAGCGAGACCATGACTCCAAACACGCTCATTCCGCTTCTCATCTATATAGGTTCCCCCAGTTCTGTAAGCTGTTCATTCTTGTTTACATGCCCCACCCTCCCTCACCTTTTCAATTCTTTAACTTCTTCACTTCTGTGTAGTACATGGGGATCTGCCAGGCCCAGGAGCTGCCGCCAGTCCCCTTTGAGGCCTTCCCCCCAAAAAAAATTCATTCACCTTTACCACTTAAACACTGTCAAACCTAAAATGAGGACATGGGCCCAGCTTGTGAATTAAGATTATGAACACAAACCGGTGTATAATGCCGTGGGAGCTTCATCTGTGTTTTAAAAACAGTCTTTGATTCAACTACTGTGGCAAAGTGGAAATGGCTAGTGTGAAGGATTTAGGGGGCTATATTAGCAGTCTAATCATTTAGATGGTATTGGGCCAGATTTAGTGACGCAGTGCCCCGGCATAAATTGGATCCTGGCCTAACAAAAGTTGCGTTGATATTTACCGAGAGCACATTGACAAGTTTGGTGTGAACGCAGAGACTTTTGACCTTGTTGTGTTTATGGAAAATCCTTTCTCAAAGTGAGAGAATATTCAAATCAAGCGCCACATCTGTGAGTGCTATTTGGGGATTATGCTCACACGTTACTTTGCCCTGTTTAGTTAATCTGGCCCTTTGTGTCTTATTAGTGAAGAATCACTGATATCCTGTATCCTGTTTTTGTTTTTCTAAGCTTAGATTGAGCTTGTCCTATCTCAACAGGATCCAGGTCCTTATCCATGGAGCCGAGCTGAGTAATAATCTTATTACACTAGGCCAAGAAAAGAGTACGAGTTTTTCTAATTAAAAACTGTACTGCTACTGAGACTGTGTATAATAAATGGGTGTAGCACCATCACCCATTGGTTAGTGAAGTCCTACGATGAAGCCTCGTACTAAGCATTTTGGACCTCGTCATGTTGTTGTTTTGAAACCAGACATGAGAGGCGAGTGCTGTGAAACTGAGCAATGCTGCATAATGATTTGTCAGCCACAAAGTTGGCCTGCCTTTAAAGAACGATTACAGAAATCTGCCATAAAATCTATTTTTTTTAACTCTAACGGGGATCATATTTAAAAATAAATAAACATTAAGTCATATTCAGTAAGCCATGAAACAATCAACTGGGACCACAAACTCACCAGCTGTTTATTTTCAGTCATAGATCAAGTGAGCTATGTTGTTTGGCAGCTAAAGGGACCGCCCTTTGGCCGCTGGCCATTTGAAAGAATTCAGTTTTAGGCTTCACTTTTCAGACCCCAAATCTGCCTCCACCTTTTAAATACAGTCCATGTAAAAAGGTCACTCAGTCCTCTTAGTGCGAAGATCGTGCATCCTGTGCCTCCTTCCTGTCGTGTTTGGGTCAAATCTGACCAATTTACAAATTTAAAAACTCATAAATATTGTGTTTTACATCCGATTCCCTCAAGGCCTTATGGCATCCTCCACACTATGTACTTGAACATATAAAGGTGATGACCACCTCTTTCGTTGAATTTTAAGTGTTTTAATCAACTTAGGTTACATCTGTGGTGCTCCCGATCAAAAGTGACTGCCATAGGAAATGAATGGGAAGCCAACCCCCCATCCCCCCTTTGGCCTTTGACCCCCTGAATGGCCCACAAAATGACCAAATGAAAGACCCACTTTTCTGACCCGCTGAACTGAATTTGGTGGTGAAAAATGTTTATGTTAATTTAAGAGTTGTTCAAACTGACTGGTCTATTGTGACCGGGAATACTAAAGTAAGAGGGGTGGGGGTGCACACAACCAGTGCAGTTGACTATGTGTCTGTATGCTGGAATAGGTATACTTATCTTTAATGTGTGGCTTTTATTCAACCCGTGATGCAATTATTAACTTTTAAAAAATAAGTTTTTTTTTCAAAGCTCAATGACCGATGGCAGTGTTGCATTTTGAATACAACATTTTATATATAACATAGCAATTTATTCTATTTTTTTTAACTATTCATAAAAGCTGCTTTAAACACTTAAGTGCATGAAAACAAAATTAATGTGCAATGCTAATACGCGTGACCACAAACACTGCAACCACTACAAAAAGATCCCCAGTCTGTCCCTGCTTTATGAGCGGTTTTGTCTTTACATGTACAATACCTCATAAAGGGTTCCTAACACCACCCTACGACCATGATCACAGCAGAGGTAAAATCAGCTTTAACACTGCAGTGGATTTGTTAGCTGGCTCTTACATCAAGAAATCGGTGTATGTTATTGTCATATGAGTCTTATCACAGTTCCTGTAGTCGCATTTCTTCTTGCTTGAGCTCAGTAACATTTCCCGCCATGTTCCTTTGATTAAAAGCACATCTGACTCCCATTAAAACTTCCACATTCAGATCCAGGGACTGCCTTTGGAGCTGGATGGAAAACTTTTTTTTTCTTCTTCCCCCTTTTTTTTCTTTTTTTCATTAAACCAGAGGCCAACTTGAGCCTGAGGTAAAGAGACTCCCTTGCAGTAAAGGTTCAGTGGGCTATAAGAAAGTGTCGAGGAAACTGTTTTCTCATTAACACATTCCGGTTTTAGCTACACAGGGCAGTGAGCTGAAAATGCTTTAATGACTTGGCCATACCGGGGTTTGAAAGATTGTTGGATAAGAAAAGTCGGCCTTTGGCAACACAACAAAGCCCTCGGCCAAATGCCATTCAGAGCCTGGGAATTTTGAAATTATTGACAGTTCCAGTACGCTCACATTTCACAATTTAATTTTCCAGCAGTTAAATGGGAAAAGAAACAGAAAAGCAAAAAGTGTCCCTGACACTTGTGGGCATGTTTGGACTGTGGCAATGCTGGCCCATAAAAGCAGGACAAAGATGAGCTGCTGCCAAGTAGTTCACTGCCTGGCAAGGACAATAGGATGTGATATGACTAATCCACGGATTCCAGGGAGGAAACGACACGCCGTGGAAAGCCTCTGAGGCTGTGAATCCCACAGAAGATCAGCGATGTGGAGTCCACCCCTGAAGGAGAGACAGTCGTTTTACAAGCTGGGCACATATTCTAATGCCCGTGTGACTGTCCTTTGGGACAGATTGTCACTCTGACGGGAGTTCATTGCGCATTTGAGACGAGACGAATGCTGACGGACTGGAAGAGATGAGGACAACACATCATGTTCACTCAGTTGACACAGCTCCTTAAGCTGCTACAGCACAAATATGTGTGTAAGTCTGTTTGTGTCTCTTACTCTGAGGGATGACTATCAGTCAGTCCACCACTCAGACTTTTTTCCCTCCTGGTACAGAATAGCTTTTGAAGTCTTTCAGAAAAGCAGTTTCAAATTTTTAAACTGTTGGATAATAACTCTGTTGCGGCCTGAGCTGGCAAGACCAGCTAGGATTGCGGTTCGGTATCTGTGCAGGAATTCATCCTCATTCGCAGAGCATAATAGTAAACAACTCCGCGCTCCATTTGGCTTTCACCTGGTTGCTGCTTACTTTGCAGAGGACAGTGGAACTTTTCTCAATTTTCTCCTGGAATATCACTGCGTGCCCTTTTGACTCTTTATCTCAGAAAGCACCGCTAAGCTGCGTTGCCAGCTCCCGTTCACGGTTAATTACAGGAGATCCCTCCGCCTCGCTTGAAGCCCGTATTTGTGAACCAGCAGTTGTTAGGCTCAAAAGAGGTAAACATGAGAGCAACAAAAAGGAAAGGGTTCAGTATTTCCACCACATAAACTTGATTTATACAAGGTTTTGAAACCAAGTGTAAAAAATGTAATTAAAAACCCAGTGGCACCCTGTATGGTCTTCTGCTGCTGCAGTCCATCTGCTTCAAGGTTAAGGGTGTGTGTTCAGAAATGCTCTTCTGCAAACCAGACCTGCTAGACTTTTTACTTTAATATCACTAGATGAAATGATGTGCAGAGGACCCAGACAACTTTATTTCGGCGAAGCACAAAATCCAAAGCAAATAAAAAGCCACAAACCAGGAGTCCCAGAGTCCACACGAACAGGGAAATTACCAGTAGGATCTGACAAAGAAAAAGGAGGAGACATAGCTGTGGTCTGTCCACTCTTACAAGGATATTTTTTTGGGAAAAAGAGCTTTTTCTTGGCTTTTGATTGGCCCGACTTTCTATATGGTCAGGGCTATATTGCCACCTGTTGCTTTTGCATGTTTTTAATAGCTCTTGATATTTTTTTTTTCAGGTAAATGAACAGTACTTTTCAGACAGTGGTTGTGTGGTCAGAAAATGCCAGGTCTAATACATATCCTTGTATATATATCATGTATATTCTCTGGGGAGGAATTGGGGATTAGCAACATATAGACCTGTGTGCATGTAGACACAGGTGAAGCTAATTAGATAAACAGGAAGTAAAAGCTGAAGCAAGGCACACAAGAAAATCAGCTATTGTAGTGAAGCAGGGAATAACCAAAAGACGGTCATCTATTACGACCAGTATGGGAGTAAGGCAGACAGACGGGACAAAAAGCAAACTGTGGAAGAGAGTCAGAGATTAATAATAACTAATGATTAAATGCAGATTGGTGTGTAAGTACACTGAGAGTGAAGATGGGAAGCTCCTAGCAGCCTAGGCCTTTTAAAAATATATGCTTTATCAATCTTAAAAGTAGAGAGAGTATCTGTCTCTCAAATCTAAACTGGGACCCACAGAAGGCTTCGCCTCCCATTCTCCTTTTAGAAACTCTAGGAACCACAAGTAAGCCTGCAGTCCAAAAGCAAAGTGCTCTAATTGGTTTGATGTGGTGTTATGAGATCTTTAAGATGAGATGGGGCCTGATTACTCAAGACCTTATATGTGAGGAGAAGGAGTTTGAATTTGATTCTGAACCCAGAACTTGGTAGAAAGACAATTAAATCAAATCAAGAACCAGAATTCACAAGTAATATAAGACTAGAGCTTAATGCTGCTCGAATAATGATGAAAAGACAATGTTAAAATCCTGGGAGCGTGACACTAAAACTTATTTCAAGCTTCAGCACGTGTATTAAGCATTCATCACAGATTCCTGGGATGAATCTGTGTTTCTTCTTAAGACAAACTCAAACAGAAGCCCTGGAAGTGTCAGACTTCTCTCCAGACTGTATGGGAGGTATTACCATTCATGTTCTGCATCATACTGGCTCCCGGCGTCTCTTATATTATAGCAGATTCATGGCACTGACAGAGCAGCTATTTCAGGTCGTGCACCCTGCCACAGCAACCCAAGCATGTTGTAATTTGTGCTTGTCGCCAGGAATTAATTGTCTGCGTTTTTTGTTTTTCTTTTTGCCAGAAAACATAAATCAGCTGTCCACATCCTTTCAGTGTCAGTCGCCTTTAGCGCAACGAGAGGCGGCCGGCCTTGTGAATTCCTGACAATTATAGCACCGGGGTGGGCCGCAACCCACCATGAAATCAGCCGTTCAGGATGCCCGGACAAAAGATGCCGGGGAGGTAAAGGTGAAGTTCAAAACCTCCAAACAGCTGATGTCATTTCTTCCACTAACATTTGATTTAATTTCTTAACAAAGTGAACACAAGATGTCTGATAATATCTCTGCCAATAATCAGTAGTATTTGTAATGAACGAACAAGTTCGGCATGATAGTACCGCTGGACTTGTTTTCATAAGTTCCTATTTCCTGCAAGTCTGCCTATTTTCTAGGATTAGCTAAGTGTTTGCAAGGTCCAACTAAAACAAAGATGACGGTAGTTTGAGTACTGCCCTAAACCACCAGTCGATCTATCTACTGATCTCAGCCTAGATCCTGTCCAGACAATGCCCCGCTTCCCCCTGCTGCACCAATCAAAACACATGCCATTATAAGGCAGCCAGGCGAGGGCCTGCAGGCAAAGACGAGGAGAAAGGAGAGGGAAGGTGACAAAAACAAGAGAGAAAAGGAGGAGGAGGAAGAGGAGGAGGCATGAAGACAACATGGCATCTAATAAAGAGATGTCTGTTTTCACCGCCTTCGCCACCTTTGTTTGGTCTTTTGTCCTGTTCTCGTACCCGTGGCTCTGCTGACTGCATTGACTCTACTCTCCACTGCTCTTAATAAAAGCCTTTAAGTGGAATGGAGAGCCGTCCTGAGTGGCTGATACTGCGCTCTGATGAACTAAAGGGACTGGAGCTTGCTGGTTGGGAGCAGTGAACTCGGTCTTCCACTGGTGCTCTCTAACAGTGTCTCTAATCCATTTAGGTTGAGGGCTGGCAGAGGCTGAGGTCTGACAAAGCACAGCTCTGTCTCTGTGATCCGGCCCACTGAGTCGTAAGTTTTTACAGATGTGGAGCACAAATGGGCATACAGTTAGCCCAGACTGGGAAGGCTGACTAACTGGACACAGGGTGCTAAATCTGCTTCTCAACAACTTCCTGATTAATCTTTCACGTCTGCTTTCCGAACTGACCTACCCAAAGCACGGTGAACTCAGACAGCCGCGGCCTGCTGGGTATTTCCAAAACTGATATGTCAAAATTTGCACGTGAGCATTTTGATTTCTGAAACCTTACATTTCATGTGTGTGTGTGTGTGTGTGTATGTATACAGGGCAGGCAGCCAAGCATCTTATCAGCCCCGATGTTGTCTTTCTTGGTTTCAATCCCAGTGCTTTCCAGAAGAAGAGGAGGGCCCGACGAAGAATGCAATTTCTTTTGACTCGCATTTCCACTCGAGCAGTTGTCATGCTCGTGCCTTCAAACAAACCACTGCAAAATGTGGAAAAATGTCTCCGATCAGACGAGTCGCAGCAGCGGCGGCGCGGGTACGGCAGAAATTATGCGAGACACATCAAAGCAGACGGGCTGAAGTTGTCTTTGATGATAGGCGGTTTATCTAGATTATGTTATGGCAGACGAATACAAAAAAGATTTACACAACATACGCTGAAACAGATGTTAGCAGTATGAGTTACCATGGGAGTGCCCCTTTCTTTCCTTTTCCAGTCAAGAAAATAAGTTACAGGGGTGTCATGGTGAATGACCCCACCCCTGCAGTTTAGTGCTCGACTGAGTTCGATTTTGCTTGAACAAGGCCAAATTCAAACTTGGAATGAGAACAGCATCCTCTACTGTACTCCTGGTAAATCGCACAGACACCGAGCTGCAGCAGCATTTTTTTTCTTTTTTTACTTTAAGCTGTACCCATGAACTAAGAAACACACCCACTACAGTTGGGTGTAGGTCAAAACCAAGATGAGCGACTGTGACTGGGAAACACACACAAACACACAAAGTGGACAAGGACGTGCTAACTAGCTGAATAAAATGGGTGTATGTTCGGCAGCACTTTCCCTGTGCTATTTCCTGGCCACCTGTGTGCCAGCTAGCATGAATAGGAAAGTATTGTGCTTCTCTATTTTTTACCATCTCCCACAGCACTCTTTCCTCCCACTCCTCCTCCTCTCAGAGCACTCCAGCACAGACTAGGTCAGACTCCATTTGAGAAAAACTGTGACCCATGCTAGTCATTTGGCCAAACATTTCCAATAAAATGGTTGAATCATGTGTGGGCTGTCTTTTTTTTAAACTTTCAGTTCAGTCCAGTGTGCCTCATAGCCCCAGTATTTCATGTGAACCATAAATAGTTGAAATGTTAAGGAAGTCATTTAAAGGGGATGAAAGTTTATCACAAGATCGGGAGCTAGAAAAAAACTAAAGTAAGATAGAGGAGAGAAAAGAAAATTCAACTTTACCTGCTGCTTCTCAGAAGTGCTTGGACATTTTAGAGTTATGCTAATTCATTTCTTGCTACGAGTCACATGAGACAAGCAATAGTGCTGTCTTATCTACCACCAGCAGCTTCTTTCTTTAATTTAGCATAGACAGGGGACAAAAAAAGGAAAAGGAAAGTGATTAGCTCTGATCCTTAAAAGCTGGTCTTACAGCTAGCATACTTGTTTCTGTTAAGCTAAGGAAATCAGTGTAAGCTGTAGCTTTATTTTCACCATACTGATGAGAGCTGGACACTTTTCAAAGTAACATGCATTATGGTTGAGTCAACCACAGTTAAAAGTGATTTTCTGTTGGCGACTAATAGCAAGTAGTTGCACCAACCAGCTGGTCATTACCATGAGTGTGCAGCATCCTCATCCTCAATGAGCAACCACTTTAAAATGCAAGGTGATTGCAGAGATCGCTTGGCGGGAGGCAATTTGTCTCCATGGCAGACTGACTCCAATCACTCTCAGACAGATTAGTGAGGGTGCACAAATAATCACCGTATAATTTATAGACACAGACAGACTGTCAACACGTTGGAATCAATCCGAGTCAGTCTGTGCTGACTCATGTGCAACGCATCTCTTACTTGGTTGCCAACTGGTTGTATTCTGCTTAAAATTCTGATGTAAAAACAAGGTTGCTAATTTTGCAGTTAAATCAACATCCTGCAGGATGGTGCAGCAGCATACAGGATGGATACGGATCTATGATGGTTTGGCTGGATTCTTTAGTAAACAGATTTTTGCCAGTTTATTGTAGTTATTATTGCAAACAGTTTGCATGTAATTGCCAACTGGTCCCTGTTCAATTGTAAAGTGAATGCCAGCTGGTAGCAGATTGAGTCCACCTTATTGACGTTTTATGACCATTTCCACCAACTGAAGTCACTTTGAAGAAGCAGTTGGTCCTCGTCTTTGAAGCAACCATTTCAAAAGCAACAATATCGTAATTCAAAGCAAACAGTTGTAATTATTTAGGTGACTGTAATTTCACTGTGACTGTAATTTCAAGCTATTGTTTAGGTTTGAGGTATTTCTTTATTCGAGGGGGTTGGCTTGACAGAAGAACAACAGTGCCTAAAAGAGGCGATATGAGCAGTGATGTGATGAACAGAGACTAAGAAATTTTAATGGAACCTGCAACAATAACATGAAACATAAATGGTGGCAAGTAAAACTCCTCTGCATCCGTTCAGACAAGCATTTTTCTCTACGTCTAAGTGCTTTTCTATGTAACATTCATACTGGGTGCAGTTCAGGGTTAGGTATCTTTCCCGGGGATACCTTGGAAAAGGCCAGAGAAGCTAGCGATTAAATTATCAACCATCTAGTTAGTAGATGACCTGCTCTCAGTCAATACTAACTAGGCCTGACCCTGCTTAGCTTCAGAGATCAGATGAGATCTGGTGTGTTCATGGCAGTAGGGCTATCAGCCAGTGAATGGAAGTAAATCTGTAGGTGAGAGTAAGCTCATTTTGATAAATCTGATAGTTTTTGCAAGCTTTTAATTTGCATGTGGCATTAAATTTTATGCATTTATTGCTGTTTGAGCAAAATGACCAAGATTAGCTTCCAAATTCCAGCTTAAAAGCACATGAAGGTCAAATTCAGAGGGATTCATTTTGAATCTTGGACAAAGGGGCCTTCCGAGGAGCACGAATGAACACAAATCAACATGATTCAATGGGAACACATGCGACAGGGCTGAAAAATACACAAGAGTTATCTGCTCAGCCAGACCCTGTAGCAACCAACTGTCAGCTACAAAGTAATGGAGCAACATCAAAACCGCTTTACTTTGTCTTTTCATTGTTACACATCCCTGAGCAATTATTCTCTGGTCTATGATGACCACATCACTGCTCGCCTCTTCCTGTGCGTAAACCTCTGAACACAGAGGTTGAACCCAAACCAGTGCAACACAGCAATGTTATTATATTCTGCAGAACCAAAGAAAGCGTGGACCATTCTCTCTGGGATTTCATCCAGACCAGCATTCTGCCTTGACTCAGTAACCAGTGTGCGATTTCCACTGGCAAGCCTAATTTAGGGTTAACTGGCAGTTTGGGTTGTAATGTATTTCCTTTCGTAAACCCTTAGAGCTGAAATGCAACACCACAGAAACAATTAAAACAAGTGCGGAAAACTCATGTGAATGATACCTTATTTAGAAGAAAATGCATAAAACCCACACCACAGGTTGCAAAGCTGCAAAGAGTAAAGAATCGAGAAATGACTTGAAGCGAGCGTGCGCTGATGAACGTGTAGACTCATCAGGTGTTCGTGTAACAGCCGTGAAAGTTTGAAAAGTATCCCCGGAGACAAGACCAAATATAAACAGCCTGAAATACACGCCTGTTAGTTCTAGCCAGGAGCAGCCATGTGGGCATATCCAGTTGCAGTGCTGAATAAGAAAATGAGAAAATAAATAGCTAGCAGGACTGAGTTCCTGTTCGGGCTGACTCAAGAAAACCACCTTCTGCTGTTCCAGCCCACAGGTGATCAAGCCAGGCTAAAAAGCTTGCTAATAAATTCAGCACCACATTCCCCCAAGGTGTCTGGGATTTGAGGCGTCCTGATTAAGGGGATGTTTGACCTTCTGGTTGGATTCCCTGTCTGGGCCTGGAGCTCTTTGCCTCCAGAGAGCCTCTTTCAGCACTAAAAAGTCACACTGGGTTTCACTTCTATGACCCAGTTAAAAGCTATGTGTTGGCAGATGTGCCCAAAAGGTTTCTTGTCAGCTTCCGAGCTTCTTTTTTTTTCTTGCTTCCCTCTAATTACGGGCTGGGTGGAGAAAAAGCAAGAGAGAAATGGAAAGCTAGTCAAAGAAATTCAGAAAAAGGGAGTGAGGGTGATTTTTAATGAGAGGGATTGAGGGAGCATTATAGAGAGACAGAGAGAGATTGAGATGCAAATGTGTTTATTCTTTGCAGAAGGAGAAGGGAATATTTCGTCCAGTTATTCATGAGGTCATGTTATGATCACCCTCCGCATGAAAATATTTACGAACTCAGTGAAGGGAGGGAGGAAAGGGACCTCAGCATCGAATCACGCTGGACATTCGCTGGCAAAAAGTTTCTGCTAACAATGTTGCGCAAACAACACGAGAAACGTGAAGTCATCAGAGTCCCGAGGCTTTACGCCCACATGTTGTTTCACTCATAATCTTGAGTTTTAAAGGACTATCTCGACGGCAACACAAAGCTCTCCACGTGAGCCTGATCTGTACAGAGCCGCACCTCAGAGGTGGTCTCTCTTTTAACATTTAGCCGACGGAAACTTTTCCAGGAGATGTTGATCCAGTGGGGAATGTGCTGCTCTTGCTCCGGGGTGGGGAACAAGGTCGAGCACAGAGGGGTCAAGCTCATCCATCCTCCAGCAAATGGAAAGATGTCAAATCTGCCATGTGCTCCCCTATCTGTAGCTGTGGGTGAGCTCCTGTGTGTAGATAGCAGTCCAGTCCCGGCTTTCCACTTTGTTGCACTGCTAATGCTGACATTATTCCCGACTGGTTTGTGTTTGATTTGAATGGAAATGACAGTTTCATGCCGCAGATACATGTGGAAAGAAGACACATGTAATTTCAAAAGAGGACCTAATAAAGGGAGTTCTTTCAAGAGGTCCTGCTTGCCAAAGCTTGAGTATTATCAGAGGACGTGATACAGGAAAGACCTCACAGATGCTTCAGATTGGTCCCAGAACAAAATATCCCCCACCTCTGAGGACATGTTTTCTTCCTTTAGCACCCCACCCTTGTGCTTTATCCTTCTCTTTCCTTTAACCTTCTTCATGCACCGTGCAATCTCAGGCTTATTGCATAGAAACAGATCTTGCTGTTAGTGGTAGGCATTAAAAATGAAATGATTAATTGTCAAAACTAAATTCTAAAAACATGATATATATATATATAGCAGAGAGCTGGGGGGGGGGGTCTTAGAGATAAAGTCAACTAAAGTCGGTTCACTGGCAACAAGATTATTTGTGCCGCATAAGCAGGAAATCAGATCTGCGAGTCTCATCAACAGGAAATTAAAGAGAGCAACATGGTTTAGAGAAAAGCAAACAAAGCTCAGGCTACTCAGATTCTCCCAGCAGCAACATTAACTGGTGACAAGCCCTGGCAATGCTCGAGGATGTCCTCACAAAGAACCACCCTTCAGGTCCGTCCAGTCCGTGGATAAACAGAGGCATTGGCTCTATGTGATTGCAGACATCCTTGTGTAAATAAAATCTGAAAGAATGCCGTCTCCATTCTGTTGTGAGGCTCATTTTTCGTCTCCGTTCTTAAATTCACTAGAAATTACTGCTGTTTGAGACTCAACCCTGCACGCTCAATGAGATCTCGAAGCTGTCTGTGTTTCCACAGCTGAGCTGACGTATCTCATTTGCAGCCAGTGTTTTCTTTAATTCAGTACATGGGTGCACAGGTTCTGCAGAAAAACCTGCTGGTTCACTGGGGCTTTTCTGTGCACTCCCAAACTCTAGAGATCAATCTGAACCTGAGTGTGATCTGTGATGAGCTGGTGACCTGTCTATAGTGTGACCCCGGCTTATCCTAACTGGATAGGAAAACGTTTAGATGGCCTCCATACTGAATCACATCATGGATCAAATATGGTTTAAAAGCAAGTTTGTACTCTAGCAAATGTAGCCGCATGCCATAAACAAAGATCAGTGGAAAATTGTCCCCGTACGAAAGGGAAATGCATTCTTTAATCCGAGCACACAGCAGAGTCTGGGAGAGTGAAATACATTTCATTCACTGAGACTTTTATGGACTTCTACCTTTTAGGGGCTCTTCACCCTGTGAAATGTGCCACTGATAGAGTCACAAATCCACATCTACAGTTTGGCATTTCATATTCTTGCACTGTAAATCCAGCGATGCTCTCATTGATTCCACACATTGATTTGACTTAACATCTCAGGGGTGAAATACAGCACTCGTTGGGAGCTTGTGTGTGTGTGTTGGCTACCTATGCTGAATGTGGACAGTCAGAATTTGTAGTGTGATGTTGGGCTGGACTTCTGTGGCTTCTGTGGGTCTTCTGCGGAAACCATGTCTGTTCTCGAATATCCCAGCCACACACATTCTCAGCTTCAAGCGCGCTTTCATCAGAACCTAATGGGCCTTAGCTGCCCAAGAAGCCTGCGGCTTTACATTGAGACAACAACAGTACTTCTTTTGTAAGTGTTGTCCTAATTGAAATCATCTATTTACTTAACAATGCGCTATCGCTGGTCTGTGTCTGACTTTCTCCAGGGCGTGTATTTCTTCTAATTAATGAAGCTTGTTTGGATGATACTTGTAGACCACAGAGGATTAGGTAGTGGTTTGTATTGCTCAATTAGGATCTTGCTGAAGCAGGTGCAGAGATACTTGACTTTTCCTATAGACTTGTCTATAGACATGATTTCTCTTTTGTGATTTAAGAAAATGAATGGCTGTAATTAGTCTACACAGAAAAAGCTACCGTGGCTATTTCTGGGTAACATATTTATCCTTTTCTTAGTCTTTCATTTTGTTTTATTTAGAGCTAGTCATTGGATTACACTAAGTCCTGTTTTGAATTTGAGCTGAACATCTGGATGAAGAATGCGATGATATTATGTAAAAGTGGTTTTGTTTTGCTTTTTTCATCTAAGGTTTGCCAAGAAAGCATTTAATTACAAATATTTTTAATGTCATTTAGTCAAATATGTCATTACTGTTCCTCATGTAGCCAAAACCTTGTGTTTTTATCTATCCAGCAGTAAGATTCAGCTCCAGCAGCCTATTTTTGTGATCTGATCTTTCTTTCATTCTCTCTGATTTTCTCTGCCGGAATAACAAAATGTTTGCCTCTGGCGAAGCCATTGATTAATCCCATATTTGGACAAGCTTTGCTGCGCTACCTGGGTGCCTGTAGAAATGTTGGATTTTAATTTAAGCTCCAGCAAACAAAAACATTTTTCTGGTAAACTTGTATTGTATTTTATTTTATTTTTCTTCTTGGGTTTGGCAAGCAGCAACCGTCACGGCTGAAAGTTGTAACACAACACAGACATGCAGTTACCTGAGGCCTGCTCAAAAAGAAAGTCAATCCCCATAGATGTTGTGGCTTCTGCTATCTTTTATGGTGTGGTCTGCTGGGGTGGCAGCATCTCTGCTGGGGACAGGAAGAGACTGAACAGGGTGATCCGAAGGGCCAGCTCTGTTCTAGGATGCCCTCTGGACCCAGTGGAGGTGGTGAGTGACAGGAGAACGGCGGCTAAGCTGTCATCCCTGATGGACAACATCTCCCACCCCATGCAGCAGACTGTGACAGCACTGAGCAGCTCCTTCAGTGGGAGACTGCGGCACCCACGGTGTGGGACGGAGAGATTTCGCAGGTCTTTCCTCCCCACTGCTGTCAGACTCCATAATAAAGACTTTAACTGATCAAACACACACATCCATACATATGCAATAATACTAAGTGCAATAATCCTTTCTGTCATCGTTGTATTTTTACTCAGTTGTATATAGTATTTGTATTCTATTTTTATCTTATTGTATATTTATTTTATTTTATTCTACTGTATATAGTATTTTATTCTATTCTGTACAGCTGTGTACTGTATTTATTCTTATTGTATTCTAATTTTTGCCTCATAACTTTTGCACTGTCCACTTCCTGCTGTGACAAAACAAATTTCCCACGTGTGGGACTAATAAAGGTTATCTTATCTTATCTTATTTAAAATGCTAAAATGCCAAACTTAAAGCAGAAATAAATATGTTTATAGTCCATTTATAACAACTGTATAGTCGCAAATATTCATCTGTTTTCAACTGTATAAAAGCTTAAAGTTACAACCTGTAAAATTTCACCAATAGATGTCAAAAAATTGCAGTCAAGTAAATTCTGTTTTCTTACCCTCTCAGTTCAAGTGCATAATTCCAGCTACGGTGGCTGCTGAAGGACAAACAACTCTGGCCGCCATTGATCTGCAATGAGTGTAGGCTGTCAGTCCACTGTTTACCTCAGCTGTCTATATCCTGTGGTGTCCACATGTACTTATTCTGGAGGAGGCTGTAAAACTTTGTGAAAGAAGTCTGATACAAGTTAATGAGTCAGTGAATCTCACTTCTGTCTAAACACAGAGATACTGAGGTAAGTTGTTCAGGATATCCTGAATTTTTCTTATGGTGGGTGTTGCTGTTAGCCCCTGTTAGCTGCTGTTAGTGTCTGTTAGCTGCTGTTAGCCAGCATTATTGAAACTGTCTTTGTTCACTTGTTAACTGTTGATGTTTCGCCAGTTCGTTGTCAGATGTACAAATGTAATTGAAACAATATCAGGAATAAAAGAGCATGTTTATGCAAGTTTTTGTGATTTAGAGCTCTGAGTTTAGGAGATGAGGCTTCAGGTGCGGAGGAAGAACATGACATTTTTTATTAAGACACCTGTCATGTTGTCTTTTTTCTCCTTCTTTAGTGAAGGAGACCCCCTAACAGATGATAAAACATACAGTACATGTGATCTTTCATATGTTGAGTCTGAAACGTATCAAAATTTGCCTGCAGCAGTCAAAAACCACGAGTTCCCTTCTCCTCCACCTTTGGCATTCTACATATGTGGCTGGTCTCCAAACGCATACATAAAACACAATAAAGCAAACAGCCACGCCCACCTCAGTCACTGTAAGGTGGGTCAACATGGTGGCTTAATTCTTAATCAAAACTTTATTCTAAGTTTATGAGAAAACATCAATTTGTTGGGAGACGTAATTACACAATAATCAATGTGCATTTATGAGTACAATATTCTTTTTTCTATTAAATAGGTTCAATAAATGACTGACTGTACCTTTAAAGTTTATTAGTGTCACAGGTGAGTCCAGACAGACTCTGCTCATGTCGGCACCTTTTTAAGCATATCTGTTTTAGCAGCACACCCTCTCATTCAAATATTGTCATTTCTCATTCCAAAACAAAACCTTCCTCTATTATAGACTCTATGCTTTAAGGCGATCAGATGATAAGTTAACATAGTTAGGGCTTCCTAAATTGTACATTTTTTCTTTAAAAGACATTACTTCCTTCACTAGCTACACTTTTTATCAAATCTCTTTTCTACTTAAGTTTTCAATTGAGCAAGAAGATGTCCAGCAAAAAGCAAATTTTCCATCCTCCGGGGACCTCACAGGGTTCCCTCTTAGCACTGGCCCCAGTCTGGGGTTCTGACAACATACAGCCTTTATTGATAAGATTATAAATAAAGCAGAGAGCGTAGCTGCATGTGTGTTAGTTAAGGCAGACAGAGTTTCCGAGAGAGTGTTGAAGGTCAGCTGCTTTCTCTTTTTCAACCCTGCATCCAAAATAAACATTCCATCCAGCCTACAGTTGTCAGACTGCGGAGAGAGCGAAAGCAAAGCAAGAGAAATTGGAATGAGAATTTCAAAGCACATCGGAGGCGAAAGTGAACTTTTTTTGGCCTCCTGAAAAGCTAAGGTTTCACAGTTTTGGCTTTCCCAGCTCTGAAATCCCCCATGCCTCAACAGTTATTCATCTGGGTAGACATCATCAATTACAACTAATTAACCAGATGATGGTCTGGTGAGCAGAAAATGGAAGAGGTGATTCATCACTTTGAGCACCTTTTGGGCTTCCTGTTCACAAAACTAAAAAAAACACAAAAAACAAAACAACGAAACTAAAAAGAGATCTTTTTTTGTACCTGGGCTAATGCCCAGTAAAGGACATGTCATAAGTATTGTGGCAGAATCATTTCACCTGACAGCTAACAAAGGAAACAAACCTCAATCCCCGAGCATAGCACGGTTGGCCTATGAAATAAGGGGCACGGAGAAAAAGTAGTTGGACATATTTCTGTATTATTATTTTTTTTAGATTAACAGAGTTTTCTTCCTCCACTAAGGCACTGCTTCTCTCCTCTTTTGTTTGTCTGTGTCATGCTTCCTCTGTGGGTGAGTTACTGGCGGTTTGGGCGATGACGTAATTGTGGAAAGGTCCTGGGTGCAGTCAGACTTGTAATTCAGTGAGGAATTTTTCATCTGGTCAAGGCTGGCTGCGTGTGTCTTTATAAATAAAGTTGTTAAGTCTTCAAAGGGGGGGAAAAAAAGATAGAGGAGCAGGAGAGACATTAAATGAGCAGGCCCTTGCCTAACCTACTTACTATACAGGCACTGCTGAAAACCCTATGATATTCATTTCTAATCCCGATAACACAGTCACAGGTCAGATTTCTGTGCTGTTTACAGTGTGAGGTTCTGCAAATAAGAACACGCTGATGCTGAGCGTGAAATAATTCCTGTCTTGATCCAGGAAAATATTATCCTGACCAGAACGATCCAGAATTTGTCCTCCAGACGGTGTGTTTGGGGATCATTCAAGGGCTGCTCATGAGTCAGTTAAAAGATGACTGCATAAATCACCATATTCAGTCGTTCTCCATCAGTCACGTCGGTTTAGGCGAATAAAAATGATGGCCACGAATTACACGTTTAGAATTTGCCTTTTTGAAATACAGTACTTTTTTTTCCCCCAGTAGTAGAGCAGGAGCCCAGCAAGTGCTTGCTTGGTACGCCACTGCAGGGCACTGAAATCAGCTACTGCTATCGTCAGCTTTGTTTGAACAGGGAGCCTGTGCTGTTTCAGTGGTCTGGCACTCCCCCGCCCCATGTGTGCTTTATTACCTCATCTTCAGTGGTGATTTATGGCTCTCACAGAGACCACTTTTCTGGGCTGTTTATATCTGGTGAAGATAAAAGAAAATCATGGCTTTATTGCCCAGACGGAGTGGGTCTGTTTACACAGCGGAGGGCCTCATCGGGGAGCTGCAACATACCAGCATCGCACATATTTGATCTGCCTTTTCAGAAGCAATAAACGACACGAGCACGCAAATCATCCCTCCCAACATGACGGATACGTGTTAAATATAAAACGGTATCTGCTGGAGTACAAATTCTTTTACTCTCTGCTCCTCGTGGTGATAAGAGGGCATCTCGTTCTGATGATTTGGATGCTGATAAACAGCTTTGCGCTCATTATGAAAATATTTTTCCCAGTTTAAAGGAAAAAACTGCTTTTTCACAGCCACGATTGCTATCGATCGATGTTTTCAGCATGCAGAGAAATTCAAGATCAAGGTTGCCTTGTGCTTGCTCTCATGTCCTCCCAGAGCTCCTTGTGTGGCTGATGTTTAAAAACTATTTGGCTATGGCGCCATCTTGTGGTGAGAGTGAATGACAGACAAAAATGCAAGTCTGATACACGTGATCAAAAAGCTTATTACAAGATTAAACAGATTTGGGGAACTGATGTTACTTCAGATCCACTACTCTATGTATTATGTGTACATCCAAATGATACAATATATGCAAAACTGATATATAAGAGTTCTGCCTTCCTAATTTTTAAAAAACCCTTTATTATGGAACGAATTACTGGAAGACTTCAGTTGAAACCAGAATCATCTTTACTTCTCTCTTCTTCTCATTGCTGTAGGTCATTTTATAAATATTAATTACACTTAAATTTTTACAGTGCAGACTACATTGACAAAATCTATATCATAAATGGAGGTTCAACTGAAGATATAGAAAAAAATAAATATATAAAGAATCATAGAGAAATAGTTATAGAGATCAAATCAAACGTGTTTCCTATTACATGAATTAAGTTTTTTATTTTAAAAAAAGCTTTAAAATATGACAATATTTTTAAAGCCATCGCTCTACATTGGCTCATTGCAGTGATGAACTTGGAAAAATATCACCTGAACCTTAATGCAACTGATTATTCGCAATGCAATGTAAGGTTTACATCACAGCTGCTCTAAATTAACAGCAATGGTAAAATCCGTTTTCTGAGTTTCTGTAATAGTTAATCCACCAGTATGTGCAAGAGTTTTTTATTTTTTATGCCAAAATATAATTATTGTTATCTATTAATTTTTTTTAATGTACGGTTTTTAATTCTTTATTTTTAATTAAGATGCCAATTTACAGTCATTTACTTGCATTCCTGGACAAATTTGTTTCATTGGTTGGATGTTATGTAGTCCAGTGTGACGCCTCCAATTTGAAAACAAAAACATGAATTCAGTCATTTTTACTTTGTTGATAGATTTCTAAAATACTTTTTCTTTTTATAAAAGGCAGTCTAATAAATCTCAAGTCAGCAGCTTTACAGTTTTAAGCCATTTGCTTTAATAATAGCACTGTTTTCAGGCACAGCAGCAGGAAAAGTGCTAGAAACCCAGCTTTATGTCAAAAGCAGAGTGGAGCACAGTATGGAATAACCACTTTAAAACTCGCATCACCCTAGAACATAAGACATTTACGCTTTCTCTTTGACAGCATTATTTATTAGCCAGCACAGATGATTAACTGTGATGTAAGGACAGTTTTTTTTTTTTTTAACCAAGACCAAAAAGAAAACTGGCAGCAGCTAACAATACGCACTGACATTGAGGTCAGTGAGGTCTATGAACCAAAAGCAAGTTTTCAAATCAGACAAAAATAGTGTTTCAATACACAGAAATGACGGGCACTTTGTACTTCATGTCATTTGTACAGTTTCTCATGAATCCTCCTCACAGTGCCATTAGGTTACTGTGCAACTTCAGACAATAATAAAACGATCATATCTATCCAAAGGAGATCCGTTTTAAACATACTACGGAATCAATAATTGTGATGATACTGTGTAGCATGTATGGTTTTTTATTATATATGTGAAGCATGCATGTTATTCTCCTACTGCTGTCTGAAGGATACACAAGCTAAAAGCGCAGAGGCGTGTGTGTGTGTGTGATTCATGGCTGGGATTCACACAGATTGTTCTCTATTCTGATTTCTGATTCTGCTCATCTTTCTATAATCCCACTCCCTCGACTTTGAACTTAAACTTCTATAATCTATAAACAGCAGAGACAAAAAACTCACAAAATACCCACAGCACAACACAGCTGAGACAAAACGTTCGTCAAGGGTGTGGAGAGAAAGGCTGGGAGCAACAAATATGGCATATATATTTACCGTAATCAAATTAAAGCTTCATTTTAGTCAGAAACGATATGCATATAATAAGGATCTGTCCCCTCTATGTAACCATATGCTAAACTGCCTCTTACTGATGAACTATAAAGTGTTTAAGATGAGAAAGAGAAGGTTTTGGGTACATTAGGCAACAATAAACCGGACCAAGAATCTATAGTTATCAGTTAAGTGTGCAACAAGTCATGGTTTCATATAGTTTTATAAACTGCGCAGCACAGGGATCTGCTGATGTGGCTTAAGCCAAAGCATAACAACAGCATCTGAAAGCCTTAAAGGTGCCAAATTATCCTTAAGCTTCAATGAGCTGAATCAGAAATCAGTTTTAAATTAAATTAATCCCAGTTTGAAGGTATTAGTTCGAAGAGCCTAACACTGGTGAACGCAGTACTTGGGTTCAGGAAGCGAGGGGTCCCAGCCTCAGCTCCACGTGGTGAGTGAGCCAGATGGCTTCAGCGGCAGTGTCGGCTCCCTCCTCGCTCGGCCGGATGGGACCAGCGAGGTTGCGGAAGTCATGTCGGATCTTAAAAGAAACCGTGACATCCGTATCCTCTTCTTTCTGAGGGATCACTTTGATAAAGAAACCAATCTTGTTGGATTTCCTGAAGGCAACAACACTGTGGAAAAGACAGAGATATCAAGTGGAGTGAGGGTGTTTTCTCATGCCATTACTGTTAAAGAGCAAGCGTGGGTTTGTGTGTTGACTCACTCTGGGTCGTCCTGGAAGTCCTGAGGTTCGGCTAGTTCATCATACTCAGCAGCAGCATCCTTTCCTGCTAAGAGTAGTTCCTTACTGGGCACTAAAACCTGAAAAAAATAACAAGCAGTAATGTTTACAGCAAGATTTTAAATGTTAGAGTCACATTAAGATGAATTATTACACTTCTTTCTAAGTTAATCGCATCTTAAAATGAACAATGGTGGTTATTAAATAAAAAGATGTATTTTTCTGAAGTTGACACCTCACATAAAAACTCATGCTCGTCTGACTGTTATATCTGTGTTGTGTTTAAGGGGGAAAATAAGTCAACTGAATCACACTTTTTGCTAAAATTGATGCTTCTTTTCAGCTGTCAAAAGACTTACAGAGAGAACAGATGTAGTACATAAAATATATGTAGGAGGTGGGTGAACTTAGCCATGAGAAGTAGCGATAAAACTCAACCGAGCATAGCTTGATATGGTTCGCAATATCCCTCAGGTGTTTGTATATCAGATCGAGCAGAAAGCCGGGACTGCACTCTCCGTTTGGCCATAATGTCAATGGAAATGGGTCATCAGGATGCTCTTATTTGGCCAGGAGCTCTACCTTACTCGAGCTGGCCCATGACTTCATCACTAAAGAGGCTGGTAATAAAAAAAACGCCTATAGTCAGAGAGCCTCAGTGCACCAGGCAGCACTGTTAGCTGTGACTAACAGTATGAAGAGATGACGCGAAGGCTACAGACAAGCCAATTTGCAAAACAGCCGAGCTGCTGAGTAAAATTTGAATAAATAAGGTATAAGTATAGAACAAAATGGCTAACATATGCACATTTTGTATATGGTGCCAGCACACTAGGAAAAAAAAAAAAAAAAGGTTTACCACCGTGTTGCATCACCTGTTTTTCTATCACTGCTTGCGGACTGAGGAGACCAACTGCTGCACTTGTGAAATCCAAATACTTTCCTTTTCTCACTTGATGCATTATCTTGCTGCTTGAGGGCCTCTTTTGTCATATTTTTTGTTTCATACCACACCAAATGTTTTCTATCAGTGACCGGTCACACACACCCAGTCAAGCACCTGGGCTTGTTTACCACAAAGATACAGATTTCAGAAAGGAAATCAGTGAAACAACTGGATTCTTTGAACCTATTAATGATATTACAAACCTCCGTTAAAATTAACAGGTAAGTCTTTAATTATCTATAAGAGCGGCTCTTCTGGTTATCATTTTGAAAACAAGTCTAATATTTGCAGTCTGAAGTTTCTTTCACTGGATGCATTTGTGGTTGCTTTCTAAAATGTCAATAGGCAAAACAAAAGAAAAAAATTGAGAACTTACAAGTAGAGCTGGGCGATAGAACAATAACGATATGTATTGCGAAATAATTTTTTCTCGATAGAAAAGTTAAACTATTGCGATAGGCCTCATCTCTCTTGTCCTCTTAAAAAAAAGAAAAAAGAACAGTCAATCCAAATTAAGTAGCGCAGAGCCGAACCAAGCATAGCCGCAGCGTCACGTCACGTGACTTGTTACGTACAGCACAAGTGCCAAGCCGGACATGTGTATTTGTTTGGGAAGCAGCCAGCCGCCGTGCCGCCCGGGTAATGGAGGAAATGAGTGTGCCGACTAGAGAAAAATCAACCGAGTGCGTGACCGAAGGTTACCGAAGAGAAAACATGATGGCTCCAATGCTGGAGAGATTGTCAAACGGAAGAGCCAGAGAAGTTCCGTAGTGTGAAGGTATTTCGGCTATTTCAAGTCTGACAAAAAACAGAGTAGCGCGCACTGTAAATTGTGCCGAAAGCAAGTCTGGAAATACAATAAACCGGTGCATGCTCAATGTCTGACTGAAAGCGCTAATTCGTCATTCGGCTTTTGTCAGATTAAAGTAACTGTTAAAACTGTTTGAAAAGCTAAGCTATACAACAAGGAGAGATTGAGAATTTCCTTTTAGTTCTCAGTTTATTTGATATTGACAAAAGTTAGTCAGTTTTGTCTGTTCTTCTGTAAAACAAACTAAGATTTATTTTTAGAATTAATATTTTGTTTCTAAGTGGAATTGATAATTTAGTCTGTTTCATTTGTTCTATTTTGAAACTTAAACGCTTTAGCGGCTGCCTTTTGTGTAGTTTGCAATATTTGCCTTTATTTATCTGAAAAAGTCTCATGTTCCTTAAGTACATCTACCCTGTTGAACTTATTATGGGAAATAAATATTTAAATCAAAACAAGCTGCTGATTATTTCAGATTTTACTTGTGAGCAACGGCACATTTAAATCTTACAAATATAGTTATTTGGCTTATATCGTGATATATATCGTTATCGCCTGAAATGAAAAAACATATCGTGATATGAAAAAATCTTATATCGCCCAGCTCTACTTACAAGAGATTTTAAAAACTTCATTAAAGTTACAAAGTTTTGTATCAATTTCGGATCGACTGTTGTGCCTGTGTGTCAATAGAAGCGATTAAAAAAATAAATAAAATACCTTTGCAGTGCTATTAATCTCATCAGGGTCATTTTCCTCACAAGAGGTCAGTGAGACGCGGGTGATGTTCTCCACTGGGTTGGTCAGGGTCAGCAGCACCTGGCTCTCCTAAACAGCGAATGGCAGGAAAGAAAAAAGATAAGGCAAATGCTTGTCATCGTTTCCAAGTTTATGTGTACACTAATGGTTTTTCCTTATTTCCATGCCTAATTACATTGTAGATTCTCACAGATGGTATCAAAACTATGAATGAACACATATGGGATCATGTAGTAAACAAAAAAGTGTTAAATAACTCAAAACATGTTTTATATTTTACATTCCTGAAAGTAGCCACCCTTTGCTTTGTTGACAGCTCTGCAAACCCATGGCCTTCTCTCAGTGAGCTTCATGGTGTAGTCACCTGAAATGGTTTTTACTTCAAATTCCCAGAGCTTTCATGCATCAATAATTAAAAATAGACCAGATAAAATTCATTTTGGAAAATTGCAGATGTCGTGTACACATGCAGAGATGTGTCTACAATGTAATAGCCATGAAAATAAAGAAAAAACATTAAATGAGAAGGCATGTAACAAACTTTTTGCTGGCAGCGTGCACAGAATTAAAAAAAAAAAAAATTTAAAATACAAGATAATCTACCAAAGTTCGTGCAGACACTGACCTTCCCATTCCGGAGATTTGGAATGGACATAATTCTCACTTCTGGGATATAACTCCTGTGGGAGGAAGAGGAAGGCAGACAGTCAATACACTAACACACCAAAGATCACTAAACATTCAGTCAGAGTGACCTAATGTCTAAACTCCTGAAAACAAAACAAAAAGAAGAAAAAGCACACAGTGAAAACTGTCTCCATTTAACCCTCCTGTTATGTTGGTCTCCAGGAACACCAATTATGCTCCTGGGTTAATTTGACCTGGGGCAAATTTACTCATCCAAAAGTGTCAGAAACACTGGCATTGATTATTTTACAATTTTCTTTTATAATTTAATTTTTTTCATTTTCTGTAGTGATGCAGATGACATGTGACATCTCTTCTGTTCTGGGTCAATCTGACCCGCAACATAACAGGAGGGTTAATGTGCTCATGCATTTGCATGAAAAATGTCCCGACGTCTTTATACAGTCATCCAACTAAACAACATTTATACTTGACGATAAACTGCTGAGAAAAAAATGTTTCAAACGTAAACAGAAGAGCAGCACTCACACAGCCACCAGCTGAATTTTAAACTTAATTGAAGTAGGATTAAACTCTGGCTTGCTCAAGTTGTGCTCGCATTTCTGAAGAAGGGGGAAAAAAAAGACTCATGTAAATATAATCTATTAAAAGAGAGGCTTTGATAGATATGGAACACTAAAAGCCTGAAGAGGTGCTGACCCTGCAGCGCAGCGAGCGCTTCATCAGGAGGTGTTTGTGTCTTGGGTGGAGCTGAGACGCCCCTGCAGGCTGGAAGTCTGGCTGCAGAAGCCGCTGTCGCAGCGTGGTCACTGCAAGACAAGAGAAATTACAGATTCAACTTGACCTCACTTTGACAAGCTCTCGGTACTGTTCAGCGAGCACCAGATAAGACCATACCTTCAGGTAAATTGATGGGTCTGGTGTAACAATCCTCAGGCAGGGGCTCCACCTCATCAAGTGCCTGGGCTGGTTCAATGGTGATCTCCTTCTGGTCTTCACCCTCTTTGAGGCTAATTAGATTAACATAAATACTGCTTAATAAGCTGTTATTTCTCTTTAAGAAAGAAAAGAGAAATAACAGCTATTATTTCTCTTTAATGACAGTCTTTAAAGTAACTGGAAGTTAATTACATACACTGCAACGCAAACAGTGCAGGTATTTTTGGAGGCTCTAGCTCTTTATAAATAACCTACTCACATAAAAGTTGCACGGTTACAGTTAGAACAAAGAAACTTTGGAAAACTTAAGGTTGATGCCTTCAAGGGCATCCAACTTTTCATACTTGGCTACTGAACAAGAGTCCTTTGAAACAAGAGACAACCAAGTACACATCACTCTTTTCAGAGAGTCCTCGCCAGCTTTACATTCGTCCCCTCGGTCTGACAGCATAGTTTATCAATACGCTGCCTTTTGTCAGCTAATCATTAATCCAAAATGTTAGGCAGGGTCCTTGAATGAATTCTGGTGAGCGATCTCTGTTAATAATTATATCAGTACAAGGTGATGATGCAATTTGAGAACAAGAAAAAAGGTGACAAACTGTTCATTGTGATGGATTAACTACAATAAGTATCTAAAGACAAGTTCCAAGGCTCTGTAAATTCATTTTTATGGCACCCTGAAATTAATCAAACTAATGGTTTGTGGACGGCAGAAAATTAATCTGAGTCACTGATAATATGCATGTCAAAGACGTGAGACATTGAAAACAGGTGCTGACCTTGAAAGTCAAAAAAAGTTCAAAAGGACAAAACCGGTTGATGGGATGTGTTAAAAGCTGCAATAACTGCAGATAAACATGATAATAAAAATATAAAAAAACTCACGAAAGGCCAGCCAGGCTTGATAGTGGAGCTCCAGGCCTCTGTCTCTGCAGTCTGGTTCCAAGGCCATATTTTTCCTGAGTAGAATTGGAGGACAAAACATGATCAGAGATCTAGCCTAGTGAACACTGAAATGTCAAGATGATTATAAATATGCATCTACAGTTATTTATCTACATGACAAATACAACACAACATCCTGACCCAAAAAATTTAGTTTATGGCAAGTTTTGAGAATTAAAAAAAATGTAAAGAAGTGGAAAAACAACAAATAAAGAACAAACTGTTAAAATTAGCAGTGGTAAGAGACAGAAAGAAGAGCCTTTGTACTCTAGACTAGAGGAAGAGAATCAACTCATATTTAATGAATAAATGTCTTGAAAGAGAAAGATCTTCTGTAGCTTCCCTCCCTCTAATCAACATAAAGGCTCTCCTTGTGTGGATCTCGGTCTCATTTACCCAAGAAACATTCATGTGATCTGTGAGGTCAGTCAGTAACAGAGCAGACAAGAACAGATAGAAATAGAAAACAGTGCTACTGTAAAAGATGAGAATACCCAAATTGTGAAAAAGTACAACTCACCACCACATGAATAGTGTGTTGCTGGGGGATAAAAACCAAAATGTCAGAGTGCATAAGCAAAGAAAAAAAAAGGAAAAAGGAGAGAATAAAGAACAAGGTGAAACCAAAGCGATCAAGCAAAACATTATTGATATTTGGTGACATGCAACGGCAACAGAAATGCATCAGTGATGGAAAACAACTGCAGGATATCACAGCTTAAGTGGCTCCACTGCGCGATAGGAAAGACGGGTTTGCATTAATGGATGTTAATTGTCAAAGAAGAAAACGGCAGGTGTGAACAATGCACCAAGCTAACAAAGCGTGAAGACCACATCCAAAGCAGGGGGGCATAAAACTCATTGTGCACATTTTCCGCTACGTTCAGGCAAATCACACTGGTGACTACCATGACATTTGTTTCTTAAGCAGGGTAACAGCATGGGCATGGTGTGAATCTGTAAACCAAGCACAGCAAGTCTATTCCCGCCTGCTTTGGCTTAAAGCATGCAAATCAAATGACATCCTTACTGACACAAAGAAATATTTCTGTATTTATTATTTAAATCAAAGTCTATGTAAATTAGTTTGTTATTTGCAATTTATTGCTGCTATTCGCAATAACGACAAACCACACAGAGGCAACAGCTAACATGAAGCTGTTCATCTGTGGGGCTCAGAGAGAGCAGAGTACCGAGAACGCCAGGGGCATGCACTGTCGTCTCCTGGCCATCTTCTTCCTGTCCCTCTCCTGCTTCTCTCGGTGGGCCAGCTGCTGGTAATACTCAATCAGTTTGTTGATCTGGAGCAAACAAACAAGAATCAGTTCTTTATGTACTTTTATAAAAACAGACTATATTGTAATTTAAAAGAGAACTAGATACATTATGCTACATATAGTATAGGTTCATATCAATACCTATATTATCACAAATTTATTATGTCCCTATATGCAATATAGTTTTTTTCTTAATTAATAGCTTGGAGAATATTATTGGCTGATACTGGTCTTAGTAAACGCAACTTATGTAATTTTTTTTACAAGTTCGTATGATTGTATTAAAATGTGATAGACTTAAAGCTGTAGAAAACTGTGGAATAATAATAATCTGCAAAAATTAAAACAGTTGACTTCCTGCAATAACTACATGTGTGTAAAGACGCTCATTGCAAGACATAAATAAATAAATGGGAGCATGTGCAGTTCGTGCATGTCAGTTTTGTAGCCTAAGCAAATGTTCAGCTATTTCAGTTTAGCCTGGGTTGTGTTATTGAGGGTGTCACTTATTCAGGGGCACATCAGTTTAAAAGCAAGCAATGTGTTATCAGGAAACATGTGAGCAACTTGAGAAAAATTTAGATGGCCACAGGGTGGAAAAAAAACCTACCCGCTGAGTATGAGGGTTCTCCGGCTCCTGCCATCCACCACTGGCTGCAGTGAACAAAATGCAAACATCAGACTTTAGACAGTCACAGAGAACAAATACAGCCTTGACCAAAAAAAGGTTAACTAGGATTAGTGAACTAGCACTCACCAACTGATTTGTCAGCCATGCCCACATCTCTTGAGGTCCAGCGACAGAAGCCGCAGGCCAAATAGTACGCTTTCTTCATGGCTGTCTTGGTAGGATCATCAGGCAGAGGAGCTGGGATGTTGGTGGCCCGAGTAGATAGTGTGTGCATGCAGCACGGGCAGTCAAAACAGTTTGCACACCTACAACAGAGCACACCAATAATTAAGAATGAAACTAAGGTCGCTAATTACATAGTGACATAAGGGGTGGAATATAAACACGGAGCTTTTTCTACGAATCTGCAAAGAAAAGCAGATCAATCTTACCTGTTCTTTTTAAGCTTAGCCTCTGCAGACGGCATGTTTTCCAGACAGCTGGGACAATAGTGGGAGTCCACCTGAACACAGAGAAGTCAGTCTTAAAGTGTATTTTAAACACGCTTCCCAACTGCTTGATTACCAACAGTGTTATCAGGAATAAATAGGATTATCGTTGTACCATTCCTTAGAACAGTATGGTACCATGAAACAGGGGAACCCGTTTTATTTCATTTTTATCTATTCTTCAATGAAGTAAAAGTTAAGCTTTCAATCAAGTAGTAGTATATTAACAAATATTCGTCAGGGTATCCTATGATGATGGTGATGCTACTAGCTAAATCGCTCTGGGCGTGGTGTCTGTAACTTTGAGTTAGGTTTACAAGGTTTTAACAGTGAGGACGTTAGCAAGGACAGACCGACATCAAAATATTTTGCTTGTGTACTTGTTTTAATTAGAGAACATGCCACCCACAGCTTTATATAAGCTAACCTGTGCGTTTAATGCTAAAGCCGACAGATAGCAACGGCTCATTAGCTTGCGCTTGCTTCTTTCAACAAGCGGAAGTGAAACCGTACAACCAATGAGATTAGGGGACCGTTTGATTGACAAACGGCTTGGCAAGACAACTCAGCATATGGCTGAACTAGTCCCTCCCGCCTGTCAAAGCTAACAGAAGGTAACAAAGTAGCTAGAAAAGGCTAACTGTTAGCGGAGGATGATGACAAAAACACTAACGTACCTCGTGAGACACGCATTCCAGAGATCGTAGCTCACTGCAGTAGCGACAGAAATAAAGCTGAGACAGGGGGGCTCTAATTTTTTTCTCCCCACGAACCAGATAGACAACTCTATCTGGCTGCAGAAGGGACGCCATCTCCGAGGAACGTAGACGAGCCCAGCGACTCACTGGACCGTCTGCTAGTGTTGATGCCACCGCTGGTTGCTTGGCTGGAGAAACCAATGACTGTAGAAAACAGTGAGCTCATCGTCGCCCTCGTGTGGTGAATATAGAAAACGCCACGTTTATGTTTTGGCCAGAGTTGTGTGTGAGATTTGCGTTTGTGGCCTGTTGTTCCCATTTCTTTAGCCGAATGAAAAACAGGAAGAAAAGTTTGAGGTATATCAAATTACGCAAGAACTAGACTGATAATCAGTGGAAACGGATCTTGCAGAGTGATGAATCCAAGTTTTAAATTTTTGGTCCAAATTATCAGCAATATGTTTGGAGCAGGTTTGGGGCGAGGTACAACAGTGAGTGTCTATAGCCATCAGTAAAACACAGTGGAGCCTCTGTCATGATTTGGGGCTGCATTCCAGTCAGCAGTGTTGTAGATCTCATACAAAATGGATGGAATTGTGAACAAACCCGGAAAAAAACAGTGAAATTCTGATCCATGCAATACTAAAGCATCTACAGTAGTGTAGGTCTTTATCTTTATGCTTTAAACTTTAAGATTTAAAAACAATATTTTTTTCCCTTATTCCCACATAATATTAGAAAGAATCACATTTTTCTTATAATTGGCTCTACTTAAACAGTAATGATTAAGTCCAAGAATATCTCAGGATGACACAAAGAAGATATGGCAGAAATCTGCACCCAAGTTTCTGTTGTGTTACCTGGAGTTTTGACAAAGCTGCATTTTATTTTATATATACTGTATAAAAGTATTTGTATGTGCACTTATTCATGTCCTCACAGCCCCTTGCAACTGATCATAATCAATTAAATTTCAGTATTTCTCCTTAACCAGAGAAATTCATGGGATATTTGGCCCTTCTGGTGCCTCTTGCTTCCCCGCTGCATAACAACTTATTCTGGCCTGCAGATCTGAGCAGAACGCTGTGTACAAAAAACAGTGAGCGATACACTCGAACAGGCTTGCAAAGACTCCTGTCAGCCACCCACAGGGCATATGGCCAAGTACCAGCTCACCATGGCAACAGCTGATCCCGGAGAGGAGAGAGGAAGAGAAATGATCCATGAATAAAATAAACCAACAGTAGGCCGCTTAGCTCTCATGCATTCATGAAGATTCGGGTAAGTTCAACTTGTAACACCGCAGGAGCTTTTTATTCATTTACTTTAGCATAAATGTTTCATTCAAAGCACACTGACTGCAGTTATAGCAGCAGTTATAGTAACATATGCACTTTTGAAACTATGTCACACTGCAGTATCTCTGTTAATAGGTGAGATTTGACACTATAAACTACTATAAACACAACAGGTTAGTGCTGAGTTTATAGTGTCTAAAGCTGCTGCCATGTCGGTGCTGTGGCAGATTTGAAAGTACAACTCAATATTGATGTGCAGCTCAGCTGGTTTGTATTCAATACACACTGAGTTCTACATGTATTTATTTTTTCAATCTCAGATTCACGAGACATGATTATTTAATCCTCCAAACAGAAGAAAAACAACACATTACAAGAGAGGTCCTCGGTTAGGGTAAACTAATCTTGCATAACTGGCTTGATAAGTCAAGCAGAAAGATCCTGATTTGTTCAGTGTAATGTGCCCCCTGTTGCTTAATTCCAGTGTGTTCTGTTTAATAGTAATCCAACAGTCAAACACACACAAATCCAAGGCCATGCACACAGAACCTCATGCTCTCTGTCTGAATAGTAAGTTAGAGATTCATGAAGGTGTCTCTTGATTGTAGAGTGTAGATAGTCTTAGCTCTCCCAGTGTTCTTCACTTGGATAAACACTGTAAAGTTGGTTTTCTTAACCATGGAAATAATTCTGTCATCATCCACTTTAGTTGTCTTCTGTGGAACTTAACAAGGTTCCAAGTAGAGCTTCAACATGCAACAAGAAGAAATCTAAATCTGTGCAAAACTGTGGATTCATTGTCATTTTCTGTCAGGTAGTCACACCGTCATGACGTTCTGATTGCAAAGGCAAAAAAACATTCCCTTTTTGAACGTGGCCAGGTTGTTGAACTGCATAAGCAGGGTTTGTTTGTTTGTGAATTTATTTCGAACATGTAAACAATATACAGGTACATTTAGTAAAGAAAATTAGAGAAAAAATACTATACAAAATAAAGTCAGTACATTTCAATAGTGCCTCTGTTCGGATTCATTTACATGTCAAAAGGGAGTGGGAAGAAGTACACACTTATTTAATCCCACCCCTTTGCCATAAGTTATCAGTCAATATTTAGTCAGCTTCCTTACTTATATAATCTGTAATAAAAAGTGAACAGATTTCTGATATACTATATACTATAATATCACATCATGAAATTTTGTAAATAGAGACATTCACTTAATTTCCCTTTCTTTATAGTTCAAGAAGATCATGTCTTTATAACTCTTTTTTAACTGTTTTATATTTGTTATATATTCAAACTGTTCCACAGTTTCACTCTATGCACAGAAACACAAATGCTTTTTCTTGTAGTACATACCTTCCCTGTTTTGAAGTTACAAAAAACCCTTAAATTGTTTGTGGTCCTCCATAAATTAGAACTTACTTCTTTCAAAAAAAAACATACTCTGAATATTACCTGGTAGTTCTGTATTTTTTGCTTTGAATAGAATTTGTGCTGTTTGGAATTTCACTAGATCAGCAATTTTTAATATTTCATCCTGCAAAAATAGTGAGTTTGTATGTTCACTATAACCTGCATTGTGGATGATTCGAACTGCTTTTTTTTGAAGAGTAAAAAGTGAATGTAATGTGGTTTTATAGTTATTGCCCCAGACCTCTGCACAATAGCTTAAGTATGGTGAAACCAGTGAACAGTAGAGAATATGAAGTGATGTCCTGTCTAATACCTGCTTTGCATCGTTTAATATTGCAATGCTTTGTGATACTTTGGAATGAATACATATTATGTGAGCTCTCCAGTTAAGTTTTTCATCTATTATTACCCCCAGAAATGTATTTTCACTTACTCTTTCAATATCAACACCATTTATTTGAATCTTAGCATTTGTATTTGTACTATTTCCAAATTACATAATTTTAGCTTTATTCAAATTTAACGATAATTTGTTTTTATGAAGCCAGAACTTCACTTTACATTAGTCATGTCATCCAATAAATTCTGCATATCATCACCAGAGCAAAATATGTTAGTATCGTCAGCAAAGAGAACCATTTTTAATACTTTGGACACTTTACAAATGTCATTCATCTATAAGTTGAAGAATTTTGGGCCCAAAACTGACCCTTGGGGTACACCACAAGCAACCACCATTTAATTTCACAAACTGCTTCCTGTCACTTAAATAACTCCGGACCCAATTTAAAACTAACCCTCTGACACATTAACGTTCCAGTTTTCTTATTAATATATCATGATCTAAAGCTGAAGCTCTACTTGGAACCTTAAGATCCAGCCATGCAAAATATGATTTTTTGCCTTTTTTCAAGTGGTCTTAAACTTTTGATCAGGATTGTACTTCTTCTTTAACTTTTGCAGCGGTTTCAAGGTGTCTAAAATCCCCGATATCTTTGACAACATCACACACATAAACGTACATCTACTATTATTTTTTTCTTTGTATATATGTAACGTGTTCCCTGTCTTGTTTGTGGGTTAAATCTTGGTTAGACGAATAAAATAAGAATTTCCTGTTTGTTTGTTTTTTAGAATAGAATAGAATAGAATAGAATAGAATAGAATTCAACTTTATTGTCATTGCACATGCACAGGTACAGGGCAACGAAATGCAGTTTGCATCCATCCAGAAGTGCTTTAGTGATATAGATATATTACAATATATATTAGCAATAATATAGATATGTGAGTATATTACAGAAATGGGTCTATTATGGCATGTTATAATGTACACGGTATGAATTGTAATTTGTAATTGTTTATTATTTGTTTGGCATATATAGGCCACCATACCACTGATTACCAAATCGCAAGCATTGTTCTGCCCACAACATTAGCGCTAAGAACGAATAGGTATTTTTCTGACCTGGAGACTACTGACACGTTCATCCGCGCTCACAATCGGTGCACGTCAACAGATGACGACACCTCAGCCAGTTCATTTATCGAGAAGACAGACATCCACAGAGAGCAGTCACCGCGTCTGGGGGAAGGACTGCACGATGTGGGCCGTGTTACCGCTACTGCTGCTCGGTCTGCTGCTACCCGGCTCACCTGTTTACGTTGTAGGTTTTCAGGTGAGTGTTGCTTGATTTTCATGGAAAAACAGTCTTCCACAGCATAGGTCTATTTTACTCTTGCAGTTGTTTGTTTGGCCCTGTGTCCGTGTTTTCCAGAATGTTCTTTGTCAAAGATCAAATTATTTGCGTTAAATTATGAGGAAGTTTGAGCGACAATAACTTCCCCAATTGCTCACTATCTGTGCTCAACACACATCTCTTTCAATAACTTCTGCTTATTACTGCTTATTCAAGCTTATGCTGGACAGCAAGCCTTTGAATAGAAACATAAACACCTGTTACTCTGGGCTTCTTTTGTTGGTGAATTTCTAAGCATGATTGCATCCTTTTTCCAAGCTGTGCTGATTTATTGTGAAAAATGACCGTCTAAGGAAGCATCTGGCAATCATCAGCCATAATGACAAGATAAAGTGCATCAACAAAAGCGAATAGCTTAAAACAGAGCCATTTGGAACTGTAATGGCCCTCTGCGTTCATGTTTTTGAATATTGTGATACCCATTTTATATAGAGTCACATCTGCTGCATTGGTAATTTCACGTAAAGATTTCTGGCTGGGTGAGGGTAATTTGACAGCTAAAGTCCCTATAACTGTTTGTCAGCAGAGTTCTCCTGTTGACACAGAGCTTGATGTTTACTGTAAGGAGCTCTGTTGCCCACACAACAACGCAGGTATGGAGGGGGAAGAAGGGGAAGTATTGCAGCTGTCCCTGATGCTGCTTATTTGGTTAAAGCTTCAGGATCAATTTGGGCAAACAAACTCCTGACATCTGTAGTGGTGATTGTTTATTTGACCTTGACCGGGACGAAAAAGTAGCTGATAATGAGATTTTCCTATGTGTTGTTTTGTCCAAGTGAGACGCCCGATCCCGAAGATAGCCAGTACCATCACATAAGACTAATAAATATCTTCCTTACTAATGGCAAGTTCTATACCTGCAAATATTTGCCACTCATTATGCTTCTACTTATTGGCTGATTGCCTGTGATTAATTGTTTGCTATATTGGTCATTAGGTGAAAAAACATTTACCACAAGAACGCAAATGAAACATTGTCATTTTTCAGTCACTCACTGTGGCAGATCATTTAAAGAGTGACTGAACAAAAGGTTAAACACACCCCTCATAAACATTTGTGTGAGGTGAGAGGTTATGTCCACGTTAAGTCCAGCTTCAGGTTTTTGTGTTTCAATATATATTGTGTGCTGTTTGGAAGTCTGAGAGTACATTGTGTTCTTCTTGAAGCAATTCATGTTCAGACTCTCTGTGTTCTTGCTCACCTTAACTGTATAAGCTGTTCGCAAGTTAAAGCAACCATAACTGCTTCGACCTTTTGTCTGTATCTGCAGCAATGCAACTCATCCATGGAAGGCACCATTTACAAATACAGAGCAAAAACTCTAAATGGTAGTCAGACTGTGAACTTCAGTGACTATGCAGGCAAGGCTGTCCTCTTTGTCAACGTGGCTACATACTGAGGACTCACCAGTCAGTATGTGGGTAAGAGATGGCACAGGCAGCGTTGTTTTGTGCTGCAGTTAAAAAAGAACTAAAGAGGTGGGGGGGGAAAGGTTTCTCCACCTGAACTCTTTTCTCTTCTTTCATCAGAACTGAATGCACTGTATGAGGAAATGAACCCACTTGGGTTAACTATTCTTGGCTTCCCCTGCAACCAGTTTGGAAAACAGGAACCAGGGCAAAGGCATGAAATCCTGCCAGGTTTAAAGTGAGAAATCTTTGTCTTTCACTGCACTTCAAGTCTGCCCCATAGAAAACACTGTTTAAAAAATACTCATGAATGAATTAGGGTCGATGAAGGTCATGGTTTTCCAGAGAACTCGATAGGATTTTGATGTGATAACATTAAATTCCCTAGTATTGAGTCACACGCTTATCGCAAGGCCGTATATATGTGCTGTAAGGTGAGAAGCTTTAAAGCAGCATGTAGACAGGAATGTGCAATAACGGTAAATCCTCTGTCAATCAACAAAACTTCATTAAAGCATGAAAGCATCTTTTGGCAGTTTCTGTTCGAGAGTCTCTGCAGCACACCCAGAACGTATGTCTCAGATTGCATCAGTCATCACAGATCCATAGCAAAGCCTTTGCAATACACTATGTGGCTTTACTCGGCTTGTAGGGAATCTAGGGCAGCTGCCAAGCAGTAAAGTACTCAGGGGCATGTCCACTGATAGGATGTCCTTTTTCTGGATTCCAGATACGTTAGGCCTGGCAATGGATTCGTTCCAAACTTCCTGCTGTTTGAGAAAGGTGATGTGAATGGGAAAAATGAGCAAGAGGTTTATACTTTCCTTAAGGTAAGAAACTGTGTGTGAAATTCAGTTGAGTCTTTGTAAGTTGAAACTTACATTTAAATGTTGTATTTTACATGTTATTAAACTATTTTTTTCCAAGTATATTATGAATGCTACTGTCTGCTCTCAATGCTTAGACTCTTTACATGTGTTTAGTTATATTCTGTGGGGAAAATAATTATTTGATACCCTGCTGAATTCATAAGCTTTCTAATTTTAGCATTTTCATTTTAATGGAGAAAGACAGAATATCAACCAACAAATCCAGAAAAAAACACATTAAATAAAAGCTGTACATTGATTTGCATATCATTGAGCGGATAAGTATTTTATCCATAAGTAAACCACGACTTACTACTTGGTTAAGGAACCTTGTTTGCCATGGTAAGCTGTTTCTTGTAGTTGGTCACTGGCTCATCTCAGGAGGGATTTTGGGCCACTCCGCTTTACAGAAACAAATCCTTTAGGTTTCTTGGCTGCCGCTTGGTAACTTGGTTTTTATTGGAAATCAAATACTTATTTCATTCAATGACATGCATTAATTCATTTCATTATTAAAATGAAACCAAATTAGAGACTGTTCATTTGTTTGGAAGAGAGTAAACTTAGAAATTCAGCAGGGGATCAAATAATTACTTGCCCCACTGTATTTGAAACAGACTGGATGCACTAGATATAATTCATGCCTTCATGAGCATTTATAAAGGCAGAGAAAACATATGGCCCTGAGCGGTGTTGTTCTGAGTCTTACTTAAAAGTTCTTTGTGCCACGCAGAGCTCTTGCCCCGCTGTCGGAGAAGACTTTGGTCCCATGTACGGCCGGTTGTTCTGGGAGCCTCTTAAGATTAGTGACATCAAGTGGAACTTTGAGAAGTTTCTGGTGGGAATGGATGGGAAGCCAGTGATGAGGTGGCAACCGACCACCAAAGTTTCTGTGGTGCGAGCTGACATCCGGAGATACCTGCTCGAACAATACACAAGGGATGTCTTTAATTAGATGTGATCGATCATTTAGTGTTGTCTGTCTAATGAATTAAGTGTAATCAGATGCAAATGATTAAAACTAAGGTAGCCTGAAAACGAGTAATGTTACAGTTTCTTGTACCGTGAAGATGGCATGTTGAATGAAGAGGAGGCTTGAAAACAGGAACTCTGTGGTGCCTCTTTGGAATCTGGGGTTTAGGCCAGCCTTTCAGTGCATTCAGGCTGCCCTGCAATCCCACAGCACCATGTCATCTTCCCATCTCAGGACTTGTTAACCATTACTGTCTAAATGTTAATTACTTTCAATAAATCATCAAGAATAACACGGTGTTGTGCAGTTTTTTGAGAAACAAACATGAGTGTTGTGTCACAGAAAGGTAAAAACGATGTACTCTGTGGAACAAGACACGGTAAGATACTAATGAGACATTTAGAATAGATTTATTAAGCCAGTCAAATACAAAAAGTCTCACATGTGCTTTTTTCCTACAGCAAAAAAAAAAAGAGAAAAAAAGAAAAAAGGCTAAAAACCAGGAAAATACATCTGCCATAAATTACAGCATACCTTTCAAAGTGCAATTCTGTTAATATCTCAGCTCTAGCCCATCCTGATTTTGTTCCCTGTTGATATCTTGCTAGATAAAAGTAAGCCATTTCAAACCTTTTTTTTTTCTTTTTTTTTTTTTGAAGCCCTTCATCTGACTAGTCAAAATACACTATACTAAGTAATCGTAACTGGCATTCAGTTTAAACAGGCAAGGCTTGTTGATTTGGAGATCAGATTTAACTTTTTCCTAATAGTGTGACCTGGAGGTGTGGATCCGCTATCTGTTATTGCGACTTTGACTGCGTTAGAGCAGTTCACAGGTCAGTCGGCAAGGTGTGGGTTGCTGGTTGTTGAAGTGGATGGAAACAAAAAGTCGAGACATCCCGACAGAGGGTTTTATCCTCTGGGGTGGCTGTACTGCTGTAACTGGGTGTTTAACCACGGCCTACGAATTCTGATGAAAATCGTCCTCATTCTGCTCCTTGAGCTGAATTTGGATATTTTGTACTGCTAAGTACAACTCAGCGAGGTTATGTGACATAACAGGTATATGAGGACGCGGCTGCTGTAATCTCTTGGTACTGTGTTGGGGATATGCTGTGTGCAGTGGTACAGGATGCAGTGAGATGAGCATAAATATCGGAATGAGTGGTCAAATCAAGTCGAAGTGTTTAATGAGATTAGGTCCATCATCATGGGGGAGAAATTACCAAAAAATAAAAAATAAAAAATTGTGTATGTACTGCGTATTGTGTCTGATACAAACATACAATGTCAATAGCTACAATATATTGGGATTACACTAACAACATAGAAAGAACAGCATTACTAAAGACAATGATTTACACTTAGTCAATGCAACTATCAAAACAGCAGGTTATAAATAAATTATCAGTAATCACAATCATGTTTTTTTTTTTTTTTTGTTTGTTTTTTTTTGGCATGATACCATCAAAATTCATTTCCCAAAATTTTTGTATTTCAACAACAACTTTTGAACAGTTACACAGTTAGGGGACAGTTCTATAACATCGATGGTATTGAAAACCCTCAAATCAATTAACATTCACATTGTAAGCTCTATGATTCAGTGTACCTATATAATCATTCATGGCTGGAATGAGTATATGTAGTCTTAGTCTTACTGGGGAATGGCTTCCTGTGACCCTACAAGTAACAAACTACTTGTTACATACTTGCAGATAGACAATCACATAGGTATATTGTCTGGAAAACAAAACAAAAAAATCTATGTTAATTATTCCAACCTATTTAACAAATGACTTAAAGTTGCCGATTTAAAAAAAAAAAAAAAAAAAAAAAAAATATTAAACAATATTTCATGTGTATATTCAGAATAGCGTCACAAATAGCCTTATAAAACGCAAGTATAAACAACATTACAATAGGATATCTACAGTTCAGTAGGAAAATTATAGATCAAATCACACCTTGTCAACTCAAAAACAAACTGATTTCATGCTACTACCCAGGCTCCTTTTAAGTGGGTACGGTGATGCTTTAGTGCTTTCCAGGGTCAATGTTCTGTCGCTCCCTTTTTCCAAATCCTGTTCCAGGTGCTCCTGTCGCTGCTGCTGCTGCTGCTGCCGCCGCTGACTGATCTACGGACACCAAAGTAACATATGAACATAAATAAGCCTTACCCCACTATAGTTTACACCTCTGAGCTGAAGAACTTTAAGCATAACTAATGACAAAATTTGGCTCATTGTTTTTCCACTACATTTTAAGAGTACATCTGTTTGAATACACACCATCATGTATTGTGCAATAGAAATAAATTACATATGACTGGTTGTATCTTACCTGCATTCTCTGGTGGTGGTCGTGAACTTTCTCCTACTGCTCTGGCCCCTCTCAACCCCCTCTCAGGTTGATTGAATGACAACTGCCAAGGAAAACCCTGATTTAAAAAACAAAACAAAAACAAAAACAGAACAATTCTGTTAAAATTTCTATTCTTACTCGTTGCAATCAGCAGCCCTTAAGTCTTTGCCATAACCTAATATTGGTTATTGAATGTAAGCGTGCTGCCCCCAGCAAGTAAGGGAAGTAGAGGTAAGAGAGAAATTGAAAAGAAAAAAAAAGAAAGCCTTGTTTCTTCAGTGAACCAGAGTCACTCCAGAGACAAAGACAGAGGGGCTTTAGAGCGCCCTTACCGGGGTAACGGGTTGGAAGTCTCGTACAGGGGGTGGTGCTGCGGCGGCTGCGGCTGCGGCACCTGCTGCATTGGGCATCCGGGGAGGGAAGTGTATGGGCCAACCTTCAAGGCCCTGCGGTCCCACCTGCACAAAGGGACCACAGTAGGGAGGGCTCAGCGGGCCGTTCACTGAGTCTGACGTGGGGTCTGAGGTACGTCTTTCCTGCTGCTGCCCCTACGAGGGATCACAAGTACACATGTGATCCCCAATCAGTGCTTTGTGGCTACTCTCAGCGAATGCAGCGGCCCTGTTGTGGCACGGGACGCTGCTGACCTTCAACCCTGCTGCGGTTCTGCCTCCCACTGAGGCGTGCCAGTGTTCACCTCGCTGCTCCCAAATGCACTGACCGAAACAAGCTAGCTGCAGTGAGGCTCTTGTGATTCGTTCGGCATGAACCTACTACAGTCAAGTCAATCTAGTCTTCCACCATTCTGTCACTAGGGGGCACTAGCCTGCAAGCCTATTGGCACTTTCTTTTCAGGAGCCACACTGAACAAATATTTCACCTACTCAGTGTGACAGCGCCCTTTAATCCACCATTTCAGTGTATATGTAACACTAGCAGTACCTGTTTGTGATGCTGCATCTGCAGTCTCTCCAGCTTACATCTCTCTGTACGCTCTCTCTGACACTCGTTCTGCGCCTGATGAAGCTGCGCCACACCAACAAGTACACAACAAGAAAAATAAAGCACCTCATATTAGGGCAGGTCAGCTAGAATAGCCACTAGCAGAAAAATGATACAAAAGCTAAAGCTTTCCTGGTCACATTATATACAGGGGGAAAAAATATATGTTACATGAGCACGATCTTACCTGATTGGTCAAATTAGTAATCTGACCCTGAAGTCTTTCAACTTGCCGCCTCAAGTCCTCTTTCTCTTCATTCATTCGCTCCCTGTCGCTCCTTTCTTTTCTGAAGTCCTCCTCAAAGATTTTTACCTGAAGTGCAAAGAAAGAAAAAGCAGCTGAAGGGAAATCCACACGTAACTGCAGGAGTGTGTGTAAATGTTCTGTTTATCTGACCTGTTCTTTAAGTACAGCAATTTGAGTGAGCAGCTCCTGTTTCTTAAAGTTGTTGGCCGCATCTGCAAAGTTGCCCTGGCCAGGAGGTTGTTGGGAGGATGAAGGTGAGTGTAGGTTTAAGGCTTCTTCTAAAGCCTGAATAAGACAAATCAATGTTACCCTGACAGAAACGTCCCTGCGCCCGATTACTCTTTTTGCATCTCTTCCACACTCACTCGGTTGAGGCGTTGGATCTCCTTCTCTTGGTACTCTCTCTGTTTGCTGAGGGGCACCAGCTGATCCTGCAAGTAGCGGATCTTCTGCTTCAGCTCGGCCGTCTCAGTGTTTAAACACTCCTTCTCCCCCTGGAACGAACGCGCACACACCCCATGGCTTTAAAAACACCTTTTCCACAGTCACTCTGTGCCCTGCTTTCGTTTAGACCAGTTTCACCTGGCCTTTTTCACATCTGTATTCTCACCTGGACATTTTCAATCTTGGACTTGGCCAGCAGCAGCTTCTTGTCATAGTCACGTTGCCTCTGCTCCCGCTCAGCCTCCAGCTCAAGCACAGTTTTCTGTGACTCGGCTAGCCGTTGTCTGAGGTCTGTGATCTGAGGAAAAGTGGCAATCTTTTAGTTTAGGAAATGATCACGCTGTTAAAGATCCATTTTTTTTTATAAATTTCCATAAAGTGCCTAATAATAAATAAAACCGATTAAGTAATAACCCTCCGGTATTAGCTTCAGAAATGTTATCTAAATAGACAACTAAGCCATCAAATTCGCAAACACGCACTGCTGTTTTTGTGTAACATATGAACGAACCGAGTGACGCAAATGGATATATCTAGGGTTCTGTGGTTATAACCCAAAGCTGCACGGTGTCCCTGTCTGAACGAAGTGTGAATGTAGGTTTATACATAATTGTGGGTGTGCACAACATAGGTGTGTGAGTGTCAGTGTGAGAGTGTGTACGTCTGTGTGTCTCTGCTGCCCTCTGACTGCACCACAGCAGGAAGTCAGCGGGTACCGGAGAGGTAAGGGGAATTCTTACTGAAGTGTGACAGGCCTTGTGGTAAGCATGTTCAGATCGCAAGCTATTGCAAGATTGCACCTTTTCCACTGGACAAGCACATTTAAAAAAAAAAAAAAAGAAAAAAAAAGAAAAGAAAAGAAAGAACTAGACACATACACAGCTGCTTCTCTGTCAAGTCATAAACACAAACTTCAAAGTCCTGTTTGTTAAAGTTTTTTTCAAATTATAAAATGCTTTCCATCTGTCACTTCACCCATCATAGGTTTTTTTGCTTGTTTTTCTGTTAAATCACGATATTTTACCTAATTAATGTCACGATGCTCAGTGATCAGTAATATTTTTTCTTAGTTTGGCAAAACACTTGAAACTAACTTCAACCATCACTTGGAAAAAATGTTGCTACAGACACCAGAAGCAACTTTAATTCATAAAATAAGTAATTAAGACAATATCTGAACCCCACAGGTAACCAACCTTAGTTTCTTTATATGCTGAAATGAATACAGTGGAACTCTTTAGTTAAGTTTCAGCTTTTCATAGCATGTAATCCATTTTACACACAGATCACTGAGTGTGGTGTTATGGAGAGACACCCAATGAAATTTGTGACTGGTATCTCACTTGTACTGACACTTGTTAAATCACTCATACTGGGTACAAGTGATTTACTTTAAGTCCAACAGAGCATTTAACATCTCTTTGAACTAAATTGGACCAAACAGAGCTAACTGATGCAGGTGATTCAATATTTTGAAAATGTTAAAAGAAAAAAAAAAAAAAAAAGAAAGAAAGAAAGGCCTGAAATTGAAAATAAGAAAAGAAATCTAAAAAAATTTAAAATTCTTTTAAGCAGTCAAGAGCACCGTAACGCCTTCCCACACCCGTCACAGCAGCTGTAAAGTCATTACTGTACCTTCTGCTCAAACTGTGACTTCATGGCGTTCCACTGAATGTCCCACTGCTTGTTCACCTCCAGCACCTGTAAGAAGCCAGAAAGCGAAACAAACACCACTGAACATGTAGGAAACAAAATACACAGACTTTCCCCTATGGCAAAAGAGGATGAGCAGTAAGTAAGAAAGTAAGCAAGCAAGACTCACATCCTTTCTCTGCTTCTCCAAAAGCTTGATCTTCTTTTCATACACCTCGACATCACAAGGTTTAGTTGGGGTTTTCTCTGCAGCTTTTCCACTCTGGGGGGTTGGGGGAACATAAAATATTCCTAAATCCACAACATTACTACATTACGCACGTTGTAAGAGGTCACGAGTGGGAAATTCTCAGTCACAAGATTACTGTATTGAGAATAATTTAATTAAAGGTCTTTAAAAAGAACACAGATTAAAAACTGGTTTAGGTAAAAAAAAAAAAAACTTCATAGAAATGTTTTAAATATGAAGCTACAGCAAATAATGTATGTATACAAATTTAAATAAATCAATTTTAATTAAACTGAAACTACCTTCTGCGGTGTGGTGGCCTCCATTTTGGGTCGGACAGCCGCAGATTCCTCCTTCACCGGCTCCTCTTTGGCCTCTGGAGTTTCAGCGTCAGGTGGCAACGCAGATGCTGCTGCCGCTGCTGCCGCTCCTGTGACCAACTCCTTAAGTTTCTGATTTTCCTGTCTACACCGGCATGAAAATGAAAATGATAGTGTTTGAGAACTAGGTCTCATTCTAAGACATGGCCGTCATCATGCTCCAGCTACTGGAGGCCTTCTGGGAAGAACCTACAACACCAGAAAGCCCTGGAGTAATCCCCTTCAGAAGTGAAAGCGCGCTGAATTGTTAACATCAAGGGCAAAGTAAAGATTAGGCGATAAATATTTTATTAACAGTAATGAGAATTTGACTCGAAATAAAATCAAACGATAAGAAGCAAAACAGTCCCACAAAAAAAAAGTTAAAAAACAGATCAGAAGAAAAGAGAACAAGATGTCAGAGCGATAGTATTGTTTTATTTGTAGCACAGTCACATCAAAAGGAGAAACATTACCTCAGCTGTTCCAAGTCTCGATTCCTGATATGATGATCCTCTTCCATTTTCTTTCGAAGCTCATTGTTCTCTTGTCTGAGCTGCTCGCAGAGAGTCTATAAAGCCAAGAGAGGACAATATTAAACACCGTTCTGACATTTTCTTATTATCTGTACTCAATCATATATCCAGAAATGCCATCAACCCAGTGGCACAAAGATAAACTTATGTTGAGTTTTAAATTACATCGGAATGCAAGTCACGTGTAATAATCTAACAGATAAGGAAATGCCATCTGTTTTATCTGATAAATCAAGCTTTAGTTTCCTATTTTCATCCCATTAAATAACACTTTTGTTGCCCACAGGGTTTTGAGGAAAAATTAATGTTCCATGTAGTGAAAGTAGTGAGACTTTAAAAATATTTTATTGAATGTTTTAGAGGTTCTACACAGAGCACCAACTACGTGCAGCTTCATTTTATTTTTTTTAAAGTTATTGAGTCTCCAGAATACTTGTTCTACCACAAAACACACTTAAATTACTCTTCAAGTTCTGAAACCACATCCGTCCGAACGAAGTATTATTGCATCTGTAGTTTTACTCTCGCGACCCGTCAAATCTCACACAAAAAAGCTTTTAAAGTCATCAAGTTATGCCGAGCGTGCCGTAGCAGTAGTATTTAGCGTGATAGTTTCGAGTTGCTCTAACAAAATTCAGATTTTATATTTTTCTTTAACATGACTGATCATTGTATATACACTTGGTATGCTCTTGCACTATTACAACACTTATAAATCACTATTTATAATAAGCACTGTGGTGATTTGTCACATTTTTTTAGTTTTATGACACAGTAGTTGTGCGCAATACCTGTAGGAGGGAGGTCCTCTGTTCATTCTTTTGGACTTTCGAAGAAAGATGATGAAACTCCACAGCCATGCGGCCAAGGTGCGCTAACAGCTGGTTTGGGTTGGACTCCTCAGCAAATATGCTGAATGAGCTCTCAAGCCTCTTCAGCTGGCTTGCTAGCTCGATGTTCTCCTGAGGAAGGAGGGGAATTACTCCTACTGCTGACCCGGCCTGAAGATACCCACACAAGTAACCAGTCAGTCACCTGTTCTTCTCAAGCTGACTCAGTGAGCGTGTTCTCAATTACATCTCAATTATTTAAAACACCATTCTGTAAGAGTCATCGTTCTCTATGAAAGGGAGCAGCCGATTTGTATGAAAGGCAAACTAGTTGGTCCTGTTGGGTTTATTTTTACTCTCCACAGACTACAATTAGCTTTTCTACTTTCGCCAACATATATTTTAGATAGCAAGGTTGGCTAAATTTGTTAGAATATGTGACAGGCTGGCCACTAGCATAGGTTTTAACATGTTCACCTCAACACTGGCCTCGTGTCCTGTTAACACATCCCCTGGGATTTAGTATGTGAATGAATCAGCGGTGTAATTCTAGTCAGTGACAATCCTGGACTTTCCCCTGACTGACTCAGGCTGGAGCTACCAGTATTGAGTTTTTTGGTGAGTCAACACACCAAGGATGTATGTCCAATATTGAGGAAATGGCTATAAAGAGGAATGATTAAATTTAACCTCACTAAACCGAAACCTATACAAAATAATATCCTTTTAAAGGGTAAAGAATAAATGCTAAAAATAACCATATGATTCAAATAGATTTGAGCTATTCATCTGGTACGTACTGTCAATGCCTCTGAAGTCTTTCCCTCCATATTCACCACCTCAAACTCTGAAATGGCATCCTATAAAAAAAATATACACACACACACAACTCGAACATGATCCCAAAAAACAACGACGAAGTGAACATTCTCCAGTCGGACGTTATATTTTAGGCCCTGATAATGCCTACATCTAGTCTTAAAATAATAACAGGGTCATTTCTACCTGAACAGAAAGCAGAAACAAATTATTTACATTGGGCTTCTCTGGCTGAAGAGTCTTTCCTAAACAGCTCGATTGCTCCTCCTTCTGCTCAGCTGTGGTATGTAAACAGGGTTTATTACCTGAAATACACCAAATGAATATTAATGGTAACAATCAGCCAAATGCTGGCCACACTGTGTAATAATCCAAAAATGTGAAGAAAAGTCTTCTTCGTTGCCTTTAAGTATGTGAAACCTACTTTGTGTCTCAGTTTGAATGGGCCCTCCCATACACAAACTGGCTGCGAAGCTGGACGATTTCAGGGCTTCGTTGTCTCTCACAAGTTCCTCCACTCGCTGTCGAAGCCTCGACGCCTCTGACTGAGACTCTTCCAGCAAATCACCTGCAGGTATTGGAGAGAGCTCGTCTCTATCTAGTAACACCTTCACTTAATCTTGCTTTGTTTCTACTGGCAAACCCTGTTGTCACTAAAAATATCAGCACAACAACAAACAACGTGTGACAGAAACTCTGTGAGAAAGTAAGGACTCGTTTAGTTAGTCACTGAGCCATTCACGTTGTTAGCATGTGAGTTTTTAACTGGATGACCAAAGCAGATTTTCAGGTTTCACTACATTTCACCATAATTGCTGAATGACACTTTAGGATATGATGCTACAACATCACATGTTGTCTTTGTGCCTATGTCAAATTTGTTTTAAATGACAAATGTGTTATTTAAAATGTCTGTTCAACTTTCTGCTGCTACAGAATTCAAGCTGAACAATCTCAACTTTCTGTGTAGAAAATTTTGGAAAAAACTTTATGAGCTTCCACTGTGACCAAGAAGCACATGGTAACTCAGCGCTCTAACATCAGTAAAAGAAAGCCACCATCGAAGTTGGAAATCCAGTGGTATTACGGACATAATGAGCCGAAAAGAGCAGTCTAACTGAAGTAGATGTTCCATCTTACTGAGCTGAGGATGAAGATCGTGACCAAATTAAAGGTAGACTCGAAACAAAGGACACAACTCCCCTCACTCACTGACAAAATCCCATCACAGGAGATACTTGTAGGTGTGAACACAGCTCTACCTCTAGCTCTCCCGACTACCAATAGCACTAAAACCAATGAGCTTATATATGTCACTGCCACAATAATAAAAATATTGATCTACTTTTAGTCCAAGTAGGCTGGAGAAATAATGGAAGAACACCTGGGAGGAAGAAACGACAACACCAAAGCCAAGTGGCTGGTGGATCTATGAGCACCAACCTCACAGAAAAAGTGCCAATCAAGATCACAAAGGCAGACATCCAGCAACGAGCCTCAAGAATGAAGAGCTAGACAGCACCAAGACCTAAAATAATTGAAGATGATAGATGAAGAAGCTAACACACCATGGACACCTGGCAGCACAAATAAAAGGGACTGCTAACAGCAGGTACTCCTCCGCACTGGATAACAAAGGCCAGAACAATCTGAGCATGAAGGATCCCCCACAAGGGTACAACACCATCAAACTACAAGCCAGCCAATTACCTGCTTAACATGGAAGATCAACTCAGGGTCTCATGAACTAGGCTGAGTGGCCACATGAGTCAATATAGGACACATGCAGATCAGAAGAGCACTGGAAATAACAGCACTGGGTCCAAGGACCCACGTTGAAGGCTGTGCAAAGGAGCCCCGGAGACTATGTAGTGCATTGTCGACACAATCAAGAGGCTGGGATAGTGTACAGGAACATCTGTGCTACATATGGAATAAAAAGCCACACTTCTTGATGGGAGATACAGCCAAGGATGGGTGAGAACAACAAGCCTAAGGTCCTACGGGACTTCAAGTTCTAGACAGTCGTGTGGCTGCTAACCATAGTGGTGGATGACAAAGAGCAGAAAAAGCCTCGTCTATCACAATGCAGCAGTGATAGACATGGTAATCCCAGTGGTGAGCACAATCTGAAAGCGAGTTCACAAGAAAACAAAAAAGTACCAGTGGCTGAAAGAAAAACTGGAGCAGTGTGGTAACAGGAGCATTAGGAGCTGTAACCCCAAGATTGGAAGAATGGCTCCAGCAGATTCCAGGCACAATGTCAGAGGTCGCTGTCCAGAGGAGTGCAATCCTAGATACTGCACAGAACTCTCAAACTTCCAAGCCTCTGGTAAAGGATCACCACACCCCCAGGAGTTGAAAAGGACTGACACACAAACAGACGCACACGGCCTTAACTTCAACTTGAGATAACTAGTCTTTAGAAACATACCTAAGCTCTTAAGTCCCTTCATCCGTTCTCTCAGCATGCTGTTCTCCTCCAGCAGCTGCCGATAGCTGCTCCCTCCTCCAGCCTCATCCCTGGCCTTGACCTCACTCCCACCCGGATCATAGATGCGGTACGGTCCTTTCCCCTCCATTGCAGTTGCTCACTTCCTACACATCGTCCTCTGAACTGTGGAAAGAAGACACAAACTGGTATTTTTAACTTAACAAAAATATCAGAAGCTACGCAGCAGGAGACACCAGAACACACAGAAGAAGTCAGGAGTAGCTGACCTTTACAGAAAACAAAGAGTTTTCTAACAGGCTGAAAAAGTAAACAACTGGAAAAAGAAATCTTGGCAATTTTTACATTGTGAGGTTATATTTAAGTTCCGACTTAAAATTGTGTCAGTGACATAGGTGATTTGAAAGTATAACAGGTACACCACAAGATCACCAAATACGCTCGTACTCTCTCTCAAAGTTGAACACTTGAACATAAGATAAAGTTTTATAACAGGAGCTCGAAAGTAAAAGCAAATATGCTCAAATGACATTAATACCACCCGCTTTTTGTTTTATACTATACAGCGTGACACTAACGACCTGTTTCTAAGTTATCATTTCTAACAGGACGACTGTAGACTATGAGCGAAACGTTGGACGGAAAATAAAAATCCTCCGACGACTTTGAGAGGACAAATGCTGTACTATGAACCCTGACAGAGTCGGACATATGGCAAAAATGTGTTAGCTATGGTGATAGCATATTATGACAACTACAACGTTCTTATCCTGGGGAAAAGGGAACAAAAGCAGAGCAAAAAAATAACAAAACAAAACAAAATGTAATGCAAATCCAAGTAACACACATCTATCCAGGAGACCAGGCTCAAATACACCACAATCTAGCAAATGACAGCTACCTTGATTGGCTGAAGAAAGCTAATATTAGTTTTCGCTGTTGTCATGCAAATTGCTAGCAACATCCTCGTTAGCTGTCGGCTAGCTAACACTAGATGACTGTGCGGGAAACGAAGGCGCTAAACTCCCCTTATTTTTCCTCTACAGAGACTGTAATCGATTCGGTAAATCGCTGGAAACGCGGAGATAAACGCCAAGCCAAAACAACAAAGAGGTGGCTTTTTTTGCTCGGTACCTTTCAGCTCGCAGTGGCCTCTCGTCTGCCCAGACATGTATTGCGGAAGTGGTCTACTGAGTCTATGCTGTAACCTGGGAAATTCCACCTCGCAACGTTTGGTAAACAGCGATGATTGACAGCAACGTGGCCAATCGCAGCTCGGCTCTATCAGAGGGGCACCAACAGGAGCAGCTGACCTTAATGTAAACACTGGAGCAAACGCTCTACATGTATTCTAACCGTGGCGGTATTACCAGAATTGCCAAACCTGTTCACATGATCTACTTTTAGGCACCAATATCCATATATGGCAAAATAGTGAATGATGCAATAATTCGATGGCAAGTAAGACTCATAATAATAATAATAATAATAATTTTTAAATCCCCTATATTTTCTCTTGAATTTTAATCATTTTAATTATATTTCGTATTAACATTATTATTGTTTTTACTGTGTACTCACTGAACCCCGACTACCACTCCCATCCCCCCAAAGTCATGAGACAAACCCCGACCTTTTTCACTCAGTGACTTTTTTCCCTCATTGATAAATTCAGAGATGGAGCTGGTGGGGGTTTCTGTGATTGCATCACATATTTCCTCTGAACTGAGAGGGCAATACGTTTTAGTTCGAGTTACGCAGATTTTTTTTTAAGCTGAACTAAATTATTGTTAAGAGATGTGTAATGATGAGTTTAGAGCTGGAAGAAAACTTGTTATTCCATCCACATTTTTATGCAAATGAAACACTGGATAAATTAAACATTTGTTTACATTTTTTTAAAAAATGAGCAAATCGTAAATGTGGTTAAAAAATACATTTTAAAAAAGTAGTTTCCTGAAAAACGTTCAAACACACTGTGTTTTGTCTATTTCCTGATTAACTATCTAGTTGATCAAGAAATTGATTAGTTTTAACTGTGATATAACAAATAAAATGAAGATGAACTATATGTTTTATAAATAAGTTGAATAACTGACTTTTATGTTTTTTGAGCTTGTATAAGAGTTCAGCCTGTGAGATGTGAATATTACAGTAGTTATATTCTTTTTTTCCCAGTCCATTAATATGAGGTATTAAGAGTGCACACTGTACCTATAACACAATCAACCCCAAATATTAGTTTTTTCAGTGCTGACCTAACTCTTTTTAATTAACCGTCCACTTGAGTTATATCTGTGTTGTCCCAGGAAAGGAGGAACACCCATATATTGTTAGACAAGGAAAACGTGTACAGTGCAAAATTAACAGACTCATCATTTATTGGATGGAACTTTTACTTAAAACCGTGTTTCTCACACATTGCTCACTGTATTTGACCAGAACTCTCCCAATTTTATTGAAGACCCCCCCAAGAAGGCTAAAATTAATCACTTGGAGCAATAGTGACATCTTGTGGGAATTAACGAACAGATAATCTGCGGTTATGTTTCTTCCTCAGGGAGTAATTTACGTTGTTCCTCTGGTAGCTGGAAACACAAAGTGTGATACTTGATCATTCAGCTTGTGGCTACACACAATCACACGGAACCACACAAGGATATTCCCGGCTAAGAAGCCTCCTGCGTAATTTGTAATAAAAATCTTACACAAATAACAAGTAAAACTGCCATACATGACATAATTTATACCAAACCTCATCTAATCTTATACTTGTGTTTAGCTTTTCTATTATTGTTACTTCCTGTCATGTAAAAACTCTACTGGTGTGTTACTGACTTAGTGTTAAAACTGCTTTAACAGAGAAATCAGCTTGACTTTCAATAGAATTTCCTTTTACTCATTGATGTCTTTGACTTAACTTCTCTGACAGAAAATCTTACTGTAAAGAAAGAGAATAAGTGAGAAAACAAGAGACAGTGGGTGGACAGCATGTGATTTAAGACAACACGCCTTATTTGAAAATCCTTTCACAAATCAGCTATAAATGCCCTTTTCAAGTCAAGTGAAAAATCACATGCTTCAACTAAAGCCACGTACAACAATGAAACAATAGGCATACGCACATATGCACACACAAAGGGTATCTATCCCTTTGGCCATAAAAGTCTGGTAAAAATGTGTGACTGTGGTCCCCAGAGAGCCATTTAGTGTCTACAGGAAAAAGCAACAGCACAGCTCATGTGGCTGTCACACACACAGAAGTTGTTTTTTCCTCATTCCTGTGCCTGCCAACATTTACATTGCCCATATGTTTTTTTGGTGCAAAGTGTTTCCACTTCGGGCTGCTGTGGTGTGCAGAAATGATAAACAGGCTGATGACTCTGAGACTGCCAGAAGAAAACAAAAACTACAGGCCTGAGGATACAGGAAATGTCACCATCATTCAGTCTTGCTGGGTGACAAACTGCACACTTTTTCTTATGCTCCCACCAACATTTGACAATATTTTAAAGCACTGCACAAAGCTAGCAGAATGAACACATGGTATGTTTGTTTGTTTGTTTTTTTAAATGAGCAATCCTCAAATTTGAGCCCTTCTCTAAACCCTTTTTGTCTGTAGCACAGAGTAGGCACCTCACCCTGCTGAGACAGGGACGCTTTCTCATCTCCCAGCAGTGGAAATTAGCAGCTGATAGTCATTAGTTCTGTGCTACTTAATACAAAAAGTCCTTTTGTTAGCCGAGTAGTGACCAGCCATCGTTCTCGAGGCATTAAATCAGGGACATTATTGCTGCTGAGACTATCGCAATGCAAAAAAACCTCAAAAATTGGGCTACATGTCACTGGCAACAGATACAAATGTATTTTAACATTTTACAGGTTACTTACATCAATTTTAGTTAAAAAAAAAAAAGTTGTAGACTTTATAAAATCCAAGACTTTGTATTAGCTTGACAAATACAGTTCGTCTAGGCCTGTGTGTAATGGATACTAACAGATTTTTTTATGATAGTGAGTAAATCAGTTTTAAAGTATAATTTGAGTTCTTTTATCTTCAGTTTTTATAATCCACAACATATTGAAAACTGTTTTTAAATGGAAAAAACAAACGCAAAACAAGTTTTGAGAGTAATGATAATATACACTGTGGTCAGTATATACAACAGATTTTTATACAATATTTATCACAAATCTCTTCTTTTCTAGCGTGATGCATGTTTTCACTGTTCCATTTGCCCAAAACATTCTGTTGCAAACAAAGGGCAGCCTATAACTGAGAACAAAAACTGACCCACCCAAAACTATATTTTAAAAAAATCACATATCTATAAATATTCACACATCTAAAATATTCTTTACTTACATTTCAAATGTTAAAACAAATAAACAACAACTCACCCACACATTTAGCTCGTATCGGAGAGGCACTTTTTAAGGAAACTGGTGAATTGGGGGAAGCGATTTTACTGTGAGACTTGGGGAATTCCCATAACCCATAAAATGGCCTGATACTGAAGGCTCAGAACCTGGTGTGTGTCCAACTGTTTGGCCTGCCTTTGCCAACACATGAATGGAAAGCTGTATACATTTAAATCATTTATGTGCAGCAGCTTGCAGTTTGCAGCACATGCACGTGCTTCATATAAGGATGCATGGCAAAAAACCTACAATACTGAATGATACAAAAGAGCCACTGGGCACATAATGTGACAAGTATAACAGAGAAAAATGCAAAGACAACTTATTCTAGTGTGTATGCACAGTGTGGTAGGCCTACATGCAGAACAGTGCTTGGCTTGTTTGCATGAAGGAACCACAGTTATGAAAACTATAACAACATGAAGTCAACGGCTAAAGCAATATCTTCGACTCCCTCTGAGAACTGAGCACCTTTGAAATATGTAAACTTGAATCTGTTTAATTTATGCAGTATGAGCTCATCGTTGCTACAGCAAAAAAAAAAAAAAAAAAAAAAAAATCCCCCATTATCAAAAGGGAAATTCAAGAACAGTGTATGTATTGACATTAACAAAGTGTTATTGCAGTAATCTCTTAATCTCCTGTAATTATGATCAAATAGAGCAATTTCAAGTTGGGTGTGCCACTGAGAGCAGCAAGAGCTGCAGACTGCCTTGGATTTGGCGTACTGCAGGGGATTTCCTCGCCACATCTTTTTTTTCTTCTTTCCTCTTTTAACTTGCAGTGGCCCGACAACAGCTGCGCTCACACATATGCAATGAGCTGAAACACTAACAAGAAAAAGACAGCTGTCTTGCACTTTTCCTCTGCATTAAACAAGTGTACAAGTGCAACTGACACACGTGAAATGAAGCATAAAGTGACGCGTTAATACGCGCAAATGTGGAAGAGCTAATATGAGCGTGTTAACTATCTATTAGCTGCTATTCAATATCTCAAATCTGCTATTCTGGCATTGTCAGCCTTTATTTACACTAGTTCTCTTTTATGAGTAACAATAACATATGGGTATTTTTGCTAAGCAGAAGAGGTATTAAAATGGAAGGGGGGTTTCCTGATCTTAAATATTCTAGTTCCCATTTTGCTCACCTCTGTACTGTTGCCAGTATCAACATGGTTAATTATTAAAGTGCCTTGTCAAATACAGGAACCCACGTCATAAAAAAGGTACAGCAAGAGAATGTGTGGTCTGATGAGACAAATTAAAAACTGTAATAACAACATGTAGTAAAAAACAGAAGAGACAACTGTTTTCAATTGTGTATTTTTTTATTCAGGTGTGTGTGTTACCTTCAAATCACAGTATTTGTTGGATGGCCTATAAATTAAAGGTTCTGCTTTAGTACCTACTTGTTAAATACACTACAGATGCGAACATGATCATCTTCATCGTGAGCGTATAACACTGTAAAAAAAAAAAAAAAAAAAAGAACCGTCTCATCCTGCTGGACAGGAAGTTGAGACATGAGAGCAGAAAACTGGCTTGCAAGGCTGCGAGGTCATAGGTCACTTGATTTGGCTGAAGAGTGGCAGCAGTTACACTGAGAAAAGATGCTGACGTGAACCATCACAGTTTCACTCTGTCAACAGTCTTGTGGTCACTAAAGTCTGTGAACTGAGCTGCAGCGGGGCTATAACTGCGTTAATCTTCCCCTCCACAGAGAATCAGCAGGGTTTTGCGATAGTCTCCTGACGTGTCACCCTGTGCATGGTTATAAAAACACAAATAGTGGAAAAATCATTTGGTCATGTTTTGGAAGGCAGTGCTTTTTTCTGGCTCACACAATAGTTAAATGCAGAAGAGAAGCTGAGAAATCGGTCTATATCAACAAAGGAGTTAAAAGTGGAATTTCCCCTGTTTATCAGCTGACACTCATACAGTAGATAAAGATTTCTACTTTATAATCTCGATCAAGATTTCACATTTTTATGGCAAAAACGAAACTATGCAGGGCAACTGGTTAGCTTATATTAGTATACATTTTAGAAACAAGGGTAACACAAGCTGGCATTTTCCAGAGGAAACAGAACCAATAAATCTCCTGCTGTTGGCTTTAAGAGGTGCTGGAAGGTGGATTAATAGCGTAGATTGGGATTTGAAGCTTTCCCCCAAACTCTCAGAGGAACATAAGTAAGCATATTTCTCAAAACATGCACAGATTTAAACTTTGAGAAACTGCTCAAATCGAAACCGCTTTTGTAACTGAAACTAGCAAACTGAAAATGTACAATTAAATTGAATTAATTTAATAAATGATCAATTCAGTTATTTCTCTGCACAACTCATAAAAACAAGATAAAGCAATCCTTGCTCTTGCATAATGTGGAAATGTGTTTTCCAAACCAATCCAGGGCAGCTTGTTTTTATTGGTGTCACATTGATTTCATCTGTAAGTTATTATAGAACTGCTTTTAGGAACTTCCTGTCTCTGCATCTGTCAGCCAATCACAGAGCAGAGATAGAGGAAGAATGCAAGAGGGAAATTCCTAAACAGCTGTGTTGTGGCCACAGACCCATAGTCCACCGCAGAGAGCTATAGATTACCGTACCCCACCACCTTACCGCAGCAACAGAAAAAGGATGTGCACTGCATGCTCTGCACACAGCGGGACCAAAGCAATTAAACCAAACCTCCACAGACACACAAGTCACATGTGAACACAGCATGCCAAGCAGAGGTGTTAGTAGACAAAGACTCAGACTTACAATCATAGTTTCTACCTGGATGAATTCATGGAGGGAGGCATCGTGAGTTTCTTTGAACTCTTTTCGGATGTTAAAAAGGTCGATCTCGCTACGGGACACCATGATGCGGATCAGCGCTCTGTCGTCTGTACCAAGACCCTGCAGAGGAGATCAATAAATACTTTGTATATTCTGACTTAGACAACACAGGATTCTGCACCAATAAAAGTGACCTAATCACGTGTTACGGCTGACATCTAGTATCCAGATGACATGCTGAATAACTGATCTAACCCTAACTCATCTAAAACAGGATGAAGAGATACCTTCATGGCTTTGTACAAACGGTCTGCAAAATAAGAGGGCTGGTTCTTTACACTGCGGACTGCAAAGACAAGAGAAACATGCAACAGCTGAGAAGTTGTCACCCAGATTGGATTTCATCAACAGTATCATCCGCTGTGGCAAACTTGAAAGTAAAGGAGAATAAAGTCTGTAGTGAAAAATAGTTATTACCTATTGCATAAAATGCATTTTTCACATCTCCAGACATCTCCTTCTTAATAATCTGTTCAATGTCCTTGTTACTGCATTTGACAAACTCCTGGAACACTGTGAACAGCAAAGAGCACGAAAATCCACTGCATTTTGTTGGAGAAATTTAGTTGAACACTTGTAAAGATCATTGCAACCTACATATCTGTGATGACCTTTACCTTTCCTGAGATGAGGGAAGCTCCTGGTGCACAGGATGCTCATGAACTTCATCACCATGTCATCTGAGTCAGCATTGCATGCATCGGCAAGTTCCTGGTTTGTTCAGGAAGAACAGTGGGAACACAAAACCTTCAGATCCATTCTTACATTTCATATTTAAACACAGTAAAGAAAAGGATGCATTCAGTCACCTGAGCATCTGCATTAGCTCTTTCTACATCTGCAAGGCCCTCCTCTCTTGCACCCTGAACAGACAAGGAGGTTAAATGCAAATTAGTGCCGCTCTGTAAGGCTAGTGGTTAACCAAAAACGTATACTTTTTTTGTAAGACACTATAAAAGACAGTTAGGGAGGTGATTAAATAGATCTATGTGTAACAGAGAACACAAACCAGACTACCAGACTGCAACTTGTGAGTGGGCGTGGAAATTACACACAGTGTGAGTTCTCATGATGATGACAGACATTACCTGCACGAGAGAAACGAGGATCCGACAGAAATGGCCTGATGTGTCTGACTGAATGGCATCCTCCAAAGACTTTTTATAGGCTGCAAAGTATGATATATTACATGCCCTGACAAAGGTTTTTAGGACAAAGCAAGTGATTCTTTAAGCCTTATTCTGGTGCCAAACTTACCACCCTGATAGGCAGCATTCATGGCATGTATTTCCTGATTGCTCCTGGTAACCAGGATCTCAATGAGAGCGTGTTCATCAGTCCCAGCCCCCTAGGAAAAAAAGCTAGTGTGAGCTTCATTTTTTGCTATTTTGGTGCCTGTTGGTTTTTTTTTTTTTTTAAAGAAATAGGCTTTCTAACTCTATGCTGATTATTGTATGTGTGGGACCCAGCAAGGTAGTGCTTTGTGAAATATAAAAAGGTACAAGAGCCCATTTCAAAGTTTAGCTGCCTGTTTAATTCTAAATAACACACTGGACTTCCAAGCTGTTGTCAACATCTAAGACTTACTACTTATCCAAAACAGGTTTCATCTGTTCAGTTCCCATATTAGGTGATAATTTGACTGTTTGCCTTCAAATAACCAAATTATTATATTTCACTATTTGAAAATGCATAAAACGAGGACACAAACAATTATGAAACACCATCTGCACGCAAGTGCTCTCTGCTGAGAGCAGAGGATGAGTCAGGTTTGCCACATAAGGAAATTCAGTCAGGTTGAAAAGTTATAAATACATTTTTATTTGACTATAAAATGTGTTCTATGTAATTTATCTCGGCCAAATATCAACCACCACGTGTTTGGGAAACAGGTATCAGTATATGGGGGATTAAATGTGAACCGTGTTCACTACTCATAGAAATGTAACATATTAGCACTGGAGTGTCATTTAAGAGAGAAATCAGTGGGTGTTTTGGTTTAACTCCTACTTTACCTCCATTGCTTTTCTCATCATTTTGGCATCAAATTCAGCTGGCGTCAGCATGAGCCCAATTATCAGCCTCTCCAAGTTCTTTGACAATTCAGACTTCAGGTCCTTCATCAGATCCTGGAATGCCGAACACAGTGAGTTGTTAAAAGCTGTCGTATCCAGTGGAGGACACATAACAATAAACGAATAAAGGTAATATTTTGTGATTTAGCCATATTTTCTATCATTCCTGTGTCTTACCCTTCCAAGTAGGGATTTGAAGGCCTGTCTGATCTCTTGCCTCTGGGCATTACTTCTCCATGCAACAATATCAATGATTGCATCTTCATCTGTTCCTGTTATAAAGAAAAAGGAAATGCCATATGTAAAAAAAAAAAAAAAAGAGTTTTGCAAAGTTGCCAGGATAGTGTCAGTGTGTTTTATATAGCAGGGTTTGCATACCAAATCCCTTCATGGCTTTCCTCAGTGCTTGTGCATCAGCAGCAGGGTCGAAATTAGGCGCCGGGCGGACTGTAGGCCTCAGCTGAGGTAGTGCACATTACAAAATTGAAAGACTGACAATTAGTATTTACTCACAGAGTGTCAAAGTTACTAATATCCGTTAATTAAATCCATATCTGTAAGCTTGAACTAAAAGCACAAAGAGGGCTGAAGAACATGCAAAATAAATTATTTGTTATTCAAGATTTTTTTTATTATCTGATAAAAAATTATGAAGCAACACATTTGGCTTTATGATAATAATCTCTTGACATTTGAGGGGGCGGGTGCCCTCTTGAGTTTAGAATTCATGACACTGCTAACAATGCAAAAGGTTGGTAGGATGAAAAACAGCTCAGTTTCAGGAAGCATTAGAGAGACAGCCTTTTGTTGTCAAAAATGCTGAGATCTTTTTGACATTCACTCTCCAAATGGGGGTTTGGAGAGTTCATTCTAACAGAAAACTATTTGTGTTTCAGCGAACAGCACTCTGATCACATCTAGACAAAGCCTTCACTGTGTAGACATAACACCGTTAGCATATTGCCATAGCACATCATTACAGGGCCAGCAGGTAGTGGAGATGCAAGGCTCTGCTGAGGCAAACATGCAATCACACATCTAAGGTGGGAGCAGATGGAGCCCAAACCTGCACTCTGGTCATGGCACTTAATTCCCACATCTTGTAGGCTATCTGAGCAGCTTCAGGGAAGAATTCTCCAGCTAAGCTGCAATGACCGGTTTGACAAAACATAGCACACTCAGCAAAGCCAGAACCTCAAGCGGTAAATAGTGGGAACATTTCTAGGAAGAAGACTAAAATACAGTCTCTGCACCGTAAGTTTGTTTAAATCAATTATAAGCTTCAACAAAGAGTTTCCATTAGCCTCAGCATTCATTAAGATAATAAAGCTTTTACACAGTTCAAAGTAACAGTAGTAACGCCATACAGTGGTCCTCTAGCACCCCCTTCTGGATGCAGCATTCCTAAAACTTACTCATCATCCCCTCCACAGAGGTTGAGCAGAGTCCGCTTGTAATCCCCTGATGTATCATCCTGGTTGACATACACACACACACAAAGTCCTATAAGTGCTCTACATTCACATACAGAGTGCATATAAAACATGCTGTACCTCTCTTTCTCACCTTAATCATGTTATAAAGTGACTTCTCATATCTAAGGCGGAAACACTCTCGAATGTCCAACATGTCAATTTCAGAGCGAGAAATCATGATCCGGATCAGAGTGTTGTCAGCTGTACCGAGACCCTGGAGGGATTGAGGGACGATGCATTGTGGCAACAGTTAAGTAATCCTGAGCAATTTTAATAAATTTAACAATCTGTCACTAACAAGACCTCATTCATCATAACTGTACCAGTAAGTGTGCCTACAAACACACTGGAACCAAACTGAATGGCTACTTGAGCTTACCTTCATTGACTTGTAGAGGCGCTTGGCAAAGAACATGGGAACGCTCCTTATGCACTGGACTATGAGAAAAATGACCAAATTAGGCACTGTGTTGTGTCACAATGTAAAGTACAATGGTGCATTCAGTGCATTTCCTACCAACGGCCAGCATCAGTCTCTCAAAGTCTCCAGACAGCTCGTTCTTAATGCTGTCCTCAATGCTCATCTCTGCAATCTTCTCATATTCATCAAAAACTAAACAAACAGAGGAAAATATTGCACAAAAGTACCAATCTCATCCTTTTGGGTCATTATTGTGTAAAATCTTGAGTTTGCCTTTGTGCTTTAATTCCCCCCAGATTTGACTAAAATGGTTGTCCTGGCATGTTAGCAAGTTTAGGTAACACACATAGTAGCAGGAGGCTAATACTGAGGACAGCCAGCTTCTGAGTCACTTGAGGTCAGAGTGGGGATGACTGGAACGCCTCATTGTTGAGATATTTTCTCGGAGAACTGAGCTTACCCATGCGGAGGTGGGTCACACTACGGTTTCCCAGGATCATGATAAATTTGGCCTCGTCCGTCCCCCACTGCTCCTCTCCAGCTGCATAGAGATCCTACAGAGAGTTTAGAAAACAGATAGGGTCCAGGGCTGAGTTATTATAATTTCGTATTTTGTAATTATATTTCATTTTTATTTATTTTTGGTTTTAATTCGGTTTAGTTTCAGGTGGTTTCCAGAGTGAGTTTACTCGTTTCAGTTCAGTTTTTTATTGTTTGAAAATGTTTAGTTTTAGTTTAGTTTCTATTACTTTCAGTCTTAGTTTTAGTCTTTAGTAATTATTACTGTGAGCAGGGCATCGTGTCAGAGGCAAGATTTAAGTAAATCAGTACAGGTATTACAACAGAAACACAGGACTTTTTAAGCAGCTGACTTACAGTCTTATAGACATTAACATTTCTAGAAATAAGTTCATGAAAGCCTCATAAGGCAAATTTTGATGAAATTTTACCAAAATAACAAACACTAAAACTAATGATATTTTTATTTTTATTTCAGTTAATTTTACAAAATCAGAAAATCATTTCATTTAATTGATTTTATTCTGATCTCTACTTTTTAATTCTTATCTTAGTTATTTAAAATGTTTTTTCACATCTACATTTATTTCTTAGTTGAGTTTTAGTTAACTATAACAACCTTGGTGCAAGATTTATCTCAGGGTCACAGAAGCTGTACTGACCTTAATTAATAAGCCAAATACCCACTGCACTATCCTGGATGCCTAAAATTCTTGATTGACATTAGCTTTTATGTTTAGTCTTAATTTAAAAAAATGCATACACATCTGCTGAACTAATTTTTGTTAAATTGACTGCAGCGCTTCCACGTGTCAGCACAATACTCATTTAAAGCAACAGAGGCCATTCAGCACTGCCACCAATATGATACTTTAAAAGGAAAGGAAAGGACGCTCTTACAACAGGACACTTCAAGTATTCTTCAAACAAAGGCTGTGTAAAGTCAAACAGCATGTGCATGTTTAGCTTTTATGTTGGCTATAAAATGCTTACTTGGGCATCCTGCTGAACCAGGTCTGCATCCACTACTCCTGACTCATCTCTGGTCCCCTAGAAGTATTGAATCAAAACAACAGACTGCAGATTAGTCAGAGTTTAAAGGCACAGTGATCAAAGCGTGTTTGAGTTTCCTACTTAGTCAACTCACCTGAAGTAAAACAACCAGCATCTTCTTAAAGTGGCCTGAAGTGTCTGCGATTACATCCTCCTCCAGGTCTCTGCCATAGGCTGGGTACACAGATGACAGTTCTAAATACTATCAGATGCGTAATTCAAGTGACGTCTTAGATAAAACATCTTACCGTCCTTGTATGCTGCAACCATGTCATGTATTTGTTTGTTGTTCCTAGAAGCCAGTACTTCAATCAGGCATCTCTCATTTGTTCCAGCACCCTTAAAACAGAGTATGAAGGCGGATGTGAAACAGTTTCTGCCTCATTTAATATGGAGTGAGAGCGAATCAAATTTTTTGGCTTACTGTGATTGCATCATGGATTTCTTTGGCATCGTGGTAGGCCGGGGTTCTCATCAGACTGACAATGAGGCGCTCAAATTTTCCCGTGAGCTCATATTTGAGATCATCAATCAGGTCCTGATGAAAGAGAATTTCGGTGATGCTGGACTCAAAACTGCTATCTTAAGCTTTTAAAGTGTCTAAGCAATGTCTGGAAATTACAGTTGTGCTTAGATGTTCACATACACTCATCATGGGCGTAAATGTCTGGTCATTTTGGGCTTTCAATAATTTCTTTGAGCTGTTATTTTCCCACAGTGAAATGACTATATGGCATAGATCTTTAATGGCTGAAACAAAAACAAGAATTGGGTGCCTCGGCTTTACTCCGTCAAACATACCTCTTATTATTTTGGCCAGAATACTCAATCTTTGTCTCATCTAACCATAAAGATTTCTCGAGAAAGTATTTGACTTTTCTACAATGGTATGTTGATTTTGGAGTAGATGCTCCTCACTATCCTCTCGGTCCGTGGTGATTTCAAACTCTCTTCATTGGAGACAGTGATGCTGGTGTTCCAACAGTTTCCAGTTCATGGCAGGCTTGAGCTTCGGTGGTTCCTGGGTTCTGAGAATGGCAGTTTTGGTCTACTCCCTTGACAAAATGGTGACACATCTGAATAACTTTACGTACAGTTGTTTGTAGTGATGATCCTGGAATCTGCAGCTGGTTAGGAATGGCTCCAGGAGACCTTCCCAAACTGCGTAAATCTACAATTGTCCTTCTTAGATCGTCACTGAGTTTCTCTAAATATTGGTCAGTAAAATACATTTGACCCTGCATGGATTGAAGACACTCCAAAATAAATTCAAAATTGTGCACCTAATTCTTATTTTAAACCCATTAAATATGTATACTCTACATTTATTGCAACCTGGAAAAAAATAATGGTTAAAATAAATCATTAGATCATTGAAATTAACAGATGAATGCCAAGTAAACTTCTGACCACAGCTGTAGCATTTAAAAATGTATTTGTTTACCTGTCCAAAGTTGCTTTTGTAAGCTGCGATGATTTCTTGCCTTTGCGCATTGCTTCGAGAGGTGACCAGGTCCAAGATGGCCTCTTTGTCACTTCCTGAGAAACAGAAAAGAAACATTTTCAACAAAGACCTAAAAACTCATCCTAGACAGCATCGAGAAATTCGTCAAGTGATGATTCAACTGACTAGTGAGGAGGACAAACGATGACCTTTACACCTCTGTGGCCATGAATCACGGAGGAGTGGGGCACTCACCAATGCCTTTCATAGCACTGTAAAGGGCCTCGGCATCAGCGGTGGGGTCAAAATCGGGAGCGTCTGTTATTGTACCTCTGAACACCTGAAAGAGTGAACAGCTCAAGTCAATTTCAAACATTTTCAGTTAAGATAAGAATAAATAACACAGACATGCTACTCTTTCGTGCTTAAATAAGAAGTGACAAGAACATATGATATCAAAGTACATCTGAAACAAGATTTCTGTTGTTCGGTATGGTTAGGTCAAAGGTGTCTTTTAATAATAAACTGAATAATAAATAAATACAGCAATGACACTGGTCTGTGGTTACAGAGGTGAGGCCACCAGCTACCAGCCAAGAGCAACAACAAGGGTCTACAATACCTGATACTAATGTAGTATATTTATGTTGTATTTTTGATTATTTGCTATATTAGCAATGTGATTCTGGAGATGGCATTTTAAAACTGTTAAATGGACTGCTATGAAACTTGATACAATCAGTCATCAAGTCCAGTGACTTTGCTGCTTCATACGGTTTTCCTCTACTGCCATGTGTCATTAAAATATTGGGTTTTTAGTCGACAGCCATGAAATTTGATACATTAATGTCTCCATCAGGATAAATTCCTCTAATTTTTGTCACTACATTTCTATGCTAATTATGCTAACACAACCAAACATGTGAGCATTCTTCATGTTACATGTCAACATATCAGTGTAGCTTTTCTGTAGAAAAAAGGAGACTAAAAAAGAAAGGCTAGTATGAGAGAAGAGGATCTCACATTTTGAGCCACAGCTTGCATTTTGCAGATGGCTCGAAACAGCAGTGGGCTTGGCTTTGCTATGACTTTGCATATGCTGCTCACCTCCAGAACAGACCAGTTGTAAACCCTTTTTTTAACCATACACTTTGCTTTTTTAATAAATTTGCACTTTATGTCCCATTCTCTAACAATGCATTATCTCAACCCACACCTCCTTGCATGCTGAGAGTAGTGGAGTGGTGTAGCAGCAGTGACAGCAGCTGAGTATTTGCACCTGTCTCACCCCCAACAGATCAGAGTGTGTGTATGTTGCTTGCCTGTTTGTGCAGGGGCGGGAAAGTAGACAGGGTCGGGTTGCACACAGAACTTTTACACATCAGACCATCTAATATGCAATAGCTCAAAAAGGATGAAAAATATCAACATTATGATCTTGTAATAATAAGATCTTCACAAAAACGGCTGAAAAATGAAACTGCAGCAGCTGCTCTCGAGGTTACTGCTGCATTGAGGCTGTCAGCCAAGTTGTGCTCTCCGCCCAGCTACAGAAGCCACTGTATATGCTCTGCTTAACATCACTCCTCAGGACAGCTGTAAAGCTTCACCCACGTGGCAACAGGCCACAAACACAAGCCCCTAGCAACAGACTTTAACTAAACTAATCACGGTTCGGTAAAGTGAATTTAATAACAATAAGTTGATTTCTATGCATCCCTCCCCCTATAAGTGCAATTTGTTTCATCTGGTGCCCAAACTTTAAAAGAGGTAAGAGCTAGTTTGTGTTTAACCTTAAATAATTTTACAAAGTCATTCTGGAAAAATGCCGTCAGGTATAACGAGGTGCTGCAGGTAGCACTGACACTCTACACTCCTGTTTTTGATGTTGCGCAGGGCTCACATGGTGGCAGATGGCAGCCTCACTCTATCCACGCCAGTGTCACACAAAACAATTCATTCTGCTGCACTGATACAAGATCTGGTCTGCAGTTTGATTATAGCTAACATGATACAAGGCCAGATGACCAAGCTCTTGTCCACTTACCATGTCTATATTTGGTCTTATATGTCAACACTGCTCAGGAATCAATAGTTTCAGGCCTAAAGGGAAAACAGAAATGCTGAGGTACAGGTAGCCAGTTGCACTGGAAAACATCCTTGCAATGTGAAAGGTGACCTTCACCTCAGCTTTGGATGAAACTATGTTGCAAACAATGATGATCTTTATTTCCTGAGTAAATACAAAGAGGTACTGTTATTCATTATCCAGGCTGTTCTTAGCTAGAGCGCAGGAGCAAAAAGCAGACGGGGGCCTGCTTTTTATTAGACTCAACCTCATATTCACACAAAAATACATTGATGGATGGAATATGTTTTATTTAAACTTGCAGGAAAGCTGGAGCCACATTTCCCATGCAGCTATATTCTGACTATAATGCAGACATTCAGACAAGGTAAACATGTTGAGGCGTCAGTACAGAGAAGCTACTTCTTCTAGACTGACGATACTTAATTTAGAATCACAACACAGAAGTAGGCTACACTGAACTTACACACAAATAGTTTTTAAGGAATAAAGAATTTATGCTAAATTGAGGGGGGAAAGAGTACTCCACATGGTTTGAAATACTGTACTGTTTGTTTAAAACTCCAGTGAGGCTTTCCCAAAAATAGCACGCGCGCAGTTTATCTTAATATCAGAAGACAGGTCTGGGGGACAGGGCCTCTCGGCCTCTCTCTCCCTTTATATGTACACAGGGCCACACCCTTCTCTGTTAATTCCCCCCACATACACACACCGAAGGATATTCTTTAAATCAGAGGCTTTAAATCTAATGGTATATTGTTTTTCTGAATTAAGTTTCATTTTAAACTTTCCTCGAGTTGAATTTTATTACAGCCGTTCCTTCTGCAGCCACGGGTGCCAGGGGCACATTTAAAAATGACACCTCAGCAAACTTTTCTGTTAATTTGTGACCCATTATATGGAGCCGACAACGAACGACAGAGAGCAGCTTACCTTCTCGGTGCAGGAAGTATCGGTGCAGAGTGACAGCGGCCCCTAAACTCGGTCTGTCTTTCCCCCCCGGTCGGATGAATTCAGGCCGGCCAGTTACTCGTCCTCAGTGACGTGGTGACTGCGGCGCTCTCTCGCGCGGCTTCTGTAAAGCGTACGCGCATGTCTGCGCGTGAGAGAGAGACAGAAAGTGCGGGCTTGAGAGAGCGAGAAAGAGAGAGCGGTGCTTTGATATATACGTGCTTAATGCAAGAGAATGCTTCAAACACGGGTGTAAATGTGACTGGGTAATAGCTGCTTATTTCTATTATTTCCCCCACACCCTAATGTTGAAAAAATAAATAAATAAATAAATAAATAAATAAATAATATATATATATATATATATATATATATATATATATATATATATATATATATATATATATATATATAGCCTATATATATATATATATATGAACGATTAATTGACACCTTTCTTTTATATATTGAGCCACCACTTGGAGCTGGTAACAGGCAAGCATAACTTTCTGAATTTTGGCACATGCGCACGAGTCTGAGTTTTAACAGAGGCAGCTTACTGACACTGACGTGACAATTTGTTCTATTTCTGTCCTGTCAGAAGACCTCCAGTAAGTGTGGAGGGGCGTGTGAGTGCGTGTGTGTGTTTAGTGGGAGGGGAGGGGGAGCATAGCTGCGGTATGACAGTAAAACGAGTGCCACATTCATTGCTCTATTCCTGGAATGCATGCATGCATGTTTTGCCCACAAATTTGCGTGTTGCATGTGTATTTCCTGTGATCTTTTATGTTGGGCTTTTTACTTCATTCATTCATGGTGATACTGGTGACACCGCATGTGGAGAGAAAGGTGACGGAAGAGATGATGAGAAACTAGAGGTGACTTACAGGAAGCTGACAGGGAGTCCAGTGCTCCACTTCGCAACAGCAAAGAAAAAAAGGGGGCATGACTCAGTATTTCATTAGGTGAATAAAAATGTGATAAAAGTTCACACCTGGTCTATGTGCTTGATAAATGATCTTATTTACTGTGTTCAGATGCAATTCACACATCATATGCTCAGTGAGGCACAGAAGACAGGGAGATAGGATTAACATTAAACCCTGTTTGCTCTCTTCAAAGGTTGGGGAGGGAGCAGAGATAAGCACGCTATGTCTATGGGAGGGAAAGACAGATTGATGATGGGGAGGTGGTTATGAACATCTGTAGTGATGTTTCAGCAACATTTTAGATTAGACCAATTAGATCATTGTGTAAATGTTGATCAACCCGTTTAACAGGAAAAATGTCCTGTTTTGGAGGCGCTGTATGTTTTACATTTGAATGTTATACTCCTTGTTACTTGAAGAATATGTTTTGGTCTGTGCCTCTGGTACTATGAACTTTAAAGTGGACGTATTGGGCAAAAACCTATAGCGTCAGAGGCTTTAGCTTTGATCTATGAATGAAATGAGTCCACTGATATGTTTTTCTTTTTTCTTTTGGTTTCCTCTCCTTTAGTGTACCCTTTTCATCTTCGCCCCCAACCAGTGTTGAAAGAATGGGGTGTCCATATGGTGGAAACAGTGAAGCGGCAGAGAGGAATTTCTTTTGTTGCACAGCGACCTCTTGTGGTTTGAAGATATACTGCATACCCAACATAACAATTTCATTCTGGCTGAGATGGGAAATATATATTAATGCATATTCATTTTATTTATTGTTGAAATGAAAACAAATTCATTTTCAAACTATGTAAACTGTATTCATTAGATATGTAATCATTAATAAACATTTCATCTATGATGAGTCTATGATTGTGGATTCTGGATCTTTAGCTCTGAATTTTGAGGTCTTTTGGGGCTTCTCTTGGTTCTTAGGTTGCTTATTGGTATATTTGTTTTTAATATTCTCTTGTATTTTGAGCCTCAGCTCTTTTTTAGTTTACCTCCCTGTCTTGTTGTCTTTGACTAGTATCAGCTGTTTTCTTTTCCCCAGATGTTTCCACTCTTTTTACAGCCAAACAAAACAAAACAAAACAAAACAAAAAACAAACAAACTTCTGTCTTTCTCTCTCTTTTTTTGCATGAAACATTAAATCTTTGTTTAAAAAAAATTAACAAAGCATCAAAGCTATTATACTCCCTTTTAGCACCGTATCTTTATTCTTGTACTTAGTTTAAGCTTTAAAGGAGTCCCTAAGAGGTCAGTTCATCCTCTGTCTAAATCAAGCTCCTTACTGCTTAAGGCCTGTAAGTTTTTAAAGCTGTTCTAGTCTGATTGGCTGTCCTTTGCAAACAAATGGCTCAAACAGTGTGTGGGTGGAGTTTCTGTGCTCACAGCAAGAGTTGTGTGCCATATTAAGTTATTCACTCTCACTGATGTCACACAAATCCCGAAGCAGAAAAACAGATGGAAATAAAGCATTAGGAGCAGTCACAGTGATTACATCCACATACACAGATTATTCAAAGCCATGATTATTAGGAGTAGCCACATCTATACCACTATTAGATGGCAGAAAATAAGCAAAATTATAGAGGCATCTGGTAAAACATAATTATATTTTTTTCGACACATTTCCAAACATCAGTAATAGTTATTTCTGATCAAATACGTGCACTTTATACAGCAAATTGTAAATCTGAAGCGCAACAACAAACGAATGGGTACAAAAGCATTTTTCACATTCTGAACAGGATTTTCTATTCACAGTTCTCACCCTGTGCCTTCATTGCAATAATGAACACATTATGATCCACACTGGTCGGGAGTAAGAAAGGCTACTTTGTAAATAATTCCACTGAGTGGGAGGGTCATGCAGGCCGGTCTTGTATATATCGCTGTAAAAGTCATGCTTCTTTCATCCAAGTCAGCATCACGGATATTTTCGTTCCACTCTACTTTTGAAGTCACCAGTAACTCCTCGTGGGACTGAATGCAAGGTAATGAACTTGTGTGTCTGCTGCATAAAAATATGACGTCAGTTTCAAATCCCTGACCTTTTCTTTAATAAGAATCTGTGCATTTTAATGACTGTGCTTCTTTAAATGCACAGTAGGCAGCCGAAAAACAACATTATAAACATTAACTGCTTAACTGCAATGATTAATGGGATATCTGGCTAAACAAACCATGATTTTTTAGTTAAGCATTACCCTCGATATGCTATCTCAGCAAGTGAGATCCGCAGATATGAATGCTTAAGTTTAGTCAAAAGTACTTTGACCGCACAGGCTTCCTCCCCACTCAGCTCCTGCCTGCTGAGGTAGATGCCACAAGGGATTAGGAGAGCTCAAATCCCCTGATTGGAGATGAGAAGGTAAATGCTGCCTCTCAAAGTGTGCAGCCTCCTGCCCGAATAAGTCATAAAAGCTGCTTTGTCCTCCCCCATGTCATGAACTCACCGGGCCATTAAAGCGGCAGGCTCACACCTTCATGTTGAGATGGAGATACAGCTGCTTCAGTGCAAGCGGACAAACTCCACAACATAGCTGTAGTAATAAGACCGCAGGCTTGTTTTTAAGCGACACAACAATGTAAGGGCCCTCTGAGAAGACACAGTTATTGTTATAGAAATTAAATATAGAAATCTGTAGGAAACCCTCAAAAATAAGAATAGGTGCATGTAATTTTTGATCTTATATTAAAGTAAATATAGGAAAAAGCTATGTCATCTTTGTTTTCTCACTGTGCCTTAACTTTGATTTGATTTAATTTGATTTGAACAGTAGTTGATTAAAGGCAGCCCTGAAAGGCACTGCTGCGGTGAGAACACATCTAACACATAAAGCTTTTGGACTCTTCAGAAATATTCAAAGAAGTAATTGTGCTGTGAATGAAGGCTTAAAGTGCAATCCTGAAGCCGGGGCGTGGATTTCTGTGCTGGGGGTGGCATTCTGGAAATCTCAGGTATCAGCACTATCTTATCAGGAGAATGATAACGAGATACATTTATAAAAGGGTACTGTAACTGAGCCGAATGACACATCCTATTCCTACTTCTTATCACATCTACGAGGTACAAGATCACACCAAAGAGGTAAGTGAATGTGTTCTTAGTCTCACTTCTGTCAAGTGTTAGGAGAGCATGTTAGCTGTCATGTGATAATGATTAAGCTTTAATAAAACAGATTTTCTTAAGTCTTAACAGCTTGCATGTGCTCTTCAGTTCCTCAGTTTAATTACAGTAGCATTCTGTTCTCTTTCTACACAAATAAAAACACTAATAGACTTTGAAAATCATGTTTCTCAGAAGAAAGAATCTTCTTCCGGAGGCTGACCTGACAATTATTCACTCACTGAGAAACACTCCTCACCTTTTGTCCCACTAGGTCACTCCTTAAATCTCTCTCGTTCACTCATCTTCCATCCTGATCCAAACCCACAGAAGTATGTCGTGCAGCGTAGTGAAGTCCTTTCTGGTGAGCCTATCCCGGAGGAAGCCCCTCGAGCCCGACGGGGAAGAGTCCACCTTCAATCGATGCCTGACCACTCTGGACTTGGTGGCCCTCGGTGTGGGCAGCACCCTGGGGGCTGGTGTCTATGTCCTCTCTGGAGAGGTGGCCAGAGACACCGCGGGACCCAGCATCATCATCTCCTTCTTCATCGCTGCCCTGGCCTCTATATTTGCTGGGCTATGCTACGCAGAGTTTGGTGCCCGGGTTCCTAAAACAGGCTCAGCATACCTTTACAGCTATGTGACGGTGGGAGAGCTCCTTGCTTTTATCTCTGGCTGGAATCTGCTGCTCTCCTACGTCATAGGTGAATATATGCAAATTGTAACATCTATTATTCAATGATATTTTCTTCCTTTATTGATGATTTAGTGATCTCTCCTCCTACCTGTATATGCAAACAGTGCATAAACCTAACATAATCTTTTTACCACACTCTGATCATAATGATCAACCACCATTAAGAGACTATTTAACACTGTGACCTTTCAACCAGTGGAGCAGCGAATTCTTGACTGCTTTTTTTCTACCTCACTGTGTCACATCTCTTGCTACATTAATTTTAACAATAGCACATACCGGGATCACTGCTTTGCAACAATCCCAATAATAACCCCATAAACCAGGACTGTGATTCAAAACCCTGAGTTATAAAGAGGGTAGGAAGTTTCTTTTTCTTTTGTTTATGGCTGCAGGTAAATTATGGCTGATTAATTCGTTTATTACATTAACTATCTTTTCACTATCTGCTCAGGGACATCGACTGTTGCACTGGCATGGAGCGGAACATTTGATGAACTCATTGGGGGAGTCATATCAAAATACTTTGCAGAAAATGCTGCCATGGGCCTGCCTGGCTTAGCTCCTTACCCAGATGTCTTTGCTGCAGCTCTGATCGTGCTCTTGTCAGGTAAAATAGTAAAACTGGTGTTAAATGGTGACCACAAATGAGGATGAGATTGCTGAATTAACCACCTTTTCCACGAAGGTCTCCTGTCTTTTGGAGTCAAAGAGTCAACGATGATCAACAAGATCTTCACAGCGATCAACATCCTGGTGCTGCTGTTTGTGATCATTTCTGGATTCATCAAGGGAGACATCTCCAACTGGAAAATCAGCAAGGAAGATGTGTTAAACGCCACTGCCATGTAAATAAATGCAAAAACAAACAAACAAACAAAAAAAACACTCAAGTAAATCATGACCTATATAATTACAGCATTATTGTTCTCCTGGATGAGCTAACTGGAAATAACCACAAAGTATTGCTCTCTACCCGCTGCAGAAACGGAACTGACATTGCTAATGCAACAAGCGAGTTTGGAGTGGGCGGATTTTTCCCCTATGGCTTTGGTGGAACCGTGGCTGGAGCTGCAACATGCTTCTATGCTTTTGTTGGATTTGACTGCATTGCTACAACAGGTAAGAAGACAATTTGTCAGTTTAGCTTAGTTCAAGCTTCTTTCAGCTGCTTCCTAATTAAATTTTTTGACTGACACAACCCCAAAAGGGATTTTTTATCTCCTCCCAGGATCAAACTGGGGATCTTTTACCAGTACACTATGTATCCAACATAACATAACATAAATAACACAACACAACACAACATAACAACACAACACAACACAACACAACATAACATAACATAACATAACATAACATAACATAACATAACATAACACAACACAACACAACATAACATAACATAACACAACATAACATAACAACATAACACAACATAACATAACATAACATAACATAACACAACATAACATAACAACATAACACAACATAACATAACAACATAACAACATAACACAACACAACACAACACAACACAACATAACATAACACAACATAACATAACAACATAACACAACATAACATAACAACATAACAACACAACACAACACAACACAACACAACACAACATAACATAACATAACAACATAACATAACACAACAACATAACATAACACAAGACAACACAACATAACATAACATAACATAACATAACAACATAACATAACAACATAACACAACACAACACAACATAACATAACATAACATAACATAACATAACATAACAACATAACATAACATAACATGACATAACATAACATGACATAACACGATATAACACAACACAACACAACACAACATGACATAACACGACATAACACAACACAACATAACATAACATAACATAACATAACATAACACAACATAACATAACATAACATAACATAACATAACATAACACAAGACAACACAACATAACATAACATAACAACATAACATAACACAACAACATAACATAACACAAGACAACACAACATAACATAACATAACATAACATAACAACATAACATAACAACATAACACAACACAACACAACATAACATAACATGACATAACATAACATGACATAACACGATATAACACAACACAACACAACACAACATGACATAACACGACATAACACAACACAACATAACATAACATAACATAACATAACATAACACAACATAACATAACATAACACAAGACAACACAACACAACATAACATAACATAACAACATAACATAACAACATAACACAACACAACACAACACAACACAACACAACATAACATAACATAACATAACATAACAACATAACATAACATAACATGACATAACACGACATAACACAACACAACACAACACAACACAACACAACACAACACAACACAACATAACATAACATAACATAACATAACATAACATAAAGGACAAAGATAATTGGAAGAGAATGAATGGATGGAAAAAATATTGCAATCGTGGATAATGGATGAAATAGTGCTTTATTTCCAGAGAGGAGTAAATTACAATTATAACGATGAGTATTTCCTCTACACTCATTAAAAAAGCACACTAAAAATAAAATAAACTTCCTCCACTTTTTTATTTTAAATTTTATAAACTTTTTAATTTTCACCATAGATTCTTTACATTTTTATGGGGTTATTTTTTTAGTGGTGCTGGGAAAGGGTTAGAAAAATCGATACAGTACGCTATTGTATCGCAATATTTTGTGTGGCAATATTGTATCGATGCAGGGACAACACTCTGGGAATAATATGAACAACGAACAATCTTCCTGTAAATAATCACGGTTGGACTTGGACCGACTGTAATCACTCAGAGAGCTCTACAAATTTACAAATAACTTGCATTTGATTTATAAATGCAGGCAGATTGCCAGCATGTTGCCATCAGTCAGATGTCAATGAGAAAAACTCGAGGGAACTGGACTCAGCTGGCTGCAGCTGGTTGCATTCCTATAGAACAGGAAGTGCAGATTAATAGTTAGATTTGAAATTCTGTCTGTGTTATCAGACACAGATTACATGTAATTTCCAAACTGACCTCATATAATTGCAGTGAGATAGCAGATTGTCTCCGTCTTAACGCAACATTTATGGCAGGTTTCAGTAACTGTGTTGGTATGCTTGACAATTCCATTTTGTAGCAAAAATAAATAAATAACTGAAGTGGGATAACTTCTTATTGGCTAAAACAGACTGACAAAGTTTAACGTTGAGGACATAATTTGCAGATGATTCTCTCCACTAGTTTTTATGATTTTTGTGTAACAATGCATGAAACTCCTGCAGGAGATATATCTTGTAAGGGGGTCACTAACTTCTTGGTTTCCTTTCTTTTAGGAGAGGAGGTGAAGAACCCGAAGAAATCTGTCCCTATTAGCATTGTGGTCTCATTGCTTATATGTTTCCTGGCCTACTTTGCTGTGTCTGCTGCTCTCACCCTTATGATGCCATACTACCTGCTAAGTGAAACGAGCCCACTGCCAATAGCCTTTGACTACATTGGATGGGGTCCTGCCAAATATGCCGTGGCTGTGGGTTCACTGTGTGCCCTGTCAACTAGGTATGACAGTATGGGTAGTGCATGCATGGATCAAGTGATGTTTAAAGCTCAAAGTCAGAAAGAAAAAGGTGCAAAAATAAATGTATGTTATTTGGAAAAAAATAGAAAAATTATAATGGATGTTCAAAAGTCCAAAATGTTGAAAAATAAATCTAGAAAAGTAGCTACTAAACAGTAGCTAACTCAAAAAGTTCATTAAAAATGTAACGTTAACGTAAAATAACTCAGCTGAGTAATAATTAACAGACAAGGTGTGGAGGACGTGTCAGGTTCCAGAGGCTGTGAATGATTCTTCCACTGCCTCTGATGTTTGCGAGGTGGATAAATTATGAAATTGCCAGTACATTCTTCTGACTTCAGTCATCATAGCAGATTAAGCTGTTAAAAAGAAGCCATATGTCAAATCAGTTGGTTTAGTTAGAGTGACCTTTTGACACTGATTTGTGAAATGACTAATTTAGATTACAAATTAATCGGACACTGCATTCATTTTGTTGTTTGTCTTTCCAGTCTGCTAGGTTCCATGTTCCCGATGCCTCGAGTACTTTTTGCCATGGCGAGAGACGGGCTGCTTTTCAAACCTTTGTCCAAAGTCACCTCCAGAGGCAGTCCAGCAATAGCTACTATATCATCTGGCATTGTGGCAGGTACAGGTATACACTTTATAAATAAAAGTACTGTAAATATAATAGAAGTAATAAACCTAAAACAAAAAATAGTACATGTAATAAAATACTTTTGAATGTGTCCAGTAATAACTCTTATTTTAATGATGCTTGCAGATGCTTACACAGAGGTACTGTGCCACACCTTGTGTGTTTGCGTATTGTATGTACGGTTGGCAGGGTATCTATCTTAATTGCCCCTTGGGGATAAATAAAGTCTCTCTAACTCTCTCTCTTAATCTATGAATTCAGCTCTTTTTATTGTCATTGCAATATGCATTTGGAATCCAGCCATGCAGTCTGCCTGTACAATCGCGTGTGAACATTTCTCTAAAGAGCTTACTGGACTTAAGTGGTATGCTGTAGTACTGTAATAGGATACCACCATAGAAAAAGTAACCAACACTGATGACTCCAACCTCTTCTGGTATTAACATCAGCACAAAAACTGTGTGCCAGGAGCTTCATGATGTAGGTTTCTATAGCTGAGCAGAGCAACTCCCGTAGGTGTCATGTGTATAATATTTTGTACTTATGCTAATGCTGTTCTGCATGATCCACAGAGGTCGAGGTTTATGGGCTAGAAATAACATTTAATTCCATTTTTCTCCCTGGCTTTAGCCATCATGGCTCTACTGTTTGATCTGAATGCCTTGGTGGAACTGATGTCCATTGGTACTCTGTTTGCTTACACACTCGTGGCAGTATGCATCCTGATACTGAGGTACATTTATCTGTTAACACCCTGCAGCTATGTATTCACTCTGCTGTGCAAATCGACTGATTTTTTGTGGTCGTTGTAGGTACCAGGTGGGTCCATCTGAAGACACAGAACTTAAGATCACAGAATCAAAGAAAAAGTTTAGCTTCTTCAAACCTCCAAAAACACCCAACTCTTCCACAGCACGAACAGTCACACTCTTGACCATATTTTCTAGTAAGTAAGGAAAACATCACTGAGGCATCTTTACTGATGCTTCTGTAGCACTGAAGTTCTTTTCTTGACCAGCAACAGGTTCATGACGGGCTTTCTCGCCTCTAATCTTTCTTTCTCGTCTTTTACTTTCCCACTGCAGTTCTGTGCATTCTTGCACTGTGCATTACTCTGAGCCAAGGCATGGAAGCTCTTGCCAACACTCAAGCATGGAGCATCGTGCTTGTCTGTATCTTTGGAGTGCTCCTGCTGGTCAACTTGTTCCTCATCTGGAGACACCCAGAGAATCCCACGAAGGCATCGTTCATGGTAAGAAGTGGTTCAAGTAATTTCTTGTAATCACCAACTAGGAATCTCACATCTCTGCATTTTCTCCTTCTTCAGGTACCTTTAATCCCTCTTCTGCCCTTACTGAGTACTTTAATCAATGTCTACCTGATGGTGCAGTTAGGCGGTCAAACATGGATCAGATATGCTGTCTGGATGCTAATAGGTATGATGGGTATATTTTTGTTTGAGAGGATTAAAGGGATGCTATCTAGCTGGGTGACCCTCACTCTTCTCTTTTCTTCTCTTCTGCAGGGTTACTTATCTATTTTATCTATGGAATGCGTAACAGCGTCCAGAGGAAGCGACTCATGACCGACCACGCAGAGATCGAAACAGTCAGCGGCAAAACAGACAAGGATAGTATGAAAGAAGAGAAATTCTGAGCTCAATCGGGGTGAAGACAGATAAACTGAGATGTTACAGTGAGCGACTTGCTTTAACTTATAACCACTGCTTGAGATGCACCGGTGCTGCTGCCTTTCAGCAGTCTTCAATCTACGACAGCACCGAAGCAAATGGCCTGATAACTTGTTAACTTGACGGTTTATTACATCCTAACGCAGTCTGTTTGTTATCTAAATGGTCCAAAATGAAACACTCCCTAAGATATATTTGGACCGAGAAGATCTTCACTTATCACTGATTTTCACATTGTTGTTAAGGATATTTATCTGTATATCTTGTCGTATTAGTGAGCCTGTTCCAAAGAAAAAATATTCTGTAGATTATTTGCTTTTATAATTCTGAAATAACAGGTTTACACTTTTCTTATCAAGTGCAAAATGTAAATTATTTTTATTTCAGTTTTACATTATTTTAATTTTATTTTAATATTTTTTTTTAAATGTGCAGAATTTGACTGAAGACCTTATATTTTACAGAGCTGATACAGAAAACCTTTTATGGGATTTCATCTTCCATTTGTAAATATGGAAACTGCATGTGATTGTTAACTAAACGACTGCCACTGTACACTTGAATTAAAAATGAAATGATTCGCTTTTGTAAAACACTTAAATATGGAGTTACCTTGTTGCAGTCTGTGTCGATAAAGAGGTAAAAATAAAGGACTACTATAAGTTCATTCCCACTGCAGACGTGCACAAAGAAGCAGATATGGCTCACTATTTAGAGTCGACTGAGAACAAAAGGACCTTTGAAAAGAAGCTTATAGCGGTCATGTTCAAAATCACAGCTTAGCTGGCCACTCACAAGGAAAGGTTTACATTGTTTCCACTGCATCCGACATCTCAAAAATGTACTTTAAGTAATGTGTGAATATTTTAGGTGCAAATCTTTCAGGCATATTTAAAAAACAACAACATATTATTCTAGAGCTAACTGAGACAAAACTTTTATTTACCCATAAAAAACAGTAATGAAGGACATAAAGTGTATTAAACACCAAATGCTCCTTTTCCAGGCAGTGTTTCTGAGGCTCAGACTCATGCTGCTAGTACACTTACAGTCCGGCAGCTAAATAAACAGGCTGTGCCATTCCAGATTGGAGGGGCCTCATTCTCTGGACCCTCATTGGTTCGGACAGGCTTGAAAGCCTCCATTGAGCCACACTGATGGAATTTAGGGTACTAATGCCACTCCGAGGAAAAGGAATTTGCGTGACTCTAATAAACAGCAGACTGCTCACTTTGCAAGCTTTGCCCTCCTCCTTCCTTCTCTTTCTTCTTCTCTCCTTTTCATTTCTGTTGTATATTTCTCTGGGTTGAACTCCATGAACTAACAATCAGCTCATCAGCCATGCCTTTGGCGAACATGTCTGGGTCAAAGTGGAGGCTGGTACTCATTGCTCTCCTTACTTGTGCCTTAATCTTCGAGTTGGGTAAGTGACATTAGTCCCTTGTCATCCAATTCGGTGAACGTGATATTCATAGATTTGGTGAGGAGGGCAATTTTCTTTCTGTCTTTTGCACAATGTGGCTTATTCTAGAAGCAAAAATGATACTTTTTTCTCACTTGTAGCAGCCTTGTCTTTGTTTGTAAAATATTCTGAAACATGTGCTCTGCGTACTGTGTATAATATTGCCAAAAAGATGCCCAAGAGCAGAAGGCTGTTCCGGGAAGGACACCAAAGCCAAGGAAACCAAAGCATGAGAAATCAACAAACAAAGGGCCCAGAACGATAACAGTCAAACCGAAGGTCAAAGCTGCACGTGCAGAGCAGACCCTCCTCACGCAGGTATTACGTTTGTTATAAATTAACTTTTTGATTTTGCAAAGTTCACGACTAAAGTACATGTCTGTGTCTGACTAATAAAGGTGTTAAACAAAGGGAAGTTTAAGAAGGTGGGTGAGACCATAAATGTGCAAACAGGAGATACTCTGGAGCTGAGGTGCAGGGGCAAACCTGTGCAGTGGAGCGTCCCCCCATACCTGGAGGAGGATAATGATGGGAGGCTCAGGTAACTTTTCATGTCTACAGATCTTTACTCATAAAGTGCAGTATAAGCTTGAGTAAGTAAGGAAGTAAATGTGTTCTTTCGCTCCTTTTTGCTCTGGCTGTGCAGAATTGTCCAGTATGAGCGATATGGGGTTCTGACGTTGGTCAACACCACTGGTGCAGACACGGGGGAGTACACATGCTACCCAATGTACTGTGAAGACACTGACTGCAGGAAGGAATACAGCAAAGCTGTTAAAGTCTTCGTCTTTTTTCCAGGTGTGATTAATACATTTTATTGATGCTTAGGCTTGCATTTCTCTGAACTGCAGACTTGACAGGAATCTTTTTTACATTCTAATAATCTTATCATAAATCTGCCATATCGCCTCTCTGTACGGACCAGATCCACAAGAACTATTTGTTCCATCGTCTGACTATTACAAGGTGATTCAGCTGAGGAGCAACTGGCCTACAGTCCTACCCTGCCAGGTGACGTCACCTGAGGCTAAAGTAACTCTGCACCGTGAGTACCCACCTGTGGAGCTGGACGTGGACAGGAGGGAGATCTCCTTTGATGTCAAGAAGGGCTTCACAATCCATCGACCTCGGCCATATCATGCCGGAGCTTTGTACTGTGTTGCCAGTCTGGGAAACCTCCGGCAGAGCTCTATGAAGTACATGCTCATCTATGTTAACTGTGAGTTCACGTTTTCAAAATTTTAGAAATTTTTTCAGAATTTTAGAATTTATGGTTTTTTTTTAATTGTAAATCAATGAAAACTTTTGAAAATTAAGGATGAAAATTACCCTTAATTACAGGATTACTGGTGACGACACAACATTTTACTTACTAATACATCACATTTGCTCTCAGATCCTAGGGCTCCTCCCGCTCCAGTGATCCAAGCGTCACCGAGCACAGTGACTGTGGGGGAGAATCTACGTGTCACCTGCTCTGCGATGGGAGAACGAGACGTGGCCATAGAGTTCACCTGGGATTACCCAGGACAAGAGGTCAGACACTCGTGGAAACAGGGCTTGTATGCTTTAATACAAACTTAGCTTAGTTCTGTATGGCTTTTGTATTAATTCTAATAAGCTTTCTTTCTGAAATAGTATGAACATGAATTCTAGGTTGTGAACTGAAATACTACTCAAAAAAAGTCCTGCAGTTGGCAAATATCTTCAGTCGGTTTAGCTTGCGTTGCCTTTTTAGCGAGTTTATTATTAGTCAAAAAGTATTCAACCTATGGACTGCCTGAACCTTATCCCCATTAAACAGGAATATAATAGATATGTCTTTATTGGTGAGCCATGAGGAAATAAACTGCAACATGATAACTCATTGTAATGTTTACTCCTGTGCTGTGTGTGTGTGTGTGTGTGTGTGTGTGTGTGTGTGTGTGTGTGTGTGTGTGTGTGTGTGTGTGTGTGTGTGTGTTCCTATGCTTGGTCCAGATTGGGAGACCTCCATACACACAGGAGAGTGTTATTCCGGTCAGTGGAGGAACTGCTCAGCAGCAGTCTCAGTCTGTGCTCCTCGTGGATGAAGTTAGAGACGTGGACCAAGGAACGTACACCTGCACTGCTCAGAACATGCAAGGAGCCAAATCAGCATCCACAACCATTAAAGTGGTCCCTAAAGCCAAACCTAAGAAACCATAAGTTGGATGACATTACAGACAGAAAGTCGTGGCGAGAGATCACAGCTGGGATTTGACCCTGTCTGAGCATTAAATGTTTTTTCTTCTTTTTAAAGACTATATGATCACAACAAAACATTATGCTCTCCAAACTGTATTGCTCAAGAAGAGAAATGTGTTTGTTTAGGTAAATGCTTGTATATTAAACTTTTATTTCCATACACTCACAAGCCTGACAGTCGTGTCATTGTGAAAGATCCTCCCAAAGGTAAACGCAGGATAAGAGGGGGGGAAAGGTGATTTAAGTGACTTCGAATGTGGTCTGAGTACTTCAGAAACTGCTGATCTACTGGGATTTTCCTGCACGGCCATCCCTAGAAAAAGATAAAATATCTCAAATTTCTCTGGAGGAAAAAATGTCTTATTGGTGATATAGGGGAATGGTCAGACTGCTTTAAGCTGGGAAGGCAACAGTAATTCAAATATTCGCGTGTTAAACCCAAAGTATGCAGATGAGCATATCTGAAGGTACAACACTTCAGAACTCGAAGCGGATGGACTACAGCAGCAGAAGACCACGCCGGGTGTGGCTAATGTCAACAGGAAACTGAGGCTAAACTGCTCAATAGAAGGTTAGGAGAAGGTTAACTGCCCTGATAAATTTTGATTTCTGGTGGCATAAACAGCATGCTGTTTATGCTGTTTAAAGCATGGATCCATCCAACAGAGGATTCACGTCGTGGCTGTGCAGCAACAACCCAGTACTATCTAGGTTTCCCTTATAAACGGGTGTATTGTGATGTGCTGTCACCCTGTGCACCTCACTTCTCACTAGCTTGGATTGGCGTCCAGCTCTCCTTGTTGAATTACACAAGTAGAAGAAGATGGATGGATGTTGTGATAAATTAACAAGCACTTCAGAGATAAAAAGTGGAAACTGGCCCTCACTATGACTTCCTTTTCTACCCATTTTGTTCCCCATTAACCCCAAAGTATTATTCATGTGTGTACAATAAAGTTGTAGATAACCGTTTTATTATTGTACAGAGTCCCACAGAAAAGTCAGCACTCCAGTGTTTTAGCGATACCACATGAGAGGTTAGTTTCTGGTTAGACTTGAATCTACGGAGCCCCTCTGATGACATAGTCCAAAAAATAAATAAATTGTGGCCACGAAATACTATTTCGTGGGGGTTTCCCCTGTTGTAATAGTAATTTTACAATGTATGTTGAAGAGATATTACTGCCCTCTGTTGGTGTGTCTGTGCATTACAAGCAATAAAAGGTGTTCGTTAAAAACATCAGGTTATGGGCCCAGAGGTCGCCAAGGGAAGCTGCTAACACGTTTTCTTTTGGGAGTCATAAACAGAATTGTGGGATTCACAATAGAAGATAGACTGTTTATTGACAAGCTGAGCGGACCGGAGAATTGGGCAACGTGGAAATTTCAACTGGAGCACCTGTTGAAGGCAAAAGGACTGTGGGGGTATGGTACAGGAGACGGAGCAGTTAGCTGCGGATGCTAATGCCCAAGCGCGAGCTGAATTTGAACGGAAGAAAGAAAAGGCATTTTCAGTGCTGGTACTGAATGTAAGTACACCCCAATTGTACTTGATAACAAACTGTAAGACCCCCCAAAGAAGCATGGGAGATGCTAAAAGCACAGTTTGAAAGAGATACTGTTGCTAACAAGCTATTTCTGAAGAAGAAGTACTTCCGGTGTGAAATGAAGGAAGGAGAACATCTCAATGATCATTTAAAGAGGATGAAGGAACTTACTGATCAGCTAGGGGCAATAGGTTCTGTAATTGAAGAGGAAGATCAAATTGTCACCCTTCTAGGTAGTTTGCCACCCAGCTATGCAACTGTTGTTACTGCTTTGGAGACAAAGATGAAAAGTCTGAGACTACAGTTCGTTCAACAAGCCTTGATAAATGAGGAACAAAAGCGAGTGCTTACTGACAACACCACTGTGTCCAGTAGTGTATCAGCGATGTCATCTCAGATGCATAGAAATGAACAGAGTGTATCAAAAATAGTGGGAGCAAACAGCTCCGACTCATGGAGATGTTACAAATGTGGGAAGGAAGGACATATCAAGCGTGATTGTCCAAGCAGTAAAAAGAAATACAAGGCCCACAAGGCTAAAAGCATGGTGTATAAGGACAAAGAGGACTCATATGAGGGAGCTTTTGTTGTAAATGAGTCATGTAAAAGTGATGCACAACAAGAAGAATGGTTAATCGATTCAGGAGCGTCAAAACACATGACATGGAATAAAGAAGCTCTACAAAACTACCAAGAGTTTTCAGAACCACAAACAGTCAAACTCGGTGATGGCAGAGTAGTTGAGGCTTTAGGTCTGGACAACATAACAATGAAAATGTCATTCAGAGTTAGTAATGGAAAAGATGTCACAATGTATGATGTGCTGTATGTTCCCAAATTATCAATGAACCTTTTCTCAGTGGGAGCTGCTGCCAAGAAGGGAAACACAGTGAAGTTCAAAAGGACTCATTGCTACATAAGAGGAAAGAATGGAGCTCTCCATGGAATGGGAACACAAAGATCTGACGGATTGTATCAGCTGGATATTGAGGGAAACTGCACAACCTGTCATGGAGCGTCAACTGCTTCAGTTCCAGCAAGTATGTGGCATCAGCGTCTAGGTCACACTACAAATCTGAAAAAAGTCAAAAACTTGGTAAAAGGAGTTAGCTTTACAAATGAAGAGGAGGACATTTTTTGTGAAGCTTGTGTTGAGGGCAAATTATCAAGAAAACCTTACAAATCAGTGGGAGAAATACGAACAAAACGCAAGTTGCAATTAGTGCATAGTGACGTTTGTGGTCCTTTTCAAACTGAGTCACTTGGAGGAAAAAAGTACTTTGTGACTTTCATTGATGACTACTCCAGATGTTGTAAAGTGTATTTCATAAGAGAAAAAACGGAAGTCCTGAGCAAGTTCAAAGAGTTTGAAAGAATCTTCTCAAATGAATGTGGACAGGGAGTAATAAGACTCAGAACTGACAATGGTGGGGAATACACATCTAAAGAGTTTCAAGAATATTTGAAAGCTCAAGGCATCCACCATGAAATGACTGTACCACACACACCACAGCAAAATGGTGTTGCAGAAAGAAAAAACAGAACTCTAGTGGAATCAGCTAGAAGCATGCTATCACATGCAAAGTTGCCAAACACATTCTGGGCAGAAGCTGTTGCTACTGCAGCTTACATACAGAATAGGCTCCCAACATCTGCTTTAAAGAACGAAACACCCTATCAGAGATGGTATGAAAAAAACCCAGACATTAGCCATATGAAAGTATTTGGTTGTGTTGCTTATGCTCATGTTCCAGACACAGAGAGAAAGAAGCTGGACAAAAAGGCAGTGAAAGTTCGTTTCCTGGGATATGCAACCAATGCAAAAGGCTACGACTGTGGGATGAGGAAAAAGGAAAAACACTGATTCGACGAGATGTGGTCTTCAATGAAACAGAGTTTAAATGCAAACAAAGTGAAAAAGATCTCGGTTTGGGGAATGAGGTGACACTACACACGGGTGAAAGACAAACAAGTACTGAGGAGACTGTCACCAGTGAGGCTGCAAAAGGAGATCAGCGGATCAGAAGACCTCCAAAGAGATATGGATTTGAGGAGTTTGCTGATGCAGCTACAGTTGATCATTATGCAAACATCTGTTGTGTCACAGAACCAAATACACTAGAAGAGGCTATGTCAAGTCCAAATGCAAAGGAGTGGAAAGAAGCAGCTGATTTGGAATATGAGTCACTGCTAGAAAATGGCACATGGGATTTAGTGGATCTACCAAAGGATCGCAAAGCAGTTGGATCAAAATGGGTCTTTAAAGTTAAGCATCACAGTGATGGACAAGTGGAAAGATACAAGTGCAGACTTGTTGCCAAAGGCTATTCACAGATTTATGGTGCAGACTATGATGAAACATTCTCTCCAGTTGTACGATTTGGTTCAATTCGTACATTGTTGTCATTTGCTGTGCAAAACAATCTAAATGTGCATCAAATGGATGTTGTGACTGCATTCTTGAATGGACACCTGGAAGAGGAAATCTACATGGAGCAGCCAGAGGGTTACATCAAACCTGGGCAGGAACATCTAGTGTGCAAACTAAACAAGTCAATATATGGACTGAAGCAGTCTCCACGTTGCTGGAGCAAAGCTTTTACAGAGTTCATGAAAAGTATTGGTTTTACACAGAGTACTTCAGATCAGTGTGTGTTTGTTAGAACAGGTCAGGAGTTGGAAATATTGGCTGTGTATGTTGATGATCTGATTTTGATTACAGAATCAGCAGAGAGCATGAAGACCTTAAAGGACACTCTGAAGAAACACTACAAAATGAAGGACATGGGTGAGCTATCCTACATTCTGGGCATCTCAGTGGTCCAAGACAAGGACAAAAACCATGTTATGCTTCATCAGAGGCAGTATATTGAAAACATACTACAAAAGTATGGAATGGACAGTGCCAATCCAGTAGCAACTCCAGCTGACACAAATGTCAAATTAAGAAAGAGTGATAATGTCAGTCAACCTGTAAACCCAAGCATGTATCAGTCAATGGTTGGAAGTTTATTGTATGCTGCCATGGCCACACGACCAGATACAGTGGGGCAAAAAAGTATTTAGTCAGCCACCGATTGTGCAAGTTCCCCCACTTAAAATGATGACAGAGGTCAGTAATTTGCACCAGAGGTACACTTCAACTGTGAGAGACAGAATGTGAAAAAAAAATCCATGAATTCACATGGTAGGATTTGTAAAGAATTTATACGTAAATTAGGGTGGAAAATAAGTATTTGGTCACCTCAAACAAGGAAAATCTCTGGCTCTCACAGACCTGTAACGTCTTCTGTAAGAAGCTTTTCTGTCCCCCACTCGTTACCTGTATGAATGGCACCTGTTTGAACTCATCATCTGTATAAAAGATACCTGTCCACAGCCTCAAACAGTCAGACTCCAAACTCTGCCATGGCCAAGACCAAAGAGCTTTCGAAGGACACCAGGAAAAGTATTGTAGACCTGCACCAGACTGGGAAGAGTGAATCTACAATAGGCAAGCAGCTTGGTGTGAAAAAATCAACTGTGGGAGCAATCATCAGAAAATGGAAGACATACAAGACCACTGATAATCTCCCACGATCTGGGGCTCCACGCAAGATCTCATCCCGTGGGGTCACAATGATCATGAGAACGGTGAGCAAAGATCCCAGAACCACACGGGGGGGACCTGGTGAATGACCTGCAGAGAGCTGGGACCAAAGTAACAAAGGTCACCATCAGTAACACACTACAACGGCAGGGAATCAAATCCCGCAGTGCCAGACGTGTTCCGCTGCTGAAGCCAGTGCATGTCCAGGCCCGTCTGAAGTTTGCCAGAGAGCGCATGGATGATACAGCAGAGGATTGGGAGAATGTCATGTGGTCAGATGAAACCAAAGTAGAACTTTTTGGTATAAACTCAACTCGTCGTGTTTGGAGGAAGAAGAATACTGAGTTGCATCCCAAGAACACCATACCTACTGTGAAGCATGGGGGTGGAAACATCATGCTATGGGGCTGTTTTTCTGCCAAGGGGACAGGACGACTGATCCGTGTTAAGGACAGAATGAATGGGGCCATGTATCGTGAGATTTTGAGCCAAAACCTCCTTCCATCAGTGAGAACTTTGAAGATGAAACGAGGCTGGGTCTTCCAACATGACAATGATCCAAAACACAGCGCCCGGGCAACAAAGGAGTGGCTCCGTAAGAAGCATTTGAAAGTCCTGGAGTGGCCTAGCCAGTCTCCAGACCTCAACCCCATAGAAAATCTGTGGCGGGAGTTGAAAGTCCGTGTTGCTCGGCGACAGCCCCAAAACATCACTGCTCTCGAGAAGATCTGCATGGAGGACTGGGCCAAAATACCAGCTACTGTGTGTGCAAACCTGGTAAAGACCTATAGTAAACGTTTGACCTCTGTTATTGCCAACAAAGGTTATGTTACAAAGTATTGAGTTGTATTTTTGTTATTGACCAAATACTTATTTTCCACCCTGATTTACGAATAAATTCTTTACAAATCCTACCATGTGAATTCATGGATTTTTTTTTCACATTCTGTCTCTCACAGTTGAAGTGTACCTCTGGTGCAAATTACTGACCTCTGTCATCATTTTAGGTGGGGGAACTTGCACAATCGGTGGCTGACTAAATACTTTTTTGCCCCACTGTATTGCACAAGCAGTGAGTGTGGTGTCAAGGTTCAATGCAAATCCAAACACTACACACCTGACAGCTGTGAAAAGAATCCTGAGATATTTGAAAGGAACTCTAAACCTGGGGCTCAAATATCAAAGAACAGAAACAGGAACCTTGGTTGGGTATTCAGATGCTGATTGGGCAGGTGATCAGGACGATCGACCTTCTACAACTGGAAACATCTTTCTACTTGCAGGAGGTGCAGTCAGTTGGCTTAGCAAGAAACAAGCAACAGTTGCACTTTCAACTGCAGAGGCTGAGTATATTGCTTTGAGCCAAGCTGCACAAGAAGGAGTTTGGTTAAGACAACTACTAACTGAGCTTGGAATGGAAACCACAGCAACAGTGATCCTGGAGGACAATCAAGGAGCAATTGCAATCGCAAAAAATCCAGTCGATCATGCAAGAACAAAGCACATAGACATTCGTTACCACTACATTCGTGAATGTGTGCAAAATGGACAAATCCAGCTGAAGTACTGCTGTACAGAAAACATGAAGGCTGATATGTTAACCAAACCGCTGCCTAGACAAAAGTTTGAGTATCTCAGAGGGAAGATTGGACTGTGTTCAGTTTAAAAGGGTTATCATATGCTTAACATGCCTATACTATGCTTATGTTAAGATGGTGAGCATTTAACTGTAATGAAGAATAATAGTTTTGTCTAAGATGGACACAGTACATTTTTTGTGTGAGTTCAAAACAAAAGAGAAAATGTTTATTTTCTAGTAACACCGTGATATAGGTGCATAATGTTGTTTTTTGAAAGAAATAAGCAATGGCAGTCAAGTAAGTGAACTCCATGGTAAAATTAAGTGGGAGTGTTGTAATAGTAATTTTACAATGTATGTTGAAGAGATATTACTGCCCTCTGTTGGTGTGTCTGTGCATTACAAGCAATAAAAGGTGTTCGTTAAAAACATCATCCCCAGGCTCGTACGAACTGACATGGGCACTGAGAACGTGTTGGTCAGCAGTGTTGGTCAAGTTACTTGAAAAAAGTCATCAGTAACTAATTACTGATTACTTCCCCAATAAAGTAATCCCGTTACTTTACTGATTACTTATTTTCAAAAGTAATTAATTACTTAGTTACTTAGTTACTTTTTAAAAACACGATTTACAACCTGAAGAGGTGATAAAGCGATAGATCTTTCAGCCCAATTCTACTTTTTCTACATAATCCATCATACAAAATGTAATCAAATGGAAAAGTCTCTTTTTTTTTAACTTGTTTTATCAGTTTTAATCTTTTAACTTTATGCATCAAGCAAAAATTTAATTATATGCAACATTCTCTGACTTGAATAAATTAGTTTAACATTTAAACCTATTGTCTACACATTCCAGCAAATAAAATAAAATATTTTTTGTGTTTACACTCACTCTTTCAAATAGATGTAAGTAAAACACAGCAGAAAATAAATAAAGTCAAAGACTCAGCGGTCCTGTTGCTCTATTTTCACCTGTAAAGCAGGACTGCGGTAGGCGGAGGTTTACCCTGGTGCAGGTGTGCCACGGTCAGTTGAAGAATCCGCGAGTTTCTCTGTGAATTTCCCATTACCTCGTTGCGCACTCGGTGCTTGCTCGGAAGTTTAGGGGTTTTTTTCGCTGTAAAAAGAAGTTTTCTTCCCACGCACGATGGACGCTAATGTTTTTGTCACTTTTTATGGAATCAAACTCAAAGTAAGGTCAGTACTTCCATGCTTTAAACGCTGCACGCTCATACTCTCTCCCACAATCGATATGTGATCCATTGTTGATCTGCACACAGCTGTTGTCACTAACGGCGCACTCGCTTCCGTCACTGTCGTGAGACATTCTCGCAAAAAATCACGGTTTTAGTAACGCAGTAACGCAGCGTTACTACGGGAAAGTAACGGTAATCTAATTACCGATTTTGCAATAGTAATCCCTTACTTTACTCGTTACTTGAAAAAAGTAATCAGATTACAGTAACGCATTACAAGTAACGCGTTACTGCCCATCTCTGTTGGTCAGAGACCTCCAGCGTTATTTACGGAGAAGTGACGGGGATGATAGAGCAGGAGACAGGAGCTACATCACAGGCGCAAGTACCGCAAACCAGAGAATTGAGAGCTGGTGGGGAGTGATGAGAAAAGAAGGAGTCGAGTCATGGATCAAGCTTCTATGAGAACTGAAGGACGAAGGATTCTTCTTTGGGGATTTGATTCATCTGTCACAGTTCTGCTTCATGCCAATCATTCAGGTAAATGGCCCATATTATGATAACCAGTGGTGGTAATTAATTACATTAAATTACGCTGTTTTAGCAGTAAGGGTAACAAAATAATCGTTTACATAGTTAAAACGACATTACCTTTACCGAACGGTAAATGCAATGTATTCCTAACGTTGTTGAAGTAGGTCAACTGCGCTCTGTATGTGCGTAATGGAGGCTGAAGCATCAACCCAGCCAAAGTTTTTAAATCAGGGAACACTTTGCCAATTGAACTGATCAGAAGTCAGCACGACTTAAATGTTGTTTTTTTCTGATCGGAGGACATTATCCTTGTCTGCGCTCATTCTGCAGCAGTTATGCTGCAGCTACCGATCTGTCACTGCCAGTCTGTCAAAAGCAGTCAGAGGCTTCACGCATCAGTAACTCTTCAGCGCTCTATCATTGGTACATTCAGGTCTGAGGTGATATTGGATCCCCTCATGGGATTGAAAAATATTGATTTTGTCACCTGTATTATGCGCATAAAGTTGAAAAGCTTTGCGCATCCGGACCAAGATTAGTATTAGTATAAAGCCCAGATCCCACAACTCAGTGGTTTGCCTGGTGTGGTTCTTTCTTTTCTTTTTTGCAATCACTCCCTCTTCCTTTGGTTTTCATTAAACTGCATCCAAACATTGCTGCTTTTCAGTTCATTTAAGGATGCACCACACTTATTTTCGACCATTTTACAAATGCCTTGTATTACAGCTCTGACCCAATTCTTGTTTCTTCATCAGGAGGTATTGAATGACATCCGGAGTGTTTGGAATGCTCACCGTATAAGGCCCTTAAAGAATAACAACGTGCCCTGTGGGATACCTGATGTCATGTACATGGCCCCTCACCTTTGGGGTGCAGAAGACTGTCTCGTTCCACTGACAGAAGATTTGACCTTGCGTAAAAATAGCTGCACTTTTGTTAGTTCAGTCCCATGTGATGTGCAAGTGTTTGATTTGTGCACAATAATAATGGAGGAATCAAGCTTGGAATTCCCATCTACCATGTCCCAGGCCCTTGATTTATATTTTCATCTCAGGGATACAGTTCGTTCACAGTTATTTGAGGCTACTTAAATGGACACAAACATACAAATGTAGTACATTTTGTACTTCAGTACGTATTCCTACAGCTTAATGTACTTATTATTAAGTAATTATTTTTCTCCAGTGTGTACTTATCTTGTCTTTGTATCAAAATTATCAGAAAAGACTGTATAACATAATTTTCATTTTGTCCATGTCAGTAAATTAACTCATCATGAAGTGTTGCTTGCTCTTGGTAGCTACAAAGCGTGGAGTATTAAACTAAAATATGATACAGGTTAGAAAAAAATAAATCCTTTTGGGATTGAGTTAAACTTATCACACTGTTAAAGCATCAAAAGTTGTTCATAATAGTTTTTGGTACCAAAAATGTGTTCATTTCTAACAAAAACAAGAGCACCTTGGATAACAACCACATAGACTGGCAATATATCTAATGTTGTGATCAATTAGACAAGAAGACCAAGTAGGCTAAAGTGTAGAATCATAGTTGTGTCACCAATGCTCCAAATGTTTCTTGAGCCTATAATTTTGTTATTGTGGAATAGATTAAAGCAATCCCATGTTTGATAAAGAACGGCTTCTTTTCTTAAAAATCACAGCACGTGTATGACATTATAGAATGAGTAGTTAAATAACTTTCAGCGGTGTCATTAGACATGTTCATGTTTAAAGATGTATAGAATGTAACAGAGAGGACAAAGTTTTGTACAAATGAGAATGGTTTACTGGTGTCTTTCAAAATACACCATACTCAAAAACAGGTTGTATTTTGCATATAATAACAGGATAAAATAACAGTTATTTCTAAAATGTTATACAAACCTCTTTACAATGTAACCAATCTCTGTAATTGACAACTTTTCTTCTAAACCCATTAGGAACATAAAGGTTCACATTCTTGTTTCTATTAAGATTTCTGCAAACATCTGAAATACTTTAATATAGAACATGCTTAATCAGTTGGAATATGGTATTTGTAATGGTGTTGTACTTATGTATGTATATACAGTAGACAGCACTCAGCAATCTTCCAGTTTGTAGAACTGTTACTGTATGCTATATTGGAAATATTTGTTACTCTTCCTGTAGTAAAAAAGTATTAGAATGTTAAAATTAGTCATTTATTTTGGCACTAACCAGAAACACAGTAACAATGTGTGCAGCAGGAACAGATGCACTTCTATGTTTAGTGTACGGATTCCTACCAGGTGAAGCACTGAAAATGTTATTTAAATATGTATATGTATTTTCAACTGGTGTTGTTTTGTGGTCTCATTCCCCAAGCAATTTGTTGCCTTATTTTGTCCCCAACACTCACTGCTGCTTCTGCAAAATCAGAGTGCTAAGTGCTGTCTACTACAGGTAACTCCACTTCAAAAAACCTGAACATTCCCTTTAGCTTACTATTTTAATTGGGGGGAGAAACTAAGAAAGCAATTACTGACCAGATGAAAAAAAAAGGCTGCACATGAAAAAGGCACAACGGGCTACACTGTTAAGAGAACTTAACCACCCAGTCTATTGAACATTCACATTCATTCCTTCATGTTACTGTTAACTACACCCGTGTTTCTATGAACTGTTAGGGTGGAAAACCTAAAACGTGTAGGGCAGAGTGCCTTGAGGACCAAGGTTGGGTAACACTGACCTACACCACATCCATCACCCACATAGAGCTTGCGAGAATGCTGTTAAATTCACTGCGAAAGTCTGGATAGCTGTGATAACCAAGGGGCAGCTTTAGTACACATTCACGTGTGGGATTGTGGTCTGCGGAGGAAATCTGTAGTTTCTATGAACTCAATTAATATGGCTTTATCCAACAGATTGGATCCTGTACAGAACCGCAGGAAAAGCTGAAGATAATTGAAATCAATTTCTCCAATGTGTCTTTTCAGGTAACGAGAAACTGTTGACTGGGCAGCTGTCATCTCCTCTGGAAAGATTAGAAGCTCCTTCACTGTTTTTACAGTCGGTTTTTTTTCTGCTATGAAATGATGCAGTCCTTCTGGTGGGAGTAAACCAGCTACAGAACCCACAACGGGACGCCAGCACTTGATTACAAACATTGGGGCCTGAATAAGTACTTTGTGTCCTATCTGTGCCAAAACAGGGAGCAGTGTGTCCTTGGTAGGAACCTGCTTGCACTCATGTGCATCAAGTACTTCCAGCAATTCATCTGTATCCACTGAATTGAAGTCATCCAAAGCCTTCAGGAGAACAGATCGCTCTTCTTGTGAGACTTACAAAAGAAAGGAATCTTTTAAACTACTGGTTGTCGAGCCGTACAATATCTCCTCCAGAAAGGGTATTGCAAGCTTCACTGGGAAGTAACCAGCTTGTTTCCACCCTACAACAAACACTAGCTATAGCCTGCCATTCTTCACACTGAAAGTCATGCCGGGTGAATGGGACTTTCACCTCAACTCCCAATGTGCAGCTGTCATAGAAATCTCTACAACTAAGCTGACCACTCATTATGTTTGTGTTTTTTTTTTGTTTTTTTTTCTTGGTTTGTGTGTTTTGTTTTTTCTGTGTCTGTGTGGGGGTGTGGGCTTTGAAACTCTCCACATCTCTCTTGTACACTCAGGAACTGTTATCTTGTACTCCAGGGTTTGCTACTCGTATTATTAGATTGGACCCTTTCTTTTTTCTTTTTGTACACCCACTGGTACTCCTATAATTATGAGGTGGGAGTGTATGTTTCATATTGTTTTATGTTCTTCAAAAAGAAAACGGCATATTGTTCAATTTGTCTTTTGTAAAAATGGATGCAGAAACTTTAATAAAAATATCTGAGGAAAAAATATCACATTGATGAAAAAAAAAGAAAATAAAAAAGAAAATAATAAAAAAAAAGAAATCCATCCAAAATTCTGTCAGGCAGTCCCGCAAAACACCACTTCTTTCCCCCTGTTCAAGCTCTCCATTTGGTGACAACATTTTGATATTGACCTCAGATGAAATAATGTTTGAGTCCTTAAAGGCACTGATCAAATCAGTAAGACAATGACCTCTTCTAACAGTCAGTATTACGGGACAAGATCGTGGTTCAGGGGTTGCTTGGTCAGGAATATTGGCCTCTCCTGTCAGCCCCGGTGAGAGAGACAATGTGTGATGAGGTGGATCCGACTCTTTTTCTGTAAACAGTGTTTCAGGGTTTAGTTCAACCACACTAATATCCACCATGTTATCCCCACTAATAATAACAACTGCATCAGAATCTTCACTTTCACCTACATTTGGCAGACCATCCCATGGTAATGTGTCATTCAGTTCCAAATATCCACTTATGGAAGCTCCATCATTAATTACAAAGTTTGATGGTTCTGAATTTATGTTTTCCACCAACAGATCATCAGCGGCCTGATTAGGTTCATTGCCAGTGAGATCTACCACAGAGGGCTGGGTTATTGCATGATCGGCCTCTACGTCTTGGGGATGCTGTTGTGTTTTCTTTCTGGTACACAGATAAAGTCGCAGAATTTTGACTTTACTTTGCTTATACAACTCATCAACTGTACTGGAAGCATCCACATGCATCTGTGAGCTCTCAATATGAGTTGAATAGTGTGAAAGACTTTTGGGTTTTTTTGAGGTGCCATTGGGGAAAAACAGATTTTCAGCCATAAGTTTGATATTTGACACTGTTTCATTTTTATCTACAGATAAATGCCTTGTTCCACCACCACTTACAGACTTCACCTGTTTGAACCCACCCTTCTCCTCATCAAAATCCATCCAGCCAACCTCAATTCGTCTCACTGTTCGTTTTGCATTTGTATTTTCTGCCCACTGAGACAATTTCTTTTTAGGAGGCATTCCCTCAGCTCCTGTCAGTCTATGTCGTAGCCTTGAGAGTATAGATTCTTTCCTGGATGGTGACGTCCGTGACAGTGTTGCTTGTCAGCAGAAGGCCACAGTGGAGACTCTATCGCCAACTTTGGGGATGTACTTTGCCAGGTCATTGTCTGTCATTAAGGGAATGACAGTTTCATCAATCTGAAAAATATAAATAACAAATTAATAAAATTGTCAATATTAAAAAAAAACAATGAATACATACAACTGCATATTTTAGAGTTGTTTTTTGCTATCTACTTTTGATAACAGATACTTTTGGTAATGTGGTACACATTTGTCCAACATAAGATGAACAAAAATTACTTTTAAAATTACTCTTTAAACATATCACGTCATTAATTAATGTCACTGATTAAACAAAAATATGAAATTCAATAAATATTTTTAGAATGTGCATAGCAAATTGTGGATTGCGGCTCTCCGTTCAAAAACAAACACACAGACACACACGCACGCACACAGCAACAGCTGCAGTGGCTTACATTCTCATCTTCAAGTTTCTTGATCACATCTTCTTCAGCTTTACGCTCTGTTAAGAATTCTCGCAGCCGAGACCTCTAAACCACATGAAAATGAAATAAGTATTTTTACACTCAGTTATAAATTTTATGTAGCAGATTTTTACATGATAACCTACCTATAAAATCACTTTATCTATGGCAAATCAGAATTTGATAATGATTGTTTTATTACTTAGATATTATCTATGGTAATGAGGAATGGAGCGATCGTCTACTTGGAGTTTAAGTAGTTCAGCATGAGCAAGGACAACCTGCATCAATACAAAATCATTCCGATCACTGTATGCTTTATTAGTTCCCTTGGCAACGTGATACCCGCAGTGAGCTACTGTAACTGCAAGGCATCATCATCATCATCCGGTGATGCATTGAAAGCTACGGCTCATTTAGCATGTATTACCTTAACAAGTGTGACTCACATGATGCTACTTTCAAAGGAGATGTTCAGCAAAAAAAAAGGCAATTTTAAGATGCTTTCCATCTAAAACTGTTATTATTGTCCAGACCAGATTAGTTGCACCAGCTAGTATGGTGATGTGGCCAGGGTAAAAGAGAGACATCTTCGTGACACAGAGAACTAAGGTTTTATGTTGAACATACCTCGTTTATTAGTAGCCTTCAGCCTTGCTCTACTTTGAAAGTGTGCTGCGGGGCCGCCGCACGTCCTACAGTTAAAAATGAGTTTACGGCTACATATTAGCACAACAAAACAACGTGTAGTAACAACATGAGGATACAACATTTGAAACGTCAGCAGATACCCTTTAGAACATAGTAACAATATAGGTCTGAATAAATAACTGCCGAATTGCGGGATAACAATATGAAATAAATATAAAATATAATACACTCACCTTAAGGACATCACCAACAGCAAGGACTCCGTACTATGGCTGACGCAGGTTCTAGTGAATGTGCCCTGGGATGAGATATATATATATATATATATATATATATATATCTCATCAAGTGTTTCGTGGCCACAAATAAGTATTTCGAGGGCACGTTATACCTATTTCGTGGCCTCGAAATGATATTTCGTGGCCACAATTTATTTATTTTTTGGACCATGTCATCAGAGGGGCTCCGTATGAATCAGCTGATTTTTCTCTTACAAATTTGTATAGATTAAAACTACTAAAAGTGAGTACTCCAGTAGTGTTCGCCCTCTTTGCCTGCTAATAGTCTAGCTCTGGTATCACCTAAAATATTTCTATTTATTTTTATTATTACTTTATTGTTTTATTGCTATTATTAATCATATTATCCACGCTGCTTCTGATTTTCTTGCATGAGCTTCTACTGTCGGTAGATGTCGCTGCCTCTCCTCCTCTCAGCTAAGTGTGTCAGCGTTACCGGGGGACAGGACAGGCGCATGTTTCCCTGCCTCTCGTGTTTTCCCTCATTCTGCTCTCCGCTATTCAAACCTCTGAGAGGGAAACCACACAGTCCTAGTCTGAACTCCACTCTCTCCACGCCGGTCGATCGCCAAAGTACTGGAAAATACCCCCGGGGAGCCACCTTTTTTCTTCTACTTTTGTTTTTAAATCTTTTTTTCCTCCCTGCTTATAAGCACCGGGATACAGAACTGCAGCAGAGTGGCCGTGCTGGTTCCAGAGATGTCCTGCATGCGGAATATGGTGAGTGCCAGTTTGTTTTTCCCAATCTTGCCGTTATCTGCTTCCACTGCTGCGCATGCAGAGCTGCAGCTGGAAATTGTGTCAGTGCATGGTGCGTTGTGGTCAATGATGATCCAATAAATCAATCAATAAATAAAAACTTAAGACGTGAAAGGACCGCGCTTGATAAGCTTGCCTGTGCAGATTAAAGCCTTTAAAGTGACACAGTGTCGCTCTCCCAAAGGTTTTAGCTCCTAAATCAGGGTTAATCCTTACGGCTACCCAGCCGTCTGCAGTGCTTTCACCCTGTCAGTGAGTATGTTAAAGAGAAGGGGGGTTGGTGGACCCATATATTTTTGTTCTTTTTAGCCTTTAACTCTGGTCACTTTGCAGCTTTGGTGGTCTCCTGCACTTCTACTGTTGGGCCTGCACGGTTGTAAATGTTTGGCTCTCTGTTTGATGCCCAGGAGTTTGGGGACAAAAGCTGTTTCTCTGTGAGCGTCTGTGTTTGGATGGCGTGGGAGGGGGAAGGAGGTTGGTGCCTGTGGGGGGATGTCTTGGGGACTGCCAGGCTGTCGTCGTGGAGACCAGAGGCCACAGGTGACCTCTGACCCGAGAAGTCGCGGAGCGTTGCAGAAGGAGTCCTTTGACTGCCGTGGTTATGGGCGTATGCTGACGCAAGAGCAAGCGCACATCAGAGAGACAAGTGCAGGCTGTTGTTGGAGACTGCGCGCTAACCATTCCTGTAATTTAGGATTGGAGGTGATGGCGGGGTGATGCTGCTGTCTCTGCTGCTGTGAGATTGCGCTCGTCACTGCATGGCAATCACCCAGACAGCTTAAGTGCTGTTTAGGCTTCAAGTCGCCACATAAAAACACATTCCTCCATGTGATCACCCAGGAGATAAAATTCTGCAATCAGAGCTTTAACCTCTGTGTCTGTGACAGCAGATTGCTTTCATGTAGTTTGTTTTTTGTGTGTGTGCAGAAACTTGTTACGCCAATCAGTAAAGAGAAGTAATAATTTGATAACTATTTGAAGAATCTGCAGAGCAAATATAACGATCTCTCTTTTGTATCAGTGTAAAACTAATACCTTGGCTGTCACACTGTATATTGATTTAAGCTCAAATAATCCCAAATGATCATGTGCTCTCGATCTATTAAAGAAAAAAAAGGCTGTGACACTATTTATAGGCACATTGTACACTCTAGAATATTACATCTAAGCTCTATGCGGGAGATTGTTGGATTTTTTTTAGGGCTTTTTATTTATTTCTTTTGACACAGTCAGTCTTTGGTGCTCTTCTCTCAGCAGAATCAGCCAAACAGCTGATGAGAGCTCCTCGTTCAGCTGTTTGAGCTCTGGGGGACTGATGCTCCCCCCTGGTGAGTGTGCGTTTGTGAGTGTGCCTCTGTGTCTGTCTCCCTAAACCACAAGCAGCTGATGAAACACATATTCTGCTGACTATTTGGTGAGCGTAGTAAAGATTAGAGGATCCAGATTGTGGTCCATCAATCAGACTGATGTTTAGTGGGCTCTCCCAGCTCTGCACTCTCATACTTTGCTTGTTTTAATGCAGGCACCAAAGGTGCAACTGAATGTCCTCCCCCCCAAATGTGCTCCATACGATGCAATATGCTGTTTATCTTGATATTATTTTGTGGCACAAAAGTGCACAGAAAGCCAATCATGTGTACTACACTCAAGCAGATGGTGGAATGGGGAGAGCACAGCAGTAATGGCACAGTCCTCCTCATGTGATATTTCCCCTCAGGCTAGCCACCTAATCAAACACTAATCAGCTCTCCTTCCACTCACTGGTTTTGCTCCGCCTCAGCGTTCCACAGATTTCCCCTTTCCTCCAACCTCTGTTCTACTTCTCCTGATCCCGAGCTTATCCCGTACCCTATTCTCCTTGTGCGTTTTGTGTGCGGTCATCCCCAAAACTCCATGTCTGATTGCACTAAGGTGAAAGTGTCATGTTCTTACACTCAACACTCCTCCCCTTCGCTCATCCCTCTCCCCGTGGCTTGGCCTGATCTGCACTCAAGGCCGTCTGTCACTGCAATTAAAGCCAGGCCAGGTTAAGAAAATCACTGCAGGACCTGGCCAAGCATGCAGGGCTGCCAGCCTTTATTCTGCCACGGTTTGATTTAATGCTGTTTAGCTTTCGAACCCACCACAGTCAAGAGTAGTTTCTATCAGGAACTGTGTAAGTAACTGGCAGCAAGTTCTGTGTAATTTCTAACCAGTGTGTTAACCATGTGAACCACAATGCTTGCTGCATTAGCATGGCCCCTGTTCTCACTCACAGGTTACAAGTGCCCATACAGAGAACACACCCAAGTTAATCATTGGCCCCGAGTGGCAGGTGTTTCCTTATAGCTGGAGATTAATCTTTGGGAGTATTTTACCGTTCCTGCCACTTCCTCTTAACAGATTTTGAAACTTAAATGCAGCAAAGTCACAACTTCGCAAATTAAACCTGCAGAGCAGTGGTTGTGTCAGTTGGCTAACACTGATTCCGATTGTTTATCTATGAGGTAACATGGCTGCTATGCAGGTTTAATCCTAAAGTTGTCCAGCGCTATCTGCCAGAGATATTCTGAAAGTCCCCAACTTTCACACTTTCACATAAGTACTGCAAAGTACAGAACATCACAGATTCATGATGTATAACAGGTTTAAGTGTAAGTGTGAGTGAGCATGGGTGGATTTGGCATCATCGGGAGTTGGCTTGGTGGCCCACACTCATTTCTGTCAATCAAAATCAGTTTAACTGCCAGACTCACTTTTTGACATTTAATCCCTGCAAAAGTGTACTTTGCCCATTATTTGGTGGTATATAACTGACTGCGTGGTGAGTTGACCTCCCAACTGACTGCTTAACAATTACCTCATCCTCATGAGACAGACCGAACCCTTTGACCTTCAGAGGGGAAAGGTCTGAGAGTGTAGGAGGCCGGACAGACCCTTTTGTCTTTAAATGTCACCAACTCAGAAGGATGACGTGAATAGCTCCGCCGCTCACTCTGGCATCGCCTCATCCTGGGACTACACACTCGTTTATAGAACGCAACATTTTCCCGTGAGTCAAATGCAACCTGTTTACCTCATCTCAGCCTTATCGCTTGCTTGTGTTTTTATTGATCGGGCTTATCTCCCTGTGAGAAGCGCTCACACTCACCTCCTCCCTGTAGTTATCAGCAGCAGCGGTTACCTTCTGTGTGTGTCTGTTGCGTTGCGCTCAGCCCGTGTCTCCTATTTATTCTGAGGAATTGTAGTGTTGCAGAACAAAAGGCCATGAGTCAAAGTCCTCATCTGTGAGTGGGCATTGTTGTATTCATATCCGCGTGTACAAGTAGCGGTCGTCGAGGTAGCCGCGGCTCTGTTCTCTCCAACGGCATTTCAGTTTGCTGTCACATCGTGTGCTCTCAAAAGAAATCAACGTGGTGGTTTTAAAGGTTACAGTGAGCTTCCATGACCTCCTAGTGTCTCCCTTATGTCTCACAGGTAGTTAAGTGGATCAGCGGTGAAGACTTGTTGAGGCTGTATTTCTCTTTTTTTATTATGTCATTTAAAACCAGGAGCTTGTATGAAAGTATGAATATAGCCGCTGTAATGTCACCCAATGGTTAGTGAACTCCTGTTTTTATGGTTCGATTTTAGCTTTTTTAATTTTTGGAACCAGATATGTGGGGGCAGGAGGGTGAAGTGCTAAAGCTGTATTTGGCTTTTACACTTATTCACTCCCTGTATAGTGTTTGGAAGACCAAACACAAGCAGACAGCTATTGATATACACTCAGCAGGCACTTTATCAACTGCCCCTCATTGCAAATATCTAATGTAAATATCTAGCCAATCACATGGCAGCACCTCATTGTATTTAGGCATATAGACGTGGTCAAGACGACCTGCCGAAGTTTAAACCAAGCAGCAGAATGGGGAAGAAAGGTGATTTAAGTGACTTTGAATCTGGCGTGATTGGCTGAGTATTTTAAAAATTGTAGATCTACTGGGATTCCCCACAGAACCATCTCTGAGGAATTATCTGAAAAAGGGAAGATACCTAGGTAGTAGCAGATCTCTGGAGAAAATGTCTTGTTGAAATCAGAGGTCGGAGAACAATAGCAACAGTAACTCTAATTACTACTTATTACAACCGAGCTATGCAGAAGAGCATTTCTGAGTGCACAACACGTCAAACTTTGAAGCAGATGGGTCAGAGCAGCAGAAGACTGCACCAAACGCCACAGCTAAGAACGGAAAACTGAGGGTACAATTCGCACTGGGACACCAAAATTGCACAATAGAGAACTGGAACAAAGTTGCCTGGTCTGATGGGTCTCAATTTTTTACTGCAACGTTTTGATGGTGGAGTCAGAACGTGATCTAAATCAGCAGTCCCCAACCTTTTTTGCGCCACGGACCGGTTTAATGTCAGACAATATTTTCACAGACCGTCCAAATAAATGCAACAAAATAAAATGATACGACCAAGACAAAAACTGTGGTATTTTGCAAATATAATAAGAAACGCAAATTCCCTGTGTAAATGTTTAACTTTATTAGCAGCGTCCTCCTGAAAACCGCCAACAACATCTACCCCTTAATGCATTCTGGCCGCTATAGTAACGTGTAACTATTTCTTTTAAAATGAGCCGTACAACTACAACACGAGAAAAGACCCAGGGAAACTGAGTCAATGATAAAAAACCCTGAAAAATCATAAAATTTTACACCCGAGCCGCCCTCAACTCTCGCGGCCCGATACCAAACGACTCAAGGACCGGTACCGGTCCGTGGCCCGGGGGTTGGGGACTGCTGATGTAAACAACATGAAAACATGTCACAAAGCTCAGATCATCTCAAACTAGTTTCTTGAACATGACAATGAGATCACTGTACTCAGTTGGCCTCCACAGTCAGCAGACCTCAATCCAATAGAGCGACATTGTGGATGTGCAGCCAACAAACAAACTGCATGTCCTCTCAATATTGACCAAAATCTCTGAGGAATGTTTCCAGCACCTTGTTCAATCTGTGAATGAAGAATTAAGGCATCACTGAAGGCAAAAGGAGGTCCAACATTATTCCATTTAATATTGCTTCACGATTGCGTACCAGCTTTTCATAATTATTTCACTCTGTAAACCAAATATTGAAGGATATGGAGCCCTTATTGTTTTTAATTTTAAGTTTCGTTTAATTTAACATAACAAAGACTTTGAGGTCTAACATGTGTAATCTGTACACACATAACTTCTTTTATAATATAGCCAACTAAACAAGCAAGGCTGAAATTGTGTTATAAAATGCTTCTATTCCCTTTCTTCTTTATTGTTTTATTGATACATTCAACAACAAAAGAAAGTGACTACAAGAAACGTTAGAGACGGGTCATGGATAAAAAAAAAAATCATGGACATTCTTACACCTATATATATACCTATATATATATAGGTATATATATATATATATATATATATATATATATATATATATATATAGGTATATATATATATATATATATATATATATAGGCTTCTATCTCCTCCTTTGGCCAGCCTATTACCCCAGCAGGGTACCTGATCACGGGCAGGGCGTACGTGTTGATGGCCCGGATCTTGTTCTTACCATTCAGCTGACTCCTCAGGACTTGCCTGACCCTCTGCAGGTACTTGGTGGTTGCAGCCTTTCTAGCGGCCTCTTCATGGTTCCCATTTGCCTGCGGGATCCCCAGGTACTTGTAACTGTCCTCTATGTCTGCAATGTTGCCTTCTGGTAGTTCAATCCCCTCAGTTCTGACTACCTTCCCTCTCTTTGTTACCATCCGACTACACTTCTCCAGTCCGAACGACATTCCAATGTCATTGCTGTATAGCCTGGTAGTGTGGATCAGTGAATCGATGTCTCGTTCACTCTTGGCATACAGCTTGATGTCATCCATGTACAGGAGGTGGCTGACAACTGCTCCGTTCCGTAGTCGGTATCCGTAGCCAGTCTTGTTAATGATCTCACTGAGGGGGTTCAGGCCTATGCAGAACAGTAGTGGGGACAGAGCATCTCCTTGGTAGATCCCGCACTTGATGGTAACTTGTGCTATGGGCTTGGAGTTGGCCTCTAGTGTTGTACGCCACATCCCCATTGAGTTCCTGATGAAGGCTCTTAGGGTCCCATTGATCTTGTACAATTCTAGGCATTCCAGTATCCAGCTGTGGGGCATTGAGTCATAGGCCTTCTTGTAATCAATCCAGGCAGTGCACAGGTTGGTCAGTCTGGTCTTGCAGTCTCGGCTGATTGTTCTGTCTACCAGTAGCTGGTGTTTTGCACCTCTGGTATTCTTGCCAATTCCTTTCTGTGTCCCGCTCATGTATTGACCCATGTGCCTGTTCATCTTAGCCGATATGATGCCTGACAGGAGCTTCCATGTAGTACTGAGGCAGGTTATTGGTCGGTAGTTGGAGGGGACCGGTCCCTTCTTGGGGTCCTTGGGGATCAGGACCGTCTGGCCTTCAGTTAGCCATTCCGGGTGTCTTTCGTTAACTAGCAGCTGGTTCATTTGTGCTGCCAGACGCTCGTGGAGTGCAGTCAGCTTCTTCAGCCAGTAGGCGTGAACCATGTCGGGCCCTGGTGCTGTCCAACTCTTCATACTGGAGACCCTTTCTTGGATATCTGCCACTGTGATGGTTACTGGACCCTGTTCAGGGAGGTCGCTGTGGTCTGCCCTCAGATCCTCTAGCCACTGAGCATTGCCGTTATGGGTTGCATCCTTCTCCCATATGCTCTTCCAGTATTGCTCCGTCTCCAGCCTTGGTGGTGCTGTTCTCTTATTGTTCCCTTGCCACTGAGAGTACACCTTTGCTGGTTCTGTGGAGAACAGCTGGTTTATTCTCCTGCCTTCTATCTCTCTGGTGTACCTCCTCAAGCGGCTGGCCAAGGCTGTGAGTCTTTGCTTGGCAGTTTCCAAGGCCTCAGGTATGGACAGCTTGCTGTATTTCTTAGGCACCTTATTTGTCGCACCTTTCTGCAACTCCGTTAGTTGGCTAACCTCCCTCCGTGCTACTTTGATCTTGCCCTCTAGCCTCCTTCTCCATGGAGGGTACTGCCCCTTGTGGCTGTTCAACTTGTAGCCAAGCATCTCACTGATCACTGCTGCCGTATTGTAGATCAGCTTGTTAGTGTCGGTAATCGTGGTTGTAGGTATTGCCCGTAGTGCTGCATTAACATCATCTAGCAGACCTTCTGAGGGTACTTCACGTAATCTTGGTAACCGGCTACGGGGGATCCAGGTTTCAAGCTTGGCCATGATCCTATTTTTCAGGTCAGTTCCTCTCGCACTCAACGATCCTTCTCCTATCGCACTTGGGGCTATGTACCCAATCTCGGGTGGGGGTGATGATATCTCCCCCCTGACCTGGCGTCCTGACTCCTCCTTGCCGTAGCATTTGTGTTGTACCTCGTCAATCTCTAGCTGTGAGAGCAGTCCCTTCTTTCGAATGTTGGAACACTGAGCTACTAGTTGTTTCGCCGTCATTGTGGATGTTGGGTATCGAAGAATCCATAGGTCCCTCATCCTATTCATGTAGCCCCTTCCGCTGGGGTTACTTGCATAGTAGCATTCCAACAACGCCCTGTTTTCATCCCTTGCCCACCGATGCCTTCTTGTTCCAGTAGCCCACTTTTCGTCAGGGTGCCCTGGTTCCTCAACACCTGACGCGGACCTTGTTGATCCGGGCGACGTCCGAGCCGGCATGCCTTCATATTTATCTGTCTCGCTCATGTCTGCGGTAGGCTTGCTTAGCATAGGGGGTCTAGCCTTAGGACCCTTACTGGATACAGACGCCCCAGGCAGGAATCGAACTTGCGATCCTCTGTTCCAAAGGCGTGTAGTTTAACCACTACGCTATCCAGCTGCTTACCTTATATATATATATATACCTATATATATATATACCTATATATTGTAACGATGGTTAAGTGTTACTGGACAGTGACATGTTGGTTTTCTCTGCACACTGTTGTTGTTCCTTTAAGATTCATGTTTGGTTGGGCTGCAGGAAGTAGTGAGGGTGGTGTACAGGAAGGGGTGGGGGGACCTGGTTGTTCTGTGTGTGTGCCAGGCTGAAGAGAGGTGTAGTTCGAGAGCGCTTCCCCCTGAGTTAACAACCCGCTGGCTTATGTGCCGAATAAACGGACAAACTGAGACCCCAACCGTCTGGTTCTTGTGAACGTTACATTGGTGTCAGAAGTGAAGAAAGAAAAAAGAACCCCAGAACGCCCGAGACCCTGTTGCTAGCGACGCTTGCCGTTACGAGACGAGGATGTTGCCGGGCAGGATTAAGAAGGAGACGGAGGAGAGGGAGGTTCGTCCGCGCTCGCCCGCCCATGGAGTGAGGGAAACGGCGCTGCGGCTGTCTGCCGAGGCTGGATTTTCTCCAGGTTTGACTAGGCTCGGGAACTGTTCGCACAGCGGCCGCGATTCCGGCGGGAAGGAGTCGACCTCGCTTGGCGCGCCGTCACGTGATGTAAACAAACATGGCGGCGCCCAGCAAGCTGCAGCGAATATAAAAACGCCTAAGTTCAGCGGCAAGACGCCATGGGAAGTGTTTATCGCACAGTTCGAGCTGTTAGCTGTTGCAGCTGGCTGGTCTGAGGAACATAAAGCTCTCCAATTGGCTTTGTGCCTGTGTGAGGATGCAGCTGCATGCCTGCTGCTGCTGACCGAGGAGCAGAGGGGAGATTATAATGCTCTGGTCGGAGCACTTCAGAGGCGCTTCGGGCAGTATATCCAACCAGTGCTGCTGAGGTCGGAGTTCCACAACAGACGCAGATTGCCAGGTGAGCCCCTCCGCATTCCTCCGCATTTTGGCCCATGAAGTCGAGTGCCTTTGCCGGAGGGCGTATGACAGCATGCCACCATCAGTGCAGGCGGAGTTAGCTCGGGACCAGTTCCTGCAGGCCCTGAGCCCTAAAGAGCTCCGCATGCAAACTCAGCTTGCTCGGCCGGCCACACTCAGTGCAGCCCTGGAGCTAGCGTTGGAGAGGGAGATGCTTGCAGGATCCTCTGGGGGCGCTGACGACGCACACGTGGTGAGGGCTGTGTCAGCACCTGTGGAACAGATGGAGACGCCAGCGGGCCTGTGCAGTTTGGTGCAGACAGCTTCGCTGCAGTCGCCTTCCCCTCGGGCTGGCCCACACCGCCGACCTCAGAGCTGCTGGGGATGTGGACAAGTCGGACACCTCATCAGGCAGTGCCCCAAGCTTGCAGCGGTTCAGGGAAACGCCCACGGGCCCGTGTAGGCGGGAGTACACGGGCCTGGGAGAACGACATCCCCACACCACCGCCACCTCCACCCGGTGCGGCCATCACTGTGGGCTGGACCCAGGTTGGCGGCTTTTGCCATGTTCCAGTGACGATTGCGGGGGTGTCCTGTACGGCCCTGCTGGACACGGGATCCAATGCAACGCTGGTCCGACCCGATATTGTCCCAACCGGAGCTGCTGTACAACCGACTAACGTGCAACTTAAGACTGTGACCGGTGATCTGGCCCCAATGAGAGGGAAGGGAGTGTTCCAGTTCAAGGTGGGGGACCTCGGTGTGTCTTATGCTGCCTGGGTGGCTGACGTGCAGGACGCCTGCATCCTTGGGCTGGATTTTTTACGAGCCATTGGTGGTGTACTGGACTTAGGCAAAGGCCTCCTCGTACTCCCTGATGGGAAGAAGGTGCCGCTTATTCCTCCCCCGGTCTGCACAGCATCTGCCGCGGCGTCCACCTCCACCGCAGAGACCCCTGCAGACCCGCCAGCAGAACAGCGAGCGGAGGAGGAGGAGGAGGAGGAGGAGAGGCTCTCAGCAGTGAGGAGTATCTGGTCAAAGAACTGTGAGGGGCTGACTCCACAGCAGCAAGAGAGTCTATGGCAGGTACTAAAAGAGTTTAGTGACATTTTTGCCCTGAAAGAAAGTGATGTTGGCTTGACACACTTGGTAGAGCACGTCATTGAGACCGGGGATGCCCAGCCTATTAAAGTGCGCCCCCACCGCCTGCCCCTGGCTCATCAGGAGGCTGCAGACAGGGAGCTGTGTGAAATGATGAAGGCGGGCATCATAGAACCATCTGATAGCCCGTGGGCCTCCGCGGTGGTGATGGTGCCTAAGAAAAAAAGTCCTAGGATGCGCTTCTGTGTGGACTACAGACCACTCAACAAAGTGACGAAGAAAGACTCTTACCCCCTTCCCAGGATTGATGAGTCCCTCGACTTAGTAGCCGGGTCCTCCTGGTTTTCCACCCTGGACCTGCGGAGTGGCTACTGGCAGGTGCCACTGTCCCCGGAATCCAGACCGAAGACAGCCTTCTGCACTAACAGGGGACTATGGCAGTTCAAAGTCCTGAGTTTTGGCCTTTGCAACGCTCCTGCGACCTTCGAGAGGCTCATGGACAGTGTGCTGGCTGGCGTCCCACGGCAACGGTGTCTGGTTTACCTGGATGATCTTCTAGTGCACGGGAGCTCCTTTGATGCTGCCCTGGATGCCCTGAGACAAGTGTTGGAGAGGGTGGCGGCTGCAGGCCTGAAGCTGCATCCCGACAAGTGCCACTTCATGAGGAGGGAGGTGGAGTTTCTGGGCCACAAGCTGGGTCGTGAGGGCATCAGCACTTTGGAGGAAAAAATTCACACCATTACCGAGTGGCCCACACCAGCAGACCAGAAACAGCTCAAAAGCTTCCTAGGACTGGCGTCTTATTACAGGAGGTTTGTGAAGGGCTTTTCCTCCATAGCCGCACCACTCTTCCACCTGCTGCAGAAGGACCGTGACTTCATCTGGACCCAGGACTGTCAGCAGGCGTTCGACACCCTCCGCAGATCGCTGACAGAGTCCCCAGTCCTTGCCCCCCCTGACCCCGCCCTGCCTTTTGTCCTGGACACTGACGCAAGTAATGTGGGGCTGGGAGCGGTGTTGTCGCAGGTTGGACCGGAAGGGGAGAAGGTGGTGGCGTACTTCAGCCGGGTCCTGAACAGGAGCGAGCGGCGCTACTGTGTCACACGACGAGAGCTGTTGGCTGTGGTGGCGGGGGTGAGACACTTTAAATACTACCTGTGCGGCACAGCATTTGTTGTCAGAACTGATCATGCTGCCCTTCAGTGGCTGATGTCTTTCAGGGAGCCAGAGGGACAGGTGGCTCGCTGGCTGGAGGAGCTCCAAGCCTTCAATTTCACCGTGGAGCACAGAGCAGGGACGCACCATTCTAACGCAGACGCCCTCTCTCGCCGCCCATGTGCTGCAGCTGGCTGCCGTTACTGTGAGAAGCGAGAGGAAATAGAGCGGGAACTCACGACAATAGACGGAGCAGCACAGCTCGCCTGCAGGGTTCTTCTGGTGGTGGATGCAGCGGAGTGGAGGGCACGGCAGGAACAAGACACAGACCTGCTGCCGGTCCTGCAGTGGCTGGAGAAGGGGGAGCAACCCCTTTGGGATGAGGTCACTGGGTTTTCCATCTGTACCAGGGGGCTGTGGGCCAAGTTTGCAGCTCTCAGGCTGAAGGAGGGGGTGTTGGAGCGTGCCTGGAAGGATCCTGCCACGGGGGAGGAGAGGTGGCAGGTTGTGGTGCCAAGGTCGCTGAGGTCAGCTGTGCTGGGAGCCTGCCATGGGAGCACTGGCTCTGGCCACTTTGGGGTCTCCAAGACTCTTCGCCGCCTCCGCCAGGGCTATTACTGGGGTCAACAGCGGAGGGATGTGGAGGACTTTTGCCACAGCTGTGATGCATGTTCCTCACACAAAGGGCCACAAGACCAGTCCCGGGCTCAGCTTCAGCAGCAACCAGCAGGAGCCCCAATGGAGCGAGTAGCTGTGGACGTCATGGGCCCATTTCCTCGCACAGACAGAGGAAACCGCTATGTTCTTGTGGCCATGGACTATTTTACCAAGTGGCCGGAAGCATACGCCATCCCAGATCAGGAGGCTGAGACAGTCGCTGATGTATTAGTGGAGGGGATGTTCAGCCGCTTTGGAACAGCAGAGACCCTCCACAGTGACCAGGGGCGTAACTTTGAGTCCAAGGTATTTGCTGCCATGTGTGAACGCCTTGGGACTAAGAAAACCCGCACCACCCCACTTCACCCCCAAAGCGATGGGCTGGTGGAAAGGTTTAACAGGACGCTGGCCCAGCAGCTAGCCATCCTTATCTCAGAACACCAACGGGACTGGGATTACCATCTTCCCCTTACCCTCATGGCCTACAGGTCGGCAGTGCAGGACTCCACCCAATGTACGCCTGCCCTGCTCATGTTAGGGAGAGAGCTGAGAACTCCTGCAGAGTTGGCTTTTGGGAAACCCCCGGACGCGCCAGAGGCACCACCGGGCCGGGACTACGCAAGGAAGCTGCAGGACCGGCTGGATTCTGCACATTCCTACGCCCGAGAGCAGCTGGCGAAGGCAGGCCTGCGCCAAAAGAGGAATTACGACATCACCACTAAAGGGAGGCACTTCCGTGCTGGGGAGCTGGTGTGGGTCTACAGCCCAAAGAGGAAGAAGGGACGGTGTCCTAAACTGGATAGCAGCTGGGTGGGGCCTTGCAGCGTCCTAGAGCGAGTGGGGGAGGTTGTTTACAGGGTGCAGTTGCCTCCTAGGGGGAGGATAGTAGCGCTGCACAGAGACCGGATGGCCCCCTACAGAGGACAGTCCCTCCCCTCCTTTCCAGAGGGACGTGTACAGAGCGTCCATGACCCTGCTCAGAGGGGCCCCCGACCGGGGCTGCGTCCCCCCCCCTCGGACTCTTCACCCCAAAGCCCCGAAGCTCCGCGTCCTCCTCAGGGGCTCAGGAGGTCAAGGAGGGAACGTAGGCTACCGCCCCGCCTCAGAGACTGTGTCGTTCCCTCGGGGACGAGGAACTTATTGCTGGGGGGGCAGTGTAACGATGGTTAAGTGTTACTGGACAGTGACATGTTGGTTTTCTCTGCACACTGTTGTTGTTCCTTTAAGATTCATGTTTGGTTGGGCTGCAGGAAGTAGTGAGGGTGGTGTACAGGAAGGGGTGGGGGGACCTGGTTGTTCTGTGTGTGTGCCAGGCTGAAGAGAGGTGTAGTTCGAGAGCGCTTCCCCCTGAGTTAACAACCCGCTGGCTTATGTGCCGAATAAACGGACAAACTGAGACCCCAACCGTCTGGTTCTTGTGAACGTTACTATATATATATATATATATATATATATATATATATATATACACCTATATATATATATATATATATATATATATATATATATATACACCTATCTGCTTATAACCTCAAGTGGCTACACTGTTGCATTGGCTTCATTTTTTATCCCAGCAGTTGCCGCATGCTTGAAACAGGGAAGAGTCGGTAATACAGCCCTGCCAAAAGCTTATATTTTGGTACAAATTAAAGAAATGAGACATTGTGTGCCAGCGCGTGAGCTTTACAGGAGCTGGTGAGTGGATTATGTGACCTTCGGACAGAACCAGAATAATGGTTTCCTGTTTTTTACGCTAAGCTAACTGAATGCTGTGTATGTTTGCTGTACAGATCTGAGACTGGCATCGGTGTTGTCATCTAACAGTCTAACACTTGTGACTCTTCAGTTTTTAAAGTTGCGTTAACTAATCGCATTAACATCTCCCGATCCTTACAGACAGAGTTGCAAAATTTGTTTACAAGAGCTAACTCCTGTGTGGCAGACACAGTAAGCTCCGGTCTAAAACAGGATAATGGTATTTCTCAAGAACCAGACAGCCAGCATACCTCCCATAGCACTTTCCAGTGATGACATTGTCCAGAAGAGATAAGCCAGAGGAAATGAGTCTAGCTGACAATGAGTTTGTTGTTTAGTTGATTGGTCATACAGGTACAGTAACTGTAAGCAGGCTCTGACACGTTCCTATCTTCTCTTCTTTGTCTCCTCTCCTTCTGCAATGCTTGCTGCCAATCACATGGATGCACCGCCTTCATTTTTTAGGATCCTCCATCTCTTACTTTGTTTTTCTTTCTTTTCTTTTTCTTCTTTTTGGTTGAACTTCTCTATCAGCCAGCTGGGAGTGACTGCCTTTGAAATCTGAGGCCCTCTGGGGGCCCACACATACAGTAATGACAGGGGTACTGGAGCACCTGCTCAGGTTTTGGGCTGGGCTGTCCAGCTTTGATGGGGTTAGGCCCTCCTTTCATTTTACTGCTGATTTTCTTCAGATTACTCTCAGCAGGCCAAGGGGCACCATAAAACATCATACTCCACTGGAATGCCTTTAATAGTTTGCCAGTCTCAACATAGTGCATCCCTGGCTGGCAAGGTGCTTTTATGAGCTGAGATTCTTGTGTGCCCACCCGTTGGTCCGGATACCCACCTCAGCTCATTGGCCCACATCGGATGGTGAGGACAGAAGAAAGGAGCCACTCTCTCCTGGTTACAGAGCAGAGAACAATGTCTTCTCTCTTCTTCCTTCTCAGATCCCAGCATCTTTAGTTTGAGATGTGTAACTTGATATGGTGTCGAACCCGTCCAGTAACTTAGCCTCTCAGGAAGGGAGACGTACACTCAGACTCTTGTCCAGACAGTCCACTCAGACTCATCCCCCTCCACATGCCCTCATTTTCCACTTCTTCCTCATTCCCATCTTCCTCTTATTTTCTTTTCATACATTCATCCTTCTTTCCCCATTTATGCTGTCTGCTTTGTAACCTAAGTCAAATCCCTCCTGATTGTCTTATTATCCTCGAGCAAACAGACGCACTGCGTTGCCGTTGTCCAGTGAAGCTGGGAGTTTTATTTAAGGTCTGCATTGAAGGCTTCAAAGCGTTTTCACATGCAGGGGCTTTTGTTTCTGGAACTGGAAGAACCAGTCTGACCACACTGGCCTTTGAGAGGGCTCACAGTGCACAAAGAAGTGAGCAGGAGGGAAGGGTGTAGTGTAACTAGGAACATACAGAGCTCGCTTAGCTTAGTCCAAAATGTTGATATGGGCCCAAACCATCTGTTTAGACCAGTGTAAAGTCTTCCTGCAGGTCAGTGGCTGAAGCAGTTTCCTCTTTATCCACGCACCTCCCAGCTGCCATCGCAGGCTGGGAAACACGAGTCATGTGATGTCATCATCAGTAGCGAGGGTGACAGAGAGAAACAGGGCGTGCATGGGATCAGGAGCAGAGAAGTGAAGTTTCAGGTGGACAAACACAGGTAAACAAGTGTTTTTTCCTTCTACATTTCCTACTATTTAAAGACACTCTTAGTGTAAAAAAGTTAACTTTGCCTCTCTGTTCACCTCATGTCTGCTTATGATTTGGGTTTAGATTTGTTTACAATGTTCCTTTTATAAAAGTGAAAGTACCTCAATTCTGGTTTCAGCTCAAAGATCCGTGTATCTACTAGCATTTAATACGCAGCACCGATTTCTCCAGGGAAAACTTGACTAATTTGCATGCCAGTAACCTTAAAATGCGATTTAAGGCAGCGCTGTCAAAGAGCAGCCTAAGCTACAGAGAGAAGAGGGAAGCATCCTGATTGTTAATCACTTTGCCCACGAGGAATTCTTGTTTGCAGTGAAGCTGATTTGGAATTAGCTAACTTTATAACTGAATCTTTTCCCTATGGGGATGTGACGTCACTCGGAGCAGCAGAATCAGCCTTCCAGCTTGGAAGTGATGTGCTAATTAACGGTTAATTATTGAATGGTCCAGAATGAAGCCGTACGGTCTTCAAATAATAATAAACGGGGGTACTTGCCTTCCAGCGAGCGTTGCATTGAGAGCTCATTAATAATATCACGCTTTCTTTTTCTGTTATATCTGAATTATCTCTGGTCTGATGGTCTATTTGTGTCTCTGGAATTCCCCCTGAGGTCTATTCATGAATTCTGTACCCAGGCTGAGCAATTAGATTTAATTTAACTGACTGTGTTCTCCAGTCAATTAAATTAAATCTAATTGTTTTTGAGATTTTTTTATTTTTGCAACAGCAATCAAAACAAAACAACCTCATCTAGGTGATATTTCGCATATCATAGTTTTTCTTGCGGCTTTTGTTGTTAGTGTAAACTCTCTACAGTAAACTTATGACCTCATTTGGCTGAATAAGGTGTTTTCCAGTAGCACTCAATTCATTTACAGGGAAACTTCAGCCAGGAAGGGGGGGGACACTGATCTTCTGACTGGGCATCGGCCTTCGTCAGCATCAGTGTTTACTACCCGACATCATCCCTCTTCAGTTCTCTCTCTCTCTGGTGCAAATGAGATCAGAAGGATTTGCTGGGATGTGATCGGCAGAGCAGTTTCACCTGCACACGGGTCACTCCACGTGTGCCTGTTAGCTTCTGAGTCCAAACCAATTTTTAGCTGCGGTGCATCCGTTTTCCCATGTTGATTGTGCCGAGTGTGTGGCCTAACATCCAGGGCGTCCCGATGGATGCTTGCACACTCTTTGCAGCTGTTAAGTGGAATTGATTCAGGTGTAGGTCGATGTGGGAACCACTCAATTTCCATCGATGTAATCACAGAACGGTGACTCCTGCGTGAACCGCTCCAGGAAACAAAGAAGCCACAGTGAGTCTCTGCTCACCCCTCCTTACTGTAAAGAATTTAATAAAAAGCCTTTATCAGCTCAGTTTAACATTATGTTACCTGCAGCCTATGATTATGTGGCTGAATAATCGGTCACTGAGTTGTTGTTGTTGGGCTGCCGTTACCAGGTTCTCATGGGAATAAAGTTACTTTTGATAACAGATTAAAAATGTCCCAAAGCCCTCAAAGTCCTCCAGCAGGGGAAACGGACAACATCAGCCACATCAGAGCTCCACGTGTTAAGTAACGGCATGGCACATTTAATCATTACCCAGTGAGAAATGTAAGGAATGTGGGTTTGTTTCCTCACACTGCTCTCGGTGGACTTATGCTCTGCGCTGAACATGGCTCTGCTGATAGCAGCAGTTGGCAAACACTATACAGGCTTTACCTGTTATCCACAGAAACCAAGCAGAACTTGAACTGGATTCAGAATCAAGTGTAATAAATATCATGCCGTTGTTACAAATGCCAGCGAAGGTGAGTAAAGAAATATTTTAGCATGTTGCTGGTTTTATAGCTGTTGGTTTTCTTTTTAAAATACGGAAAATACAGAAAAAAAATCTATATTTTCCTTTTACAGAATGCCGGACATGCATTTTCTCAGCATGTCAGGCATCATAAACTGCATATTAATACAAAATTATCACGCAGATTAGATTTAAGTATGAAAGTAAGAAAATTATAATCCAGCGCCAAATTGTGTCATTCTTGGTTAGTTGAAATTGCACAAGCTAAAGAGTAAACGATGCGAAATGCTGACCAGTTCATGAGCAGCGAACCTTATATTTAGAAGGCAAAAAGTGAGAAATGAACCATGAAAATCACCATAATAAGTTTATCTTGATAGATAAAATGAAAAAACAGCATAACAATGGCACGTGTCATCAGGAGCTTGCTCGGTGAGGCACTGTTGGGTTTCCCTTTATAAAGTCAGATATCTTTGAGGTTATTGTTCAGTACAAATGAAACTGCACTGAATTGAACAGCTTCAGTTCTTCGTGGCTTTTATTCTCTATTCCTCTAAAGCGCTGCTGTAGGGTGGGAGCAGCATTCTCCCCCATATTTCTGCACTCTGTGTTTTGATGATGGCGGTGGAGAGCGCTGACTAACACATCCAACACGTCCAAATTCTCCCATAAAATGTTCAGTTTGGTGTAAATCTGGACTGTAAAAGTCAAAAGCATATTATTAGAACAAAGAGCAACTCTCTTCTCTGTATTGATTTGAAGTGACCTGCCTCCTACCAACAAAGAAGAGCTGCTGCTGGATCCTATCACTGAAGGGGTCAAGGATTCAGTTTTTCCTCCGTAGTGCATCGCCTAAAAAAGGCTTTCTCTGCATATTATTGGTTTCAGGAAAATAAGATTTCTCTCCCTCTGTTTTTTTGTCCTTTTTTTTGTTTTTACACCATTTCAAAAAACAATTCTCTAGTAAATCTTAGCATTTTTAATGAGTTCGGCTACCAAAAAAATAGCAGCGCTCTTTAGTGTGCTACATTCTTTATTTTCATATCCTCCACGTGTGTCATTTTCATATTTAAGACCTTAGCTAAAAAGTTGCTTTAAAAACAACACCTACAATCAGCAAAATTTCTTGGCAACTCTTTGATTCCTGATTAGCGTCAAATTCTTTTCCCATCATAGAGTTGTCAGTAAACTCCGGACTTCTGATTGCTAAACCTGATACTGCTGTAATTGCAAACTATGATGCATTTCACGTGGGAGAAGAAATCCCGACTGTTGTAGCAACAAGTACTGTAATAGGAAGGGCTTATGGAACAATACGTTGTTTAGTTTGTTCAGAGATTAAGGCCTTCATCTCGGCTCCCACGCTACTATCTAACTCATCGTCTCTTGTGGCTGAAGAGCAGTTTTTGTTTTGAATAGCAGACCCACATGTTTTTCTAAAGCTTCGTTTAAAGCGTCTTGTGGAACTAGTCGTGTCGTCCTGTATCATTTCTATTTTTTATTAGATGCAAGCCAAAGCCTGAGTCAGAATTTGTACAGTTATATTTGTGAACATATGGAAATGCTAACAATTTAGCACCATCAGAAATCCAATAGGAACGTGTAAGTTATGGGAAAAGATGGAATAGCAACAGCCCCATCCTGTATGTCATACAGCTTATATCATCATCAGCTATTTACATTGATTGTTATACATTTCTTTTATGTTGTTTGCGAGCCTTGATCTACCTGTAAGTCATAATCATACTCATTTGAGCAGTGTTTAAAAGCGACACATTTACACAGACACTAAAAGAGGAAACAACTTTGAACACGTTAACCTTCCCATTAATATCAATAAAATCAACTGATTGTAAGGATAAAAATAAAGATGGAAATGACCACAAACGCAAAACAATACTTTAACCCTTTAAAGCCTGAACTATGAAATAATTTTAAAAAAGTTTTACACATAATTAATAAATTTTTTTTGAAATAATTAAATATTCCATCCATCCTCTTTAGATTGTCCTCATCAGGGTCACAGAGGGGCTGGATGTTGATGATCTGGTGCGACATGCAGTTGCTCTGTGGGATGGATAAGCATGTATGCTTTGTGGAAGTGTGATCTGTAAAGGAGTGAAAGGGGCAACCTAAAACAACAGTGAGGTCAGCTGCTCCACACAGCTGTGTATCTACACCTCAGCAGAACAAATCCACACAATCATAACTTCCCTAATCCTAAAACACCTATAAATATTTTTTTTGTCCTCGTAAGGGAGGGTCCCCGAAACATGAGTCATATCAGGACTAGACGAACGTAGACAAACCCACATGTAGAGGTTGAACTTATAACCTCACAGATGGAGCAACGCAGGCATTTGTCCAAACAAACTTGTGCAATTCTTTTCACACTGCAAATTGATCATATTTTAACAAAACCTGCTCTTATTACTGAGTCACAGTTACATAAAAACCACAGAAGGGATGTTGGTGCATAAATTCCCCCCATAAATAACACAAATAATACCCATGGCGCTGTGAGAGCAGGTGCCTGCGAGGGCTCACCCTTGTGCTGTCTTGCCAAATCAAACTGATTTATGTAACATCAGTCAGCTACAGATCAATATGGTGCAGCCGGTCAATCCAGATAACACCAACATGGCTGCTGTGGTCATTGGATTCTTTGCAGAAATACTGCGAAGTCAACAGAGGCATTATAGCCAAAGCACACTGTGCAGGCCTGCGTCGATAGGCAAACTGATGCAAAGTGAGGAAACCCACATCAGCCTGAGAGGAAGTCATCACCTGATTTACTGAAAGGCAGACGCAGCCAGTCAGATCACAAACGTTAGACTTCTGTATCGAGCTGAAGCTCTCTTAAGAGTAATCCTGCAGGTTTCTTTTAAAAAAAAAAAACCCTGCTGAACTTTGAGTCTCACGTAAGTTTCGTGGTTTTCTTTTCTGGGTCAGTAATTGTTGATCCAGCTGTGGAAATTATTAGTTCGAGGTCTCATCTACTCAGGGATCAGAGCGATTAAGTTGCCAGCTCACATCCACTGACAACATCAATTTTGAGAGTAAAAGGAAAACAAGATGAATGATATGCATGTCAGGATTTTGTAATAAATATATGTGACATGCCACATGCAGCTGATACTGGTACTGGTGCTCAGTGGCTTCTGTTTTTATGTGAAGAGCATTTTTCTACCATATTAGTTTCTCTTCACTGGCTAAATTGAATCTAAAAGAGGTATTGAGACCTTGAGGTATTTCAAGTAAAGCACTGCACCACATGAAAGTACATAAAAGATGTGGTGTTGAAACTTACAAATCCAAATGGTTGAAACACTATGTGTTTCAACCATTACCAAAGAACAGCTGCAGAAAGCACTTTAAAATCAGATGATTCTTTTGGATGAACCCTCTACAAGTGACTGCCTGAAATCTGGAACCCACAGGCGTCACCCATTCTTCCGTTTCCTCCCTTGAGATGCTCTGCCAGGCCTTTACAGCAGCCACCTTCAGTTGCTGCTTGTTTGTGGGTCTCTCAGCCTTCAATTTTGTGTGTAATAACTGAAAAGCATGCTCTTCTGAGCTGAGATCAGGTGACAGACTTGTCCATTGATAATGTCAGATTGCTTTGCCTTGAGTCTTGCAACATTTGTCTGAATCTGAGCAGAGCGTATGGCCCTGTGCACTTCAGTCAGCAGTGACATCACCAATAAACACCAGTGACCAGGGTCCACAGGCAGACATGTGTGCACATGCAGTAACATTTATCCTGCCACATTTGACAGATAACACCATGTGTTTTGGTTTCATCTGTTCAAATACTTTTTTAAAGCAGGTTCTTTCAGGTTATTTCTGGCAAAGTCTTATCTGGTCCTCTCACTCTTGAGTGTAAGCAGTGGTTTGCGCCTCGTCTAAACCCTCTCTGTCTCTTGATTGTAGACTTTGACAATGATACATTTTAGTTGTCTCCTGTGGTCGTCCAGGTCTTTTGGTGTTGCTGAGCAGGCCAGTGCATTCCTACCTTTTAAGAATGCATCAGACTGTTGATTTGGTTATTCCTAGTGTTCCTAGTGTTATTTTGCTTCTCCAGCCTAATAATGGCCTCCATCACTCGCACTGTCTGAGGCTGAAATGCAACAGTGAAAGACCTAAACTGCAAATTCAACACTCTGAATCAGCTTTAGATATGCTGCTGCTTGTGAAATAATAAGGCAACAGGCCTCACTTTGCCATAAAACCGCTTATCAGTTAGTTGTCCATTAATTTTTAGTCTGAAAATTGGCAACTGTGTATACAAGTGGCTTTAATTCCTAGACAGTCAATGCAAAACTGTTGCTAAAGCCTTTGATTTACGACTAAAAGTCTTCACTTCAATCACATATTGATTGTTTGACTTCAAAACTGCTGCGGTGGCAAAATTATAAAGTTGTGGGGCGTTTTTTTCCAAACAAATTTGGGATCTAAGCGCATGGTGGAAACTTGCCATCACACAGTACGCCAGTCCTAAATCATACCCTACGTAATCATTCATTTTCCTCTAAATGAAACTATAATTTACAAAATGGATATCATGCTGTAACCAGTGATTAAGACCATAAGCTCAGTAGGAAAGTGTTTGCCGAGGTCATAAATCAAGCGAGATTCTAACAATTTCTTTCTTGTAGGTTTCTATACAGTCAAACTTCAATTTTAAGGCAGAGGAGCCTCCTTTTAAAACACAGGTGCTAATAGACACATTGGCTTTGCAGCTTTTCAGACCCCATAGGTACAGTTTATGAATTAAAATCAAACAACAGCCACTGATATCATTAAAAATAATTCCCCTCTCGCCACTGCGGGTGGTCTGTCCTTCAAGCTCGGGTCCTCTACCAGAGGCCTGTGAGGTTGAGGGTCCTGCACAGTATCTTAGCTGTTCCTAGGACAGCACTCTTCTGAACAGACATCTCGAATGTTGTTCCTGGGATCTGCTGGAGCCACTCGTCTAGCCTGGGAGCCACCGCACCTAGTGCTCCGATTACCACTGGGACCACTGTTATCTTCACTTTCCACACTTCTTAAGCTCTTCTCTGAGCCCTTGGTACTTCTCCAGCTTCTCATGTTCCTTCTTCCTGATGTTGCTGTCATTCGGTATCACTACGTCTATCACCACGGCTGTCTACCACCACTATGTCTGGTTGGTCAGCCACCACCATTTTGTCCGTCTGTATCTGGAAGTCCCACAGGATCTTAGCTTGGTCATTCTCCACCACCATAGGGGGCATCTCCCATTTTGACCTGGGGACTTCCAGGCCATGCTCGGCACAGATGTTTCTGTACACTATGCCGGCCACTTGGTTATGGCGTTCAATGTATGCCCTGCCTGCTAGCATCTTGCAGTCTGCTATTATATGCTGAATTGTTTCAGGGGCATCTTTACACAGCCTGCACCTGGGGTCTTACCTGGTGTGATAGACCCCAGCCTCTATGGATCTTGTGCTCAGAGCTTGTTCCTGTGCTGCCATGATTAGTGCTGTCTGTGCTGTCTTTCAGTCCAGCTTTGTCCAGCCACTGGTAGGACTTCTGGATGTTAGCCACTTCCCATCCTTCCATGATGGTTCCTCTCCTTCCTCCTCTTTCTTGGGTTTTTGCTGCCTGAGGTATTCACTGAGCACGCGGTCGGTTGAGGTAATCTTCCTGATGTATTCGTGGATCTTTGTTGTCTCATCCAAGACTGTGGTACTGACACTCACCAGTCCCCGGCCTCCTTCCTTCCGCTTAGCGTATAATGAACGAACATGTGCAGTAATAGTAGGGTTTACAGACGAGGGTTCCTAAAATCCATCGGCACTTGCTTCGTGGAAATTGCAGAATGAAATGTCTGTGTCTGCTCTCAGCTAACTGCTCAGTAGCATGTATCTATAGCCATGACAAAATATGACCTTTAACATCTGTATAAAAGGCTCTGGGATTTTATGTCTATGTTCTGCAATATTGTGTGGGGTGGAGTCGTAGGAAATGACGTAGGCAGAAGTTGGGGGTATCGCGATGCTACTTGAGAAGAGGAGATTTTTTCTGTGTTAGTTCTGTTACCTCGTAAGCTGTGTTCCTGGTTGCCATCCTTCACGTGATGCTCCGAGTGTTAAGTTCATGACTGGAAGTAAGTTTCCTTAAATATGTTCATTTTCCGATTCTGATGTTGGCCGCGGCTTTAGTTACATTCTACCGCATTGTAGCACCGCATTTTTTCATCTCGTGACTCGAAGCATGTGCCGCCGGCCGCCGCCATTATGTAGTAATTTTATTCGGCCACACGATGGCGCCAAAGTCCTTTGTTTACAGTTAGAGTGGATGTTTCGGCTATGTATGACATTCTCACTGTGTTTAATTGTGTCCTTTCTGTGTTTGGAGCAAGAGATGTAAGATTGGCGTAGTTCAAATTATATATGTCCTGTTATGTGTATATTCAGATGGATGTGTTGGTTTATTTCATGTAATCCTTTATATTTATCTTAGTGAAGCTGTTGCTGTATATATTTATATACTCATGGCAACTTGTTTGTTACTACAGACTGCTGGCAACACTGAGCATCTAGGTGGCAATAAAACAGCTGGCGGTGACAATCCAGCAAAGTGGAAGCCTGTTGTCCTCCTTCCTGTATCCTGACCGATACACCATCTTGTTAGCTGCTGAACCTAAAAGAACTAGCCCTCACCAAGTACTCCTCAACATTGGTCCTTCGAGCCGGATGAGTTATCAAGATGGAGCCAGATGGAGCGACATGTCCTGATGCAAGGCCTAAATGCCATACACGTCGACCAAGCCGGTTTGAGGACTTTGATGTTAACTATACAGGCCACCTCTTTAGGGAAATGCTGCAGTGGGATACCCCACAGCCTCACACAAGAAGCGACAGAGTTCAGCCTCAGTATAGTCATACGCCACCCCTCTACAGCGACAGGGATGGGGCCTATTACAATACACCCCCTCCACTGGGAAGAAGTGAACAAGATGTGGACCTTAATAGGAGCCTCTCACCTGAATTTGCACCTTCTAATTTGCTAGGGTCTTCAATACACACATTTCATACAGAATTCAGAGCCTTGCAGGCCGAAAGAGAGCAGCTACTCCAATCACAGCAAGTTTTACAGGAGGGCCTCAAAGAACTGAAGGAAGCAAAGAGTGACCTCAGAGAGCTGATTGAAGTGGCTCACCTGCTGAGGAAGGATATGGCTCACCTGACTGCCTCACAGCCTAGCACCAATCATCCCCCAAGCGCGGTTCAGGAGAGGTATACACCACCCCTGAGACAATGCCACAGGAGGAGGATGAGGAGGTGTGGCCTGACCCACCGCCATGGCCTGAACCGATGGAAGAGTTGCACACAGGATTCTCCCAAATGAAGGTTGACGAACAATACTCCGATGATGGTGTACAGTACCACCCTCTACCCCGCACACCATATTTCGCTGGTGAGCCTTCGCTGCCTAGTCATCGCTGCACCCTATATCAGGACCCTGTGGTTAAGGATGGAAACACGTTTCATGCCCCTCCACAACACTCTGTGCCACCCCCCTGCTGGGCACCAAGTAAGACAGGTTTGCTCCCAACCAAGCCTGTTCCAGCCAGTTCCCCCTCTCTTGTCACTGGAGTAACCAGTGGGCACGGCAGCAACCCATCTGCTCCTCTTTCGGCTGAGCTAGTGTACAGGGGGCCCAAACCAACCATTCCAAGGTTCATTCATTCTGATCCCTCTGAGTTTGCTAGGCTCCGCATGGCTTTAGAGAACCTACTCCCTCCTAATGCTACTGAGCTCTTCAAGTATCAGATACTTGTGGACCACCTCAAACTAGATGAAGCTCGACTTATTGCCGATGCTTACCTGAACTCACCCAAGCCTTATACTGACACCATGGCAGCCCTCCACGACAAATTTGGACAACCTCATCAGCTCGCCTTGAGAAAGATAGCAAGTGTCCTGGATGGTCCTGAAATAAGGCGAGGTGACACAGTAGCCTTCCAAAGGTTCTCCCTTCAGGTGCAGTCACTAGTTGGGCTGTTACAAACATTAGGACTGGAAGGAGAAGCGGAGTTGAACTGTGGGTCCCACGTTGCCCGACTAATAAGTAAGCTTCCTGCCGAACAGAGAGCTGATTTTCGTCGACACCAGTTTAAACAGCCCGGGAGCACCTACACTCTGTACGACCTATCTGCATGGCTTCGTCAGGAGTCCTGGTGTCAAGGATTTGACGGACAAGCAGGTGTAAGAAGCAGTAGAGAAAGGACCAGTGTAAAGGCTGAGGCCCGTCCAGGCCGACAAACCGTGACAGTCCTACATAACCTAAAGGGGCCATCAGAACACACTTTTTCACCAGTGAAGGAGAGTCGAGCTAGAGGGAAGGTTAAGAACAAAGCCTACTGTGCCTACTGTGAGAGCACAGAACACTATTTCAGCCAATGTGATGATGTAGCCAAGCTCTCCAAAGAGGAAATAAAGGACTGGATACAGGTCAACAAACGATGCTGGCGCTGTGCCCGAACTCATTTAGCTGCTCAGTGCACACTAAAGAAACCCTGCAGCCGCTGCCAGGGTAAACATCTGCTGGCTCTTCACGAGGTAAATGCCAGGATAGAAGGAAACAACGCTGGCATGGCTGCAAAGGAGGAAAGCTGCCTAACCAGTTCGGCTTCGGGCTCACTCTACCTTGATCGCCATGGGGCTGGCAATCGTGTCATGCTGAAGATTGTACCTGTGCTTTTGAGCCATGGAGAGCGGACTCTAGACACCTATGCTATACTTGATGACGGTTCAGAGAGGACCATGCTGCTCCCTGCTGCTGCAAAGACTCTTGGTCTGGCAGGCATCCCGGAGGACCTGCCATTACGAACCGTCCGCCAAGATATTCAGATGCTTCATGGACATACCGTATCCTTCAGCGTCTCTGCTGCTACCAACCCCGGATCCTACTACAAGATTGATGGAGCGTTTACAGCTGATCGTCTCAACTTAGCTCACCATACTTATCCTATCGACCAGCTGAGAAGGAAGTACAAATACCTGCATGGGATCCCAGTCCCTGCCCTGAAGGAAGCCAAGCCTCTGCTTCTCATTGGTTCAGACCAGCCACACCTGATCACCCCCATAGAACCAGTCCGCCTCGGCCCACCTGGAGGCCCAGCAGCAGTCCACACCCGGCTTGGCTGGACCCTTCAAGGGCCAAGTCTTTTCATGGGGCGGCAGACCCAGCCTGTCCTATCCCTGTATACATCCGCCCAATCAGACGAGTTGCTCAAACATGTGGAGCGGCTCTGGCAGGTGGACGTGGTGCCTTACCGATCCGAGAAAGAGGTCACTCGGTCGAAACAGGATCAGCAGGCTGTGGCCCTGCTCGAGGCAAGAACAACTCGCAGGATGGTCGATGGAGTCTTCAGGTATGCTACACCTCTACTCCGTCACCCACAGATGCCGCCACTGAATGCACCAAAGGAATCAGTCATGCCCATGCTTCGAAGCACAGAAAGGCGCCTGTTAAAGGATCCCAGTCGGGCTGATGCCTACAGGGCAGAAATGCAGAAGCTGATCCAATCAGGAGCCGTGAAGGAAGTTACGCATGAGACTTCGCCCAAGGAGAACTGGTACATACCGCATCATCTTGTCAGTCATAACGGGAAGAATCGCCTGGTGTTTAACTGTTCCCATAAATACCTTGGACAGTCCCTGAACCAGTTCCTGTTGCCTGGCCCTACTCTTGGAGCTTCCCTGCTGGGGGGTGCTGGTCAGGTTTCGTGAACACCCCATAGCTGTGAGTGGAGACATCAAGGGGATGTTCCATCAGGTACTGCTCCTCCCTGAAGACCGGCCCCTGTTGAAGTTCCTTTGGCGGGACTTAAAGGTGAATGAACCCCCTAAAATCTTCGAGTGGCAGGTCCTGCCATTTGGGACAACTTCAAGCCCCTGCTGCGCCACCTTCGCCCTGCAGCATCACGTGATGGAGCACACACAGCCTGACGACAGCCTGAGATTCTCCATCGAGAGGTGTTTCTACGTAGACAACTGCCTACAGAGTGTTGGCTCACCGGAAGAAGCGAGAGATCTGGTGGATCGGCTAAGAGAGTTGCTGAAATCAGCTGGCTTCGAGCTACGTCAGTGGGCTTTTAATGATCCAAGTGTCCTGAGCCATTTGCCTCCAGAAGCGAGATCACAGAGTCTGGATCTGTGGCTAGCCGAGGACAAATCCAACCCGCTAGAGACCACGCTCGGGCTCAGCTGGGACTGGAATACCGACTCCTTGGGTTATAAGCACAGGCCCGTGTCCTATGAGGTGCCAACCCTCAGAAACATCTATAGAGTCCTAGCCTCACAGTACGACCCTTTGGGCTATCTGTTACCCTTCACCACTCGGGCCAAGCTCCTTCTCAGGCAGTTATGGGATAAGAAGCATGGTTGGGACGACTCGAATCTTCCCTCCACCCTCCTGCAAACTTGGTCTGACTGGGAGGTGGAGCTTCAGTTTTTACCTCACCTTACCTTCCCACGTGCCTATGTTCCTGCCAGTGCTAACTTAAAGGGGGCCATTCGTGAGGTGCACATTTTTGGGGATGCTTCTGAGAAAGCTTATGGAGCGGTGTCCTATATGAGGACTGTAGAACAGGATGGGCAAGTTCACCTCACCTTCATCCTAGCTCGCTCCCGGGTAGCCCCCAAACGAGCTCTCTCTATTCCCCGCCTCGAGCTCTGTGGAGCTTTGCTGGCAGCGCAGCTGGCCAGTACCCTGAATAAGGAACTCACCTCAGCGATTGAAAGAACAGTCCTGTGGTCTGATTCGACCACTGTTCTTACCTGGTTGAGCTCACAGTCCTGCCGCTACAAGGTTTTTGTAGGAGCCAGGGTAGCTGAGATACAGGAGTTGACGGAACACTGTACCTGGCGCTACATAGACTCAGAGAGTAATCCAGCGGATGACCTGACGAGAGGGAAGGCTCTGGCCGAGCTCAAAGTGCCTAATCGGTGGTCGAATGGACCCCCCTTTCTGCTCAACAGTCCTGACACATGGCCAGAGAACCCGAGCTCCGAGCCCAGTAATGACGAACTTGAGCTCCGGAAAACAGTCTTCTGTGGAACCTCTATCACCTCCACACCTACCTGTCAGGATGGAATGGCGTGCAAGACTTGGCAGGAGCTCTTGGATATTACTGTTAAAGAGCTTTGTGGTCAGGGACTCTCGACTGCGCCATCTAGGGCTGAGGACTATCAGAATGCTGAACAGGCCATTCTCCGGCAGGCTCAACAGGAGTCATTTCCTGAGGAGTGCAGATTGCTTTCAGAAAGGAAACCTGTCTCATCCAGAAGCTGCTTGCTTACCCTGGCACCTGAACTGGATACCTCAGTGGGCCTCATCAGAGTAGGGGGTCGGTTGCGACGCCTAGAAGGTCTTGACGGACCTATATTGCATCCGATTGTCTTGGATCCTTCACACCCTTTCACACGCCTGCTTATCCAGAAATATGATGTTGATCTGCATCATCCAGGCCCCGAACGGGTCTTCGCGGAGCTGCGGAGGTCTTACTGGATACTGCGTGGAAGAGAGGCAATTCGCAAGCACCAGCGAACCTGTCCTGAGTGTCAGCGTTGGAGGGCACAACCCTCTGTTCCCAAGATGGCTGACCTTCCAGCTGCTCGGCTTAGACTGTACAAACCAGCCTTTTACTCAACCGGTGTTGACTGTTTCGGGCCTATGTTTGTGAAGGTAGGAAGACGTCATGAGAAACGCTGGGGAATCATTTTCAAGTGTATGACGACGAGGGCGGTACATCTTGATCTCCTAAGTAGCTTAGACGCGGATGCGTTCCTCATGGCCCTGAGGCGATTCATAGCCAGAAGAGGGACACCGGCAGAGTTATGGTCTGACTGTGGGACCAATTTCAAAGGGGGAGAACGAGAACTCAGAGAAGCCTTTGCCAACATGTCAGAGACATTGCAAGGGAGGCTCGCCCGTCAGAAGATCAGATTCCAGTTCAACCCCCCGGCAGCCCCACATTTCGGAGGTGTATGGGAGAGGGAAATCCGTTCAGTGAAGACAGCTCTGCGCACCTGTGTGGGTTCCCAACCTCTTCACGAGGAGGTACTCCGTACAGTTCTGCTTGAGGTTGAATTGATCCTTAACGCAAAGCCCTTAGGCTACGTTTCCACCGACGTAGCCGATGTGGACCCTGTGACACCCAATAGTCTCCTCATGGGGCGGCCTGATGGATCACTACCCCAGGTGGTCTACTCTGAGACAGAGAACCTCAGTCGGCGACGTTGGAGGCACTCACAGATTCTTGCTGATCAGTTCTGGGCAAGATTCATCAGGGAATACTTGCCTGGCTTACAGGCAAGGCAGAAGTGGCAGTCAACTCCTCCTGAACTTCTGGAAAAGGCAGTTATTATGGTTGCAGATCCACAGCTGCCTCGAGCCTTGTGGCCAATAGGCCATGTGATTAAGGTTCATTGTAGTGATGATGGACTTGTCCGATCTGCTGATGTGAACGTTAATGGACGTGTTTACACCAGACCAGTTGCTCGGTTGGTAGTTTTACCTGCCGTGCCATCGGAAGACAGCGATACTAAGCAGAATAGCAAGTCGCCTCCCTCAACTGATTAGGGAGCCTTTTTTCGGGGAGCAAATGTGTAACCACATTTGGGGGCGGCTGTATAAAAGGCTCTGGGATTTTATGTCTATGTTCTGCAATATTGTGTGGGGTGGAGTCGTAGGAAATGACGTAGGCAGAAGTTGGGGGTATCGCGATGCTACTTGAGAAGAGGAGATTTTTTCTGTGTTAGTTCTGTTACCTTGTAAGCTGTGTTCCTGGTTGCCATCCTTCACGTGATGCTCCGAGTGTTAAGTTCATGACTGGAAGTAAGTTTCCTTAAATATGTTCATTTTCCGATTCTGATGTTGGCCGCGGCTTTAGTTACATTCTACCGCATTGTAGCACCGCATTTTTTCATCTCGTGACTCGAAGCATGTGCCGCCGGCCGCCGCCATTATGTAGTAATTTTATTCGGCCACACGATGGCGCCCAAGTCCCTTTGTTTACAGTTAGAGTGGATGTTTCGGCTATGTATGACATTCTCACTGTGTTTAATTGTGTCCTTTCTGTGTTTGGAGCAAGAGATGTAAGATTGGCGTAGTTCAAATTATATATGTCCTGTTATGTGTATATTCAGATGGATGTGTTGGTTTATTTCATGTAATCCTTTATATTTATCTTAGTGAAGCTGTTGCTGTATATATTTATATACTCATGGCAACTTGTTTGTTACTACAGACTGCTGGCAACACTGAGCATCTAGGTGGCAATAAAACAGCTGGCGGTGACAATCCAGCAAAGTGGAAGCCTGTTGTCCTCCTTCCTGTATCCTGACCGATACACCATCTTGTTAGCTGCTGAACCTAAAAGAACTAGCCCTCACCAAGTACTCCTCAACAACCTCTGTTAACCTCTGGCGTATTCATCATGAATAGGGGCAGTGTGAAACCAAACACTGGGCAGTGCCACGTCCAATCATCAGGCAAATTATAGCCCATGTTTCACAGACAGACCAGTTGTCATCGTGGGTTTCGTGACATGAAGTTTAACCTTTCATGCGACACCCTCCCTGTCCCTCAGTTAGAAAACAGACAAGAATCACCCAGAAGCACTTGTGCTTGAGGCGGCATTTCCAGTTGCATCCGTTTGGACTTCACAGATGCTAAATGACATAAAAGCTACCATCGGAGACGCAGAAGAAATAACATTTAATGAGCCTGCTCTTTAGTGTCTAGTTTCTTCTGAATGGCCTCTGGGCCTGTGGAGAGGAACTACATCCCCCGTCTGTAATGAATAACCTGCTAACAATTAGAGACTGCTGCGTAGCACTCCTGTGCTGTCATGCCCCAAAGCCAGAGAGACACTCTCACACTCACTCATTACAGGCTAGCATGTAACAGTCAATCACAGAGCGGAGCTCTTCTTTGCTTCACGTGTAGTATAAGGTACCTTCCCTATCGGCCTCAGGCACAGCTTACCACACTGCTGCTGCTCCTGCTGCTGACACATTTAGACTCTCAAAGCACCCTCATATAAAACAAGACTCACATTCACTTACATCAGTTCCATCTTAAACTCTGTTTTTAACGTAGGACATTAATAATTACTGTATATTACAGTAATTATTTAAACAATTTATAATTAAGTGAATAACTAACACAAGAATAGAGCTTGTGCTGGAAATTCACCCAGGACTCTGTTACATCTGGTGTGCGCTGCCTGCCGAACGGCACCGTAGGACAAAGTGCACCTCTTGATTTTTGTAACGATGACGTTGCTGGCCATATGCAAAGTGACCAGTGTGGTGGGTATATCAAGGTATATCCTTAAGTAAACGCCGTGACTCATTAGCTTGAAAAATCACCGTTAGCAGCATTAACTTGAAGTAATCGTTTAATGTGTGACTTTATCAGTCTCTCACTCTTCTTTCGGATGTTGTTTCAGTTTATTATCATGTGCAGGAATTTATTTGTGCACCGCTCTCTGAAGGTCCCACCACAGCATTTCAGGCAGGTTGAACACTGGACTTTTGGCTGGGCCTTTGCGACACTCTCTTTTTCAGTCATTCTGTTGTAGATCTGCTGCCATGCCTGGATCACTATCCTGTACCATGACCCAATTTTAGTCAAGCTTCAGCTGTCAGACTTCAGAATGCTTTGGTATACAGAGGCATTCATGGTCAGTTCAACAACTGCAAGGTGCCCGGGTCCTGTGGCTGCAAAACGAGCCCAAATAATCACATCTCCACCACCGTGCTCAGCAGCTCCTATAAGGTGTTTGCACTGTGCATTATGACTACCACAAGATGCTGTCACAGCCTTATTTTTTGATGGGAAGTGTCCCTCAGGACAGGCTGACAGAGTAGGTGTTAAATATAGTTGCAGAATTCTCTGTAGAATAAAAGAACTCGGCCTAATGGTAGCAGCTGCATTTTCCACAACTGACAGAAAATCTAGCGAGTGCAGCTTTGATAGAGCTTATATAATGAAACAGAGAGTGCGTGCTGTGTGGGAGTTTTAGATGTAACCTGTAAAACTTACCCCACAAATGTAAACAAACTTTGATGGTGAGCAGGGGAGCGAGAGAGTGAGTGTCGAGGGAAGAGGGCAGAGGATCTGCGAGTTGTGCACATGCCTTTCTTTCTTTTCTTTTTTTTCGGGAGTGCGCTGAGTGACCGGCGCACACACAAGTGTGAGTGAATGTCCGTGGGAGTGAGCCTTTAGTGCATCAAACACTGACGAGCCCGAGCTTGTGTTCTGCTAAGCATCTTTGGAATTTGGCTGCACCGCGACTCTCTCCTCTGTCGGAGACCCGTTGTAAGGGTTTGAAATGTTCCCTCTTCAAACTCGAGCATTTCATTGAAAAGCATACAGGAGGTCTGATTACAAGATCTCAGGAGGGATCGTCCTTGAAGTGCTCTTCTTCAAGGCGTGTTTTGTTTTCTTTGTGACTGCAGTAAAGTGGTAAGGGTATGGTTTTCTAGAGGACACGGAGAAAGGCACATGCAGGGTTTTTTTTTCGTTTAGCAAGATGTGTGAAGTATGTGTTTCCTGACAAATATTTTCTAATTTTGGAAATTGCAATTATGGTGTTGTTTGAAGACAGGACGTGATGGTCAGCTCTGTACAACAAAGTTGACAAGTGGTGCTAGCAAAACATAGCCCCTGTGCATCTCTTGCAAAGAAACACATCAGAAGAATGCGTGTGCATGTGAAAGTGTAAAGCATAAGAAGCATCTGTTATCTTCACAAGGCTTGAATTAAAAAAAAAGGTTTAAAAAAAGCTGATCGCTGCTTTAAAGGAAGCATAAATCAAGAGCAGACTACTTTGAATCGGACTATAACTGTTCAAGGCTGGTTGAAGGTGCTGCTTTGATGTGCACGCACGCACGTGTGCGATTTAAGGGGGAGTGTTGCATTTCAGGGCCCTTTGGCTAGTCGGGGCTGGGCCGTAAATCTGGCCTTGTCTCCCAGTTTACTCGGGCCCATAAACTAGAAAGCAATTATGGAAAACAACTGGATGCAAGATTTCTTCCGTCCTTAAAGACTTGTGGTTGCCCGCTGAAAGGATTTTTATCCTCTTATCTACCCAAAAGGAATAGCATTGCCTCGCCCACCCCCTCACCCCGAGCTCGGCTTCCCATCAAGAATCGATTGGGCTCTCGTATATTTGGTAGATAGAAGGCACGTGCCGAGTAAAGTAGTCGGGCTAAAAATACTGAGTCAGACCTTGACCAGTGCCCATTAGGTTTGGCACACTCATGATTTATTCATTTGGTGTCAAACACACACACTCATTTAGGCTCACACACATAGTTCATGTCACTCTCTGACCCAGGTCTCAGATGGACAGCAGCAGAGAAGCAGACTTGTTAACAAAGCGTCTGATATTAGTTATCAGTGATTATCGGGTTTCTTTCCTCAGCCTGAGCTCAGCATGTTATATCGGCTTATTAGGAAGCGGATGTTTTAGTGGGGGGGGGGGTAGTATCTCATGAATATAAACATGAGTAGCTTGGTCTGCTCTGATCTGGGCCTGGCTGAGAGCCCCAAATGGAGTGGGCTGGAGCTGCCTTTGCACAGCTCTCTCTGCCCATTTTAACCATTTGCATAATTGCCATAACTGTCGAGGCCAGCGGTGCAAAACACTTGATAAATGTGGATTGTATTAGAAGCGAGAGGAAATGCCGGAGTGCCACTGTGGGTGTCTGTTCTCAAATGTGGTAGAAAGTAAGAATAAAATAAGGATGCGAGTATGTCACGTGCGTGAATCGACAGCTGGAAGGCCCAGTCATCAGCTGGGATGATCCTAGGTCTGATCTCCAATATATTCCTGCCTGGCACGCTGACTTTTTTTTCTAATTTCAAGATTCATTTAAATCGTTAAGCAACACAACATTATAAATGGAAATTGCACATGCAGTTTCTCTTTAATAAGTACAGGCTGTTTCTTCATGCTTGTGCCTTCTAAGTAATGCACATAGTAATGCACATAGTGTTGACTTTGATGGCATTTTGCTGTTGCATAACTGGAAATGTGCTGCTTATTAGCAGTCAGTTCCACTGACTAGTCTTTGCTCATTTTCCCATTATTGCTCTTACTAACGCAGGCTTCAGTAGGAGCAAGAAAACTCTAATTTTACAATGCTTTTAGGGACTCTTGTGAGATTTATGAGTCACCTGCTAAGCAGCATCCTGGGAGAGAAATACCCACACTTCTCTTAGAGAAGCTTACTCTGTCAGGTTCAGTCTCATGCTGGCACACTTTTACCTTAGAGTGTTTTTTGGCAGCTGCGTCTCAAATAGTGACAAATTGCACAAAGGCAAATTTATCACCCCCCTCCACCCAGGCTGTCTGTTAATGTATAATGTAAATAGAACTAGTTGCTGACAAGTAAGTGTGGTCAGGACCGATGCTAAGTATTCGAGATTGGTAGTAAATGGGCTAAAACAAGTAAAAGGTCCTTATATGGCCTCTTTGAAGTCTAACTGTTCTTTAGGTGCCACATCAGTTGGCTGAACATGAAGGGAACCCCCTCCTCCCTCGGGTCCTGTTTATAGTCGGAAAGGCTGCGGCGTACTTGCATGTTTTATGGTCTCGAGAACGTTTTATGGCTGCTGGGGGTATTTATGCACGGGAAGAGAGAGGGTCAAAAGGGTGAAATCAATAGTGATCCTTAATGAGGTTGCTGAAAAGAAGGAAAGGAGCGGATATGTCGGCAGTGAGAGAGAGGCTGTATGGTGAACACGCTGACAGAGTAATCAGGCCTCTTACTTGGGTATTCTGGTGATTTAACAGCTTGTTTCGTTTTGGCAACAGATAATGCAAATGAGTGTATTTCCAACAGTAAATCTAGTGTCATAAAACAACACACGGTGTGACAGGCTTTCATGAAAGGTAGGAAAATTTGCAAAGAAAATGAGCTGCCACAGGACTTGATTTTCCATAATGTGCATTGTCAACCAAAAAGCACCTCACTCTGCCTTTTTTAAGGAAATGAGTTGTAGTAACCTAGCTGGATCAGAGTTGCATAACAGGCTTACGATGGGACATATGCTGTCCGACCTCAGAGGAAAACAGCATTACCCTGACAGGGTACACGTTTCACATAATCCTGTGGTCTTTTCCCTGTGGGGAAACATAACTCAAGCCTCAGAGATAGAAAGATAACCGTGATAACACGTTTGGGGATTTGCCCGCTTTTGACATCATTTCGGTTTCATTGCTGTTGTCTAACGCGCATTGAGCTCAGCTTTTACGAGTTTGTTTTCTAGTGCGGTGCTGTGCTCGGCTGCAGTGGGAGGCTGCGTTGTTCTAGCTGTGCTGTTGGACAGCTGTCGGTACAGACAAACACAGCTGATGAAACGCGTGTCAGCTCAACTGCGTCCTCAGAGGATTAACATCCACTAACAGTAGTAAGAGGGGCAAGAGGTGGGGTTTATTTCAGCAAAGGAGAAAAGCCAGTGTCAGTCGCTCCAACATTTTGGTCCACAGTGAAAATCTAAAAAAAATACTGGATGTGAATCTTTCCAGTAAAATATGTCAGGACATTATAAATGGATTGGCACATTTATTACAACCCCAATTCCCCCCAATATTGGAACATGGGCAGTTAAAAGATGGAAAAACAAGTGGTACTAAAAAGAAAAAAGCTGGAGGAACACTTTTATAACTAATTAGGTTAACTGGCAGCAGTTCAGTAACATGACTGGGCATTAAAAAGAGTATTCACAAGTCTGCACAAAACTGGGTCTACAAATAGTTTATCAAATTCATTATAATGTTCCTCAACATGAAATTGCAAAGACCATGAATATGTCATTATCAACAGTACATGATATCATCGAAATTATATCCACAAGTATTTTAGGTTAGTATCTTGCCCAAGGATATTTGGCATGCAGACAAGGGGAAGCCAGGAATCAAACCACCAACCTTCCGACCTGCTCTGCCCCCTGAGCTACAGCCACCCCTGCGGTTTCCATTGTATTAATCCAGTGACTCATTCTCTGACCTCTACTTCCTATTTACTCCCAGTGTTTTGGTTTGCATGCATTTGCATCGCAATGCAAAAGATGCCTTGTAAATGCATGCCTTCTACAGTGCTGGTGGTAAACATCAGCCTATTGGCATGACAGTGGAAGCTCGACTTTGCAGCTCTGCAGAGCTGCTACCACAGTCACAGACTCCTTTTCTATAGTTTGACATGTATAAAATTTACCACTAGCAATATTTGTGATCAGTTTATCTACTAAAGAATGACAAAACTCTGACACTCTAGGTCAACAAAGCATTTGAGGCCACAGTGAAAACGCTATGGACAAACATCAAATTAACTAATTCTTTGTTTTTCTCTTTTTTACAGAGCACCTTCTCTCCCCACTGTGACCTGTAATCAATGGCAACCTCGGTCCAGACTCTTCCTTTGACTCGTGGCCCCAGCAAAAACTTCCGCGACCCCTGCCCAGCCCCGCCCCTGTCCCCGCGTTGCGGCATGGGAAGTGTAGGCAGTCTGGTGGAGAGGCCGGATGTTTCTCCGACTAAAGGCAACCGAGCAGTGCCCCAGGTGAGACCGAAACACAGCAACGGGCTCTTGAAGAAAGGCTTCACCCAGAGAGAGCTGCTCAACTACCTCAACATCAACAGGTGGGTTCTGATGAGGAAAAAGTTCCCTCGTAGGAATTCGAAACATCAGGTTTTTGAAGGTGAAAAAGTCTGCAAGGTGGTATAAAAATGATAGAACTTGACCTAAGCAGGCTTACTTTGCTTCCAAACAGAAAAGAGCCTAAAGCGAGCCCGAGCAACGACGGCAAGAAGGATATTATCCCGGGCCTCAGCGCTGTCAGTGCACGGGAGGAGGATAACGTTTATGCTAAGGTTTACCATAAGGATGGCACTGAGGTAGATCTTACAAAGAACTCACTGCCAAGCGCGGGCAAGTACGAAAAGGTGAATATGTTTCTTTAAAGTACTGCGAATAGATCCGTTCAGAAGTTTTATTTCTTGATGTATCAAAGAAACTCAAAGGAGGATATTCTCATTTTCAGCAAGTTTATTACATGGCTGCAAAATACAACTAAAACTTTAAATGTAAGAGTAAAAATGTTAACTTCATGACCAAGGAGACTCAGTAAATATAAGAAAAAAACTCAATATTTTGAGTAATTTGAGTAAAACTACCTATAGCATTCTCTACAACGGTCAATACAACAGTCAATATGAGGCGTTCTGCACAGATCTGCACAAATGCAGATGAATGACTTCCCATTGTTTCCTTTTTAGAAATGATTTACAGTCAGTGAAATACTTCTAGGGCTGGCAGCATGCTGAAATACCCCCATGGCGTTGTCACCTAGCTGTAAACATCTTCCACCTCACTGGCACAGATTGACAACCTGCTCTGAATTTATTGCACCAATCAAATATCACCTTTATTTCCCTGCTTGAATTAATCAACGCTATTGATTTAAAAGAGACATCGTGATTCATGTTTCGTAGCCTTGCCACCTCTCGCTACTATCTTGCTTCCTCTCCTTTAGGCACGTTTGAGGTCTTCGGCCTTTAAGCCTGTGACCCCCAAGAATTTTAGCTCAATGCAAAACCTCTACCCGTCTTCCAAATCAGAGGACGTGGATCATGGCCTCTCTAACGGCTTGCACAGAGCGTACGCCCATGTTCCCAAAGCCGTCTCCACCTCGTCTTCTTCTTCCTCACCGTCACGTCACGGAGGACCGACGTCAGCCGGCAACAAGGTGAGCTAACGCTACAACCTTCATCCATCCTGTTATTATTATCTCGTTTACCTTTGTTAATCTTGGCGGAAAGCTGCGAGTTGCGAGCCGGGGGAGCGAGATCATAGGTGCACAACAATTAACTATGCGCGACTTATTATAAAATTCATTTCCATCCATTATTTATGGCTAAAATTAAACTTTTTTCAGCTCATTAATGCTACACTGATGAACAGCTGTATAATTATGACTGTGTAGGCCCTCTCCTCGGTGTGTGGGATGGGCCAGGAAGATGACAACTTGTCAGACTCGGGCCATAACTCCATGAGCAGCCTGCCGCCGTACCGACCTCCCTTCCGCCCACACCTGTCTCACATCAGGTCTGCTGCAGTATTAGTCTTAACTATACTTTGAGCTGAAAAGCAGTGTTGCTATATTTGATTTTTTTTTATGGTTAATGACTGTGTGGGTTGTGATAATAGAAGAGATTTTAATGGCCTTTGTGGATTCTTTTCTTCTTCTTTTTTTTTTTTTTTTTTTAAAATAGTGCATCTATGGGCCACATCAATACCATCGGCTCCCTGGACCGCACCTCTCTGGGAATGAAGGCTGTGGGGTCAGGGGGCGTGCCTATTGGGGAGATGGCATGTCGAAGCATGGCTACTCTGAGCCGTATTGCTCCATATAGCGCGGAGGCTCCACTTCCTTATGAATGGACGCTCTCCCTGTCTGTGGAGGAGGTGGTGAGTGCTGGGGGGGATGAGTGGTGGGTGTGATTTAAAGATTCCTAAATGCTTCATGCTGTTGTCTTTTCCAGGTGCGGGATCTGGAGGAGCGCCTGGTGGAGAAAGAGCATGAACTCAAGCAAATGAAGAGAAACCTGGATGAGAGCGAGGGCGCCATCGCACAGGTGACTCTAATCATCTTCTTCTTCAGAATCAGTCTACGCACCCGTCTTCATCACCCTTTAACATCTGACCTTTTCATCTCCTCCACCGCATTCAGGTGTTTGAAGGGAAGCAGCGTCTGTGGGAGAAGGAGGTGGAGGAGCTGAAGCGCCTGTATGCTGCTAAACTGCGTCAGGTTTCCCAGCATGCCCAGCGTTCCCAGCGCAGCCTGCAGTTGCAGCTGTTTAAGGTCCAGCAGGAGAAGAACCGGCTGCAAGAGGAGCTCGACGGTATGAGAAAGGAAATGTGCCGGGAGGCTGGAGCAGTGCCCAGGCAAACCAGTCCGACTCTGGAGGAGACACAATGGGAGGTGAGGCCGTGGAAGGCCAGGGCAGTCACAGCTCATGGCAGGGAGAAGCACATAAAAGTAACTACAGGGGAAGAGACAAGATATCTGGATTCCTTGTTTGTCCTTTTTGAATCGTGGCGACCCCTAGCCTCCTTCATTTCCCTTTGACTCTCTCCCTCTCAGGTTTGCCAGAAGTCGGGGGAGATCTCCTTGTTGAAGCAGCAGCTGAGGGACTCCCAGGCAGAGGTAACTCAGAAGCTGAGTGAGATCTTCCAGGTGAAGACAGAGCTCAGGGAGACGCGAACAGAGCTGCGCAACAGGGAACGCCAGATAGATGCTTTAAAGCTTGTCCTGCAGGGGACACAGCGTCACAGACGACCTTCTCAGGCCGCACACGAAGACGAAAAAGAAGCTGAAGAGAATCCATCTGCTCGGGCGATAGGTAGAGTTACATCTCTCATGTCTTCATATATTTGGGTTAGTTGCACTTTTGGGCACAGCAGCTGTTTCACACCACAGTGTTTGTAGGCCACAGATGTGTTTTTAAAATTAAACTAAGCGAGTCGTCTCCGACAGATGATTGGCTTATTTTCAGTTCTGACATTTCAATGTGTCAACCCAAAAATCAGGTCGTTTGAGTAACCGGGGCAGGAATTTAAAATCAGACAGTGTTTTTCATCATAGCCCCCCCCCTCCCATCCCCTGACGGCTCTAGCTGAAGCCATGTGAACCACTTTCTCTGCAGGAGGGTGCGGGGGCCCCACAGAGGAGCGTCTGCGCGCAGAACTGCTGCTGGAGCGACGCCAGAGCGAGGCCCAGGCCATGGCTTTCGAGGAAGAGAGGCACACGTGGCAGATGGAAAAGGACAAGGTCATCCGCTACCAGAAGGAGCTGCAGGCCAGCTACTTAGACATGTACCACCGCAACGAAGCGCTCGAAAGGGAAGCGCAGCAGCTGAGGGCAAGCAGAGAGCAACAAGGTGGAGGAGCAGGCGGAGGAAGCAGAGATGGCACTTTGGAAAAAGAAGCGCCAGAGCTTAGGAAAGAGAGAGCAGGTGACAAACAAGAGGACACACCTTCCCCTGGTCTGCCGTGGATAGAGCGGATCGAATCATCGGAAATTTGACTGTGACCTACTTGTTTGCAATGGAAAGTGTGTCTATGGAAGACCATATCTGCCAGGACAAGGGAAAAAAAAATCTAATGAATTGATGTTGCTGTAAAGAATTGTGAGATAACAAGCAAATATTTACTGATGATAATAATAATAATAATAATAAAAACTAAAAGACTTGTGTCAAAATAAAGGATAAATGATTAAAAATTTTGATTTAACAAGTCAAAACTGTAAAATTATTAGTCAGATTTTATACTTTGTGTGTAATCCAATTCTTGACTTGAACCGTAAGTCCAAAAACATGTGATACCAAACATTCAGTCCAAAAACAAGCATCATACGCTATCATACGCTACTCCAAGTGATGACCATAAAAAAGACAAAAATAGGTCAAACTTTAATGTGCTACATTTTTTTTAATTATCACATCAAACTTTATATCTATTATCCCAAATTAAGTAAGTGAACCTGGACTTACTGAAGAGTATTTATTTTTAGCATAATTAGCTTTTCTTTGATTTTTTCTTCTTTTCATGGTACAGAAGGACTTCCACAGACTGCTCACCCTTCTTCCATCTCTTCCACTCCACCCTTGTTTAATTAAAACCCTTTTCCTGCTAAAGCTGGACCCCCAACCTCACACAGAGCCAAGTGATATTGAGGTTCCTCTATCCTTGTTGCGTTAACGCTGTAAAAAGAAAAAAATACAGCCAAGCACCTAAACGGTCCAACTTAAGACTTCTTGTTATTGATAAACCTGTAAATGAGAAAATTGACATGATGATTGTGACTGCTTTGTGTTGATTTGGGTTGAGCCTGACCGATTATACCAGGGGTCTCCAATCCAAGTCCACGAGGGCCCTGCAGGTTTTAGATGTGTCCTCGATCCATCACAGCTGATTACATGGATAAATTACCTCCTCAACATGTACCGAAGTTCTCCAGAGGTGTGGTAATGAACTAATCATGTGATTCAGGTGTGTTGACCCAGGGTGAGATCTAAAACCTGCAGGGACACTGGGCCTTGTGGACTGGGATTGGGGACCCTTGGATTATACAGTAGTTAACATCTCACAGCCTCTTCAGTGTTTGCAGACTATCTATAAATTCAGGGTTCACCTGGACCTTTGGAGCAAACAGCTTCTTCGGGTTAATTATGAAGAATGGTGCCAAGGCAGAGAAAACGGTGCATAGTAAACTGGAAATACTCACCTTACTTTCTTCAGTTTCCAGACAGATGAGGTTTATATATAAATATGTATTTTGTACATAACTGTAATTTTTATTTGCCATGGTACTTCAAGAGCACTGTCGTCTTAAATATGCATACTTTAACAAAATCAATCGGTAGATGCATTTATGATTGCCATGCTTATATGGTGCGATTTGTTGCACAAACCCAGCACATAACATCAAATGCATGCCCGTAGTGAAAATATGTCCTCTGGTATTGTTATTATTGATATTATAAACATTCAAAAACCAGCTCTCATTTGACCTTTTCCGCATACTGTGATTCACATCTATTTACTGGAAATAAAACTGTACAGTATAAAGATTTGTTTTCTGTTTGTGAATTATTCCTGAAGAAGAGCAAAATCAGCTCAGATCCCTTTTTGTAAATCTGGGCTGCAAAAAAGTGTTACAATAACCCTTTTCTATACAGCGTAGCCCAAACTGAACGGCTAGAAATCACTTGAGAAAACGTTAGAAGGGTGACTGATGGTATTTGCTCAAGGACTTGACCTGCCTGCTTTGAAGGGGCTTAAAATCCACAGAGAGTATACCAATAAAGCCCACTAATAGGAGCTTTATGACAGAGTTGTGCAGGCTTTTGGGACTAATATGGCTTTTAGGGGTTTATCCTTGGATCCTTATCTCACCCTCTCCCTGAGGCCCTCCCTGTTCTACCTCAGCCAGCCCTCACATACCATCGCCTGCAGTACAGACAGGAAAGAGGTGGAAGGTCAGCTCAGATGGAAACATAGGAGGATCCCTGATTGGTGGTGGTGGGGGGGGGCCTCTGTAGAAACCAACAAATGCACAAGCCTGAACTGAATGCCAAGAAAATGTTGGCAGGAATGAAGGTTTAACACCTGACTGTTTTCCAGGTGAAAAAAAAAATGTGCAATGGAAACACAAAAGTGAGAAAAAGGCAGAGCACATGTAAGTCCATAATGCAGGGTGATAATCTGAATAGATACGAGCTGCAGCTGACTCACAGGCCCTTACCTTGGCATTTAAAACATTATATAAACTAAGGCTTAATATAACCGTGCAGCTCCAGAGAGGCTGATTGATTTACTGAAGTGGGATGAGGAAAGATTCTTACCTCTCACATGCTGTCAGTCTGTGGGAGTACTGCAGCGCTGCAAGGCAGCACCACAGTTTATCTAATAAATTAATGTGCTGGTTAAATATTAGTGAATTATTTCAGAAGATAACATTTCTAGCTGTGAAACTGGAATACAAATCTGTTTTCTCAAACACATAAACGCTATTTAGATTGACACTAGTGCCACCAAGTGGTAGCTACACAAATCCCTCCCCGTGTGGTAGGAGCATTCCATCACCAAGTCCCAGTACAAGCCTCCATAAACCAACTGGAGTATAAATTTTTATTTTAATTTCAGATGCAAGTATATGAAACATGTTAGAGGATAAATATTTACAATAAAAGTCGCATAACACAAAAGCAGGAAACACACACATTCAGCTAAAAAAAATTAAAAAAAAAAAAAGTTAATACATGTAGTACAAAGCGCTAGGGGTCTATCTGCAGGGACAGTCAAAGAAGCAGAGAATGATTGTCAACCAAAGAGGAGGAAAGCGGAGAGGAAACGCCACACAAAGCCGAACTGATTCAAAATCAAACCTAAAGCTGAGTAATGCTGGTGCAGTGCTTGCTGAGAGAAAAAAAAAAAGCCTCGGTAATGTGCGAGGTGACATCACTAGAAACTTGCACTATTAACATCTAAACATGGTAAACACTGCCTTGGATGTTGTGAGACTGCAGAAATTGACTGTATATCCACACACACACACACGCACGCACGCACGCACGCACGTTCCACAACCTTCAAAGCAATCTGCATCTATAGATGTATAATCTTTGTTCAAGACTCCTTTTATAAATGTACAACTTTAATACTAAATGCAAAGTGTGGTATGAACTGTTACAATGAGCCCTGAGGAAATGTAGGGGTTTTTTAAATGTCACTTATTCGGACTATCTCAAATAAAAGCCAACCCTACGCAGCAGAGGCGTTTTCTATATATTAAACAACAGCCACAGTGACCAGAGGGCTTCTGTATCCACAAAAAGTAAAGCTTAACCACAAGCCTACAGTCACTGCAAGCCAGACCATGCGGCTACCATCACACCAATTTACATCTCCAAATCACATGGCGTGCAAGCTCAGGACATACGACAAGGGGGCACAGTAAAGCGATGGCGCAGCCGTGATGTGAACTGTGGAGCCGTCAGATCTCGTAGTGTTAAATGTGCCTGTTGCTCTTCTGTTTACTATTTTACACAAGCCACTGCAGTGATTGTGATTAAAAAAACAAAACAAAAGAAAACAGGAACAAAACACATTTCACAGTAGTATATATAGATATATATATATTTTTTTTTTTGTTTGCTTTTTCAGTATTTGTTAAATACATACATAGAACAAGACAAATGGCTTCTATAATGAGGAAAGTTTTGCTGGTGTGGTCATACACAAAAGAAAAGCTGTTCCCACCGTCGATGGATAATCTGATCTGAACAGATGCATCAGCTGACAGTGAGTTTTAAGCTACGTGAGGACTTTATTACACTATGGAGGACTAATGGATCACAATCAGAGTTCGGCTCGAGAGAGACCTTCAGTTTCCCCTCACCAGCAAATAATACACCTTCAATAGTTTGTAACTCAGCGTGTTGCTTTCATGTATAACGGAAGTTTATTACCAACCTGAAATCAGAAACTGCTTATCTACACCATGTACCCACACTCTACACCCATTCATTATCATTCTGCTTTTGTCCAACAAAATAAAAAGAAAAAAAAAAAAAGCAGTCATCAAACTCAAATTAAGTTGATAAAGCCAAGAAAGCAAACACTAGCAAGTATTACATACTTGAAAAAGATAAGCATATAACTCTGCAGGTATTTGCAAATGACTTCCAATAGATGATCCTTTCTCATAGGTGCTGCTTCGTGAGGATGTTCCCATTACCGACTGACTCCTCACTCTACTACAGGTTTGTCAATGGACCATCCCTTTCTGGACTCCTTATATTATGCAAAGTTAGAGGGTCCGAGGTGGGTGACGGGATGCCCAAGGCAGTCCAGAGGAGCACTGGGGAAAAAAACCTTAATGCTTACCATAACAGGCCAGAAGGCCAGGGACAGAGGAAAAGGGTCAGAGCAAAAGGTCCTGAAGACGCAAACAGCTCCAGGCAACTTCATCCTTGATGAGGAGAGAGTAGCGTATCAAAAGTAGATCTGCTTGGCGTGTGACGGATTCTGCTCCATGGGGCAGTACGGGCATTTCAACCTGAGGAGGACAAGAGTCAAGGTGTTACCATCTTTGAATTCTTTTATCCTACATTTGTACCTTTCAGTGAACCACTTGCATTTTATTTTCTAACTGCAATTACAATTTTGTTCAGGAATAAATCTTTTGGGAAAGCAGTGACTGAAATTACAGTCAACATCAGACTCAGCATGTAACTTATAAGTCTTCATTTCTTTGCATCTGGGTGACTAGTAAAACTGAACATTTTGATCCTGGAAAATAGTAAAAGTGCTTTCAAACCAACACCAACTTCCAAAATAGATAAATTCCTTTTTTGCTGACTTACTTCCCAGCATTGGTTAGTTTGTTGAGAGCATCTCTGGAGATGACGTGTCCACAGATGAGCTTCATGGGAGGATTGCTCTCTGACGTTTGCTGTCGAAGAATTGGGCAGGCAAACACAGAGTGGTACCAGCACTTCTTCCCGAGGTCAATTTCAATCTGTCAGGTACAGACAGGACACGAGTGAGCTAACGGCTCAGAAATTATTCTGAGGAGGGATAACTGCATTTTAAAAACTCTAAAAGGACTTACAGGCAGCTCGTCTTTGTGTGTCCACACTCCACTGCACTGTCTCTGCTCTATCACCTGTTTGATGTTCATCAGCACAGGCAAGGCCATACATCCAGATGCAAAACTGCAGAGAAACAGATATGGCATTGTTGATAAGACAGCATAAAGATGACAAATGTCTAATAATTACTAAAAACTGTTCCACTTCCAGTGTTAAACTTGATGACAGGTGATCTAGTTCACTGTTCATGTTTTTCCTAACCTAACACTTAGTGGCGATTCTACAGAGAGGCCCAGCAAAGCGCAGGCGTCCCGGGTGAAGATGTTGCAGATCTCAGCCCACTGATTTGTCTCCAGCAAGCTGCGGTACGGTGAGTTTTCAATGCCATGACGCAGGTACACCAAGCTGCCCATCAGAATCTGGATGTCTGCAAAAATGAATAAATAAAAGTGGTGAAAATACACACACACAAAAAGAAAAAGAAAATATCTAAATTCTTGTTACATGGAGATACTATAATGCTTACCTCTCTGGTGCTGTGAAGCAAAGGGCTGGAAGTGCCTGGCATACTGCAAGGCCTCCATTTGGTTGCTGATTCCTCCACTGAGCAAGCTGATGAAGTACAAGCGGTGCAACTTGAACTCTAAACTGCTGTTCAGGTCCAGAAGACGCTGCCGATTCGTCACAGCCCACCTGCAAAGACACGGAAGAAACACTCAGCTACTGAACGTAAACACTCCTCAACTAAAGATTTATCAGTTGTGTTAGAAGGAAGCAGATAATTAAAACAATAGATACAGAAAGACCACATACTCTAGTGCTGGCCTAAGGTCCTGCATCCTCAGAGCTTCAAGGATCCTGTTTAGCTCCAGGAAAGGCTGCTTCATGCTCATGTCTATAACTACACCAGACTCCTAGAAAATAAAACTACTTTTAAGAATTTCTAAGACTTATCTTCACAAAAACAGCATTAACACAACATTTCAGCCAAAACTATTTCTTCACTCATCAGCATTTCATAAAGAATCACATCAAAGCTATTCAGGCAAATATTTTGCAATAAATAGATAAATAAAAAATAAAGGTTGGAGGTTTCAGCTCTTTACCTGACAAAGGTCTTCTGCTACACTAAGCATCCCTTGTCTGTAAAGGTGTTCCACAATGGATTCACTCAGGTATTTCTGTCTCTCTGGGGAGTCCCACACGGTCTCTGCCACAACAGCACTGATCTCTGCATCGAAATTCTACAGAAAAGCATGCCAGAGGTGACGTACATGTTCTAAAACATTTTCAAGGAAAGTTGAAGAGAAACCTGTAGCCGTTCCTCACCCTGTCGATGGCTTTGCCAACTTTAGACACACTGCCGTGGATGTCCTTGTGTCGAGAGGCTAGCATCTGCACTGTTTCTTTGATATTTTTACAACACTGCGCCATAGTCTGTGATAGGACCGATAAATCTGCATCTTGTACTCCTGTTGGAGAAAAAAGGTAAAGGTTTAATGTGCCAAACCAGAGAAGATGGAGAACAGAGAGACCACGAACCTTCCATACAATTTCAATCATTGATACATGATCTTACCAAAAGCAACTAGCTGTCCTCGTATCTCACAGACGCTGCGCAGGAGTTCATCTAGCCTCTCCTCAGACTGGTGGCCGTACATTACAAAGCGATGGAGCACCTTCTCCAGCTCCCGCTCCACACATGCACACTGTTCCATGGTTCAGGCTGGAACCCGCACACACAATAACAATAACACCTAGAAAAACAGAAATATGTTATTAACTAAATGTTTTGATATTTATTTTAAAGGCTTTTGAAACTGTAGTGATGATACAGTAGCATGCAGTATTGAGCCACCAATCATTTGTTTACATTTTACACGAAATATTTGATATGCCTACTTATAATAAAACAGCCTGAACTCTCTTAAGCAGCTTTCTTGTAATTTATTCTGTGTGGTCTCCAGGAATAGTTCTCCAGGCTTCTTGAAGGAATATTTAAAGTTCTTCTTTGGATGTTGGTATTCTCTATCTAGGTGTGCTTTTACTGTACTGGCAGTGTGTTTGGGATCATTGTCATGGTGAAAAATTAAGTTCTTCCAATCGCATGTTATTTCACGGTGGTTCAAATTCCAGCAATTTTGACATGATCTCCAACACCACTGGGTGAAATGCAAACCCAGATAGCCTCCACCATGTTTTACAGACAGTTGAAATTCTCACCCTACCTACTCTGTAAATACCAACCATGATTTGAACCCAAAAAAAAAATCTAACTTTGATTCAACAACTTATGTGTTTCTGCAACAAGCTCCTACTAACAAAGTGCTTAAAGATGCAATCCTAAATTGGTTCATTGCCAAATTTTCACTCGTGTGGAGATACAACACTGAAAAAACCTTGTTGATACTGATTCTGTTGGTGCCTTTTTACACTCGAGTCATTCGTAGGTCACTGTTAGCTAACAACAACAACAACAAAAAGAAATGTAAAAATGAGTGTAAAAGATGCCCTTTAGAAAACTTGGAGAACTAGACTAATTGAAAAAAAAAAAATGACATGATTCTAATGGAATGAGGGGTAGCTCTTGCACAGCACTGCATATCATCTGGAAGTTGCATCTTCAATGAGAGAAATGTTTTGTCACTCATCCACGTCTCTTCTTCAGTCTCTTAAGACTGACTACAGGGTTCCCCAGCCTTATAACAAAGCATTTGCATACTTACAAAACTGGCACAATTACCTGAGGTCAGTTTCATGTTCTTTAATGTGCAAATTGCCATGACCATCGATAAATAGTACCATTTACAGAAAATTGGAGAATGGCTGCATACTGGGAATCCCCAAGTTAAATTAATTTTAAGTTATTTAAAAGTTCTAAAGAATCTTTGGGATTCTCAGTGAACACAAATGTGCATTTCTATAAAGGCACGTTTTAACAAATAACATTTGTAATTAAATAAGCCGAACAAAGTTTTTTTTTTAATCTGACATTTTAAGAGGTAAACACAAGATTTAGGATAAAACACTACAGGTTTTTAATGACAGAGATATTAACAACTTTTATTTCACACTGACAATACCATGACTATCTCACAGCTGCCTCTAGAACAAGTATGCCCGATCAGTAATAATTTCTTAAAATACCTCCAACAGCTGTTCGGTCCTACCCCGATTCAAAGTTTGGCCTACGTGATAACATTAGCAAGGCCTAACAACATCACAAACAAGCACACAATGTATGCTGCGGCCTGCTATTTACGTCTCATCTGTAACTGTAATTTAACAACCAAGTGATGATATTAAACATTACATGTCTGCATGCTGAAATTAAGAATTTTTAAATAGAAAAGCTTTACTTAATGGTAACGCTTTGCCGTAGCTCACCGCTAGTAAGCCGACAACAGAACATGTCCACCTACCGTAAAGGAGCTAGCTAATATTAAGGCTCAAACGGACTTCTCTTTTAACGTTTTAATGACAAGTTTCCTACGTTGTTATTTTTTACTCAAAATTACTCTTTTTAAGTACCATAAATTATTACGTAATTAATTATTATGTTAACTAAGAAAAAAAAAAACACAAGCCGCTGCACAGCTAACATAAACAAACGGAATCGCAGTCGCTAGCTGGCTACAAAAGCTCGTCATTGCTAGCAGCTAGTTAACTAGTAGATGTTAGCGATCTGCTAACTGACAAGGCCCAAATAATTTCAGGAGAGAATGTCAACCCGCTTATCTGCACTATTTTGCCTTATCCTAACAGTCAACACACACGTCGCGGTTCAACTGAATTTTGACAGATATTTTTTAAATAAAAAAAATGCACTCACCTGCCGTGCTAATTACTTAGCAAACATTAGCGTTAGCCACTTCTGTGTTATGACAACACTTCGGCAGCACCGTAATGCGGATCTTCCTGCGTCGCATCCTACGCTAACGTATCGTTTCAAAATAAAAGTCAGTGTCTCTGCGACAGACTAATTCAAGCACGACTTCAAGGGTACAAGACTTTAATACTTGTATGCTGTTCATAGGTTAAGTGGTTAGCACGGCATACTATATTATTATTTAGATCTATATTAACAAATCTAAATAGTTAACCCGATTTTAGTTTCTGAGTTTATTTGTAGAAAATTTATCATATCACCTTTTAAATATTATGTCTCAACCTTTAGTGTCATTTAGTTCTGGCGAAGCTTTAATAAATCAGTTATAATTAAAACAAATAATAATGAGAGAGAGGGCTGGAAGTGTGGCTACTGTTGCCCCTGCCTGTGCAAAGTTAATCACATCCTAAAAGAGCAACTAGGTCAGTTCAAAAAAGATAGATTTGAAATGTGATATATATGTTTATATTCTTTCTGTTTGTCATAAATACTGGCACTTAAATAGCCCATCATGAGACTAGAGCCTTGTTTAACATCATATCCCTCAGTTAGAACACCAGCAGCAAAAGTATCCTACCTGTAATGATTTTTTTAAGTAATTCGTGTTTATCTTCACACACAAGGGAGTGCTGTGAGCAGACAGCATTTGGCATTTGCTCTGCATGTGAACACTGAACATCAACCTCCGTACCAAGCTCTGTGCAAGGTTCTAGTTTTTTTTTATGCATGTACAGTTGAGGTCAGAAGTTTACATGCACTCAATTTGGGCATGAATATCATGGTAATTTTGGGCTTTTAATGATTTCTTTGAGTTATTCTTTTTTAGGGGTGGAATATTGTACAGAAAGCATCTTTAAATACTTAAAAAAAACCCACAAGATTTGGGTGCTTAAATTTTATATTTATTTTGAATTTTCGTGTAATGAGAGGGTACCCACCAAGAAAAAGGCCCTTCCTCCAAAAATGACACCTTCAAGCTTGACTGACGTTTGCTCTCATGGACAAGTCAAATCCTTCTGAAGGAAAGTTTTATGGTCAGGCGAGAAAGATAATGAGCTACTGGGCCACAGTGAGAAGGGGTATGTTTGGATGAGTTAAGGTGAGGCTTTCAATCTAAGAACACTGTACCAGCTGTCAAGCATGGTAGTGTTAGCATCATGCTCTGGGGCTATTTTGCTGCCACGGGCTGGTATATTACACAAAATGGTTAGATTAATGAAGGAGGAGGACTGCCTCTAAATTCTTTAACTCCACCTTAAATCAACAGCTGGATGGTTGAAACCTGAAAACAACTGGGTGTTGTAACAGGACAGTGATAACAAACACACATCAAATGGATAAACAGGCTGATTAGAGCTTCTGGAATGGCCTTCCCAAAGCCCTGATTGCAACCCTATTGACAGGTTGTGGAATAAGCTTGAAAGCAGAGTCTTTGCCAGTTAACTAACCGATTTAGATGAAGTATACCAAACATGCTGAGAAGAGTGGTCAAATATCCAGGCACAATTATGCCAAAAGCTTGTTGATAGCTACCAAAAGCATCTAATGGAGGTGCAACTTGATACTGGACAATTAACCAAATATTAGTGAATTGAGCATGTATGCTTTGACCCCATGCAAATGAGAGGAAATCCAAAATATATTCAAACTGGTGCACTAAATTCATGTTTTTTAAGCCATTAAAGATGCAATTTGTACAATCATTCCAACCTGGAAAAAGAACAGTTCAAAGAAATCTTTAAAAAACCCAAATTCCCACGACATCCATGCCCGTGATGAATGCCTGTAAACATCTGAGCACAACTGGAGCTTATTGTTCATGCCCAACTTATGAGGGCAAGGGTGGGTGAGGTCTTTGGACTTGAGCAGTGTGGCGTGACTAATCTATCAGTGATGTAGACCAAAGCTCCCCATTGCCAAGGTGCTCATCATTCTTTCCCTCTGAGTCCTCCTCCAGTCTGCTGCACTGCCATAACCACAGAGGTTCAAATTTATCAGCCCTCCTTTACCCTTTATCTCACACCCAGTGCACCCTTACGCATTGATGCAAGTATGCATGCATTTCTGTCCAGCGGTTTATACTTTATGGGTCTGAACAGCCATATTTTACACATTTCCCTAGTGATATTCCCAGTTTTGTTTTGTTTGTTTTTTACAGCAACCCATTGCACATAAAATCACATGATATCTTCGCAATGACTGTTGGAAAAAAAGCATATATCTGTATTTATATTTTGTGATTAGAGCCACAGTAAACAGCTCCACAGAGGTCAGTGACTCCAAATTCCACAGTCAACCATAAAATTTAATTTAGCAATGTGTGTCGCTTAATACAATAGAATAGGCTTAGTGGAAATTACAATACCATACACAAAACCTGTCATTAACGTTCCACTGTACAAACATAATCACAGTCCTGTGTGCTCAAACATTTTCCACTTCCTACGGATGACTTAATGACTGAGATTGAATGATAATCTTATGAGGTATTAGGTATGGGACAGAGGGCTTATCCACACTCACTACCAACCAACATGTTTAGGCAACCTGAGACTCATTGGGCAATACAGTTGTAGCAACAGTAATAAGAACAGTAAAATGACATGACCCTTTTTGTTTGGTAGGTTTGGCTTAACACTTTACATGCATTTAATTGATGGGCACTCATGAATGTTTAATTAAAGCTAAGGATGTTCATAGGCTACAAAGACCATGGCTCTTAATATTTAACAATATTATTAGGGGAAAACAGCAGGATGTAGAAAGTTTAAGACCTTTAATTGTTGCATGCCGCAAAAATGCAATTCAGCAGAGGTCTGCATGTGAGTTATTACCAAAACTGGATAATCTGTGCTAAACTTTGACCTTTTCCCCAGATACACACAGATAAGCAAAGGTGCAAGTTAAGTTGCATGTATTTAACACCTGGACAATGTGTGTGCTGTACTTCAAATTCCACTTTTCCCTTTTTTTTCTCCTCCAGCACACAGTGAAATGACTATGCCTATCTGGCCCCGATAGTATTGGTCTATATATAGAGGAGCCCTGTGACTGAGCTGGCTATAAGTGTCAGATTCCAGGCGCACTCATCCGTCCTGGCTGGATCAGCACCTGCTGCTAACTATACACCCACCCACCCCTGTGCCGCACCCCATCCCAGCTCACACAGGAAAGTCTGTGCCCAACCAAACCCCAGTCTGCAAAAGAAAAGAGATCCACATTAGATACAGTAAGCACTTTCCCTGTTGCCAGTGCAGAAGGGAGGAGCAGAAATACAGTCCAGGAGATGTAATATGTCTGAGTTAGATGCCCCTCTTTGCTTTTTCTATTCAAGTCTGATACATGGCAGTGCCTCTGACACTGTGCTGTCAGTGGGCCACCGGCAGACAGAGCTGGACGGATCTTCTCAGTCCTGGATTCAGCTTATGAAGAGAGGTTTTGTCAGCTTGGGGTGTTTTGTGGATTGAACGGGTAGTTTGTCCGATTTGGGACGGATACCACAAACAAAGAAGAATTCAATGTCCCTGGGAAGTCTTCATCAGTGGCTAAAGGTAGAGTATCAGCCTTTCTCTGTCTACTTGCACAAGGAGAGGGCTTTTTCTAAAGTTTGGATAAGGGATATGTGTTGGTGAAAGTTAATTTAAATATTGTTACTCTATGTATCTAGGATAATCTCTTTGTGAGATTCAAAATCTCTTCTTGTGAGATTTTGAGTCTGTAGCACAAAAAGATCTGGAGTCAAAATAAATGTTCATATAGCTTGCTGTATTGGTTTAATTACAAGTTACATAACAAAGGTATTGTAGATGGAGTTATTATTAGAACATTAGGGCACCGAAAGATAATTTCACTCTAGGGAAGTTAAGTAAAAGGAATCAATCCAATTCTAGGTTCTACATTTGTAATTTCTATACTTTTGCCTCTCACAGATTTTTATCAGCTATTACTGGTGCTACAAATGAATGAGCTACACAATGTGCAGATGACTGTATCTTATTTCTAGTCCAGGAACGGAGCCCAGAACAGGCAAGAGGAGCAGACTGGACTGGCCACAGTGAGAATTTGGAGCTTGTGGACTAGCAATGGACAGCTGGACTCTCCAGGGGGACAGCTACTCCTTCCTGCGTAGTGCCCCCCGCACCTTTTCCCTTTGCCATCGTGACGGCACCCCCAACCACGTTGAAATATTCGACATTATCAACATCCCTTCTCAGCGCAGCGCCATCTCCGAGACCACTTGCCTGTGTGACATTTTCGGAGACGACTGTGAGTCGGCGTCTCTCTCAAGCAGCCCCGCTGTAGGGCCCTTTGTCCCTTCCCAGAGGGAGGTGGATGGGACGGCTGCTGCGTCACCTCTGTTGGACGAGCTGAACGATTCCTCTGGCTCTTACCACACGGCACAGGGCTCCAGTGAAGGCGAGGAAGGCTTTGAAGATTCGAGAGACAAGCTTTACAGTCCTCCACTGCAGAGGCTTCTGGAGGCCAAAGGGCTGAGCTCTAGTCATCCAGAAGTTTCTGAGGACAGCAGCGCAAATTCACAACCAAGAAGGCAATCACCAGCACCTCAGCTTAGCACAGCAAGCCCTTCTTTCCAAAATCCCAGCACTGGTGAGAGGACACCTTCTCCTGAACATAACAGCCCCTGTATCTTCAGTCCAGAGAGAAGACTATCATCTTTGTCCTCCTCCTCAGCTGAAAAAAGGCCTTCATCGTCCTCACCTGATCCAAAACAAACGCTTTCAGAACCTGAACCAATAAGAACAACTCCTTCATTCAAAGACAGCAACAGCAGCCCGTCACATCAGTCTCTAACTCCAAGTCCCTCTCTTGAACCCAGAAACTGTATCAGCCAGTCGTGCTGTGAATCGGTGAACCCTCATTTTTTACCTGAGTTTGGAGTAGCACAAGACACACCTGAGCCAAAAGCTGCTAACTTAAATCAAAACAGCAGTCCAGCTGAGCTCCCATCCAAAGACTTTTCTCAGGATTTTACAGAATCAGCCTTTGAATTAAGAACCTCTCATTTATCCCCTTCACCTTCACCCACAGATTTATTATCTAATTTAAGAGAAACACCGGACTCCCCTGAGCTTAGTCATAGGTCCTCCTCCTCTGACACTCAGGCTTCATCTCCTTTCCCTGACCTAAGAGGGAGGATCTCTTTACCTGATCTCTTCAGCAGAGGCTCTACGCCTGAGATAAAAGATTCTCCCCGCACATCAGGTCCCTCTACTGCAGAAAGAGAAACAGCAGCTACTCCTGAAAGCCAAAGGTTATCAGTGGAAGCAGGCAGTTCTGTTTCCACTCCTGGCCCACGATACACCCCTCCCTCACCTGTCATTTCAAAAGCATCATCCCCTGAACTTGTGGAGGGTTCGGTCTCACCTGATTTCAGAAACACAGCTCCCTCACCTGGCTTGCTCAGCGCTGCCTCTCTGACCAGACCTGGGTCAACAACTCCCTCTCCTGAACGCTCACCAGAAATAAGACAGGCGACTTCCCCTGTGGTAAGTTATAGTTTATCTCCCTCACCTGCTTTTAGAGACAGCTGCTCTCCCATCGAGCACAGATATACTTCTCCCTCACCTGAAATCAGGATTACAGCATCCTCTCCTGAGGTTGGCAGGAAAGAGCAACCTGTATCAGCTTCTCCTCTGCTGGAGCCTCTCTTCGACACATCCCCATCAAGAAGCCTCACTTCCTCCCCTCACATCACAGGAATTTCTTACTCTGTTGTTCAACCCGAGGACAGGAGCAGTCCCCCATTTCCTGAACTCTCTCATCTCCCCGTCCCAGAGCCAGATAATACACCCATCCCCTCTGAAGAAAGGAGCCTCACCACAAGCAGAGACGATATAGCAGAGTCCATTGGCTGCTTCACAAGCTCTGCCCCAGAGACTGAAAAAACTCTGCTACATCATCCCAAGCACCAAACACCTTCACCTCAGCCAAATCATCAAACTCCCTCACCTGAACCAAGATTTCAAAGTCCTTCACCTCAGCACAAAAGTAGAGATCCATCACCTGCTGCCTCTCCGCACAGGTGTCAGCTATCACCAGCAACCCTCTCTGCAGACTGCAACCCTCCCCTTGGATTAAATACCCTTTTGAGTGATAGGGACTCTTCTTCAGCAGTTATCGCAGAAACACAGTCTCCCACATATTTGAGAAAAGAGAGTGTGCCACCCTCATTTGAGACAGTAACAAGGGACAAATCTCCACCTTTGGTTGCTGAAATCAAAGGCAGTTCACCAGCTCCTCTGCCTTTACCTCCTTTACCTATTTTACCAGAGGGAAAGTTAGATTGCCCTCTAAAACTGCAAAGGGAAGAGAGAGAAGAAACACCAGAGGAAGTAAATATAAAGGATAAATCAGGCGCAGCTTCTTCCCCTCAGGAAAAAACAGATATTCATCCCCTCTTTTTTCAGAGAGAAGACACTGATAATAATCTCCCTTCTGAAATCAACTGTCCTTCTCCTAATCTTCTAGTTCCCAAGAAGAGAAGTCCAAACCTCTCACCTGTTCACGGGGTTAAATCAAATTCACCTGCGCAGCCTCTGTTTGCTGCTCATTCCCCAACTTCTGACAGTAGCAGCTCTTTAAAATCTACATCTGAGACCTCAGGAGGACAGCTGTTAACCAAAGTTAGGCCTGAAAACAGAGAGAGGTTCACAGAGGACATGTCCCATCATGCAAACAGAAGGCGGACCCCCTCTCCGCCACTCACCAGGTTTACACCTGTCCACATCATCGCTCCTGAGAAACCATACAGACAGTGGCAGAACAGAAGCCGCAGTCCCACTCATGTTGGCGCATCCTCACCTAGAGGCAATTTAAAGAAGGCGGTGACAAATAGGGAAAGCCCCGACAATAATAGCCAGGCCCACTGGGTCAGCCCAGGAAGGCAATTGGGAATGGAAAGGGGAATGCCACTGGAGCAGGAGAGGCAGAGAGGCAGAGAGAGGCAAAAGGATAGGGAGATGGAAAGAAATAGGAAGAGGGAGGAGCAGGTTCCTGAAACGGAAGAGGAGGGGTCGCAGGGGGACACCAGTTACAGAGGGGAACAGGTTGAGCTGTCATTCAGTGCCAGGAATAGAAAAGGACCTGCGAGTCGCGGTGCAGCTCCCACAAGCAGAGAGACCCAACAAGGGTTGCCAACAGCGCATTCCTATTCGGAGAGCTCGTCTGCCACAAGACAGCTACAGCAACAACAGAGTGTTCATAGACTCGCTTCACAACAAGCCACCAGGGGTTGTGCTGCCAGCAGACGACCTCAACCTCCTGCACCCCGAACAAAGAGCAGTGCTCCCGGACATGCGGCCTCATACAGGCCCGGCCGAAGTTCCAGCTCCAGCATGGGGAGTGAACTTGATGAGGCAGACGATGAGGTGAAGTGGTTTACAGATGTGGCTTTCCGCAGCCTGTCAAGCCCTGATATAGATTACCTTGACATGTACAACTCAAGCCACCACTCATCCGCAAACATCTCCCAGCCATCTACCCAGGAGAGCCCGGCAGGGATCGGCACTGCCTGGCAAGCCTATGCTGACTTCAGAGGTTCTGTGCCAAAGTTGGACCATGATGAACTCTCCTCCCAGCAACCATCTGCATACTTCTCAGATGGCTTAGATCCATCTAGGCGCTATGAACTGGGCAGCTTTGAATGCGTAGATGTGGCTGTGGAAAGGGAGGACTCCAGGAAGCTGAGGAGAGGAGTCCCAAAGAGACAGATCCAGCTGAAAAAGAGGAATGATGCTGATGGGAAGCAAGACGGAAGCAGTGGAAATAGCAGTCCTGGGCTAGCAAGCATGGTGGAAAGCTACTCCCAGGCAAGTCAATCGAGAGGGACGTTTGTGAGGCAACAGAGTACACCAGCAGCAATGCACGAGCACTACCCCTCTGACCACAGCCCTGAGCCCCATCTTCCCAATGTCAGAAAATCCCAACTCCAGAAATCTGCTTCTATGGATGAAACATGCACGAAAACTCAGATGGCTTCTTGCCTGATCAAGAATGTGTTGTCCAAAAAGATGCAAAGTGCTGATAAACAACCTGATGAACAAGCAGGCGAAGGATTGAGCCCCACATTTGAGAAGAGCAGTCCACCAGCTGAGAGTCAAGTGGCACCACTTAAAGAATCACCAAGACCAGACATACATGACCTAAGTTCCAGTTTTCAATCGGATTATAGCCTTTCATCGGAGAGTATTCCCATGAGAGGGGAACCAAGCGCCAAGGATGAAGCTAAACCACCCAGAAGCTTTGGTGTGAGACCTAGTAACAGGCCGAGCTCATCCAGCAGCTGCAGGAGTGTTACCTTTTCCCTTACTGACAGTGAAGAGGCCGATTCTCAAAGCAGGAATGCAGTGCTGTCGCGATCTGAAATGCGATCAGAACTGAAGGTGCCATTCGATAGTAAGCAGCGCAGAAGTGGAGAACAACAAGCAGACTACAGCAAAACATACAAAAGGGAGGGTGACGACTCAGCAAATGCCACAGAAACTCCTTCTGCCGATGCAGCCCACAGCGCACAGTTCAGACCAACAATGAGAGGGGGCGTGTGTGAAAGCCGGGAGGAACCGAAACAGTTGCAACAGGGTGACAACGGCGCCTTCATGTCTAAAACGCAAGAGATCAAACTGAAAGCTGTGGGGAAAAAGAAAGCCTCTTTAAATGTGTGTCTTACACCTGAAGCAGAAAGCAAATCTGAGAGTACTTCACCAGATATATTTTTTAGACAAAACATGGATGAGAAAACAGAAGAAGAAGACGGAGACGAGAACAATAAAGCAAAAGGCCCGCTTCACAAAGTTAGAGATGTGAGGCGGCTCGTGAAGAATACTTATAATCTGTCCTTTAAAGCATCTAGTGCTGAAGAAAGTGTAGAAACTGCTGATGAAAAACATAAAGAAGAGGCCATAGCAGCAGAGGAGATGGATTTAAGACAAGGGATAAGGAGGGAGGAGAGGAGGGAGGAAAGAGCAGAGGAGTTCATGGCGGAGAGGACGGAGGAAGAGAAGGAGGAGGCAAAAGACTCAAAAATGTTAACCCCATCTCCACCACCTCACAGCAAAGGAAAGCCTCTGTCTGGTCCACAGCCAATCCAAATAGAATACAAAGCTGTTTGCTTGAAAGAAGACAAGAATAAAACATCGCGTGTCAAAAAAGACTCAGAGAACCTAGGTGACAAATCCCAGGTTTTTTCAAAGCCCATCACCGATGTGAGCAGAGAATTGCAGTCTTTGAATGCACCAAACAACACAGCGTCAGATACTGAAATATCCAGACCATGTGAGCCTGGTGTAAACATTACAGCAGAACCACGAGAGACGCTGCCAGAAATCCACAAAGTTCCAGACAGTGAGGATAAACCTGCTGCTGTAAGAACAGACAGGAAGCATCACATGCTTGGAAACCTCCCTAAAATGCCCAGTAAGGAAAGAGAGGTGTCCACTGCTGTAGTGTTAATCAGGGAAGGACCGAGCAAGACCAGGACATCTGCATCTCCCGCCCAGGAGATGGAGATCCAAACCCCAATCCTAGCAAGGCCTGCTTCAATTTCACCTAAGCCCACTACCCCTGGTAGTGCCCCTGCTACTAGTGGCCACTCTGTGTCCATGTTATTAAAGGAGAAAGGCTACCAAGCTGACATTGGAGCAGTTGTGGGTGACAGCCAGAATGTATCTGGAGTTAAAGGAGTTCCCCGCAAGCATGTGAACTCTCTGGAGATCCCCCTTCAGACCGTTGCTCCTTCTGACGGAGGTTGGAATGAGTCTCATAGAGAGAGGACATTCTCCTCCTCATCTACCACTTCCGTCCCCTCAGCAGTGTCTGACAGCACAGATGCAACCACAAAAACCAGGGAAGACGAGGGAGGTAGCATAAATCCTGCAGAAAAAGACACTGCAAAACTAAGGAGTTTTTCTCAGGAACAAGACCCACTCCCTACCAAGCAGAGGGACGTGTCAGATTTTGAAGCTGTGAAGAGATTAGATCCCACTTTCCCCCCGCGGTCACCTGCAATAAGGAGATTCAAACCACAGCCGATTCAGGTGAAATCAATGTCTAAAGAACCACAGAAAAAAGACATTCCCACAAGCTCTACTGGAAGCTCTACTGGAAACTCTAGTGGAAACAGCAGGCCTCAAATCATTGAAGTTAAATCCATAGCTAAAAATTCCCAAAAGCCAGTCGTGCCTCCAAAGCCGAACTGCAAATTTAAACCTGCAGATTTTGGTGTGACATCAAATGAAGCACATAGATCGTCGGCAGCAACATCGACTGCAAAGTCACAAAGTGACGAGAGGACTCAGACGATTGTAGTGAGCTCGCCAACAATCTACAGGAAGATTTCCACTGACTCCACAGCAACATCTAATTATTCAAGAAAACTAGCCGTGTCAGCGGTGTCCAGCCTCAAACCTCCACCCAGCAAAACAACTTCAACTGCCAGCTCCAGTCTCTCAAACCAGTCAGCAGAACCTCCAGACTCAGAGGCTACTTGTGACAGAGGGCAGATGCAGCAACCAGCTGCCTCTCCTCAGACTGCCAGATGTGCACAAAAAGCTTTAACCTCAGTTCCAACATCAACCACCAGCTCAAGTGTAACCTCAGCTGCAGGTTCGGTTTCTGACCCGATTGCAAGCCAAACTACCGCACCCGCCTCAGCAGGAGTCAGCAAGCCAAGCCAGCCAAGCCAGCCGGCTGTTATGGATCGCGACAGCCAGCTGCAGTATCCCAGGGCAGCAAACCTTCATCAACAACAAACTGTGCCACTGACTTCAAACAATACAACACAGCCCACTGCTGTTTCCACAACACAACTGCCAAGATATACGCACCAGCCATGCCACAGATCTCTCTCCAGTGAGCGCTCACAGAGGACCGACGACCTGCATTTTTATGCCTCTGATGACCCTCCAAGCTATGATGAACGAGAGAGCTTCAGTCCACTGACGCTCCCGGATTTGACACCCTTGAGATCAAATCGCTTTCAACCCTCCTCCCGTCCTCCTGCCTGCCCCTGCACAGCTGGTTGCCCCACTCACATTGGTCTCCACCCTCCTCACCATCACCGAAGTCCCCATAACCTCACCCCACCGGCCCCCACGCATTCTCCGGGCCAGGCTCTACCATACGCAGTGGCACAGCCTCCTCTTCGGCCCCACCAGTGCAGACCCGATGCTCAGCCAATGAGCTACCAGCCAGGCTCTCCCAAATCAAACCATTTTGGTCCAAGCCAGCAGCCAACAATATACCAGCCTCTCCACCAGCCTGCTCCCTGCGCTCCTCACCCCTCACTCATGCAGGCCTGCTCTGTGGACCGCTCGTTGCCCCCACCCCAGCACATTGACCCTCGACGGCCTCCTGTGCACAGATCCCCCCACCAGCAGCCACCGGGGCTGATAACTGGGGCTCCTTACAGCGATCCCAGCCACAACCACTCCCCTGGCCTTCCCTCTATGGATCCTCAGTTTCTATGTGGCACTCAAAGCATGGCAGGGCCTTCCTATGGCTCTGAATACGGGGGTGACAGCTCCAGTTTGTACTCAGAAAGCAGCTATGGGCAGACGCCTCGCAGAGTGCTCCTGGATCCTGAAACAGGGAAGTACTTTTATATTGAGGTGCCTGTTCAGCCTCTGAGGAAGATGCTGTTTGACCCAGAGACTGGCCAATATGTGGAAGTGCTCATCCCACAGCAAACAATATCACATTCAGGCCTGTATCCGCCCTCCGCAGCCCCCTACCCACCCCTCCCTAACCCCAGCATGTACGCCCCTGCTCCACAGTACATGCCCTATGCAGCTCCTGCTCCCCCAGCCCAGCCCCAGCCACCCCGGTACCCCGAAGCATCAGCTGCAGCAACAATGCACCCAAGCGGTTCCGGGGTCGGCTACAGAAATCCCTCTGGTCAGGGTTCAAAGCCCGAGCCTCAGAATCATCCCTCAGTGGACCACAGCTACCTGGAGAGCATGTATTATGTCCCTACAGGGATGAATACAAGCCCCAATCCCACCCCACCAGACTATTACCACAAACATCCCCCCAACTTACCCCCAACAGGGGGGAAAAGGTCCTGAAATAGAGGGTAGAGGCCGACTTCCTGGAGCCTGTTAGGTTTAAAATACACAATGTATAAATGGAGTGTCCAATGTTAGCCTGTAATGTTTTCACATTGCAACTGAAGACAGCAAGTCTTTGGTTGTTTTATTTTTTATTTGCTACTATGTGCTATGCCAAATAGATGACTCTTGGGTATTCAAAATGCAAACAAGAAGGCCGTGTGTTTGAGGCGCTCTTTAAAAGTACTAACAAAAATGTGTATGTAGGATAATCAGGTCGTACTCTAAAGTCACTAGTAATGTGCAGACACTTTAAATCCATAAGTTTATTGATAAATTGAGGTGTGTATTTTCTCTACAAATATCTCGAAAAACAAAACAAACTTGGAAATAGTGTTTTAAAAGAACCTCATATTTATTTTATGATTGTGTTTCTCTTAATTTGATTAAGTTGGTGCACGCGATGGCTGTAAAACAACACATCAATGCCAATAAAATGTCTCATACGAAATTTTCTTTTCTTTCTTTCTTTGTATTTTTTGTTCTGATGCAATACTTTAGCCTTTATCTTGAAGCTGTTTTAAAATACTGGAAATCTTTGGTCATGCAACCTTTAATTTCGCGCATCGTAGCAATCTGATTCACAGGTTATTTCCTGATATCAGTAGCTTCGTTTTAAAGTGCTTTGTTTTAGGATGAAACATTAAAAAATATAGACTTATTTAAAATATATTTTGATAGTTCATAGTCTAAAAAACAATTAAAGAGATCCAAAAAACACAGAAACTTTGGACACCACTTAAGCTCATAAAATACAACAGATTATATAAACCTTTATATATGATAGTGATCCATTAATGTGTTCATTTGGATTAAGAAGGTCTTATAGTGTGTAAATTTTTTAAACAAATTATTAACTCACTCTGATTTTTGGTAAGTCGTAGAAAACAAAAAAATGTACCCAGTCTGAATTTGTAAGATCACACTGGAACCACTGGGGGGCGCCACAGACCACTACAGCTTTACAGACTCTTTCTCACATCCTGAAGGTATGTGAACATCTACTAACCTTTTGTGAGAGGGCCAGGCGAGACACTGAGACTTTCATTGGATGATCTGTTGGTGCTACATGGTCAACACTGTGGCCTCAGAGCAAAAAAGGGTCCACAGAGAGAGGCATAGTCTCCCTTTACTTGTGTGTTTCTCTACCATGCTTTCTCTCACATGCATGTTAGATTTACTGGTGATTCTAAATTGGCTGTAGATGTGGATGTGAGTGTGAATGGCTGTCTGTATCTCTGTTCTAGCCCTGAAATACACTGACAGTCAGTCTAGGTGGTACTCTAGCCCTCTGACAGCTGCAGACACTCAATCATTTGAGCTACAGATATGCTCGAATGACTGAGAAAAATACCTGTTTATCCTAAGACTGCGTGCATTCACATCTAGAGGGTGACTGACTTAAATAAGATTGGCTTAATTCCTCCCACGGATGTCACTAAGGAAGACACTGAAGATGTATAACTCAGAAAGAGAGTGTCTACAAAATCCGTGAGTAAGAGCTGCACAGCGAATCTTTACTGTTCACAGCAAATAAACTACGTGCCAGTCTGCATTCTTATGACTTCCTCTTTTATGAACTAGTCACTGAAATGTCATACATCTAAGTTTATTGCCATGATTCCACACTACCACAACCTGGATAACTATTAAAGACACACCTTGGGAACACACACTCATCTATGTAAACCTCCGGACGCGCCTCGTACAAAATGACTTCCAGACAAACACAAATACTTCCACCTACATTTGGTTACATAAAATCCAAGGTTTGCAACATTTTTTCTTTTTGTTGGATGATCCTGCACATTTTCTCTTAACACCTTTAATGTATCAAATATTACGCAAAATCAAGACCGCTTATGGTATCGGTGAGACGGCCAGTGGTCGGGACATTTAATAAAGTGATAATGCATTTTATAAATTCACTAATATTTTAGGTTGTTAATGATCTTTTAACATTAATCAGCTTTTTCCAGACACGTCCTCCACGTTGTGTTTGACTGAGGTGAATTCCAATCGTGGGTACACACAAAACAGACACCATGACATCATTATTAGTGCTCTGGGTTCTTTCCATTGTGTCTGTTATTGTTATGGTTCTGTGGGCACTTTTGTAGCCCACAGTGTGTCGACACATGCAGAGATATACACATACACACACGCACAAACTGTTGGAGTTCCATCATCCTCACCCCACCCAAGAACCACCTACATTGTCTCTTTGATGTAGACCTACCGGAGGTCACTGATTGACCACTGGAAAAGTCCTCTCTGCAGGGCCTAATATGAAGAATGTTTAAAAGAGTGGGTGGCATGGAGGCTTGGTCAGCCTGATAAGAGATAGAGGTTTAGGTGATGACACGTGAAGTCTTTGGGAATAAATTGTGCCGTGTGCTGACATTTTCCACAAAGTGCCCCCTGAATGTGCAGTCACTGATATTAGTGGATGTCAGCAGCCTCCAAGAATTGATTAACAGTGACTAATAGTATATCTGAGTCATGACACAATAAAATGGAGCAGTTCTTGGCCATGACTGTGTGTGTGTGTGAAATGTATCAATGAAGAAGGAGAAATGAATGTCTAATCCAGTTGCATCAGATGTCTGCCCTTACCTGAGGTTTCTCCCTATTAAAAATACATTTTTCCTTCCCACTGTCACCAAGTGCTTGCTCACACTTGGTTGTTTGATTGTTGTGTTTTTCTCTGTAGGGTCTCTTCCTTACAGTATAAAGCCCCCTGAGGCTTTGGTGATATACGAATAAAATTGAAAATAACGGAACTGCATTGACCTGAATTAACCCGTGTCAGAAGAGAAGGCAGTCTTATCTGAGAACTATGAGTCATTTATATAATTTGCATAGTTATAAATGAACAAGTAAGGTAATCAAGTATTTTTAGATTAAAAGAGAAGACGTTTAAAATCCACTGATGATTTTATATGTGACTACTGTTATTAAACCCTTTACGGATTTCTGACCTACTGGAGGAAGCTCAACCCCAGCACCGTGAACCGCTGCGATGTGCCTGCTTCACGTACGCACACTTTCATCCGTGAGAAGCCACAACGTGTCAAAAGATGTTTCATCCTTTTGATGTCTGCTTACAACACCAATTTTTCCATTTGCTCTGCGGAATCTTGCTGCGTGACACCAAAAACTTTGTTTTTATTAATCCTGAAAAAGGACAAGAAACAAGGTGAGGGAAAGTCACATCCCTATGGTCGTCTTACCTGTATGCCCATAAAAGGCTGTTCCTGTAGGAAGTGGGCGCGGTTACAACTATGCAAGCACGTGTGATCTTTGACGGTGAGAAAATGAGGGAAGATAAGAAAAGGGAGGGCGAGAAGCTGACAAACACTTAAAACCTCACCCTCCAGCATTAACCAAGTAGCCTAGCAACCACACAACTAATAATGGATGGGTGTTGCAAGTCACCCACTTGCCTGTGCGTGTCAGACAGACCACCTTCTCTCCACCAGGTGGTGTCCCTACCTGTCTGTTTATGTCACATCCTGTGGTTGCTTCAGCCACAGCCTCAGTGATCGTATTCATGAGGCAGGCTGAGTCATCTTGTACAGTAACCGCTGCATCTGATTTGGGCAAGCTTACACTGAGCTACAACAGCTACTTATGATGGACTATGACCAAAAAAGAAAAAGTACTATGTTTTCATTCATAGTGGAAATCATTACTGTAGACTAGTCTAGTCTCTCTCTCTCTCTCTTTTTAATCCCCGGACCCCTCATGTCTAGAGAGGAAAGTGTTGTTGAAAGTATGAGTCTATCCTTGTCTCCATGGCTGAAACACACATACGCATACATACACACAAACACACTTGCAGGATCTAGTGTTGAGGATGAGGTAGCCAGAAGATGATGTCATGGCCTGATCACTTTACCCGTCCTCTCCCTCCTCTTTCTCCAAGGACCTGGATGGCAGATCAATGAGGAATGGAAGGAATGAGAAAAGAGGCACTGAGTGAATGTGTGTGTGTGTGTGTGTGTGTGTGTGTGTGTGTGTGTGTGTGTGTGTGTGTGTGTGTGTGTGTGTGTGTGTGTGTGTGTGTGTGTGTGTGTTTAAGTGCTTGGTGAGAACAAGAGGCACATGAGTTATAGGCAGGAATGGGCTCTTTGCTGCCTCCATTCTGAATCACTCAGGGCTGATGACATGTCTAAATTCTTATTGATACCATGCCATCTCAGCTATTTGCTCCTTAGAGCTTCACACAGGGGGATGGACATCCCACGTGGTCTGACACCATCTGCAGAGAGCTCTGCTAAACATTAATGTTGGGGGAACTCCTTCACTGTGGGGTCATCTGAGTGGATCAGTGGATTCTTTGAGGATGAAGTAAAAAGAATGAGTCAAAAAAAGGTGGCCTGGCCTCGCAGACTGTGGGCATTAGACATTTAATAATATAAGTATCAGACATTAAAGCTGCAGCCATTAACACTAATACATCAGTTAAAGAAATATTTATGTTTCACTGCTCTCACTTAGGAACTTTTTGCTCCACTGGTATGTCATCATGGGCAAGGAATCTCAAACAAGGTCATCATAATAGTCTAGCAAGGATTTCCAAGTTGGATTTGGAGAAGACAGGAAGTCTATAATCCATGGCTAAAGGCCCAACAAATGAATTTCCTCTAAAAGCAAATGAACAAAGCGCCTATGTGCAGATGGGGACCATCTGTGTCATTAAAAACAAATATACAGGTTTTATTAATCCCTCTTACTAACCAGAAACACTGCCATGACTGTTAAGCACAATAGACTAAAGGGAACTGTGTATCGTTATCAGAGTTAATTTCACTTTGGCATCAAGCCGCTGGGATGGAGATATGCAGGAGTAGCAAACGTAAGAGTTAAGAAAAAAATTTTCCATGCACCTACAAAGGCAAAGAGATGAACGCAACACTTGCACTTTGCCCTCTTTGTCATATTTAATAATCATTGAGTAAATAGGTGAAAGGTAACAGGTTGCAGTGGCAACTAAATATAAACATATCAAAGCCAATAAAGCAATAGGTATAGTTAAGGCTGGGTCGAGTTATCCAACCCTTTCTATTGCTACTTTAGGCCCAGACTGCAGAGGGGATCTCCTGTGATGATCTCCGTCTCCCCTCCATTCTCCTCACTTTCTCTCCACGGGCTTTAATTTGCACATATGTCTCCTGTAGTTTGTTGTTTGACATCTGTCTGTGCCGTTCCCTTCATCATTTTCCCTTCACTCCATAACCAGCGGCAGCTGATGGCTGTTTGCCACAAGCCTGTCAAAGGTCTCTTCCTGTTAAAAAATTTTTGGTTTTATTTTTGGTTTTCTAGCTTCCAGCTTTGTAAGGTTTTTATATTATATAAAGCGATTAAACGTCACCATTGATCAAGTAGTATTTTGATGAATTTGTTTGATTTTTAATCATGATTTCGAAGCTTGACTGAAACATCCGAATGTTGTAGCCTCTTTTTTTTTTTTTTGGTATTTTGAAGTAAAAGAGAAAAAGTGGGGCTCAATAAGGGCTCAAAATTACAACTGCCAGTGAAGTAGCAGTGCCCTCCAATGGGATGAATGCAGTGTAAAGTAGGCCCTCAAGTTTTCCCCACGAAGTACATATGTGACCTTAAAAACTGTTTACGTTTAACATGAGCAACAAAGCTTTTTTTTGTAATTATAAAGATTACATCTGGACTGATGATAACACTGAGAAGACAAGCAGAATAAGCGGTAAACAGGATCAGCAGGAGATCCAACTTACTGCACTGATTGGATAAACTGCCAAGCAAACTGCCCCCAGATTGTTCGTGGTAAGTGTCAGAGAGGTGCTATGTATCGTGTTCCAGCTAATGTTTTTTTTTTTCCATCCAGTGTTTTATTTTATTTGGGCCACACATTAGCAGATTGCCAAGAAAATCCAAAGCATGCTTTTTTAAAAATATTTTCATAAGTTTTCCTGAGATTAACAGTGATTTTCTCTAGAATCAAATAAGGCTGAATGTGAAACTTGTCATATCAGGATATGAGGTCAGACACGTGTTACGCTGCTAAGCTGATGGGTGGAGGTACAGTGAGATAACAGATAAACGAGCTCTGTGTCGCACAGCTTTGCATTTTTCGCATATAACTGAAAGGACATACAAACATGCAGGTATGTATTGGAAAATTTTACACAACTTCAGGTGGGTGTACCCAGTGTTGAAAAGAAAATGCAGCCTGACGCTTTAGTGACAAACAATAGATAGGTTTCATGGCTTTTGATCTCCAACAAAAGGAGAAGCAGCGGTGAAAATGATACATTCTTAGCACTTCTTTTTCTCACTCATTGTTACAGCATGCTGCTGTTGCGCATATTCTCATCACAGTTGGTGTATTACGCCACTTGAATACCTCAGAGTCATTGTTAAAGGTATTTTAAACTCCTTCGTTCTTTTGACATGTCAAAATTTGTGCTGTAAAAAAAGCCTTTGCTCTTTATTTTTCAAGGTTTTTAATTCAATTACATTTTATTTATATAGCGCCAATTCATAGCAATCCTATCAATTACACAACCGGCTTTGACCAAACATTTGGTGACAGTAAGAAAGAAAAACTCCCTTTTAACTCCTGACTTAGCTCACCTGTGTTATGTAATGTATTCCATCTCCTTGATTAACTTGTGTGTATTTAAGTTCTGTGTATTCTTGCAAGTTCAGCAATAAAGCTGCTGCTGGGTCCTGCAGAAACTTTTCCTGCCACACACAGTGTAGATGGCAGTCAGTTTTTAGTGCAAATCCAGTGATAATTTTAGAATTTATTAGGCTTTAAAAAATACATATGTCTAAGAAGAAATCAAATACATGAAAAGAAAGTTGATGTCCAAACCAGTGTGTTTTTAAAAACTTAAAACGGTACATATTTGTAGTTTTTACCAGTGTCCATGTTCAAAACCAAGATAGGATAAACACATAGTAATACCATGCTGGGACACAGGAAACGACCGCAGCCCTGTGAGATAAAGTGTGCCCACAGCAGTTAGCCACAACATTAAAAACACTGACAGGTCACCATCTTGTTAAAGTGCTGGAAAAGCTGATTTCGCCCAGGCATGTTACATGGATTTTTTAAAATGGGGTGGCACAGCCAGGGACCAACAGCCACTGGTGATGTCAGGGAGGACTCACTGGAAATCAGAAAAGTCTGAAATTAGAAATAAATATCACTAAAAGCAGCAGATGTGGAGAGACAATGCACCTTCCAAATATTTTTAGGCCCTGTGACAGTAGAGTTATACCTCTGTGTTAAATCTGTGCCACAGGCCATAAGCACAAACCCTTCTGAAACCCAACACCGTCACCTACACCATGGCCTGACATGCACCTCCCTAGAAAAATAACTACATGTTGCCATCGACGCAGCCCACACAGGTATAAATGTTGGCGAAGGCATCAGCCACTTGCATGGGCTACATTGTAATCTCTAAATAGATTCACCGCAGAAGCATAATTTAGAAGTAACTATATGACAGCAGCAATGAAACGCAACATTCAGCAACGAGGTGATGGAGTTAACACAATGCAGTCTGGTTACAAATGTAAGACTGTTATCCTGTTGAGAAGTGAAGAACAATGCCTCACACATCTTTGTTTCAAGTTCTTTATTGAAAAGAAAACATGTTAGGAATAATATAATTAGAATAAAGTAAAGCTTTCAGAGTACAATATTATATTATTTAACATTATATAGTTATATTTGTATTGATTGCACTGAGAGGGATGCCCCAGTCAAAACCAGCTTGCTAATAGCACTCCCCAACCACAGTAGCTTTCTCTACCGAACCTCAGGACCCTGCAGCATTGCAAAAACTCCTCAGGAACAGTCAATGGAACAAAGACACCACCTGGTCTCCAAACGTCCCAGATGGAAAGGACCTCTACACAGGTTCCATGCCAACACCACTTGTAGCAACATGAGATTGGCCGACACAGCATTAGGCAAGTGGTTTAAGGAAGGTCGGTTTATTAACACTGTTATCATTTGCTTTCCCGTGTAATCTGCTTCATAAGTGATAATGCACAATAGTCTGAAAGATAAAAGAAAAACAGCAGAAAGGAAAAAACAAGATATGTATGAGTGACTGTAGCGCAGCGAGTCATGCAGGGTGGAAACAAGCAGAGAAGGCCTTCTATTGTTGCAGAGAGAAAAGAAACTCTCACACAGTGACATTCCATCCTACCAGTGTGGTCACAATGGGAGCGTGATAAGCTTCATCTGAAGAGATCTCAAAGACTCTGTTGTGAGCCATATCAAAAAAATCTCCCCCTTTGAATACCTCTGTGGTGTGTATGCAGACGGCAGCTTACAGATTTGATGATGGTGATGAATGTGTTCAGTGTTGGCTGTTTGATCTGATCCTTCGGGAGGGCACCTTTGGGATGTGCCATTGTTCTTCTGTCAGTACCAAGAAGCAACTGCATGAAGCAGGTGTAGTTTTCCATCTACATTTAGCACCTGAATGAAACACTAACATCACAGTCTCTCATTTCACGTCACTTGCTGCGGTCTCTGCTGGCTGGCTGTCTCCTATTCCCCACCCACAGCATCCATTCCACAGTATCAGTGCGTTCGAACACAGAATCGGAGTTTGGATGGAAACCATGGCAATGACTTGTTACCATTGCAGTGACTCGTCACCACAGTGGCCACAGCTCTGGGCTCAGCTCCTGTAGGCTGCTGCAGAACCACAGCGTTTTCCTCCACTGCTCTCTAAAAAAAATGCAACCCTCTGTGGGCTTCAGAGCTTTTTATTGCTCCAAAGCTAAAACCATGCACTTTGCTTTGTTACGAAATGGTTCTCTTACCCCTTTTCTCTCTCACATTTATACTATAGTTAGTCTAAACAACAGTTGAAAATTGAATCTGGAAGTATTTATTTTGGATATATATTTAACTTATGACCGCCAGCCTGGAACATGCCAGCCATGCTAACTAGCTGCGGCAGGGCTATATTTACTGAGGGATGGGCATCCATCATAGCGGTGCAAATGCACAGACATCCAGAGAGCAAGGAAGGGAAAGTGTGGCCCATCAGTCACCACAGTCCAATCTAAGGGTTTGTCTATTTAAAACTCAAACACAATTTGACCACAACAGTGCCACAGGTCACGCTGTGCTATCGGACCCACAGCACAGTGTTAAACATCTGCATCCTTACAACATGCCACCTAGTATGCACAAATGCATTGGAGTTGTAGGCATTGCCCCTAAAATTCTCCCCAGACTAAGCAAAGCCATATTGTGGGTGGTACAAGTTGGCATATTTAATGTCATAATTCTTATTTGTCTTTCCATGATTTCATGTTTTAAGTCATTTATGCATAAATCTCCTAATTAAGGGAGAAATTAATGAAGGCACATGTGCAGGAGGGCCGCAAAGTAGTTTGCAGAGCTCGTACTGAAAGAGCAACACTGTGAATGTCTTGTCTCCTAAAGGCTACAGTAATGTGATTTTATGCATTACTGCTTTTACTCACTATTTATTTTATCAAACTAAATCTGTGACATTAATGTGCAATCCAATATCTTTTATGGTAACAGACTTTCCTCTGAATTTGCACAATGCATTAGGCAAGAGCGTCCATGATTTATATCTTCACAATTAGCATTTGCATTGTTTTAAAAAAAAGTCTCTACAAGTCCTGGAAGGTGTCTTCACCTCTCAGGAACACAAAATCAGACTTGCTGCACATGCATCAGAGCAGAAAGCTCCAGTCCAGTCTGAAAAAAGCTGATGGACACCTGAGCTTTCTGCCCTGGCACAGTGCACCTGAATGACATCACCTAAAAGCGCGGATGAAATAGCACATCAACTGTCAAACACAAACAGGACTGCAGCTGCAAATAGACAGCTAGACAGATAGGCAGGCGCGCTGCCTGCAATGATGGTGTTAAAGCAGACAGACAGACAGACAAGGTCAGAGAGTGGCTGACAGATAGGCATGCTGTGTCACCGCTCAAGAGTTTTTGTGCACACATCATGCAGGTTTTTTGGTGTTTTTTTTCCTTTACATTACAATTATCATTACAAGCATTAACTTTAATATACAGAAAGATGATATATTTCTGATTCTGAGTCAAATTTTATCATTTGACTCAGAATCAGAATCATTTGATTAGCTGACCACTAAACAGCCCCAGGGGAACAATTTGGGCTCCAGCACCCTGTTTAACAATTGTAAATTTGAACTACCGTTGACACTGGTTGTCATCCATCCCACATAGATTTCCCTCGAATAACCTGGTAATTAAATCACATTAATAGTAAACCTATGACACCCCAGTCACAAGTTTCCTGCTGCCCTATGCGTGGGCATGCATGTGTGCTTACTCAGGCAGCACAATGCATAGATTGCATGACATGCCCTGCAGGACTAGGCTGGCATCTCCAGCAAGGCAGCCAAGTCGTTAGCACGTTGGAGAAGAAACCATCCATGTAGGGACATTTGTCTGTGAGCTCAGAAACACTGAAACCCAAGAAGCCTCTCGAATCAGCCCCAACTGACTAGCTTTGAGGTATTAATAACACACAACCATATACACCCTTGCATCCACCTACTGATCAACACTGATAGCAAGGAAAGTTTTTTGCTGTCAGTTCAAGAAGAATCATTTTCTCATCAAAGTCCTTATATAGAACATTAAATAGCATGTGTATTTCTGGGGAAAAAATACCCTCCTACTGAAGACCAAACATGAGGTTCGTGTTAACGTTGGGGTCAAGTCTAGGTCGTGATCAGTGGGGGGTGTACGTGTTCAGTTTAATGACATCATGTCATCCCCCGATCCTGTGGATGCACAAGCCTCCTACATGGTGAGGTCATGGTGATCTGTAGATCCCCGTCATGTAGGCGGGGGTCGGGTGCTAAATACAGAGTAAGGGTGGGTAGGGGTGGTGGTGTGGGGATTCTGGCTATGAAAACACAGTGCACTGTATAGCTACTATGTTTGGTTTCCCTATCTCGACTTCTTTAATCTTTAGAGTCTCTCGCCACACCTGCACGCATTGTTTGGAAGCTGCAGGTTGCTAGGCTGCAGAGATCTTAAAAATAAAAAGGTCTTAAAAAGGTGGACCTATCGTAAAAACCTAAAACTGTTGTGGAGTAAACCGGACTCTAAGCCGCCACATTCGGCAAGCCCTGTGTTTTATAACCTCTGGGCTCTGAACAGGCTCCCCAGATACAGTGGCTCAGATGCAGCGGTGCAATAAATTGTGAATCTGTTGACTGTTGTAAACGGTGACGTGTGTTTTTGTTGGTATCGATGGTGCTGCACGTTTAAGAAACCGAAAATTCAGGGGAAAAACAAAACCCAGCAGGTAAAAGGGAGAAAAGTAAAAGTGGATGTAGTGACCACTAAACAAAGTCTCCTGTAATAAACTGTTAAGCAGGTTGCTGTGTCTCTCCTGTTGTTTTGGAAAAGTAATTAAGCTCTTCTTTGGAAAAGTACCACAAGGAGACTCCTGGAAGACGGGGGAAGCCTATACTGCATTCCTGAGTCGCGAAATTACCTGGTGATGTCACGGCAGGTTCGTAGGTTGCGCTCGTGTACATGCCCAGACAGACACCGGTTTCAACACTTCCCTACACACCTTCTCCAGGAGAGAACATTTTATTCTCTCTACTTGAGTATTGTAACAGCTTTGTTTCCCAAGATGCATTACTGCAGCAGTTGACATCATTAGGTTACCGGTAAACCTTAACTGTGGTCAATCCATCGGTTTGGTCTAGACTGAAATAAGCCATCAGCTATTAGATGGAATGTAACATGTAACGTTCATGCTGTCCTCTGGATTCATATTCAAATCTTTTTGTGATTTTTTTTTCTTGTGATTTCTCTTTAACATTACAGTCATGCACATTTCAGCAGACCTCTCCTCTGATCTTGAAGGGATTTTGAGTTTTGGATGTCTTTCTAAATTATGTGTTCACAGATAAACCTCCACCAACATAAAGAAAAACTTTATGGATGGTTCCCACCAGGTAATATGGTAAAACAAGTTCCACAGGACAATAATCCAATAATCTCTAAATAATGAATAAGAGTTTCTGATGGAGTTCGCCAAACCTCTTCTATTTTCCCACGCAGACTATTTACATGCATGCAGCCTAGAAACCTTCCAGTTCTGAAAACCTGAAATCTTGCCCACATATAAAGGTCTTTTTTGAGTTGATCCCATTCTGATCCTGTCTAAGCTACATGTTAATAGGCTTAAATTAAAAAAAACAAAAAAAACAAAAACATGGTATGTTTCCCAGATGTTCAAATTCTCTAGTTCACAGCTCACATGGCTGTAGAGTCTTGTTTAAACCAACAGTGGGAAAGCACTTGACCTGCAGTTGCTACAGGTGTTACGTAACATGTAAAACTAGCTTTCACTGGGTGGATTTTTTTAACGGTGATAAACCTACTATATCATATTTATGGCTTTTCAACAAGCTGGTTGTCAAAGTATCTCAAATGTCAAACCCATAAAGTGAAAAGTTGAGACACTGTATAAATCGTAAATGATTAGTAAATGTCATAAACCCATTTTTGACATTTTGCAACTAATTAGGTTAAATGGCAACATTGTCGGTGACATTAGCAGGTTCAAATAGTCAGTAATCAGTATTGGACGCCTGTGATCTTTGGACCCTCAGGCAGCACTGTTTTGAAAACAGGCATGATTCTGCCATGGAAAAGACACCATGAGCTCAGGAACAATTCCAGAAATCCCTGTCTCTGAACGGGTGGCATTTGCAAACCAAGGTTAAAGCTCCATCGTGCAAAGTATAAGCCATGTGTGAACACGGTCCAAACCGCTGCTCTCTTCAGTGGACCAAAGCTCATTCAAAATGGACAGAGGCAAAGTAAAAACTGTTCTGTGGTCAGACAAATTCAAATTCAGTTGAAAAGCCTGCATCTCTGATCGTACAGGAGTGCATCAGCGCCTATGAAATTGGCAGCTCGAGCATCTGGAAAGGCTCTATCAATCATAAAAGGTTTATACAGATTTTGGAGCAACATATGCTCCCATCTAGCTCCCAGTAGGGGTATGTCACCAGGGTGCAGAGGAGGCTACCCCCCCCCCCCCCCCCCCCCCCCCCGTCCCCGTCCCCTTCTGGCTGCCTCTGCCTCAATTTTATCCCACAACTTAGACATTCACATTACTCACACTCTCATTACACATACATATAGGATCTTGGGGGTGGGCACGATACACGGGGTCCAAATTACCATCAGGGTGTACACCTCACCCCTGGCGTCGTTGCCCACCTCTCAATTTTAAATACACGTAGACATTGAGGGCTAGCAGGAGGGACTATGCGCTTACCTTCTGCTCTCTGGCAGGTAGCTCCAAGCCCTCCTGGGTTTTAATTGCACCTTAGAACACACATGCATCAACACTACATATGAGCGGGTGGAGGGAGGTTTGGAGTCTTCTCTCACCCCCATTCTCTGCGGCCTGCTGGAGCAGGGGGGCTAGGAGGAGGAGTTGGCCGTCCGACTGCGGTCTGGAGTGTGGGGCCTCCCTGCTGCTGCGGAGTCGGGGCGGTCTGCCTCTCCCCACCGCAGGGAAAAGGGTAACACCACCTGGGTCTGGGTGCAGTTCCCCCCTCCAGGGGCAAGGGTACCTAGACCCGGTTCGTAGAGTACGCTTGGGGAGTGTGATCGTGTGTACAGCGTCTCTTTATGTCTGTCTCCACGTTGGTTGAGTGTGGAGTAAGTGCATATGAGAGCATGAGGGTGGGAATGGATGTTTGTGTCTGTGTGTGCCTGTATGTCTGTGTCTATATGTCAGGCTGGGTATCAGACGCCACCTCTCTGGGGACATCTCAGGCCCTCCAAGGTTTGGAGGCCTATCTCCACCTACCACCACTTCCCCTGCCAGTGGCGGACTCCCTCAGGTGTCGGTGCGTTGGTGGTTCTTTGTGTCTGGGGATGGGCGTCCGGGTACACACCGGCTCACTCCTTGGCGGCCGCTTATCGGGGCCTGGAGCCTGGGGCTCGCTCGGGCCACTTCGGAGGTGGGGTGCCCCCGGCCTCTCGGCCTGGGGCTCGGTCACTCAGGCACAGCTGGCTGCCGGCGGAGCTCACGGGCGCGTCACTGCAACTCCCCCTGGCTTCTGCTCCGCGGCTGCTGAGTGAGCCCTCATCTGGGACTCTCCTCAGCTCTTACTGGGACAGTGGCGCGGCTGCCCCTCTGTTGGTCTTCCTTGGTCTCTTGTGTTCTGGGGGCCTCTGGATGTCTGGAGTTTTGATCTCCTCCATACCTGCTTCATACCCTGGAGGACGGGGCTGTGGCTCCCCCACACTCCCTAGCAGATCGTTACATGGAGAAACCTTTGGAATGCAAGCATGCTGATCCACACAGGTATGCACACAGGTGTACACACGGGTGTTCACAGACGCGGACTACAGCTTTCTTGGCTGCTGCCTCAAAGCACATTGTGCGCTGTCTATCTTGCGTGCTGCACAATATCGTTTATTACTTAGTATCTACTTATATTTACTGCTAGCTAGTTTATTGTGATAGTGCTGTTTTTTTTTATTATGTTGCTCTTTGTTGTTTGCTTTCTCTTCTGTTTTTTTTCTCCATACAGGTGACCCAGGTGTTTTGTTTTTTGTTTGTTTGTTTTTTTCTTTCTTCCCCCCCTTCTCACCGTCTCTTCTCCCCTTTGGTTTTCTTTCTCTCCCTCTCTTTCTTTCATTCTTTCTCCCTGTCCTATCCCCCAATCATGTCTGTCCCGTTTGTAGCAACTGAAAAAAAAATTTTCATAATTATAATAAAGGTCAATCAAATGGACCAATATGGCAAGGCCATGATGATTCACTTGGTAAAATAAATCCGCTTGGCATCTTTCTTGGCCTTAAGACAACAATTCTGATGGTTAAAGATCCAAACGGGACACAAAAAAAAAAAAAAAAAGAAAAAAAAATGCTCCCATCCATATCTTGCATTTTTCATCATGACAGTGCTAAATGGCACACTTCATCTGTCGTTGTGCTGAAGTGGCCTCCCCGCAGTCCAGACCTTTAAAATTAGAAATATGACGAATCAGACTCAGGACTGTGGAGAAGCTAGAATCCTGTAACAGATAACATTTGTTTCCCAAAACTCCAGCAGCTGGTTTCCTCAATTCCCAGACATTCACAAAATAAAAGGTTTTCTTACTTCAAACATTCAATTTTTTTCTATGTTCTATCGTGACTACAAAATGGATTTATGAGCCTCTCATAAATCCATATGAGTCCTTATTTATATTTTACACAATCTCCCAACTTTGTTGGAATTGGGCGTGTGCAAGTGTTGATATCTGTTTCGCGGGGTGAGCTATGTCATTTCATCGCAGTCAGCTCAGTGTTTCAGCCAAGTCATCAGACTGTCTGTCTGCTTAGACTGGTTTCATTTCCAGTATCAAACAGAATATGTCTGTCTCCCACACATCCTCTGCATATTTCACATAATCCACAGGGAGCAGCTGAGGCTGTGTGCAGACTCCCTCGACGAAGGACGTGAGTGTGGCCCACGACAGAAAAATAAACAAGGCATCACGGGAGGCAACACTTAGTCAAGGAAACCCAGGGCAGACAGTCTTACTTACACACTTCTGCTCCATACGCTTATGCTGGCAAAACGCACCATATAATTGCTGCGCCTGTAAAAAGGAAAAAAAATCTGTTTTTCTCAGGGATTCCCCCTCTCATAGCCTACTGCGCACACACACACATTCATTTACATTGTGTGTAGAGACATTTAGTTTCAAAAGCAGCATTGTGTGAAGGTCAGGAGAGTCTGTGGAGTGGAGATCTATCGTTGTGACATTCTCCATTCAGTGAGAAAGGCTGGTCAGTCGGATCCTGTTACACAGGCACCAGAGGAGAGCTGGATAAAAAGCAAGCGGCCTAATACTGTGTTGGTGTCTGTGTCTGTGTGCGCGCATGTGTGTGAATGCTGGAGCCACAGAATGTAAGGTAGACAGGGATTCTCGTTTTATTCGACAAATGAGTAAGACGCAGGTGTATCTCTGATTTCTTTCTCACAAAGGCTGTGTACACGTGCTCAACAAACACACACAACTGGTTCTGTTGAATTTAAAATGAAAGTGGGGAAGAGGTTCAGTTTCAGTGATTCGTAACTGGAGTTTCACCTGATCAAACCTCGAGGTAATACGGATGATGCCATTAGATTGCAAGCAGAACAGAAAAGAACTGCTTCAACTTTCTTGAGAAATTAACCACAGGGAGGGCAAGGCAGGCAATACAAAGGAAGTGCAATTTTTACTTCCTCTGCGTCTTCCTCTTTTTGTCTCCCACCCTAACCGTCATATGGCTCCTTCTGTTGGCCGCACGTAAACTATAAAGCATCGCTGAAGAATGCCTCAACACTAATTTACGGGAATGACTTGAGCAGCAGGAAGCCTGCCAAGTATGAATATGAGACTGCTGACAGTATCGATCTCTCACAGAGGCGGAGTTATGCTTTCTATTTCTGTATAAAATGGTTTAACCATCTACAACCAAGCAAATAATTAATTGCTGGAATGCTTCTTTTCTGACAGCAGCTAACTTGTTTTTCTGGCCTGCACGTCTTATCAGGATCGCCATCACCATACTGTCTGAAAATGATGAAATAAAACACCTAACAGCAGTCATCTAGATTTGGGAGTTTTGCAAGTTGGGAATAATGGCAGTGACACAGGCATGGACAGCAAAGCTTCCTGCAGGTGTGTCTAAATCCACTCAGCCCTACCTGAATCACTGGGTCATCCTGCTCAGCGTTGCCCAACCCTAAACAGTAAAAAACTGCAGGAAAAGAGAGTGAAGATGGCTCTATCACCAACCTTCGAGCAGGTTTTGAGACTAGTTTTCTGGGAGGTCACGTGACGTAATCTAGGACTTAGCGGTGTCACAAACAAGAATACTGTGGACTCAAGAGCAGACTCAATTCCTCGAACTACAGTGGCTTGCAAAAGTACTCGGCCCCCTTGAACTTTGTCCCATTACAGCCACAAACATGAATCCATTTTATTGGAATTTCACATGAAAGACCGACACAAAGTGGTGTACACGTGAGAAGTGGAACGAAAATCATACATGATTCCAAACATTTTTTACAAATAAATAACTGAAAAATGGGGTGTGCGTAATTATTCAGCCCCCTGAGTCAATACTTTGTCGAACAACCTTTTGCTGCAATTACAGCTGCCAGGAGGGCAGGCCGAGGAGATAGGGATAGTCCTAGGGTTCTAGGTAGACTGGAGAACGCAGTGAAAACAGAACCAGCGCTGCTGATTAGCACGACAGGTGATGTATCTGGAGAACACTGGAGACAGAGAACACATTAATCCAAGATCCAGGCAGACGGATGCCAAACACAGTGGAGGCCAAGTTTACCATGGTCCCGAGTTATGGCATGAACCAATTTGCAGTCTTCCTTTAAAGCTCGCTCCGCCCCTTTTCCACCTCTTGGCTCCTTAACCAAGGGACTGGAACAGCTGAAACTAAGGTAACTCAGAAAACAAAAGATTAATCATACATAACAGGGTAAACTAAAATGTGCGCACTTATTTTAGAATGCAGTGTTATGTGGATATGTGAATTAATTCTAAACCAAAACCAGTTATTTATTGTCCTGTAAATTAATTCCTATATTTAAAGACAGACAAATGTGAATGCAATTGTTATGTATAAGCCTCTACATTAACATGGTGGATATTACCGCTGTGTGGCTGTAAGGGCAGCCATCACAGCTGGCCAACTCCACCCCAGGGGATGGGCAACAGAACCTGGACCACACCCAACCAGACACTCCCACGGCATATGACAAGCGGAAGTTAATATGGCTGCACATTAACCGGATCGTGTTTTTGCTATCAAGTAATTTTTTACTTTAAAAATGCAAGGAATGTACCGTGTTGTGTCATTGACTAGGGTACTGAGAATTTGGCCATTAATTCACCAAAATTTCCTTTAAGTAGCTTAAAGATCAGTTTTGTGCGTGTTTAATAACACGGAAAAGAACAGATTTAGAAGTTTCTAGCTCACTGTTGGATGACCTCACTGGTCCCAGTGGCAACAATGAAAGGTTTAACATTCTTTTTTGGTGAAACTCCTGGCTAGGTTACAGGTCTTATATTATTTCACATTCAATTTCTGTGTTGAGGAACATTCATGATCCCGCATGCATACAATACGGCCTAGTATTTTCCTTATGGTGTAATTTTAAAAAAAGAAAAAAAAGAAGAAGAAAAAACAACAAAAAAGCACATTTCATTTTGCACTGCAATGCAGTGACTTCTCAGTAGTCACTGTGTTGCATAACATCCCCTCTGCTGCTGCTGTTGCTGATGTAATATGACGAGAGCATTTGCCAGCACGACCAGGAACCCTGGTCCAAGATCATTACGTGTCCCTTCAGAGTTTCAGTGATAAGAATGTAAATTTCAACCGTCTCTGAAATGCATTTACAAGGCCTAGAGTAAACAAAGTATGGAAACAATTTAGATAATCCCTGGATTGCTCTGCTAGAGGAATGCTGTGAAACCTCAGACATAGTGCTCATTGTCCTGAAGGAAAGCTAACATACCATTTGTTTCCATATACACTGACTAGCCTGAACCCAATGAGATGGGTCGGCGGCGAACAAAGGGATTCTCTGTCTTTTCCAATAAAAGCAATCAAACACAGGCCCATTTCTGTGGCAGTGGAACATTCCATGGGAGCAATGTGATACGTTTGACTGTGCAGGAGCTTTGAAGCTACCTGAGCATTGCTGCGTCGTCATACGTTTACTCGGGTTACAACAGCTGGCCCTAGAGCTCTGCTTTTAAAGAGAGAGAGATTAAGCAAGCAAGGAACATGGTTGTAAAACAGTGTTATCTTTGTGAGTCAGACCTCCTATGGGCTCAAAATATGGTCATAAATATTTTGTACTTGTAAATCAGGATTTGTATGTGTAAAAAAGATTTGTATGTGTAAAAAAAATTTGTATGTGTAAAAAAGATTTGTATGTGTAAAAAAATTTTGTGCGTGCGTAAAAAAGATTTGTGTGTGGACTTGGCCAAAAAAAAACGTGCAAGTTACAAGTACGAATTCTGACCCTATTTTTCTTCCTTTCATCTGATTGGTCAATGTCATGTCAATCACAAATGTAACAATCCAATCAGAGAACAGATGGGTTTGGCTGTGGAGGGACGCTTTTTTTGAACTGCAGGTCTTTCAAGGGAATAAATGCCCTTTTACATGCCAACCCAGCGTTTTCCTTCATCACCACGAAGGAAAACAGTCTGTGGTCGTCCGAGTTTGGTGATTTTTGTGTCACAGGTCTACGTGTTTAATACAGGGACTTCCACAGCCTTTTCAACAGCGCTGCGGACCGCGGGGTGGGGGCGGGCAGTCGCTATTGGCTGTCCTAAAACACTAAAACTGTCCTAAAACTGTCCTAAACAGATTTCATTGCAATGTTGACCCTGTGCTAACTTGCATATGACAAATAAAACTGAAAACTGAAAACTAAAAGTCGCTAGAAGTCCCCAAATGACGTCATCACCTAATTTGCATAATTTGCCATGCTAATGTAATTATAACCTACATTGTTGAAGAGAGAAATAACATCGTGGAAGAGACATAAAGTGAGTAAAAAAACATCCTAAATGCAGTTAGAATTTATTTAGAACTACAAATTACATTTCTTTTAGCAATTATTGTTTTTTAATGTCACAATTCCAACCCTGCTCCTTTATCCAGGCCTGGACTGGCAAAAGTGACCCGAAATTGGCACTCTGGTGGAGTTACTTTGTGTGTGAGAGTGTGTGTTTATAAGTAGTTTTAAACCTTGTGATCCACAAAACAGCATAACAGTAAAGGAAGAACTGACTGTGTTACAGTCAGTGCGGGAGCGGCGTTTGGACGCACGGGTGTGAACGTCTCCTGCCCCGATAGCTGCTGGGGGAGGACTATCCTCCGCTTGTGAGAGCTTTGGCACGGGTGAGGTGCCCACGGCAGCACCGCTGCTTGTTGAGAGTAAGAGCGATACGCGTTTCACGTCAAAAAGTTGTCATAAATAAGTCTCCAATAATACCAGAAAAAGTCGCCAGATTTGTCGCTAGTCGCCTTTTAGAAAAAAAGTCACTAAGGGGGTCTGAAAACTCGCTAAATATAGCGACAAAGTCGCTAAGTTAGCAACACTGCAGGCTGCAGTTCAAAAAAGCGCCCCTCCGACAGCCAAACCCATCTGTTCTCTGATTGGATTGTTACATTTGTGATTGACATGACATTGACCAATCAGATCAAAGGAAGAAAAATAGGGTCAAAATTCCTACTTGTAACTTGTAATCTTTTTTACGCACGCACAAATCTTTTTTATACATACAAATTTTTTTTACGCACACACAAATTTTTTCTACATATACAAATCCTGATTTACAAGTACAAAATATTTATGACCACATTTTGAGCCCATAGTATGACCTCCTTCTGTAAATCATGTCCTGTTCTGGTCTTACCTGTGTCGAGTTACAAGAAGAAGCTGGCCCCAGGTTACATTTATTACTTCCGCCCCTCCTTGCATTCCTTATACTACTTTGCTGGCACACCTTATTTATTGCTTTCCTATTTCCTGGCAGAACCTGCATTTGAACTGTCTGTGTGCTTTATGTATCACACGTGAGCCACCATATGACAATATCACACAGAAATCCTGCCAGTACATTTTGAGATCAAACACATGTACAGTTGCTATCGCGGTCTGCTGTTGGCAAACATTGTTGAAATAGTGACTTCATAAAACCTGGCCGACAGCGGTCAAAAAATACAAGGTGGTTGTCAGGTAGTTGGTCAGAGGAGACAGTGTTTCCCAATCCAATAGTGCCCGTGTCACCCTCTTTCTGATATGGACTGATATTAGTCATAATGCCCTAATAAAAGTGAATGCATGGCATTTTTAATGTAGCAACATTTGAGTGACAGTTTATTGGTTTGTGAAATGGCCGAAACATCCACTCCACTCTGTTGCTGAACAATTTTTCAACCGTGATGCAACATCTTGAACATCAAACAGCAGTTACTCTGTGAATGCTCACTGGACATTGAACTTCCCACCACAATCAAGTCAAAATCTCAAAGCAGGGGGGACACTGATTTTAGGGGAGGGAAGGAAAAAGGAGTGACGAGGCAATGAAGACAATCATAGACATAATCGGAAATCTCGCAGCTTATAGTCTGGAAATAAAACTTGATGCAGAGAATTATAGTACGTATCGTCTCTGTCTAAAAATGATGTTTTTATGTTTACATATTTACTTCCTCTTGTCCAATTTAGGGTCATAGTAGAGCTGGAGCATCTGCCATAGGATGGAAGACATGGTACACCCTGGGACCAGTCGCTAGTTAACATTGCCAGCACAAAGACGCAGGCAATCATTCATTCTCACGGTCACACCTACAGTCAATTTAAAATCAGCAGTGAACCTAATGCTTGTCTTTGCACGCCCAGTGAGAATATGCAGACTGAGCTCAGAGGCCCCAGAGAAGGCAGAACCTTCTTGCTGTAAGTGTCATGATTCTTGTTTTTGGTTTTCTAGTCTTTTTGACACTTATTGTTTCATTATGGTTTGGATTTTGAGAAGTGCGATTGTTTCTAGATTATATTTATTATGTTTCATTTCCTTGTGTTTGAGTTTTTCTATTCCCTGTCAGTTTGCTACTATATTTGAGATCTCCAGTTTACATCCTGTTCCCTTATTCTTATCAAGTTAAGTTTATCATGTCATGTCTCGCTGCTTGCTTATCTTTGGTCTCCCCAACCCAACACACCCCTCAATCTCTGTCTGACTCTCTTTCTGTCTATCGGGTGTTTCTTACTCTCGTTCTGCGTCAGTTTCTGTGTCATGATTATGAGTCTCTGTATTTGTCATGTTTCCTGTCTTATTTTCATAGTCCTTGTCTTATGCACATTATAGGCATTGCCTCTTTACTCATTACTTCTGATTTGTCCCTGCTGTGTTCCCAGCTGTCTCCACTTTCCTGATCACCCTATTGTGCTTATAATGTCTCAGCCTACCTTTAGTTTCTTGTTGCAATGTCAAGTCAGTCTCCCCTTGTGTTTTCAAGCCTAAGTGCTCTTCTCTGTTTATGTTCCTGGCACTTTGTTTCTAGTTTACCTTTTGTATTTTATGTGTTGCTCATTGTTGCATCCCTGTCTTTAGCTGGGATAAAAGGCTTGTCTTTCATTTTACCCTCTACCTCTACATGCCTGCGTTTGGTTCATCGCGCCAAAACCTGACAGTGTGGCAGCAGTGCTAACCACACTGCGATGCCTATTGTACCTTGTCTCTTGTCTCTGTACCTTTAAAGTGTAGTAGTTGGTTTCAAAGGAATTCCAGAGTAAACCTTTTTATTTATTCATAATTATTCACTCAGTGTATCTATAAAGATTTCCTAGCTTACTGTGGCAATTCAGTTAACTCTGCATGGCTTCTTCATCAGTGCTTTCCACACTTCTCATTCTGGCAAAGTTACACACTCATTCAAAATTAATTTTAGCAAGCTCCATTGATGTCACAGGGTGTCATTACTGCTGACATGAATTTTTGTTCTGACATATGGTACAGAAACTGAACACTTGACAGTATTTCCTATTCTCTGATCATTTCTTAATAACATTTCAATTTACAATTATGGAATGAACCGCGTGTGGGGAATAAACGTCATTAGCAGATGTCTCTGAAAGTGCTGTAACTAAGTTCAAGTTATCTTGGCATATGCCACACAGCACAAAGCCCAGCTCCCTTGCCTTGTTAATAGTCCTACATCCTCACTACAAATACGGTCTTCATTATATCTACAAAAAGTTTGTTCCTCTCAATCAATCAACACTTTATTTATATAGCACATTTAAAAGGCCAGAGGTACACTGAAAAAAAGGGACTGGCCATCTCTTGGATTTATGTAAGCATCTTGCATGCATTTAACACAATTGCCTCATGTTTTAAAGTTAAATGTAACTATATAGTGTAAAAACTACATGATATGCAGAAAGGGTGTATTAAATTGTTCATATCATGTTCAGGTGAAGTCGTCAATAAGATAGCAACGTTAAATCTCGTGAAACCACGCGTGATTTCATCTCGCGGGCTTTGGATCGTGGTTTAAAAAAGGCATCCATCTCAGTCAAGTCGAGCAGCCAACTCTACGTTTTTGGTATGTCTTGATTTTTTGAATTCATTTTTACCATATTTCAGCCAAATGTAGTTAAACGTCTAGAGTGTCGCCATGTAACATGCTAAAAAAGAGCCGTTAGCTTATTTGCTGTTTTATCTGTTGTCAAAGAATTGGCGCTTTTTCATTTGAATTTGTCTTTGGCACAAGAGCCGTAATATCACATTAAACCTAATTACGAGGCACTCATAACATAATTTGGTTTTCTGTGTGAATAGATTTGTCAACTGACTCTTCAGTTACATTGTGTATTTACTGCACCGTGGTGTTAGTGGGATTTTGGACATTGAACAGCTTTAGCTAATATCATCAGCGGCATTATGCTATAGCTTACATCCCTACCCCTCCTGCCCTCACCTGCTGTCCTTTTGTTTTTGTTTTTGTTTTTTTTGCTGCACATTGAGAGATGACCTCTATTCTGCATTTCACCAGGAGTCAGCTGATGGATTGTGGGTTCAAGGTGTTATGGTAAGAAAGTATATTCTATTTTCGTTTCTGTAACTTAATTATAATAGGTTTTTTATAATTATTAGGTGCATGCATACTCACCCTATTAATACAACTGAGAGATCCAAAATAGAATAGAATAGAATAGAATTCAACTTTATTGTCATTGCACATGCACAGGTACAGGGCAACGAAATGCAGTTTGCATCCATCCAGAAGTGCTTTAGTGATATAGATATATTACAATATATATTAGCAATAATATAGATATGTGAGTATATTACAGAATAGGGCTGCACGATAAATCGAAAATTTATTGTCATCGCGATATCAGCCTGCGCGATGGGCCCATCGCAAAAGACGGCGTAAACTGCGATAATTGGGTACCTTAAAATGTTTACACACGTGCTGTAAAGAATTTACCAATCAAAGAAATCCATTTACACATTTGACCAGTCGAATAGAGCCCTTCACGGCATTAACCAATCAAATGGATTAGAGGCCCGCCTCCTACGCAGGTCGGGCGCGAACAACGCTGCAGCAACGAGTCAGAGTTGTAATGGCTGAGAGCGAGACGCGTGACGAGAATGCTACTGAACTCGTGGCTAAAAAAAAAAATAGTACCTCACTTATTTGGAGGTACTTTGGATTTGATAAAGACGACGTTCTCCAAACACAGGTACTCTGCAAAACTTGCCGAACACTCGTGGCAACCACCAGAGGAAACACGACTAATCTCCACCATCATCTTCAATACAACCACAGAGAACTGTTTGAAGAGTTCCAGAAAGATAGGGCTAGCCAAACAAAGGTTGCTAATGTTAAGACAAAGAGCGCAGCAGTCCAACAGCCGTCTCTGTATCAGAGTTTTTCAAGTGGAATTCCTTATGAGAAAACGTCGAAGCGGTACAAAGAAATAACAGAGGCCATTACACATTTTTTGGCTAAAGACATGATGCCTATAAATACAGTTAGCAGAGAGGGCTTCACCAGTCTGATACATAAAGTGGACCAGAGATACCGCATCCCCTCACGAAACTACTTTTCACATGTCGCCATTCCACAAATGTATGAAACATGCCGCAAGACCGTCATGTTTGAACTGAGCCAAGCTGAAAACTACGCAAGCACTACAGACCTATGGTCAAGTCGTACAACGGAACCATATATGAGTTTCACAGTGCACTTCCTCACCGAAGACTTTGAACTGAAAACACGGTGTCTAGAGACTGTGTATTTTCCAGACTCCCACACTAGTGAAAATATAGCCCATGTATTACGTGAGGTGTTAGCCAGCTGGGATCTTAAAGAAGATCGACAAGTGTGCATCACCACAGACAACGGTGCCAATGTTGTGAGAGCCACGGAGCTAAACAACTGGGTCAGACTTCAGTGTTTTGGACACAGGCTGCACCTTGCAATCGGTAAGTTTTATTCAAGGCAGATCTTTTTAGCAATGAAAATGTGCTATACATTATTATCAAATTGATATTGATAAGGATAATGTTACCTTTTTAGACAACTTTAGTTATAAATTTCAATTAGTTTTTTTTTTTTAAAAAAAAGGTTTTAAACATGACAGTTTTTTTGTTTCCTCTTATTTCTCCAGAAAATTCTATCAAAGATGATGCCCGCATTGCCCGAGCCATTGGACTTTGCAAAAAGTTAGTTGGACATTTTTGCCACAGCTGGAAAGCAAAGATGGCTCTGAAAAAAGCACAGCAGAAGCTCAACCTCCCAGAGCACACACTGATCACAGAATGCCCAACCAGGTGGGGTTCCAGGCAGAAGATGATTGAGAGAGTCCTGGAGCAGCAGCGGGCCATTTCTGATGTCATCTCAGCAGACAAGAAATCAAGACACTTGATTCCTACTTGGCAGGATCTTGAGGTACTGGAGTCTGTCAACCAGGCATTACACCCCCTGCAAGACTTTACAGATGCCCTGTCTGGTGAGAGCTACGTTAGTGTTTCATATGTAAAACCAGTCCTTCATCTGATGAAGATGTCGGTGCTTGCAGAGAAGGAAGAAGACAGTGATTTGACAAAATCAATTAAGAAGAAAATCCTCGAGTACCTGATTACTAAATATGAAAATCCAGCTACCCAGGAACTTATGGACATGGCGTGCTTCATGGATCCCAGATTTAAAGTCAGCTACACCAGCACTGATCGAGTCTCAGACATCAAGACCAGAGTGATGTCAGAAATGGAAGCAGTGGCACAGAAGGTATTCATGCATGCTTATATATAAAACCTTTCAATTCATATTTAGTCCAAAATGTTTACTTTTCTTATAATCTGCTTTCTGTTCCAGGAGAGAAGCTCCGCTGAACCAGAGGCCCAGACAGATGATCCACCCAGTCGTCCCCTGAAGAAGGCAAAAAAGTCCCTGGGCAGTTTCTTCAAGGCAGCTCCAATCCCTACCTCCTCTTTTATGCATCTCTCACAAGCTGTTGAAGCTGAGCTTAACAGCTACTTGCTATCCACGGCCATAGACAGTGAGGAAGACCCCTTGGCATGGTGGAAACTCCACAAAATGACATTCCCACAGCTAAGCAAGCTTGCAAGGAAGTATCTCTGCATACCTGCAAGTAGCTCACCTTCAGAGAGACTTTTTAGTACATCAGGAAACATAGTAACATGTCAGCGCACATGTTTAAAACCTTGGAGAGTAAACATGTTGGTTTTCCTTAACAAGAACTTGCCATAAAAAACATTCACTCAGGAAGGATGAATGCAAGATAGAGAAACCTTTTTTTTTTTTTTCAAAAAATTACAAAAATACACTACCTACATTGTTCTTAATTGTTGATAATATTAGTCTTGGCCAGTACGACCACAAAGGTAGACAATTGTTCTTTGGTGTGTTCCCACAGCAGACAAGTTCTTACCTATAGTTTAATCTAGTAAAGTTTCCACTCCAGTTTTGACTTGCATCATAACTACTTGGTGAGTGGTAAAATGATGAACAACTGCATAGAGATAATTTGCAGTATAATTTAAGTTATGTTTATTTAAAACTAATTATAGAGACCGGGAAGGATGTCTTTCAGAATTCAAGCCTCAGAAATTTTTTTATGGGGGCAATGTTTCAATGTTTGACTGCACTTTGTTGTTACACTGCTAATACAGCAGCTTTCATTAAATAAAACTGTGCAGTAAAACGGAAATTATGTATTTGTTTTTTGTTTTTTTTTTGCTATTTATTTTATCGCAAGTCATATCGTTATCGCAGTATTGATCACAGTTATCGCACATCGCAGGTTTTCCTAATATCGTGCAGCCCTATTACAGAAATGGGTCTATTATGGTATGTTATAATGTACACGGTATGAAGTATGTTGTGAATATTCTATAACTATAAGTATGTACAGGCTGTAGTGAGTACAAGCTATGTACAGGATATGAACAGGATATAAATATGAAAAACTATACAGAATATGAAATAAATAACTTTACAGAAATCTGGGATATACAGCTATACAGAAATGGGAACTATGCAAGTTGTAAACAGTTGTAGGATTAAAGATTATCGAATGTACAGAATGATTATTTACACAAAATCTGCCATAGGTTTAACTTATACCTGTATGTATTGCCAGAAAGGTGATTACTGGACTCGCATTAATGCACACTTGAACTGAAATGAGGTTGTAACTTGTGGGTTGTTGGGTTGCAAATCAGAAACCAACATCTTTGGATTTTTTTAATCCCATAAGATCTGGAAACACAGTTTTTATTCAACAAAACATTACTGATTAACCAAGCACAGTGCCTGCTGTTATTTCAAAATAATTTTATGTCATTTCAGATAAAATGCAGCATTCCAGTGCATCCCAACCATGCCTTTACAGTCAAGGTTTCTGACGGAGCTGAGTTTCTCTCTGACAGTCTGCTGAAAGTGTTTGCAAAGTGATCGGGGGAACAGGGCACAAAGCTAAAGGATGTAGCTGCCATAATGACAGTAAGAACTTTAAAATTCTTTAACTACAAAGTGTATATGTATTGCATTAGGTCAGTAAAAGATTTTTATGCTACATCCATTGAAACAGTCAACTATTACCTGTGAGTAATGATTCCACTAAAAGGATGCCATAATTTTCGTCATGCATTTACTGGCCCACTGAGAAAAAATTATCTTTTTTTAAAAATAAATGTTCTGGAAACTATATATCCATAAAGTTGATGTCAAACAGGAACTTTTGATATTGCTTTGTAGATGCTGGTGTTGCATGTTGACTGGTTTAAAAAGTCAAGAGTTTTTGTCTGGGATCATTTTCTTCTGTGCTACTGAAAAGTTCACAAATCTCTGTTTTCTTTGTTATAATAGTCAAGGATGACATTAATGCTCGGAGTCCCTCATCAAAGTGCTCCGCATCTGTGTGAAAGACAATTGCAACATCTTGGTGCAGGAGTTCATGGTGAGTGCTTTATGAGTAGATTGTGGCTTTGCAACATTTAAAAATGCATTTAGTTATCCACTTGATCCTCATTGGACTGGTTAGGACCAGTAGTCCTCTTTAATAATTTGAAGTTCACATGAGGCCTGGTAGTGAACTCGGCCGCCGGCCCTTGAGGCCCCATCCCCACCCCTGTATTAGGGGTCACATCAGTGTGAAAAAACTTTAAATTTGTCATTCTAATGAACAAAGGAAAATCCCACCAATATTTATATTAGCTTTTGTTTGAAAAAATGACCAACAGCTAACCAAATTGTGGGGCTGAAAGTCTAAATTCTAACATCTTCTGAGTGACATAACCTGGATTTCTGATGGGCCGGTGTCTTTCTAACAAAAACTAATGTAAAGCATTTGAAATTATTATGTTTTTCACCCTCTCTTAGAAACTCTGTTAGACCATGAATGGCAGCATGGCAGGCCACTCTTTGGCTATAGCTATTTACTATGTTGCTTGCATTGGTTTAAATTACTCTAACATTAGAACTGGTAGATTCAAAAGAGATGAGTTTAAAAAGGAATCTTAAAGAAATGTTTTTTGTTTAACCAGGACTTGACTGAGGCCACTGCACAGATTGAGAAAACCACAATGAACATCTGTCTCCAGAGGATGCAGCAGGCAATGACTTTTCTGATGTTGTTCTTCAAGATCTGGATAACGTGACCTTTGCAGTAGCCATGCTGTTTGGACCTTTTTTATTCCTTCAACATGAGTTACCCATCACAACTCTGCTACACTTTTGAGGTGATTCAATGGGTGGTAATGGAGTTGGAAGCAACTCGGCTCTCAAGAAAAGTGAGACAAAACTAAGACAAAACTGCTCCTGCAACGAAGCTCACTGTTATGCATGTGAGGTGACCAGCTCTAGGTGAGAGGACATTTAAATCTCACACTTGTTCTGCTGCATTTTTGAAGCTCAATTCCAGGAACGGATCGCAGGGTTCATTTTTATATACTCTGCAACTGCCATGAGGACGAGCCGTTTTTTGTTGTTGTTTGTTTTTCCTTTTGCTCTGTACAAGTTCTGTTTGTCTGTTTGGCAGCATTTTTAAATTTCTCTTTGTATTTTTTCTTTCTTTTACTAGTGAAGAGATGCAGCGTGAACAGTTATACAGTCTAAATATCCCATATGGGTCGTGTGAAATGGTATTTTCAGTTTCATTCAGTTGAAGTAAAGAACGTTGAATATTTCTAAGTGTGCTGTTTTGAACCAAGATGTCACAGTATGATCAGTGCTGTATTTTTTGACAGTCACTGTATCAATGTTATTTTTGCGTCTCTTGAATAAAGGTTTTGACCTGCAAGTGCTAATTTCTTTAGTTATTGGGGTAAAATGGGTAGTGTTAATAGGAAGGTGTTTGCCAATTCAGTAACCTAATTTAATGTTAATGGAAACTAACATTACCTCAAATTGTTTAGTTATAATTGTTGTTTAACTGAATCTTGACGTCAGAGGCCTTAAATAGAATGTTTTGATTTGTTCTTTCCCAACATTTTTCAAAAGAAACAGTCCAATTTCTTTGCTGTGATTGATTCCAGAGAACACGGAAGAACTGACATTATTTAACTGTTGATTTATATAGATTCAGTAGAGGAGTAATGTCAGTTTAATTCTTTACCTACTGCAGTGAAATTAGACATTTTGTTTTGAAAGGTTACTGGTGGATGCCAGCAACCATCTTGGAAGAGAACAATACAATCTGTTATAAGGCCTCCATTTGAAAATTGTGTATTTGATACTAGAATATAATAGCAAAATGTAATTTGAAGATAACATGTAGTATTTAAGTGACCAAGTAGTATTGGGTAAAAGTTATTGAATCGTGTTGGGATAACGTGAGAAAATTGTGAAGGATTAAAATATTCCAAGAGCTCAAATTACTTCATCAAAACATGTTTAAGTCACATTTTATCAACACAAATTGCACAAGTTTATTGAACATGAATAAATTGTGTTAATTTAACTCAATTGTTTAAGTTGCTGCCAAAGCAAAACATCTGTGTGCAACAAATGTCCACCATTGAATTAAGTAAATCCAACAACATATTTTTTTCAGTGTACTCCAAAGTGCTTCTCAATAATAAAATATGAAATAAAATTAATTAGATATGGATACAGATACATAAAGTACAAATACATTCCCAGATTAAACAAAGCACTAATTAACCCGTGAGTACTATGTTAAAAGAAATATTTCACACCTAGTGTAAAAGTTAGGTAAAATCAACACGGAAATATCAACTAGAAAACCCCAGCGACACAATAGGTTAAAATTACATACAAATGCAATAAAAGTACAAAATGTACATCCGATAAATCTAAAATGCAAGATCAAATAAATACGTTTTCAATCGTGTTTTAAAAGTTTGAATAGATCCAGACGCGCGAATATCAGCTGGAAGACTGTTCCAGAGGTTAGGTGCAGCAATGGCAAAGGCACAATCACCTCTGGTTTTCAGCTGGGACCTAGGTTGCACCAAGAGCATTTGACTCTGTCCTCTGTATTTAAAAAAAAAAAAGCCCTATGTAAAACTATTCATAGCTAACTGAAGAATATAAAAAAAACCTTTTCAGCACCGTAGCCAGACTGACAAAGAGTTAGAGCTCTGTTCAGCCAAACATTCCTTTAACCTTAACTAGTAATGACTTAATGATTCTTTTCATAAACAAATCTTTAACAAAGAGAGAGAAATTATTAATAACTATCTCAAAGACACTACTTTCAGTACTATTAATAGTTGCTCTGACTCTTTCTCTCAGAGCGATCTTTCTCAGTTATCTTTAATAAAACTGTCAGTGTGTCTATCAGCCTCCATTCCTACAAGAATTACTCAAAGAAGTCCTTCCACTGATCAGTGATTTAGTATTAAATATTATCAATCTATCTGTATTGGGCTACATACCACAGGCCTTTTAGATGGTAGGAATTAAACTATTACTTTAAAAAGCCATCATCACACCCAGCTGTCTCACAGACCAATCTCCAAAAATTCTTGAAAGACCATTTGTAAAACACTCAACTTATCATGTTGCCCACTGCTTGTCACAGGAGGTTGTCTGATTGCTGGGGTTTTCTCTCTACTGTTATTATTATTGTTATCATTATTATTATTAATATAGGGTCTTTACCTTGCAATAAAAATTGCATTGAGGTCATTGTTGTTGTGATTTGGCACCATATGGGTGAATTGAATTGCATCTAAACAGAGGTTGTTGATCATTCTCTGCTTGTAAAGCATATTTTTGATTGTCTGCAGTTTGGTATCAAAATAAAGTCATAAACTGAAGCCATGAAAGAACAATTGCAATATAACTTCCGTTATGACAATGTTTAATAGACTCCATTACACTTTTTTCCATCAGTGAGTGTTTGAAATGATCTAATCATAGCACAGCAGCTTGAACATGGCTGCATAATATATCCAGGTTTAAAAGGCCTGGTGCCTGGCTGTCTCCTAACATAGCAATGTTAAAGAGTAATGCTGCTTAGTAATGCTTGGCATGCCGGCCTTGTCCACTGGCTGAGGTGGACACTTACTTTAGTTATAAACGAGTAAGGGTCTCGCATAATTTTACACACATTCCATAGAAACAACACAAAAGCTCATGAAGGCAGTTCTCTTTAACGGGAAGCTCAGCTTTTAAACCTTTAAAAATGAATAGCCTTTTTTAATAGATACTAAGAAGGCCAAAAACAACCAGGAAGTGGGTTTTTGACTGTGTGCGTAAAAATACTAACATGAAACTGAAATAGCCCAAACCCGAGGGGAAAATGTGAAAGTGCTACCACTCCGCAAAGGGCTCCCCATTGTGGTATTGTGTTTTTGCCTGTCTGTGAATTGTGTCCAGCCAGGGCATTTTTTTTTCCCATTTATTCACTTGAAGGTCAAGACTTTAACAGCAAAACACAAAAATTTCTTCCATAAGGAATACAAAACAAAAAGCTATTTCGAAAAAAAAAAAAAGGGCCTACTTCTGCTCTTTTATCCTCACAACAATTAAACTTCCTCACATCAAACACTGTTATTTCAGCTTCCCTGTGTTTATGGAAGATAGACTGAAGCTCTACTGTTTAATGGGGAGCTTGTGAGGCAATTTCCTCTTAAAACTGTGCTCTGCTATTAGCTCAATCAGTGTATGAACACTGGCCATGTCACATGTATTTAGGTTTTTCACTGAAAATTATCACGCAGGGGCCAGCGGAGGCCACTGGCATTTCCATGGCATCACAGAGGCGCAGTGATCTCACTGGGCCACCCTCTCTTGACGTCTCTCCATTTGTCACTGCAGCCAGCCTCAGCCCTTGGCTCTGTTCTCCTCTCTTTCGTTCTCTGTTATGAGACAGGACCGGAACTGGTCAGGGAAGAATGTGGTGGCACAGTGGCATGACACAGCCGGAGCTCCCACACAGAAACAAACCAAATTAGAACAAGAAGGAAGGGGAAAGAGTGAGAAAAAGGTGTTGTAGTCAGTGAGACTACAGTATTCGGAAGTCAAGACGTTAATGTGACCACAATGGTTCAAATAAGGCAAGGAAGTGGTCAGTGTGTGTGGTTTCAACTCCAGTTGTTATTTATCAGAGGAACATGAACTCACATTGTCCCACACTTAATCAGTGAAATATGAAGGTTTTTCATGGTCTTTACACTTACAGGAAGAAACGTGAGACCGTTTTTGCAGTGTTTTTGTATCGCACAGTCAAAATCCCACACGTCGTAGGAGGGCTGCTGAAAAGCTAAACTGTTCTCTGGGTGAGAAAAAGCTTATATTTTGCTCCTGGTGGTCTCTACTTGGCACTGCACTTGTGTTTAGGAGTAATAATGTCCCATATAAGTTGGATAAAGAGTGTCATGTGGTCACCATGTAGCTTAAGCTGTCATCTAGTCACACCGAGGTGTATAATTTGTGCACGTCGCACTATTTTCAAAGAGGATTTTGGTCACATTGTGATCTCATGACACGGATGGAAACAGACATGTGTACATGTAGAAGACACCTGACATAATGACGCTAGCTGCACTGAACCTTTTATCTACATCTGCTTTTCCCCCTGTACTATACAAAAGCATGGAAACCAATAACAATGGCAATAACTGGGCAATCAGTTGTTTTGTGTATGTTTTAGAGATCGTAGTGGAGCTGAATGTGAGATCACAAACATTAGTTTGCTAGCTTTCAAGTACAACGTTGTGATGTTTGATTGCACCCAAGTGAGAACAGAGCAGGTAGCTGTCTGGGGAATAAACAAGATCATTTCAACACCTCTGCTGGACTACAGGTAGGTCCATATGTGTTTAGACAATGACACTTTATTTTGTAGTTTTATGGGTTTTAAATCATGAATAACCATGAATTATTTGCTGTTAGATCGATTTTATACAGCATTTCTGGATCATGTTCACATATGACTTCCTCTTTGCATCACAGAGCTTTAACCTACGTTTGTGGATGGCTGATCCCAGTCTGTGGATCACAGACTGGGATTTACTGGGAGTGTTCCTGAGCCAATGCAGTCATTCCATGTCAAAATCATGCCTGTTTTTAAGACAGTACAGCCTAAAGGGCCCAAAGATCAAATTTTTTTACATTAATCAGAGTTCTTCCAGATTCTTTCAGTCTTTTGATGATATTATGTACTGTAGATAACAAGATATTCAAAGCCTTCATAATTTTGCATTGAGGAGCACTATTCTGAAATTGTTCCACAATTTATAGATGTGCTTTTTTTGCAGATTGTTGAACTTCTGACCATCTTTACTTCTAAGAAACTGAGCCTCTCTAAATGCTGTTTCTATACTCATTCATGCTACTGGCCTGTTGTCAATAAAGGTAATTAGTTGAAAAATGTTCCTACAGCTGTTTTATTTTTAGTACCCCCTGACTTTTTTAGCTTTTTTCCCCATCCCAATGTTTTTGACACATTGCTCCCATCAAATTCAACACAAACTAATATTTTTAATGAACTAGTAATATCTCTTTTTTTTGTATTTCTGTGTATTTTATTGTGAATAAAATATGGGTTTATGACAAATGTAAAATCACTCCATTCTGTTTCTATTTGAATTTTATACAGCCTCCCAACTGTTTTGGATTTGAGGTTGTAAATCCACCAAAAGAACCTGTGTACAGCTTTTATTCAAAGCATATCTGTGTTTGTTTCTGTGAATATGAAAGGCAGATGAAAGCTGTGACCCTAATCATAAACACAAACTCAGTGTTCAGACATTTGTTTCTATTCCTCCACATCCTCTTCTCCCACTGGTTCCTTCTTTTGTGTATTTTTAGGTCCTTTAGAAATTCATATTTTTAGTGTGTTTGCTGCTAAAGTAACACCAGTTTCTAAAGAAAGCTCCTGAAAATAGCACTACTGACAGACAGATGGAAGAAAACCCTGGTGAGGGACAGCCTGCTGGAAAAACAGAAAGATAAAGAAGAATTTCTGTTTATGCAAGACAGGCCTTTTCTTGGGCGTGTAGGGTCAGCGGTGTGTCATCAGTGTGTGTCTTTATATGTGTATGTGTTTTGGTGCTTGTGTGCCCCTGTGCCTGGTTGTATTTCTGTTTATGACAGTGCAGTAATCAGCCAAGGGGAAGAGCCTGTCCAAGTGCAGATGGCGTATCTCCCTTTTGCGTGCATCCACTCGTTTTGACATACTATTAACACACAAGTCTAAAAACACACTTGTGCATGGGTAGCACCATTTGACAGACTGTAGACAGCAACGTGAGGAATTAGATTACAAAAGTGTTACAAAAACAGCCGGAAAACACTATTAAAAAAACTTTTAACAAAACAGAATGGGCAACAGAAAGACAACAGTGAAGTGCTGTTTGTATGCTATAAATAGAGACAATTGTATTGACAGAAGGCCTATTTTTAACGACATATCAAGATAAGAGGGTGGAAAACTGTGTTAGGAAGAATGGAATGGAGAACTGTGCAGGGCTTGGGAGGGGTGACACAAATGTCAGAAAAACATGAACTAAAATAATTCCTGCTTCTGCTTTAGGGCCAAGAGTTGCCCTAAATCATTTCTAGGGTTTTTACTGTAGAGGCTTAAGCATGTTTTTGTGATTAAGATATAATCTGCTTTTTATCTGTTTTTCAGTAGTTTGGAGCTGTTACCTACAGACATTATTGGCAATCATATCTGAAATGTATTTAACTGTTGCTTTAACCTCCTAAGACCCGAACTCTTCCACGGCATGCATTTTTAATTTCTCTTTGATATTTAGGCTGATTGGGACCTGATGAATGTAAAAACAAAGAATTACCAGAATTTTTTTTTTTTTTACCTTATTTTTGTTTTTAAGAAAAATAAGAGCCACATATGAGGATATTCATTTAAAATTTTGATGGAACATTAGCAGTATAATGTCCTCGTAAGTGGATATCAGGCCCTTGTAGAGCAAAATTGAGTATTTTGGTCTAAATAACCCAAAATGTGATGTCCACATATGTGGACGCCAGGTCCTTGGAGGTTAAATAACTGTCAGTGCTGTCAGTCACAGGTAACTATTTACAGCTGCAGAAAAAAATTTTGTGGGACAAAAGGGGTGCCTCTTGGGGTACAACCTCACAATAAACCCATATCCCAAAGGAATTAAACCCAATTCCTTCGGGATTAATAAAGTATTCTGACACACACACACACACACACACACACACACACACACACACACACACACACACACACACACACACACACACACACACACACACGTACGTGTGTGTGTAGAGGCTAAAATAGAGGCTTCATAGTAGTGGTTTACACTTAAGCCGAAGATCCTTGGTCCTCAGACCTGGGAGGAGATACAGATTCATCTGGGGTTGTATCAGGACCAGTATCCAATGTAAAAATTTGCCAAATCAGAAGATGCAGATCTACCTGCTGTGGTGCGTCCTTAGTACCATTTAAATTGCTGAGAAATACTTGACTACTTACACATTTTGTAGACATGGAGACACACTGGCATTTCTTTGTTAGTGGCCACTAGCTATAACTGTAAGTTAATTACCCCTGTCCTTTTAGTTTTGAGTGATTAATATAGTACTGATACAGCATAATATTTCGATATTTTGCATTTCAATACAGGGAGACCAAATATTTATATTGAATTACTTAAATTAAAAAACTTTGATTAATTTAAAAAAGAACAGGAGGGTCCATCTCGGTTAACATTACCTGAGAAAACTTACATTGAATTTGATTGAAAAACCATCCTACACTGGACATACCTAGGCAAAACAAAAAACTCCTACACTCACTCACATATAATACATGACAAAAGTTTAAAATAAATAAATAAATTTAAAAAAAAAATGCAGGACAAAGAAAATATTTGAAGTTTCTCAAATGATAAGAGACAGTCTTTTGGAAACTGGGTGTGGGATCCCCTGAAGATGACTGACTAACCTTGGCGAGGAAAAATGTGTATAATCTTCACTGTCTCCTGTAATCCTACAGTAACTCACAAGCGCACAAAACATTTCTTTCAGCCTCACAGAGCAACATCTGCAATCAATTACTCCCACCCACCCAGCTATAGAATCCAATAATGACACTAAAGCACAACAGCAATTTTCTTTTATGATGTTGTTTTCCCTGCTTGGCATTGCTTTCGGTAACTATAGGGATGCACAGCAACGGCTGGCACTGACTTGAGAGAATTGGGTGGTCACCGGGTGAAAAATAGGTGCACCATTACTGACTTCACTGAAGGCCCAACTGTTGATTCACCCTCCCTGTTTTTCACTATATAATGTGCCATAATGAGGACTTACACACTCAGTTACACACAAGACGGATTTGATAGTCATCCTGGACGGTAGCCAGGACCTACTCACTCTTCGATCTTGGTAGGACTGAAGCGAGTCCATGCTGAAAGCAAGCCTCTTGAGCAAACACTTGTGATGTGGTAATGTCACTTCCTGGCAACTCTGTTTGAAGTGGGGCCTTTGTTGGTGCTTGAGGGGGCGAGGTGATACCCCACTGGGATGGACGTAAGCTGAAAGAAACCAGAAAGGAAACGGGGCAGCTAATGAGCACAGAAGCAGGAGGATGTTGTGGTTGGTCATAGCAGCTGCTTGGTTGACCAAAGTCAGTTCAATCTGGGGCTTCCGCAGCAACCAGACATAATTGCTCACCGGCCTCTGACTTGAGCGTTAGGTCAGAAAGTAATATAACAACACACAGATATGGAGGGAGTGTCTGAAGAGAGACAGTGAGAGAATTTAGTGCCAATAAAGATGACAGTGTAGACCCTATAATTAGTGTCAGGGAACTCCCATAGCTGAAAACACACCTGCAGCCTCAAACAATCACACCACTGTCTTAGAAAAGAGAAGCGAGGCTTTACAAGAAGACAACGTGTGTTTGTGCGCACGTGTTACTGTGTGTGTATGTGAGAGCGGGACAGAGGAGAAAATGAAAACAGGTGGGAAGGACAGTGATTGAATTCCATCATCAGAAACAAAAATAGCATGAAAACACACACTTGGGCACGCACTCACGCACACACTCATACACCAGCTCAGCCTGTTTGATTTCAAGGACAACCCAACAAGGTCCGGGCCAATTCAGTGATCTCAGACAGCATTTTCTGCCTAAAGCCATAACACACAAAGAGAAAACGCAACAAAGGCTGACCTTGTGTCTTCTGTTTAAGTTACACCACAAAGAAGAGCATGTAATATTCAAGGTTTCGTCCCTGTAATTATCCTACTGCAAGTTTGTTTAAAAGGATGTGCTTCATGCTCAGAAAACCAACAGGAAGTATATCTGATAAAGACTTTAACTGGTGTTTTCAGGAAGTGATCTTTTGGAGGAAGAATTTAAAAGACTCTGTAGAAGCACAAAATGTGCTGCTGGTTATCTTTTCAATTGACTCTATTTGAAAAATGGTCAATGTCACGGTAAAGTCACCTAGAGAGTTTTTGGCCATGGCCATCTTGTTTAACATTGGGGAGTTTTAACCCAGACGTGACCATTTTTGGATAAAAGACCAGTGCTGGAGAGTCATCAGCTAAAGTCAGCACTGGCTAGCTAGCTAAGTTAGAGACAGTATTGTCAATTTGTTGTTATAAATAAATGGATGGTTATTTTAGTTAGTGAAAATCAGGCTTTAAATAATTTACTTAGTGAACAACTGACTCATTCTTTTAGTGCAACACTGAAAAATATTAAATTTGTCACTCAAAGTGGACAGTTGTAATAATTAGCATTGCTAGCATGAAGATGGCTTGCATTCAGGAGACAGATTCAAAGGACCACTTGAGGAACTGCATTATTTACAAGGACTCCATACTGTCCAAGACTTCTGTCTTTATATTTTGCTAGGAAATGTGCAAACAAACATGTAATCGTAGGCAAAAAAATAACATTTGTACAATTCTAATAAGCTTGAAAGTTATTATTTAGTATGGCCACCTTTATTAATCAACATAGCCTGAACTCTCTTAGACAAGCTTTCAGTAATCTTCAGGAATAGTTCTCCAAGATTCATGAAGGACATTCAAATATCTTTTTTGGATGTTGGCTGCCTCCCTGATCTCCTCTGTACATAATGACGACTGATTTTCAATACAATTCAATACTGTGGCTATTTCTGATGAGGCTTCAGTGAAGAGTAATGGATCAACTGAAAAGCTAAATGGATCTCTCAGATCTTGTGTCGGGTCTTTGCCGCATTTTTTCTGTTTCTTAAAGATCTGACTTTGAATAAATAAATGAAAACAAAAACGATCAGGTACAAGGCTGGTTTCTTGGTTGGTTTTAAGACTTTTGTACAGATTTGGTGAAATGGGATCTTCCACAGTATTCTACCATTACATCATTTGATATTGCTTCATTTGTCTTAGCAAATCAGTCAGTATCACTTCCACTTTACTTGAATCACAGATAACATAACAATGAGTTCAGCTGCACAAAAAATGATCACCACAGCTGGAGTACTAACATCTGACCACCCAAGTCAACAATTAAACATGCTTAGTCGGCCAAATTAAAGTGAAAACTACTGAACAGTGACAGACACACTACATAAGATATGGGTGATGTTCATACAGTTTATACATTGAGCTGACGATGAACTGTTAGGATATCAATCAACCATCAAAAATGACTCCAACTATTCCAGCTCACGGGAGGAGACCTAAAAAACAACATCTGCTCCCACATTGATGTGTCACATTCGGATGGTGGCCCCACTGTCGCCTGACAAAGCTTCAGTGCTATGTCACATTCCCATAATCCACGCTGGAGTAAGGGGCTCAGGGAAGGTTATTATTTTTCACACAGGCATAAAGCCACAGAGCGGCGGTCTCCCCTCATGACTCATGCACAGGGAGAAAAAGGAGCTGACTAATCACAATAATAACCATCATCATCCTGCCGTCTCGACAGTTGCTTCTCCTCACTCAATCAGCGCGATAACACAATTCAGATCACTCCTCAAGATGAGACAGTATTGCTGTTGAATCAGCTGTGTCAGTGCATATGTCTGTGCTGAGCATGCTAATTGTAGCGTGTTACTGGTCACCTCTGTCTCTCAGCCAGTAATGGGGCACATTTTAGTAGGGCTTTTCACATGGCTAAGCTCTCTAAAGTGGTCTTCTGGGGCTTGACTTTACTGCCTTATGCAAAGCCGGCTGTGTGGTGTGTTGATAAAGACAGAGCAATCTGGAAGATTAGCTGTGGTGTAATGGGGCGAGATGAAAACTAGATGTCATCTCTGCTTCCACGGGCTCAGCCCTTCTCAGCATGTGTAATTGTGAGCGAGAACTGGCAGAGGGAGGTCAGGGGCGCGTCTGCCACGAGCTCAGCTTTGGCTCTGAAAGCGACATCACCCATGACCTCATCTAAGGAAAAATCCCCCTCTCCTGCCTTTCTCTCCTCCCTTTTCTCTCAAGGAGCTGAGCTCTGCTTCTGCATTCCTGCTCTCCGAACAGCTCCCACACTGTCTCCAAACTGTGGCAGGAGAGAGGGAACACACAGGGGAACAGTGGGCTGATGGTTAGACGGAGAACAGCAGAGGGGAAAGTCTTGCTGAGGTCATGGACCCCACTAATAGTCTGTGGGCAGTTCAGACGGCCTCCAAAGGAATGGCAATTTGTTAGACAGTCAGACAGATGAAAGCACATAAATGAAGAAATTCAAAAGAGGCTAACTTATTCAGTCACTTGCTTTAATTCACTGGTCTTTGGTTCCATTATAAGGCAGCTTGACACCTTGCCCTTTGATCAAAGGAAATATCCCAACAGTTACTGAATGGACCTCCATGAATTTGGAGGTAGTGAACACTGCAACAACAGTTCACCTGCTGAGCAGTTTGGAGCTTCTTTATTAGGCATCAGAGTTTTGTGATTGTATCTGAACCACTTCATGGAAAATACCCTTCTTGTTTTTGTAGCAATTTGTCAGAGGGACAGTAACTGTCAACACTCCACTCCACCACATACGTATCTTAGGAATGCGCAGGTATTTCTCCACAAGGAAAACCCCTTCACTCATTTCCTACAATCCATACAGGAATCTGTAACAATGATGATTGCTTAAAGTGTGTGTTTTCTTTGGGGAGTGGGGAAGGTTTAAGTTGTAGTGGAAGGGTGAGGTGTTCTTTCGGTTTCAACAGCAGCCAGCCACAAAGGGGAAACAGCCAATAAGAATCCCTGGAGCCCAATCCTTGCGGTAACCACAACGGGCTTCCAGCCTCTATGACAGCCATCCGCTCCTCCTTTGTCATACGCTGCGGCGTCAGCCAGCTCAGCTAGCCAGCACGCGTTGAGCTGATCCTCTAAAACCATCCTTAGGTGCCTGCTTATCCACACATACACACATGAATGCTGGGCGGATATGGGCGGAGAGATTTCTAGTTATTTTCTTTCAGAGAGCTTCAGGTCATACTGTAAGGGGTAGAGAAAACAGATGAGTCAAGCATGCAGTCATCCGGTCTTCCGGTCTATTTGCCCTTGTTTGTTCAAGTTATTTGTGTGTGTGTGTGTGTGTGTGTGTGTATTAGACGACAATAGCGACTGAGTATGCTTTCTCCTCATGTCTTTTTCTATTCTCCTGTTCCTTCCTTTCGCCTGCCTCCCTTCCTTGTCCCCTCTTAACCCATCTCCTCTGGCTCTCTCTCCTCTCATTTTAACCAGTAGGTAATGTGATGCTGCCATCAGCCTCCTCTGGGCCTAAATAGACCACAGTGAGAATTTAATAGTGTGACCATGATACATAACAAGTGTCTGTCCAGCAGGGTGACATCAGCAGCGGGGAATCTGCTGGTATCCCTGCTGAGCTCCAGCTAGCTTTGGGGGCAAGAGGAGAGGGGCAGAAGTGAACCGAGCTGCTTTTTTCAACATGACGGACATAGAAAGCAGCAATATGAGTGGAAGCCAACTGTGAACATGGCTTTTTTTTTTTTTTTTTAACCTTAATAACTTTTAAAATCACACCAAGCTGTGATTCTGTGGTAAGGTATGCCTTTGGTCAGCAGCAACTAATGTGTTTGATTTCTGCAAAACAATTAGTTTTTGCATTTGTCACACATGCACAGGCGAATTACACTGAACAATTGCGGGATGAGTCAACATTAAAACTCATTGTCAACTGTCTTTTCCAAGGTGATTTTGAAAGGAGTTCTGGGAAGTCGACTTGACTGCGTGTTTTACCAAATAAGCATAAAGTAGAAGAGATGGACACAGCCACCATGACATCATCCACTGGTTTGTTGGCTCCCGTTCTGAAGCCTCGTGTTCGGCACTGTTTTCAGCATCACAGTGTTGCCATGTCCTAAATCATACGCTGTTTTATCATCTGCTTTACTCAAAATAGGACTATCATTTACAAAATTATCATTATGTTGTATTTAAATAGACTTAAAACCAGTAACTGAGACCATTCATTTCCATTTAATTCAGTTTTATTTATATAGCACCAAATAACAACAACAAATGGCCTGCATTTGTATAGCGCTTTACTCAGTCTCTAAGTACCCCAAAGCGCATTACACTACATTCAGTCATTCACCCATTCACACACACACATTCACACACTGGCAATGGTAAGCTACGTTGTAGCCACAGCCACCCTGGGGCGCACTGACAGAGGCGAGGCTGCCGGACACAGGCGCCACCGGGCCCTCTGACCACCACCAGTAGGCAAACATGGGGTTAGTATCTTGCCCAAGGATACTAACAATTGTCTCAAGGCACTGGAAGGTAAAGACCCTACAGTAATGGAGAGAAAACCCAAACCCTAAGACAACCTCCTTTGAGCAAGCACTTGGCGACAATGGGAAGGAAAAACACAAATTTTTGCTTGTGGAATAACAATACTTACTTTATTCATCTAATTGTTACAAATGTTGGTTCTTTTTAAGTCAACAACAAAGATATACGAAGACTTATGCACCCTCTTTAGGACCTTCCCATCCTTATCATCTTGAATCAGCACTCCCAGATCCGCGTCCCTCATAGTTTCAAGAACAGAAGAAAAGCCTGAAGTTAAAAAAGAAATTCAATATATAGAAATCAGTGATGCAAATAACAGCGTTACCTACTTACTTTTTCTTAGTAACGAGTAATCTAACTAATTACTATTTCTATCGTTGAAACGCTGTTACCGTTACTAACAAGAAAATGCAGTGCGGACACATTACCATTTTTCACCTCAGACAGCTGTCATCTTCTTACCGGAGCTAGGGGGCGAAACAATCGCACAAGTCCTGCTGATTGGCTGAGGAAGAATGAAGTAGTTGTGGTAAACCAATCACATGACCAATTTAAGATGACATAGCAACAAGATGCTATATACCAGTTTTTAAATTGTGTTGATAGGCCACGTAAAACCACAGTCATGATAATAAAAATATACACGTTGTTTTTTCCTGAATACTATCGTCACGTTTACTGTCTAAGGACAGCGCTAGCCCCCATTCTCTGCTGAAGACCAAAAGAAAACGAAACAAAAAAACACCCCTTTCATATTGGTGGAAAAATGTACCATATCGACCAATCAAAAAATTATATGGCAACGTGGCATTTGGATGTTTAGCAAGAGGGGTAAGTTTTGGGAGTGACGGCAAGAGAAAGTTTTGAGATGTGAGAGATTTGTAACGTTTAGCATGTTTGGAGTGCGTAGTGTAGTGTGTTGTCTTTTGTAGTAAGTGTCTAGTGTAGTGGAGAGTTTTCTTTAGTGTGTCAGAACTATGAGGCGACAGGTGAATGTCACAGATGCTCCCAGAAAGCCACCAGAGGCAGATTGCAATGTAAACGCTGTCTCCAGGTGGGAAAACAGGAGGGTTGATATGCCTCCTGTTGTTAGGCCTGCGGGTATTGGGCTTGTGATGTTCTCCTTTATCTGATAGTGGACTGAAATTATTTTTCTGGAGTGGCATGGCTAATTTGTGTGGGATCTTATTTGATGCAGAACACCTGATTGTGCTGTAAATAGTTTGAAATGGTTATTTTTAAAAAACCCACCTTGGCTGCATTTTAGGTAAATGGCTACATATAACTTTGTTGTTTGCAAAACTTGTGCATAGGTTTTTAAAATCTACAATTTCTAATTGAATTTGAAGTTATGAAAATGATTCATTAAACATGTTTGCGGTTGTTACAGTAAAAAATACAACTTTTTTTCTACTCGGAATTTATGTTTTTTGTCTGATTTTAGATCAATTGTGTTAATACAGTATGTCAAGATGAAAAAATAACTGTAAGTTTAGACATGTGAGGTTGTGCTGAAAAGAATGATACCAAACAAGGCAAGATAGTTTTTAAACATGAAAAGTAGTCAAAAACAGCCAATTATACCCTAAAGTTACTTTACCTAGTAATTAGTTCGTTTTAGAATATTGTAACTCAGTTACTAACTCGGTTACTTTTTTTGAAGAAGTAACTAGTAACTAGAAGTAACTAGTTTTCAAAGTAACTTGCCCAACACTGATACAAATATAGCAAGAGCCAGGAAATGATCTAGGAACATAATATCGAGCTTGAAGACGCCTGAAAAAATGTCCTTTAAGGAGAGAAAAGACAAATCTCTCAAGGTTCTTGCACCCAGCCTAGCCCATATAAAGAAAGTGTTATTCAGTTGTGATCTGTATGTTTGATTTGGCAATGATTAGAGCTAGATGCCCTTTCTGATGCAACCCTTGGCATTTATCCAGGCTTGGGATTGGTACTCGGAGTATACTGGCTCCCCATGGCTGGATTAGATGAGAAGGTGAATAACACCTTATTTACTTGCCCCACACTGGGACAACATTGAGTTTACTGGCAAGACTGAGACCTAAAAAAAACCCAGTTTGCTCTCAATCTTTGCAGCTTTTGGGGGCAGTTGTAAGAAAAATAGCTGGGCCTGATGAAGTAGTGGAGAGAGTAGGCATGAGTCAAGAATGACTCGTTTTTCATCTAACAAATGAGGGGTGTTGGTCAAAAAGTAAACGCCATCAAAGTTGATGAAAAATGAGATTTTATTACTTAATATTTCAGCCTCTTGAGGGCCGCTCTGCTTACACAGACCGTCATGTTTGCCTTCGCCAAAGGTCCTGCCTTTGGCTGCACGTGTCAATTTTAGAAGCCTAAGGAGGAAGAGAAAGAGCAGACAGGAAAAGGATGAGGAAATGGAGAAGACAAGGCTGCATGACAGGACGGAATAACAAAAAAGAGACTAATCCACTTAATGACAGGTAGTGACAGAGTGACTCTTAATCTTTTGTAGGCGAACGCACCCTCCAGAGCAGAAGTTGTCACCTTGACCCATTCTTTGTCCTCCCGTCTATCCCTCTTTCTCACGTTACCCCTTTGCCCTAATCTCTCATTCCTTCTCTTCATTTCTGTCATCCTCCCCTCCCTCCTCCTCCTCCTCCTCTTTTGCCCTATGTGCTGTGCAAATGGGCCGACACAGACTGCGTGCAACACGTTGATCCTTTGCAGCTTTTTATTGTTGCTCAACAATCACTCCCTCCCTGTCATCGCTTCATCCACCAGGAGTGGCACGCTGACATTTGGGCCAGCATTTCAGGTTGACTTCACGGGCCTGTGAAAAGCATATACACCTAAAACAACCTCTGACATGCACAAAGTAATCAATTTCAGGTAATAATGTGTTCCTGTTGATGATATCCGGCAAGAGAATGATTACATTTCCAACTGCTGGCGTGCGCACTTCCATATTAGTGTGGAAACTACCCATTGTTGCCTCTCAGCAGAGCAGGAAGCACCTTTCACAACAAACCTACCCTCCTTATACCGATTAAATCCAGTGCAGCTGCCGTAGCATCTGATTACTTCAGTCTATTTGGCAATGACAAGAAGGCAATGGAGCAGTTTACTTATTAGCTTTAGATCATTTTGGCAAAAGTTAGAAATAACTAATATTTAATGTTTGAATGTTTCCATTAATGAGCATAGTAGTCCGCTCCACAGCCTTTGATTTGGCTACTTTTTAATGCTACTGTTTTTCATGTGTACCTCAGAATAAAGCGGAAGTCTTACATGTGTGTGTGAAGCAAACTTACTCTAGGAAAATCACAGCCCCCAAAAACAATATCAAACACAATAGGCTTGCTGGTATTTCCCACAAGCGTCTGGCATGCAATAAATTTTGCCACTTCTAAAGAATCTCGGCCAACCTGCGAGGAAATGCCTTAAAGTTCTGTGGAAAAATAATCTCTTCGACTCTCTAGGAATAAAAAATAACTTCTAAGGGCAGGACAAGTTCAAAGTGTAGACTCTGCGGAGCTGTTTCTCAAGCCCAACAAGGAAAATTCATGAGAAGTGCAGTGCTGATGGCTGATGATGGGCCACCATCCTGGCCATTATTTCCTGGCTGGGGTCCACGAGGCCACCGAGAAACAGAACGCAGTGAACTCCCTTCTTCTTCTCTCTCAGCATTCTGGCTCTCCCGCCTGCGATCAGGCCCGGGAATAGCAGCTATGTGAGCATGACTGCACGACACTATTTCTGTGCGCTCTGCTACTTGACATTGAGAGGCCGGGATTAGGTGGCCCCCCACTACTGTAAATGAATAGCTCCCGTCACTCACACACGCACACAAACACATGTGTGTGCTTTGTAAATACACATATGAATCCCCCTGAACATAAAAAAATGTGACTGGAGTTTTCTGCACATTTTCACCTTCCTGTAAACGCCACGTGAGGATGATGAAAGCTGAAGTGCTGTTTTTCAGTTTCTCAACAAGCGGTATGAAGAAAGTTGCATTCTGAATCAGGTACCATGCCCTCGGTGGTTCAGTTGAACATCTGTCAGCCACCACCACCTCCCCACCACCCCCTTGTGCGAACATGAGCTCCCCACAGTATGCTGCTTATTCAGTCTATATGGAACGTATGGGAATCAGACCCACAAACGGTGCTGAAAAAGATCACATAACAAACATGCATGTTTTGCTGTGGATTCTTTTCTTGGTAATGGTTCGGTTAACCCTTCAACCCACTCAGAGTCAGCTCTGAAGCATGACTGTACCACATTCCCACTTACACAGACACACACACTGCCAGTGTAACAACATCTGTGTAGGAGGTGACTTCAAGGGAGTGACTAACATTTGGCGGGGCCTCAACCTGCCTTTGAGTCCAGCTGGGTCTTTTGACCGTCCTTACCTCCATTAAACCTGTGTGCGGCATACATGACAGCATTGCTGCATCCTGCTATTTGCTGTATGTGGTCTCTCTGAATACTGTGGTATTCGGGGGCTGGTCGAGGCCTCAGATGTTGTGCTCAATCGCGTGTCTTTGAGTGCGACATCTGTTTCAGCTGCGTGAGTAATGGTGTGTGAGGCAGTGGCTAAACATCAGGTGTTTGCCGTCTTGCACATCTCAGATCTGTTGCCTTTCTCCTCCCCCCCCCACAGCTGGAATGAGTCCTGTATGTATCATGATTGATCTGTCAGTGAGTCTGACGATGCTGTTGTCATCACATAAAAAAACGACTAACGTCTTCACTTTCCTCACGGCTCGCTTAGACAGTCTGGCATCAGTTATTTGTTGAATTGTAAACAGTGGCACGCACAGATAACCCCAATTACATATAATAACTGAGGAAGGATTTTTGATTCAAGATCTATGAGCACTGGCTAAAAATAATAACAGCACCAATGTGCAGGATACAGGTGTCTCAGTTTAAAGCGACTGCTCACACGCCAGAGACGGGAAATAAAAACATGATGTTTGCTTTAATTGCAGATCCTGAACGAGCTAGAAGAGCAACAGCGGTGTTATCGTTATTAAGACAGGCATTAATGCACGGTCCAACTCAGGAAGCAAATGAATGACTATAAGTTTGGAATAATAAAGATTTAACCCTGCGATAGACTAGCTATCTGTCCAGGGTGTACCCGCCTCTTGCCCTGTGACATCTGGGATTGGCTCCAGCCCCACCATGATCCTGAATCGGATAAGAAAGCGGGTGGATGGATGGATGGATGGATGGATTGAGAAATAACAGAGAAACTCCAGAACTCACATATTGAGATGTTTATTTATTTATTTTTTATTCTGCTCTGAAAAGAAAATCACAAATATAAATCACTTCAAAATTGCAGGATTTGAATGGATAAAGCACTTGAATTCACATTGTTTTTCCTTTTTTCTTGACAGCTTAACAGTTTCTCCTCTAACAATGATAAGACATAAACACAACATATTTATACCCAATTCTTTCTACAGTGCATTTCATATGTGACTCCCTTCTAAAAAAAAGAAAAGAAAGAAATACAGATGTTGAGAGCACAGTTCTTGTGGTGCTTATAATCAGTACATAGCAGTGTGCCTAATGATCAGCGTTACCTCTGAAACTGAAACCTAACGTGAAGTAACGGTCCCCGAACCTGCAGGATAAAGCCGGGTGGGGGGGATGGGAGAGAGTAGGGCTTTGCCCTCCCTCATTACCAATACTGATGTGCCTTTGAGCAATTCACTGAACCCACATTGGAGCCACTTAGTGGCTGACAGAAGAGACTGGTTGCCCCAGGGGCAGTTTCCAGGTGTGACTGAGTAATCATGAGTGTGGTCAGTGTTGGAAATCATCTGAACCATTGGATCATTAAAAATAATATCAAATAAAATAAAATCTCGCGTATTCAATGATCAATTTATTAACCACAGTGCTATTGATCATCTAGTGAGTGCCAGAATTAAAGTTTATGCCATATTTTTCATGAAATACTGAGCTTTTGCTTCGTTTGCTTCTGTTTCATAAATAAATAGCCTCGAATAAGAAATATAAAAACACTTTTTTTTGTTTTATTTTAAAAACTGCTAAAAGGTGGTTAAAAATCTCCATAAATACAGTTAGCTTAAATAAATAAATTAAAATTATAAATATACCGTTTACTGTACACACACAAGAAAAAACAAATCAACAAAAAAAAACAAAAAAAAACACGTGACGGCATTGAGCAGGAAAATACAAAATGTTGTCTTTTGAGAGAAAGAGAATCCAGATTGAGCTCTGATTGTTGTTAAAAATCTCAAATAATTTCAGAGACAGAGTCAAGACGCATTCCTCCTTCTTCCCGTTCCTTGTCGCCTGATTCTCGACACACCTCCTCTGAGCGGTTTAATATTCCAGTTCCAGACCGGGAGTTTCTTCTTCTGAAGCCATCAGGAATACATTCACGTGCCCACTCTTTATTTGAACGGCCAGCAGAACATTGGGCAGACGTCCTTCTGTTCTCTTCTTTGCGTACGTTCAATTTATTTTCCTTTTCTTTTCCTCCGGGACCTCCTGTTGCTGTTCACTTTTCATTTTCAGCTGAGGTAGAATTTCTACATCTTTGCCTAAAATAAAAAAAAAAAAAAAAGGGGGGGGGGGAAATGAGTGAAATCTAGTCGCACTTGATAGCGGCTGATGTCAGTCGGTGTACGTGTTTGTAGCCCTTTCCCTAACCACTCACCTCTCTTTGTTGCTTCAGTGGTTGGATGCTGACCCTAGCTTCACCTTCTCCTCATTCTCTACATCATACTCTCCCCGCTTGTGAAACCTGGAATAAACGAAAGGAAAGGAAGCTCGTTCAGTCTTCTACGTATCGCCTCGTTATTAGCTAAGATCCTAACCTGTGCATGGCTGCGAGTGCGTGCCGGGCGTGTGTTTCGCTCACCTGAGCATTAACAAAAGTCCGATGATGGTGAGGCACAGAGACGACAGCACCACCGCCACCACCGCCAGAGCTGTGGTGCGGTCGTAGCCCTCCCGGGACTGCGATGGCAGCAGGATAAACTGACACCTATCGCCGGAGTAATTATGGTGGCACCTGCGAAGAGGACGGTGAAGGGAAAACTGTTAATAATTGATCGACTTGAGGTGCGCATGATGTGCAGGTAAACAGAGAGCTAAATACTCACACGCATGATGGTTCACGGAGGTCTTTCAGGTAAGTGCAGGTCCCGTGAATGCAGTAATCTTTGTACTTCTTCAGGCAAGGATTCCTCTTCCTTCCCTTTCCTTTTCCCCTCTTCTTTCCCTTTCCTCTCGTTGTTTTTCCCTCAGTGTTTTCAGCTTCCAGGATGGTAGAAGGATCTTTGGGTTTGCTTGACATGGCAACTAAAGTGAGAAAAAAAAAACAAGACCAACAATTACATGTACTGTCTTTGTTAAAAGCCACTTAAAAGCACCAATTTAAGACATTTTTTAAGTGCCTTACCTCTTGGCAGCTGCAGTTCATAGTCTCCAGATGTGCCATCTTCATACTCTTCATAATAGTAGTAGTCATCATCGTACTCCTCCGCCTCGCCATCCTTGCTGTAATCTGCTGTTGTCGCCCTCACGCCCCGGTTCTCCTCCTCCTCTGCTCTCCTGTCTCTGGTTGTGTCCAGGAGGCTGATAACAGAGGTGTGCTGCTGCTTGTTGCTCTGGTAACGGTCTACTGCAGCACCGCTGGCCAGTCTGGACATCACTGAAGGAGCAGGAAAATCAAACGTTATGAATGAGGTCCTCTTTTGAACATATATACACCACAAAAACAAACAACAAAAATCACAATCAGAAAACTCTTCCTCTAGGGGACAACCAGCAGACAGGTTAGTGCATCAAGCTGGGTGAGCCTTCTCGGGCAAGTTGAAACATGTTGTACAGGAAGAAGCTTCAGGCAGGATTTTTTTAGGGATGCAGTAATTACCCTGCTGTTCTCTCTTAGGAAATACACCGGATCAGACATTGTCCTTAGGGATTGATTGAGTCAATGCCCAGCTCAGGATGCACTCAAAAGGACGCCAAATTTTAAACTGAGTGACTGAGTTTGACCCGCATGTTTAATGTCAAACAGACTTTCTGAGTTACTGTCCTCAAATTCGTGGACATTGAGATATCGGCCTGGCACACAGCCTTCCCCCCTCTGTATCTCATAACACACGCACAAAATGCATGGGCAGACAGTTAGCTAATGTCAGGCAAGAATATGAGTTAAAAATAAATGTATCCAGTTACATAAAGCATGCTCTAAAATAAGAGAGATGACCCCATTAGCTCCTGAATAGGCTGGCATCATGAAAACTGTTGCCTAAAAGATTAAGTTTACACGACATGTTATAGCTCGGTTATTATAGAGAGGATTACACTGACAGCCAAGAAAGAGAGAGAGACACACACACACACACACACACACACACACACACACACACACACACACACACACACGCGCGCGCGCTCGCTCGCGCGCTAAGTGATCCATTAATGAACACAGAAGAAACACTGGTTAAGTTGCACAGGCACATGAAACGTACCCAACGCGTGAGCCAGCAACAGCGCAACAGCGAAAATCCTCATGGCTTCCAGTAGCTTTAAGTAGAAAAATTATTTAAATTAACAAAAAAAAATCTAAAAGTTATATTCCGTCCACCTCTCAGTATTCCTTCCTTTTTTTTTTTTTTATATGCTTTTTCTTTTTTGTTAATAGAACTCCTCTCTTCTCCTCGCGTCCCTGCTGCCGCTGTCTCCTCTCTGGCGACTGGCGACTGAAGCTCACGAGCCTTTTAGCCTAGATAGATATCCCCGCCTCCTGGGTGTTGCCAATAACCACAAGAGCATGCTGCGGCAATTAATTCGTATTTTAACTCAAATTATCCATCATGTTACTTGGTACTCCCAAAGATAGAAAATAAAATACAAAAACTGTCGGGAAATTAAAAGAAACAGGAAACTGAAACTTAATTTAAAAAAAACAAACAAACTAATCCTTGGTTCCTTTTGTACATATTGACTCATTCTTTCTGTCTGAGTGCCGTCATAGGGTTTGGTTGTGTTTAATCCAGGTAAATCCGGTGGTTAAAGCAGTCACAGATTTAAAGTATGCGTGTCACAGAATCAGAAGTCCAAATATTAAGTAAGATAATTAACAGTCCATACTTACATTTAAGCAAGATAATTCAACAGCAAAGCTGTTGAAGAGGAGGACAGGAAACGTAGTAATACATGACAAAATATACAACTCTGCAGTAAAAACTGGAGATCAGATGATGGGCTTCACTTTGGCTCCAAGTATTAAAAGCGCCTTTAACGGGTACGAAATGTGAGCGCCACCACGTGGTCAAGGATTACACTACACTGTTTTACTGTTTAGGTTCAGGTAGTTTCCAGAGTTAGAAACAAGCGAAATTAACTATTTATTTGAAAAATGTTTAACTTTGACTTACTTTTTTTTTATCAGCTTTACAGTTAGTCGTGTTTTCAAAATTTCACAACAGACATTTCAATACAAACACCACTTCTTGAAGGGCAGCTGGTTCACAGTAATGTAGACCTCCCAAATCTAAATAAAGAAAGGCTACAAAGCATCATCAGGCCACTGTGATGCCAAAGGTTACTAAAACTTAAGGCCTTTCCTGTGCGTTTCTATTTTCACTTTGTTTTGTGATAACACACGTTCTTTTCAGTTATCTCCCTGCCTTCCCCTCTTGTTTTTTTTATTTCAGGTAACTGCAATCAACTACAATGTTTTTCCACACAGACTTGGGTAATTTGAGAAGCGAGGTGATGAGGTGGTTAAAACTGTCAACTCACAACGTGAAGGTTCTTGGTTCCCAGGGCTTCTTGTCTGTCTTACTTCTCTCCATGTACTCCAGCTTCTTCCGCAGTCCACAGATGTGCAATTTAGGGTTAATTGATGATTTTAAATCGACCATGGATAAGTGTATAGCATAGTGCTGCATAAATGTATGTTTCAAATTGCTTTGAATGGTCAGTAAGTCTAGAAAAGTGTTGTATAAATGCAAGTGCATTACATTACATAGAGGAGTAATGGTAGATTTTCTAAGTGCAAAAGGAAGGACGGCAAGCTCCTAATACGTTTATTCACTGCCAGTTGATCTTTTTACTACTGGTGTCATGCAGTTCTGAGGTAACAACAATTATTCACAAGAAAATTCTTTTGATTGCAATGTGAAATTCTCCCTTCAGCTCTCAAGTGCAAAAAATAGCATCAATAGGTTAATAGCACAAGTGCTTCAACTGGATTAAAGTATAGTCTGACTTCATGGATGGCTGTGTTAACAACATTCTTAGAATTAATAATTAAAGTTGGAGTCAATTTAAAGCAACACAAAACGGATCAAATAAAGATAAAATAGATACACAATACATCAGTATCACAGCTTTTGATGTTATTACTACTGCTGGTTTTCTAGAGATTTATGAGCTTTACTTCTAAGTGCATATTCTTACGATTCCCGTCACAGTAAAGCCTCTTTGGCTAAAGCTTAACTACGTTGTAGTGTGTGTTGAGGTCACATGTAGGTCGGCTGCTCACCACGTATGGGGGTAATGAATATGTCTGCCCTTTGTACTCTTAGGCATAGACTAACTCTGATGTGACCGTAGACAATAAATCTGGTGCGCCAGAATGTCATACTAATGAGATTCTTTTAAATACACGCACAGTGATGATGCAAGTCTGATCAGAAACCGTTTATTTCCAGGCCAGGGAGCAAGAATGAGAAACAATTCTAAAAACATAATAAAATTACCACCGAGCCTAGATAAAACAATTCTAAAACTGGTAAGAACGCAATTTTCTGTATGCACTAAAAATCCCACCCAGTCCCACAACCCAGGACGAATGTTCGTTATGGGTTCACAGGCCAGAAATTCCTCTTGCGGAGCTGCGTGCATGGCAGCCTCGTCCCAGGCAGACGAGGATGAGCCTGCTATCCCCTTCTCGTCCCTTTACTGGGCCCATCACATCCCAGCTCAGCTCGCATTCTGCACTGAGTCCGTTGCTCGATCGCCTCCCCTCGCGTCATCGCCCTGTAAGTAAACAAATAGGGGCCACAACCATCGTCCTGGAAGCTGCCCTGGCTTATAGCCATGGCGACCCTCTCCCAACACGGCTGCACCCGGTGAACAACAGTGGAGACGCTACTCACAAATGCTGTCAATCACAGGCGTTGTCTCCTATTGTCGCCGTTCCTGCTGTCGGGACTGCGTCGCTACGTCACACTCACCTGTCCGTCTCCAGATGAGGCGCCGCACCCCCGCGATCAGGCAGTGATTCCCCCTATCTATCTATCTATCTATCTATCTATCTATCTATCTATCTATCTATCTATCTATCTATCTATCTATCTATCTATCTATCTATCTATCTATCTATCTATCTATCTATCTATCTATCACCTGGTCTTCTTGTGTTCCTTTTCATATCGTGTGCCTCTGTCATCCCAAGCCCCAGTCAGCTTCCTTTTAAAGGGTCCCTTAAACAGCTGATAGGCCACCTCTGGACACACCCATGTCTCAGGTGATCACTATCAGCTAATTTGTCCCATGCCCAGCCAGTCCACAGTGGATTAAAACAATGTCAAATAAGCCACTAAAAACCATGCAATACAAACAGAATAAAATCATGCAAATAAAAACTAAACTCACAAATAAAGACTAAAAAACAGAATAAAACCAATATAAAAGATAAATACAAATTTCCTGTGTGACATGAACATTCAATCTTAAGTAACATGACTTTTTCTTCTTCTCTATCTTCTTCTGTCATCTGCTTCCTTCCGCTTCCACAGCAAATGATCTGCACCCATCTCACTCCATCCTTACCATCCTCCTCTGTCAGCCCTCTGCATCTCCTCCTTCACTACATCCACAAACCTCCTCTAAGGTCTTCCTCGTTTCTCTTTTATTCTTTCCTGCCTGGCAGCTGCATTTAGCATCCTTTGTCCCATATGTCCACTATCCCTTCTCCAAACCATCTCAGCCTGCCTCTCTAACTCTGTCTTCAACCCTCTCAACTCAAGGTGTCCCTCGAAAGTAATTGTTTGTCCCTACTGGTCACTCCCAATGAAAATCTTTATCTTTAGTTCTGGCTCCTGTCCTGTGACCCACACGAACCCAACACACTAACCTGAAAGGCAAAACTAAAATTTCATTGACTGTGAATAAATAAAAACGCGATCTTTAGTTATTAGATATTTGTCAGTCCGCCACTCTCCAGCCAAGTCCAACAGGTGGCAGTGATTTAACTCCAGTGTGTTTTGCTAACCGCCAATGAATCAAAAGTAAAAGAACGTCAGGCCTCACAAGCGTCGCTTATTGGTTTAAGGCGATCACGTGAATTATACGCGAGAAAGGGGGACGGGGGGAGGGCAAACATGGCTGACGAAGCAGGGGAAGTAAACACAGCTGTTACAGAGCGCGACGAAAAACAAGCACAAGATGAGCCCAAAGTTTTACGACCAGCGACTAATGGCGAACCGGATGGGGGCAGCGAGCAGGACTGGACCGAGAGGCAGGCTTCCCAGGTCGCAGAGGAGAACAGCTGGTCGGCTCCTCTCCTGTCTCTGGCTCGTAAGGCCACAGAGACGATTAGCAGCGGGATCAGCTACGCTGCCATCCAGAGAAAGCCCTCACAGGGATACGCGGCGAGCTCCCCGACCGAGAATGAGGCCGAAAGTGACCTCAGTAACTCAGCGAAAAAGCTTCCAGGTAGACTTTGATTTTTCTGATGCCTGCTAGTTAATGCACTTTAAGATCGAACCATTGCGGCTGTCACAGGCACTTGAAACACTGTATAAGTGTCAGCTGTCACATCACATGACTCCAAGATCAGACTCTTGGTTTTTTTGGTTAGTGAAGTGCTCCTTTTCCGGCTATGTCATCTGACAGAATTAACCTCAGAGCTTCTCCTTTTTTTCATGCTTTCTGTACAGTTGTTCCCCCCAAAGACTCAATGGCAATAGAAAGATCCAACCTGCTCAGCATGCTGAAGCTCAGCATCAGAGTGTTGATTCAGTCTTCTATGAGTCTGGGCAGGACGCTTGACTCGGAGTACCCTCCTCTGCAGCAGTTTTTTGTTGTCCTGGAGCACTGCCTCAAACACGGTCTTAAAGGTTAGACGTAAATAAATCTGACTTTTGCTGTTGTGCTATATTTAGCTGCCTGCATGCTGAAGTTAATTCTGCATGTTGTCTGATTCAGCCAAGAAATCCTTCATTGGTTACAACAAGTCTATATGGGGACCACTGGAGCTGGTAGAAAAGTTATGCACGGAGTCTGTCAACATCGCCACCAGTGCCAGAGACATGCCTGGCATTAAGTATGCCATTAAATGCCATTATATTATTTCTATAATAAAACTGCATCGCAACTGAGTTTAATTGTACTTATACTGTCATTCTTGTTTTTGTTTTTCTTAGGACTGGTTTGGGGAGAGGAAGGGCTTGGCTGCATTTGGCGCTTATGCAGAAGAAAGTAGCCGACTATATGAAGGCCCTGCTGGACCACAAGGACCTCCTGAGGTCAGTTACACTTGTTTTATAGTGCATTATAAACATGGGTTTCTTCCTAGCATCCACTTTACCTTTTAAATCCCTTAGTGAGTTTTATGACTTTGGAGCACTGATGTTGGAAGACGAAGGGTCGGTAATGGTGGGGCTGCTGGTGGGCCTCAACGTAATTGATGCTAACCTTTGCATTAAAGGGGAGGACCTTGATTCACAGGTTAGTGATGCTGTTTTGTAAGAATCAGTTTCACTCTGAGGAAGAGTTGGATCGAGATACAGAGTGATCTGCTCTTCTTTCCCGTTTAGGTAGCAGTCATCGACTTCTCACTTTATCTGAAAGACTCTGCTAGCAATGAGACTCCAAAAGAGTAAGCATCTACACTGCTTTACATTATTTTTTTAATCTGGACTGTTCTATATTGTTATTACTGTTTAAAGCATGACCCCATATTAAAAAATCCTTACTAAACTTTGGTTAGATATGTCTCACAACTATAAGATGGTAATTGTATCGCTCCCTTCCTTAGTGATTCGAAGATGACAGCCATATTGGATCAGAAGCACTACATTGAGGAGCTAAATCGTCACCTAAGCGGCACCGTCACTGACCTTCAGGCTAAGATGGACTCTCTAGAGAAGACTAATAGCAAGCTTGTAGAGGAGGTTAGGCGTGCTTTGTGTGTGCAGCTGTGGGACTGTGTTCGCACTGGATTGATCCTCTTTAACATCAGCTTGTGTGTGTGTGTGTTTTCTCCTCTTCTTCAGCTGACAGCTGCCACAGACAGAATCAACTCTCTACGGGAAGAACAGGAACAGCTGAAAAAGGAGAACGAGACGATCTTGCAGTCCAGCCAGAGAAAAGAGGAGGTGTGGGGGGGGGAAAAAGTGTCTAGGACTAACTGCAGCTGAAGCCCCTCCAGATTTTAAGAAGGAATGAAAAATGCCATGTTTTTATTTTTCAGGCAGTGCTTCAGGACAGCCAGGCAGAGCTGGAGACATACAAACAGACTAGACAAGGCCTGGATGAGATGTACAATGTGGTGTGGAAGCAGTACAAGGAGGAAAAGCGCATTCGCCAGGTCAAGTATCAGTGACCTCCAGGACAGACTGAACCAACACTCCACACCTGGTGTTTTTGGGTTTTGACTCAACTCTAACTGAATTTGACTCCCTTGTGTATTAGGAGCTGGAGCGTGAACTGGAGCTGCAGGTGGGGATGAAGCAGGAGATGGAGGTGGCCATGAAACTGCTGGAGAAGGATACGCATGAGAAACAGGACACGCTGGCAGCCCTACGGCTCCAGCTTGACCAAGTCAAGACTCTCAATGTGCAGATGTTCCACAAAGCTCAGGTATAAATAGATGAGCATGATTATAACTTTGTCTTTCGCACTTACACACACACACACACACACACACACAGATTGCGCATTTGTCCAAATCGTGTGGTTTCTCAGGACTCGGACCGCCAAGCAGAAAAAAAGCAGGCAGAGGCCGTGCAGCTTGAGCAGAGGATGAATGAAATGGAGAACACCATGAAGGAACTTGAGCAGAGGTATGCGTGCTTGCCTAGGTTGAGATTCAGTTTCGCATTTACATTCCTTTAAATTGACGCTCCTCTTCATATTTTGTGACTCATAGACTACAGAGATCGGAGCAGGAGCGCAAGCAGAACGACCAGTCGGACGAAGACATGAAGGTGGAGCTGCAGGGAAAAGTCGATGCTCTGCAGAAACAGCTAACAGATCTCGATACGCTAAGGTGAAGAAATACAATTGTGGGTGGGGCGGGGGGGTTGAGTGTGGTATTAAGCAGTATGTAGAGAAAAGGTTCATAAAAGGGCAAAGTTGCAAATGTGATTCACCTAAAATGTTTGTTCTCAAACTTTTCAAACATTGTGTAGATCGAGTCCATGCAGTAGTTTGCAGTTTGATGACTTGAGTCACATTTTTGTGTTTTCGGAGCACAGGCTGGGGTTGGAGAACGAGCTGCGCAGTGAGAGGGAACAGAGACAGAACTTGCAAAAAGCTCTCCAGAGGGAGCAGGACAACAGCACCGAACTGCGCACACAGCTGCAGCAGCTCCAGGGCCTGCACTCGGTCAGCATCTCTCAAACACACACACAACCTGTGTCACGTTACACTTGCTCGGATCTAAATAGGCGAATTATAGCGATGGAAAAAAATGTGTGCGCTCTTGACAAATGAAGTTTTATTTTCAAAGTGAAAGGCAACCTACAGCTGCAGCTAAGATTACTCCTACACACAGGCATAAAATACTGTAATCCAATGCCAACATTTAAAATGTGTGATTGGCTTTGTAGAGACTGCTTCTAGACTCTAGCAATGAAGCTACATTGCTAGAGTTGGCTACAAGTCAGAATAAGAGCTTTTTTTTATTTTTATTCTTATGTTCATTAAAAAGTACCTTTTGTAATTATGGCCTTCAAAATGCAGCAACGCCTTTCACCACCAGGGAGCAGTGTTTTACCAGTGGGTGTGTTGAGATGTTTTTGAATGTGTGGTGCTATTCTTTTAACTTTAGATACTCCTTTGTGTCCAAGGTTCTTAAGAAGCTTTTCCTTTTGTAAAAGAGAACGTGCTCATCCTGACTTACCTGGTTATTAATTCAATTGGCTTGATGTACCATCTTGTGGTACAAGGTGGTATTACAAGAAAGTACTGTGCAGCCCCAATCCAACTTCACTGAATGTCATCAACACAGTACATAGATGTTTTAGATTAAAAGTTATGCGGTTTGTTGTTGGTTATTTCTTCAAGTCTGCTGGTAACGTTTCATATTTTAAACACAGGAATTTAGAAACTGTACCTTTCAGCTTCATCACCAGCGAATTATATATTTATGCCAGATGACATTACCTTAAAGAAATAGTTTATTTTACAAAAATATTATTTGTATGACAGCTTTAACAAAGCCTCCCTCCTGTTTCATCCTCTTGTAAGCGGTGTAAGAGCATATTACAAATTCTTGAACATAAATGGGATGTTATGACCTTTTTTTCTTTTGCTTCTTATGGATCGACTTTGCAGGAGCTGCAGGAGTTGAAGCAGGAGAAGCAGCAACTGCAGCAGAAGTGCGAGCAGCAGGAACAGGCTCTACAAGAAATGGGACTGCATCTCAGCCAGTCAGTAACTGCGATGTTTTTCTTTTTTTTTTTTCTTACTAAGGAATGCCATTTCACGTAGGAGAATTTATGCCACTTTCATCTTTCTCAAAGGTCTAAACTGAAGATGGAAGATTTCAAGGAGGTCAACAAGGCCCTGAAGGTAAAATGTTAAAGAGTCGAGGGTGGTTTACTTTTATTGTTGACGCTGTAAGACTTGGAATGAGAAACCATTGCTCTTCTCAGGGCCACGCTTGGCTGAAAGATGATGAAGCCACTCAGTGCAAACAATGCCAGAAGGAGTTCTCCATCTCACGCAGAAAGGTACGTTCCGCCCACCCCCATTACATTTCACTTGAGAGCCGCTTCCGTTAACGTCCGCAGTCACATAAATGTTGCCACGTCACGCTGTATGTTTTGCATGCGCAGCACCACTGCAGAAACTGCGGAGACATCTACTGCAACAGCTGCTCCAGTAACGAGCTGGCCTTGCCTTCGTATCCACGGCCTGTGCGAGTGTGCGACGTGTGCCACTCCCTGCTGCTGCAGAGAAGCTCCTCCACAGGTTCCTGACGACATACCCACAGGCTTTAATGTTTTCTCCACACGCTCCAACACTGAATATACTCATTTAATGAATTTAAATACTTGTGTTATGAAAAGGAAAAAGAAAAAAAAAAGGCGGGAATGTGATTTGGTGTTCCATTGATGCAGTTACCTGAAATTCAGGCATTTTATTTGTACTGACAATGGTCGCCTTTAACGTTGACAGGATGGATTTTAATAAAAAGTAGTTTATGCAGACTTTATGCTAACGAGACTTTGCATAGACATGGAAAGGCTTGAGTATCTGCCACCAATGTTTCCCTGGGTTGGATTAACAGAGTTTAACAAATGTGGTAATCTCTTGATAAACTGGCCTTTTGATATGTGCAGTTTTTCTAATTCAAACTGTGGATGTACTGTTGGGATTTCAGCTTGAGCTGAGAATCTCTGCTGTTTGCAGGTTTGTGTACTCACAGAATGTAAAGGCACACTGCTTTCTTTATTTAGGATGATTTTCAAAATAAATTTAACAGAAATAACCTGAATATTTTACTTTTGTCTTAAAAGATTATATTTAAACCTTTGAAAATCCTGAATTAGAGGGGTGCATTTTTAATTCTGGAAGTGACTTTGATATTCAGCCTTGTTATGCACTTTCCCCCCTCCCCCTTTTTAAGATCAGCTCTAACCCCACTGCTGGATGCAGGCAGAATTGTGTAAATGACTGTAGAATGTTGGCAACAGCAACACTATTTTAGAATGTATTCTATCAGGATTTTATGGATCACGTCAACTGCTACAACGGCATTTTCTTAATTTGACTTCTTTTAACTTTAGATATTTGATAAATGAATAAAGCCTCCTGTTTTTCCACCACTTGTGTCAATTAGATATTCCAGACTAGTTTATTCACTTTGTGCACAAGAAATACAAACAGCATCTGAAGCAGTAGAAACCTTCATGGTAGCAGATTTGAAATGAACTTGCTCTCTGTATAGCCCTCATCCAGGAACAGAAAAAGAGCACTAACAGTCACACCATAAGAAAACAAAACATGCTTTGACCATGTTAAGTCCCAAACCTAGATTAACATTTTGTACAGGAATTTAAAATGAAGCTGAACACTATGTAAAAGGTGAAACAAGGTCCAAACATTAGAAGATACCGGACATTTTCAGTTTCTGTTCATGCACTCGGACACTAAAACGTTTTGTTAAATCCACCAGCACAGGATGAGTTAACCGTGCTTAAAGAACGGTAACACAAAACGGCACGCTTCCAGGGAAAGATAAACTTAAAGCACAGTTTATGTTATTTGTAAATCTGTGAGGAATGGGGAAGACAAACATCACTTTGACACATTTATTGTGACGAACATATGATCTCACTGCTCTCTGAAGATCACCCACTTAAAAAAAAACAAAACAATAATAATACAAACCCTACCCTTTGTTTTCCCCCAAAACAACCCCACCAGACCCTATCTGAATTATTACGAGAGACTTGCATTTCCAGTCCTTTCAGCAAAATGCTGAATTTAAAAAAAAAAAAAAAAAAAAAAACTAAATGCGAAAAGAAAAAACTACATTCCCCATCCCCCACCCAGTCCATTCATTGAGCCTCTGCTTCCTCCTCCACCGCCGCCATAGTAACTGCTTCCCATTCCGCCCTGGTTACCTAACAAGAGAGAGAAAATACACACTATAGGACCGAGGAGTTCATCAAGGAGTCACGCATAGAACGACAAAAGCTTTCCAAGTTTAAAGGGCTGAATTAGCCTGGATCCAAGATGACAGAACTACACAGCACCTTCTTCCTTAGAACCCAGTGTCATTAAATACATTACACAGCAGTTTTGGAAGCAGCTGCTTCAATTTTTTTTTTTTAAATGATGGGGAATAACAGCACTCCTCTGGTAATTAACCACTGTTTCCACCCTTTGCAACACTGTAACAACCCAACTTTAGGACACTTTTTAACTGCAGATTTTTCTTTACTGTTACTACCGTATGTTAAGTAACAATATAACTATTATTTATTTCAAAGTGTGCTTCAGAATTAGCCAGCTAATAAAAGAAAGGTGTTTTACAAGGCCAGTTTAAGGTGTTACTGAATATTTATGACTTAAAAAAAACAAAACAAAACAAAAAACAACTTAGTAGCATCTCATTTGGTGCCAGACAGCAAACACTTACAGCTGTCACGAGTTTAAAAATAAACAAAACAGTCACAGTACACAAATAAGGTTTTATGGCACCTTCACCTAGGACAACTTCAATTTCACTTATCAGAGAAAAGGGTTAGACTATAAGTCTTTGCTCAAACCTTTAAAGGTTCTGTAAAGAAATATATTTTAGGAAATACAACAGAGCTGACACTCACTATAGTCACTGTAGCCACCCATGTTTCCTTGGCTGCTGTATCCACCAGAGTACCCTGAGCTCAGCTGGCCTCCACTATAGGATGACTGGCTCCCTGTGGAAACAAATCCCATTGGGCTGTATGAGTAAACCAACAGATACACAAGCATTTTAAGGGAAATAACACAGGGCCCTATTTTCAATATCACTAAAACTTTGACTCACCCATGCCCCCCATCATCTGGCTGCTGTATGCTCCATTACTGCCACCTGCTGTTGAGTTCAAAAACAGCTCCACGTAGCGGTGCTCTGCAGGACAGGAACAAAAATCATAAGAATTAACACGCAGCTTTAAAAGGGTGGGGTGCTCAAGTTATTTTTTAAAGCAAACTCACGCATGTTAGCTTTATCTTTGGACATGGCTGCTACAGCATCTTCGTGTGTTGCAAACTCTACATCTGCCTCCCCGGTAACTCTGCCATCTGGGCCAATCTCAATATGGACCCGCACCGGATTCAAAGGTGAAAAGAACTAAAAAAGACGAAAAATAAATAAATGCACAAATCACAAGTGTTGTCTGCTTTTAAGCCCCTGCGGCGACACAAAAGATAACAAAGGACTGTCAGTGATCTCTCAACAACTTACATTGTAGATGTCTGTTTCTGTGGCTCTGTATGGCAGGCCCCTCATATGTACACAGTGGCCTGTTGTGCTCTGAAAGGAAGAGCCGCCATCGCCATACCGTCCATCCGATACACCTGAACATACATAAATGGAATTAACACAAGGTCTTATGAGGATTTTATCCTAATCTTATTAATTGTTATATGAATTGTTAAGCATGAAGAGACATGAGGGGGTGTTTATTTAAAAGAAACTTCATGGGTAAAGACCAGTAAATCTGATTTCACCTGCTCTCCAGTCCCACTTGGACCCACCTCCTCCGTAGCCTCCTCTGCGCATTCTGTCATAGGACCCCCCTCGGCCCATCATGTTGTAGCCGCGTCCACCAGAGGGCCGGTCATAGGGGCCGGGTCTCTGCATGCCCATAGGCTTCCTCTGGGGTTCGTAATGGGTCCGCACCTCAGCACGGCTACTCTTGAAGATCTCAATGTACCTGAGAGCATACAGATACCACAGTGAGGGCATGGAGAATGGGTGAGAAACTGCATTTGCTTAATACTGGTGAAACTGGGCTATGCAGATGCTGTCATGGTGTAGTCCATAGGTAGTAATAGATTTAAGTACTTATTGCTAGTCGTTAATAAAGAAGATTAAAAATAACTTATTTACTGATCAATAAGGAAGTTGTCCAAATTGATAAGGGCCTCAGTGAGTTTTACACTTTTCTTATGGTTACCTGAAGCGACTCAGATCTGTTTCAGTGTTTCAATAGTGGTATGTGTCGTTGCCATGACAGCTTTTGTCCTGGTTTTAGAGGCACAAAGAGAGCTCCAGCCCTTCTGCAACCCACTAAGCATTACCTGTGACAGTGGGCTCCAGATCCTTGTGTACAGTGGCCCTCTGATTTTTACTAGCAGGGAGACTCCTTACCATTTATCAACCTGGACTCATTTTTAGTGCTGAGACACCATTTGTTCTCCAAATCGGGCATGCACTCCATTTCAGGATTCGCCTCATATTTTTGAATGGTGACCAAGCACTAATCTTCCCCCTGAACATTGTGAATATATATATATTTTTTAAAACGTGGATCTAAGATAGCAACTTGTGTGTATGTGTGTGTGTGGTAAATATGACAAATATGCTTCAAGTAGCCAAGATAAATGTGTCAGTTTTGCATTTGGTTCAGATGTTGAAGGTGCACACCATAAGAAAAGCAACTTATCCAGCCAACCAACCAACCATCCCCACCTGTGCCCTATTCTTTCCTTGTGTTTCTTTAGAGCCTTTTCAGCTATATCCTGTGAAGCAAACTGCACGAAGGCCTCCCCCGTACTCCTCCCCTGGATGTCCACCGGCAATGTTATCCCATTTGGCACGATTTCCAACCCTTCAACCCAAGGACAGATAACCCCAGCAGGGGACATATTAAATCACATGCCCAATCACAGAGAGAACTTTCTCTAAAGAGAGAGATATTAGACTTATGGAAAACTCTATACATCATCACACATACCAATTCATTCCTTTTTTGTGTCTTTTTTCTTTTTCTTTTTTTAAACCAGTGACTTTCCATTTAATTTAGTTACATTTACTGTATTCTAGGGGATAAGATAGAAATGGCAGGATAGAGGAAGACTATGAAGAAGGGCACTGTGTGGGGGATATCGGGCTAGTATTAATGTGCTGATGAGGAGGGTCTAGGTGGGTGACATGAGGAAAATTCGTGGTTGCTCTTTCGTTAAATCTAAGAATTGGCATATCCTCCTGAGAACTGAGGAAACAGGAATCTTCCCATTGAACTTTTTTGGTGATTTCCTTCCTCTTTGGAGCTGAAAGAGGCCACCCAAACACATGGGATATCAATGGAAAGCCCACAATGTCCTCTATTAAGTACATCAGGACTTAATATGATAGCTCAAATAAGTCAAAGATATAGACCAGAGGGCATGAGTGAATAGGCTGGTGCTCAGGAGGATATACTGGGTTTAAAAAAAAAAAAACTTTTAAAGATAAAATTATTAATACATGGTGGGGAAGAAAAAAAAAGTTTAAAAAAAAAAAATTGAAGACAGAGGCTATATCAGTGATGAGCGGGACCCACTCAATAACTAGTGTATTACCATTAGGCTGAGACTATTTTAAAATGTTTCCACATAATGGGGGGAAAATGTGAAGAAGGCTGAAGATGAAAATGAGGGGCAAAGATAGGAAAGGGTGTTTGCATAACAGATCCCTGCCCTTGTACAAAACATCAGGTCTTCAAATAAATTCTCTATTTAAACTTCAACTGGCTTCCTTTTCCAGCATCATTTCCTTCATTCATTCATTGTTTTTAAGTGTAACCACATTAGATTGTCATTTACAATGGCATACTGACTTCTTCGTAAATTAGATGCAACAAGTTTTGGTGTCGGTAACCAGAAACAAGAAAAGGAAGATCGGAGGGGAGAAGTTTAAATTACCAGCATTAAGGGGGTTTATATTTAACCAGCGAACAAGGTTTGTTGTTACCTGAGAAAAACTGCACAATTTCCTCCTTGCTGCACCCGAAGGGAAGGCCCCGAAGCCGCACAAGCCCGTCCCCAGCTGTCTCTGGACAGTTTGGGCCAGTGTGCTTCATGACCCAGTCCATTTCCACATTGTTTGATTTAAACACTATATCAGAGAAGAGAGAAATTACTTCGCTCAAACTGGTAACTTATATAGCATTTATCAGACATTAACTCAGCTGTATGCTGTTATACGCACCTTCTACATATCTGTGACCCATCGTTTCTCTGTCCTTTTTCACTGCAATCTTCAGGTCTTCTTCTGTCTCAAATTCAACGAATGCCTCTCCGCTGGGACGCCCCTCTCTTGTGTAGGTGAAATGGATGCCACTTCCATTGTTTAGGATTTTGCACTCTGCAATCAAAATGCATTATCAGATCATTTCTAACTGTGTTACGTGCTTAAGTATTCTTTTGAAAAACAATAATGCATAAATACCTGAGAAAAACCTCTGAACTTCATCCACTGAACAGGACCAAGGAAGTCCCCGGATTCGCACTACATATCCCTCATCAGCCATGACTGGTCACGATCCCTGAAGATTATGAATAAACGCTTCTTTTAATGTGATTAACCAATACAAACTAACAAAGATACAATAATACAGAAGTCAATACCCTGGTGCTTCGTTTACTCTTTTATTTTCGTTGATCCCCTCTTCACAAGAACTGACACTGTCTCTCTAATGGGGACACGACTAATTCTGAATACAACTGCATTAAAAAAATCCGACTGGCTGGTTTATACATATACATTGACTACAATACGCCATAAAAGCTTTCCTTGATTTACTCTGAGTTATTTCAAGAAAAAGGGGCCTATGTAGCAGCGCCATCTTGAGACAGTTTCGACAGATATTTAAGAAAAATTGCTTTACTGCTCATACTCTTCCGCGGAACAAAGGTTGTTGTTGTCCAAACGTAAGTCCAGAGCAGTCGTCACAATTTCCTTATCTATCAGTACTCGCTAGCGAACTACCGGCATCCACGTAACAAAAAGCGGGAGCTCCGAGTCGGTGCCCGCTAGCAGCACAAAATCAGTAGCCAGCCACTTTCATTCGACAATATTTCCGCGATTGTTGGCTTTCGTCAACTACTTAAGAGTTCGAAAGAGCCATGTTGTTGATTTGTTACGAAATATCTCACTTACTTTAAACGCAGTGCACGGCCCTTAGCATATTAACTACCGCACCCACACAATAGAACAAAAGCGGCCCTCTTGGCCTGCGCCATGTTATTAGCATCGGCAGTTAGCTCTTAAGCTAGTACCGTTAACTAAGCTACCTGTATTAAAGCTGATTCACACATTCAAACCTGTACCTATGTACATTATGAGAAAAGTTGTTCAAACCATGATATAACCAAGTAAAACGAGAGATACATTTATCAATATACCTGATACAAACGCAGATGCAACACGCCGGAGTGTGTGTAATCAGACCTGCGTGGTGCGGCTGAAACTCTCCACTGGGTTGCCAGAATTCTCCAATCATCCCCCCCTTCAGGAACCAAAACGGCGCGCCTCATCATGGCATCTGCTTCAAAAGGCCAAAAAATGACGCAAATAAAATACGTCTATAACAAATTTTATTATTTATTTGTGTTTTTAATTGTATCAAAACCGAAGAATGTATAGTTTGTGAAAGGGTGTGTAATAAATAACGTGACAGAAAGGGTGGATTTTTAAACACACCTGGCAATCCTGACGAAATAACCAAACGCCTCCAACTGGCCTGTGTCCACGCCCAAAACCGATGACGTTTCTGCTTGAGGTCTTGGCGACTTCTCCTGGCCTACAAATCCAAGTAACCCTGTTTACATTCGTCAGTAATCCTTTTCAGCTTTTTTCTTTTCTTTTTTGAGTTAGTGTATATGAATGAGCTACTTTTTATGGCAAGGCCAAAGAGTTCATGTTTATCAATGCCAGCTCAAAGTACCACACTACATCACTAAAAACAACCCATTTAGCTACAAGCCTCAACAGATATTAATTTCGTGCTAGGGTAGTTTGTAATAGTAACCTAGTTCGATGAGGCTTATTTTGATTATTGGAACTAAATGATAATACAAGCCTCAGTTACCGGTTTTGGTGACTACTATGCCTGAAAGACCATGTTTATATACAATAGGGACTGTTTCCCAGACTTGGATTGAGCTTATCCCTGAAGTAAAAACTTTTTTTCCCCAATTATAAGCATTGTCAGAGTTTTCTTTTAAGATAGGACTAGGCTTAATCCAAGTCTGGGAAATTAGCCACGGGGTCAGCAGCCCCAAGTAATCCAGATATAGACCACAAGTGACCCAGACCTGCAGCAGGGAGTTGGTTGCAAATCAGTGACACCATTAAAAAATATGTGGAGTAAATGAAGAGTGTTTGTTAACTTATTATCATTATTTCAGTAATGCTGCTTATTCAAGGTTACACTCATCTAGTATTGGTGTACACTGCTAGTTAAAACATATAAAGCACACAATTCTGGAAATAAATGCTTTCAAAAAATGTATGAATAGTCACACAATAATCAAACACAGTCACATGGGGTTTAACCAAAGGGAATGAAATACACTGTTTTTAACCACACTCAGTCCTTACTGAATCAAATGTGATCTATAAGGTAAGGTGTAAACACAATCTAGGACCTTTGTGTAGTTCAGATGTCTTGGTTCATGGTGGTGACAACCCTGAATTCACTGGTAGTTCTGTAAGATTACATCAAACACAAACAAGGCTCCAGGTAGGCTTTTGACTTTACGAGTACATTACAGTGATCTTTTGGACTAGAGGGCAGTCCAAGTGAAGTATTTATTCATCACTGAAGTCACCATTGTGTATTTAATCTTGTACAAAAGTCGCCAAAGCACGCACAGTTCAATAAGCCTCAAGGATATCTTGTGACAAATGGACTTTCTTTCACAGTAGACATTTGGACTTGTTAGGGTATAGTGGTATACAGGTGTATTAATGTTGGCTGCATTCCTCTCATGGGAGGGAAGGTACTGTTTTCATGCGTGGTGTTTCACTTTCAGGACTTATCGGGACACACTGAAAACAGAACAAATTCTCAGATCTCTTCTCTGGAAGACATCATTCCCGTTAGATGACCACTCAGAACTACTTTACATGTATTTGTGCAGACAATTTACCCAAATTAAATAAGTGGACCAGCAAAATGTCCCACCCCATAAAACCCCACAATGAGAACCACTCATTTTGGAGGTTATAGTTTCAGAGCATCAATTACATTGTTAACTTATCTGTGAATGAAAAGTTTGTTCATCATACAGCATTGTTTGTTAATTTTTGTTGTTTTTGTGTGCGTATTTTTGCTAAAAAAATATTTTTTTGTTTCTTTAAATTATTATGTATGATTACCAATAAATTATTTAACTGCATTATATTTAATTGGAAGCACTCAATAATGACTTGATACCCGTTATTTCACATTTAAAAAATCACACTAAATGATTCATTATAATTTACAAAGAGTGTCAGTACACTTTCGAAGTAGTCCTTATGTGCAAACGGTATCCCAACATGAGTTTACATCAACTAGTAAAACTAGCAACTAGTTAAGTTGGCCTACCATGTCATGTCTTGACGTTCGTTCTACTGCCTCGTGATATTGGTAAACCTAACATGACGTCGCGGGCTCATTTTGACAAGCATCAGCTTTAACCAATAGAAGAGACATGTCTCTCCTGATGAACCAATACGGTCGAGAGGATTTTCCACAAGGGCGGCGTTTCTCAGAAACTGTGCGTATCGGGTTAGGTTGTTAGAAAGTTAATGGCTGGGGGAAAGAGATCCTCCTCAACCCTCGCTTCGGGAGAGTTTCTGGATTCCCTGAAGTAAAATCACGCGAATATTCCACAAGAACGCGCCTGGACAGACATTTAAGTCAACAACTAGCACGTTAACGCACGTATCGTGAACACAAGTATGCAGGATGCAGTAGCCGGGACGGCAATGCTGACGGACGGCTTCGAGGACGAGATTGACTCGGTGACTCCTCGCTCCCCAGTGGCAGGGATGGGGGTAGGAGCGACACCAGGAGGAGTCGGACTAGGGGGCATTGGGATTGGTGTAGGTGGAAAGAAAGTACGTTTGTACGGCGAGCCAGGCGGGCCTGCTGCCGAAAGACTGGATTTCAAACTAGCGGCCGCAGCCGTCCTCTCTTCGGGTCCAGGATCCGGCAGCGACGAAGACGAGGTTTCAGAGGTAGCTACGCTAAGCTAGTTAGCTAAGCCTAACCATAGAGCTAGGCAACATTCCTCTCCTAGCGCGAGCTGGCTCCTAGCTAGCACATTAGCTCGCAGTTGGCAGCCACCCCCTCCCAGGCCGCTAAAATTACGTAAAATTAACCAACCCGTCAACAGAATAACACCCCTCGTCAGTTGAGACGCTTATGGACAGTTTACTGTCGATCATGTTTGGTGAGACAGGAGCAGTTGTTCACGCCAACCGGCTGAAATGTTTTATTTATGCAGCGCAGGCTGTGGCCACGGCCTAGTTCGGGTGTAAGCGACGACGGCCTCGTTTGGAGCTGTCGTCTCGCAACACCCATCACAAGTTTGCAAGCTATCCAGCAGCTTTCCAGCCACGGCAAATGGATGATGCCCACAAACCCACGGACGTACACGGCCAGCTAAATATCTACCATTTCATAGTTGTGGTGCAATTACGTCACTTTTCCCACCACACCATGTAAATCAACACCGATTGTCCCTTAGGCTAACTTTTCGATAGGTTTAGATTCGGATTTTTAAAAATATAATTATTTTGCTGCTCGTATTTCCACAGTCGGTGTCGACTAATTAGCTAACTGGTCTTCCAGCCGTTCACCTAGGTCGTTCAGATGGCCACGGTGACTGTCAGCTTTATTTGCGTTGTCACATTTTGAGGGCGATTTGAGTTCACGTTGAGAGGTGTCCAACTTTCAATGTCACACACGGCGGACAGGTGTGACTGCATCCCGTCAGCTAAACGCACTTTAGACATGTTTTGTCATCTGGGATGACATAGTTTAAATTGTGTGTAAAACCCTCAGTCACCCTGTCATATATGCATTTCAAATGCACGTGTGGCAGAGCCACATCTTAGGGGATTTTTGTCAACATCTTCAGAGCTATAGTCACTCATCAAATGCCTCGCTATTTTATTATTTTTTTACAGCGTCCGTTTGAACGTTATGAGACTTTGCAGCTTTACTGTTCCCATATAATTGAGTTTACCATATCGTATGACAGCAGCAGACACTGAAATGGAAGTTGTTAGACTGCTTGATTTGCACAAACTTGTCAGATGTCCATGTGACTTTTTTCATGGCAACTTGAGGGTTAGTGTACGGTAGTTTGTACTATTTAAAAAAACGCTTCCATTGAAAAGTTCTTGGTGTTCAACGAACCTGCACCAAGGAGCACTGGACCTGTGGAGCTGTCTTGTTTATGGATGGCTAGTATGTGACCAGTGGATTCTCTGTCTAAGACACACTGCTACACCTTTGATAGACAAGTGAGGGTGTTAGCTCATCCAGCTGTCAATATATCCTGCTGTTTTTGCCTGAACATTAGCTCAGCTGTGTAGCAGCGGCAGAAAAAAATATTTAATTTGTCACTTGCCTCAAATTGCAAAGGCATGTCATTGCAATCATGTTTTCTTGCTCACCCAGTCTACTTTATAAGGCTGAAAGGGAGCATTTGTTGTGGTGTTTCACTCCTGTGGAGAACACGCTGCACTGGGTAGTAGCAAAAATCTGAGCCCCAGGATTAAGTAGATGCCATTCTAGGCCTTTCCAGCTCTGTGGATACCAACACTGGGAACTGTAGTTCATTAATACTGAAGAGTGATACCCATTGTTGATGATAAAGGCCTCTGTAGAACTACATCCCCCATGGACTGTTGTGCACTGCACTCCTTTCATATAGCTGAATTCCTCCACATTGCTGAATGCTGACTCCCTCACAACAGTTTCTCTCTGGACCAGACCCCGAAAGTCTGCTGCAGCTTGTGTGTGTGGACATAGAGATATTGGTTCTTTCTCAGGTTTTGCTGGGGGTTGTTTGAAAATGACCAGTAATTTATTCAAGATCATATTTAGAATCATACCTTTCCTGGTAGTCTCTCTGTCTGAGGTAATGTTTGTGGTATTTATATTGGTTAGTAGGTAATCTGTATACCAGACCTACTGTACCATAAATACTTGATCAAATGCAATGAATCCCCTTGCATGAAGCCCTGCACAGATTATTTATATATCCCATGTTGGTGTTCAGACAGTTTTGTTTACTTCACCTGCTTTTTAACAAAATCATTTCCACAGCTATCTGGATACAGTTAAGATGTTACTTTGAAGATGCAAACAGAATTAAACATCCAGCTGTCAAAGTCTGACTTAAAAAAAGACGCTTTATTATTTTTTCTTAGTTATTTGTATAGGTTATTTGTTTATATCTGTGATTTGTCATACTCATTAATGGTTATGGATAGAGGAGTATACATTTTCAAATGTGAGCAGATGAAAAACAATCTTTTTTTCATTTTGACCTTTAATTTCTGTTTTTCAGTAATATATGTGACTGTAGATCCAATTTAGCCTTGTGCTGTAGTCACATTTACAAAAATATTTCATTGATCCCCTTCTTTTTTAAAACAAAAACTTTTTTTATTTTGTGAAAGAAACTCTGTAGTACAGACTATGATATCTGAGAGCCAAAGCTCAGGTATGAGGTTGTAGAGCTCTGCTTGGGCAGCTGACTCTCAGCTGAATCCGTGTGTGTGTTTAGGGGCTGTAATTCCCGGCCGTAGCACTTCCTGTGCTTTGACTCTTATCCTTGTGCTCCTTTTTGCTTTCCCTCTGTTGAGAGAAACCATAAATAAACAAGAGCCACATGCCTGGTCTTTTTATAGGTGGTGCATTTGTATGCGTACGGCCGCTTTTTATACAGAGTAATGTAAATAATGTTTTCAGTAGTGTAATTTCTTATTTTCCTTTTGCCTTTTTGTATTTTTATAAATACTAACCTGATATAGATTTGATACTCTTTAATTAATGGCCTGCAATCCAAATGGTATCATAAACTAGCTCTCAGTGGGGAAAAGATTTTGTTGCTGACCCTTACCTGTCTCTCCCAGGTGGAGTCATTCATTCTGGACCAGGAGGACCTGGATAACCCCATTATGAAGACAGCGTCAGAGTTACTTTTGTCCAGCGCTACAGATGGAGTAGATTTGAGAACAGTTGATCCAGAGACACAGGCCAGACTTGAAGCTTTACTGGAAGCTGCAGGTATGACTGCATTGTCTGAACTCAGCTCGCCATAATTCTTGACAAATATTAATATGTAATCAATCAGTATGTCATTAACCACACCCATTTTTATACAACCTGTTTTAATTTGTGCTTCAACATACAGAACCAGCAAACCACACCTTTCTACCTCAGTCTTTTTCCATAATCCATTCCCAGGCATTTAAAAGTGGAGGCCTTATGTTTTTTAAATGTTTGTTTGTTTGTTTTTTTTAAGGCCTGAAATTGTAATAAGGAGAAACTGTCGGTTCTGTAAGTGTCATATCAGCAGATAGTTTGAAAGTGATTTGGATAAATTAGTTCAATTAGAACTTGTAATCTCAGAGTAAGAAGGTCTGTGTAGACTAATCCATTAGGGCTGGGTGTCCTGGCTTCGTTTGGGCACGTGAACATTACCATGCAGATTAACACTGGAACACGCTTGAGCCTCCACAGCATGCACAGAGCTTGTGTTGAACAGCTAATGGCTAATCTCATTCTATTCCCCTTTCTCTCTGGCCGGTCTAAACAGTACAGCTAGTAACTCGCGTTACTGGTTTACTTGAGATCTCTACAACCATGTACAATAATGAAAAATAAGTTGTTTATTTATGTTTTCATTGATTTGTTAGCTTATTTGTATTGTTTTTATATAGATTAGCTGAGAGGAGTAGCATTTATGTGAAATGATTGTGGCATAAAGATCTGTACAGCCTCCTTTCATTCCCTGCATGAGCAAACTAGCCAAATACCAAACCTGTCAAGACCATCCACAAAGATGCCAAGTGTCTGGTGAGATTGGTGGAATATTGACTTAGGCTGTTGTTTATTGCAAAATATATCTAAATATGTTGGTATGGATTTATTATTTGGGCTTATTTGGAGTTTTTCCTATTTGTTTTACATGTTGTCCACACATAGGAAGGTATATGTAGCATTTTCAATGCATTTTGCTATGTCACTCACACGGAAACTCGGCTCACTAGAAGTGGAATTTTTGGAAAGCTCTTCCAAGTGTAAACAAGATAGGATACCGCAAACACAACGGTGTTCACTGACAGCTGCTAAGTTTTGAATTGAAAATACATTTGTTTGGATATAGTCTGAAATGCCCTAAATGGGGAGAAAAGAGCAGCAGTTTGCACAGTGTTTGATAAAGATATATGCACTTTGAAACTAAGTCTGATATATGGGAATTAATATTCTTATTTTCCAGTCCATTGCTGTGGATTGTGATAACAAATTAAATTATTTAATAGATATGACCTTATCTTCCTTAGCTTGTGGTTTTTTTTTTTGGTTTTTTTTTTGTAATGTGCCCAAACAGTCTGGTATAACTTTTTCAACAAATCTGGTACCAAAGATTTCAGGTATATAAATTATACCATGTAGAGCAAAACCTAAAAAAATAGCCCTGGTGTTGTGCCTAAAACTACTGCTGCCGTTGTCAAGGTTTTATTACGTTCCTAACAAAGGGATTGATATAACATTTAAAAAAAAAAAAGAAGCCAAACTTTGTTTCACCGCTGTAGCCATCTGGATGGAGACTAAACAAAGCTGTCAGAATTGATACTTAGTTGCAAAAGCATCGATGCCTACAGTGCCATCTTTGCCACCTCTTGTTGACACCTGCACACAGGACCTCTTATCACAAGTAGCTGAAATAGTGGATGTTCCCAATTCTTTTGGAGGAATTTTGAGAGGTCAATAAAGCTCCCATTTCATTAATATTGATGTATGAAACAGTTGCCATAAATGTTAACCTGGTCAGCTCACATTTTAACATTAACTGTTAAACTGTTAGGTATTTTCTGATAGTCACCTTAGCCATCTGTTGTCATTAAGACTGGCTATGGTTAATTATAAAACAATAATGTCAATGTTGGAGCTAGGCAGCAAATGTTATCAGTTCTGCTTGCTTAAATTGAGGCGAAGAAAAGTGTTCTATTAAGTAGACAAACAGTGACAGTCTACCTTACCATCAAAAAATATGGCGGTCACCATACTGGGTTTTTTTTTTTAATTTATTTTTTTAAAAACATTTTAATTCTATTTTAGGAGGGGGGTGGGGGGTCAAGTTATGTTGCTGTATTTTTTTCCATTATGTCAAACATCTGCCTCCAGCCTCTCTCTCATTCACTGTTCACACTGCTCTGCGTTAGTCTGGATCTCCTTACATCCTCAGCTCTGCGCTCCAGAATTGAAACCCATCTAATTTAGCTGCTCTTTATTTGCTCAGATTAGTTCTCCACACTCTGCAAAAATGCTCTGCACATTCAGCAACCCAAATTCTGCACGTGTCCTTAATTAGCTCTGTCAAGGCTCAATATTCCATCCGTAACCCACGGTTTTCTAGCTGCTGAATTAATGACAGCAGATGGCCAATGTGGTTATTGGGTAATTGCTAATAGTTATGTGGCTAATATGTGCCTTGGCCAGGTTAAGATTTAAGATCACTGTTTACTGCTTACATGTTGGTGAAACAGGAGCTTTATTGACCCCTTTAAAGTCCTCCTAAAGCGTTGTGAAAGTTAACTTCTTCAGCTATTAGTGAGGGGAGGAGCTGTGTGTCTATCTGGCCACAGTGGCGTCGTGTGTCAGCTGGAGACAAAACACCACTGTCTGTATTGATATAGTTACAAATAAATGTTGTAATTTGATAATAGTTTTAGTATTGATTTAATATCTGAGTATCATTTTGACAACCGTAATCTTACCCCTAATTAATTTTGGCCAAATATAACTTTATTTATACATACATACATACATACTTACTTACTTACTTACTTACTTACTTACTTACTTACTTACTTTAAAAAAAAAAAAGGATTTTTTGTGGTTTGGTAAATTAGTGATTGCATATGAGAAATGGCTTCAAAAGTGTCCACAGTATAATGGTATGCAAGTTTGCCTTTTGGAGCTGTTAAAACGTTGTAGTAAATGTAAACAGTTAAAGAGTGAACTGGACATATGACTTCTGTTATCGTTCAGCAGTTAAAATATTACCCACTTTTCTAACGTTTAGCAAACTGTAAACCAAACCATAGCCTAAAAATGAGTTGAACCGAGCTGTTGATCAGGAGAATTTTACACCCCTCCTAAGTAAATTGAACTAGCTTTACTAGTTGTGACATAGTAATAATTTATGCTAAGCATACATGGTTGAGTCCTGCAGGGATGTCATATGCAAACGTGAAATAAATGTTTGATCAGGTTAAATATCTTGCTGGCAAATTCGGATTATTTTAATAACTACATTAACAATTGTTTCTGTAGTTTTAATTAAATGTTCCTTGTTTTGTGTTATGTTTTATAGAGACTGTAAATGCTCAGACTTAATTACAAGAAATGCATGGTGTAAGACAAGTTGCACATGGATTATAAATGAAGGCTACTGTTACCAGTAGCCATACTTGTATGTACTTGCGTAATATCTCCCTTTCTCTTTACTTCTTAATGTAGATGTAGTGAAAAAATAAACAACAACAACCAAACAATTGTAACCTGAGAAAACAGAGTCGTAGTTAGGGAAGCAGGATGTTTACAGATGGGCACTACTGCAACCTTAGAGACCCTCTTGTCTTCAGCCCAAATGATATGTCCTCTATTTCCACACTTTGATTTTGCAGACTGTGGGGCAGATTCCTTGATATTCACTTCATTCATATAGTCCATCTTAAATGAATAGAAGCACAATAGTGCTTTAATTCGAATTTGCAATGAACTGAACTGAGTTCATAGTGACACGTTTTCTGAAGTTTTCCTAAACCCAAGTAATGATTTCTACAACAATGTTGTTTCATGTTTGTAATGTTCAGTAGTAGTTGTTGTTGTTGTTGTTGTTTTTTTTTCCCAGTCTTGGCACAACTCAAAGAAACATTTCTGTACTACATGTCATAAAATCCCCTAAATTCATAGCAGTTGTACATTGACAAACCTAACTGATAAATTGTCAAAGTAAGATATTTCTTTAGTTTCCAGTGAATGTTGAGTCATTTCAAATACTTTATATTTTTTTTAATTTTATTTTGAATTTTTAATTACACAGAATTTTTATTCCTGCAAAGTTAAGTGTCAGTGGCATGCTATTGTTTGTTTTTCTATCAAATCAGCTCACTGACCTTTTGCAAGTTGATCTTAATGCTAGATGTAAAAAAAAGAAAAGTGTTTTTGAAGCCCAACTCAACTTTCCCCAGCTTTTCTTCTTGCCTGCATAAAATTTAAAATTCACCCTTGTTTCTCACTGTTTGAGTCACATGATGTAAGAAATTGTTCAAATAATAACTACTGGGTGGCAGAATCTTTAACAGGGCAGCCAGTACAACAATTTGGTAACATAATTTGAAGAACTGCACAAGTAACATGCTAGGTAGCATCAGTTTGCTAGCAGTTTAAAGGTTTGCTCTTTTTAGAAAAGTAACGGCAGATGAAGAGGGACTGCAAGTGAAGTTTAAAAAACAAACAAACAAAAAAACCCACAACACTCAGACTTTTTCAGTAAAGAAAAATATTTTGCTATGTTTTTGATGTCACAGCAACAGGGTACTAGGTGAGGTAAAGATAACACATTACATGAACCTAACAGGTGTTGTTTTTTTTTTTTGTTTTTGTTTTTGTTTTTTTTTCAAACAATCGAATAGTTTGTGCAACAAAATCTGGAAGTATAAGTTCACATGGTAATTGTTTCAAAGCTACACTTTGGTGTTGCAGTGGAAGTGAATGCTAAGGGGGCATGTGTCGGCTTTGTTTAGAAACGGAGGCAACAAAAGTGTCCGTACATATAACTGACTCTAAAGCCAGGAATAAAAGGTTTGATATTCCTGTTCTGTTTAATTCGGCTGTTATGGCATTAAAGTTTTTAATGTTATTTTGTTTATTATATATCTTATTATATATAAAAACTATTAATATCTACTTGCGCAGAAATATTTAATAACAATGATACCAGGTTACTGTGAAACTGCCAGACTCTTAAATAACCATTGTGCCTTTTAATAAAAATAAAAAATTATCATGCCACCCAATGATAATTGGGTGGCAATAAAACCTTATTAGCAAATGTTAAACTGAACATTAAGACACTAAAAGTGAGAACAGGTGAGTGGCAGGAATGTATTGTTACTGTTGGATGTAGGTCTTGACTCCAGTTTGTGGTTAATTCAAAGTCTGTTATTAATAAACAGAGGAAATCTGTATAGGTAGCTGTTGTGAAATGCCTCCAAAATCCTAAAGCTTTGTTCTTGGCTTCTTCTATGCTATGTTAGCTCTTTTGCTAGCGCCCCATACACTGCTTCTGACCCGTGACATAGTAAACAGAGCATATAGCTGAACTTAATAAATCGTCCACATTTATTTACCTGCTGACACAGATACCTGATCCAGTTGTTTGACTCAGGATGGGATCAAGATCAGTTCATCCTGTGGCGTTGTAGTTATGTCACATCCGGAGTTCTCTGGAAAGGCTATGCAAAAAATGTGGATTATGTGGAAAACCATTTGGAACATGGGACGGGCTGCAATGTGTGAAGGTTACCTTGAGTTTGTTTACAGCGATGCCCAAGTTTGAAGTGCTTAGGCTGACTTCTGTTTAAGCAGCAAGATAATGAGCTGCTTTATTTGTTGTCTCTTATTTTGTTTTGTTTTTTGTTTTTTTAAAGATGCAAATCTATTGACTGTAATTTTACAGTGTATTAAACTGAATGAGGCGCATTGTTAGACTAAGGCCTATCTGTTACATATGACGAAATAATGATGGATACCTTTATTTTGAATTTGATGTGAATTCAGTATAGCATAAGCTGGATCCAATGAGGAAAACGGATGCTCAAGCCTTGATTGAAGTGCTCTAATAAGCATTCAGCAGTCATGCACGCTTGCATGCACTGGCTGTGCTTGGCTTTGATAACCATCAGTACTGCTGCAAAAATGTAACTTGGGCTGTCTTATATGGGTAGGAAAAATTGTTCCTGTATCCTTCAGAGAGTCAAGGTAACACACTGTATGTTGAAAACTTGAACAAAGCTTGGTGTAAAAGTAACAAACATGATGTGCAGTAGAAATTGTGGCCTCTGAATGTGTGTGGTGACAGTGATTCATGCTACCAGCTCAGCCTTTTCCTTTAAGAAGATGGCCTTGTGGCCCCTTAATGTGGAAATGTCTGTGTCAGAAGTACCTTTAACCGCATGAAGCCACAGCTTCTGTAAAGTCATCACTGTAGTTGGGTCCAGAGTTTAAATAGGAGTTGCTAGTTATGAGTCAGGCTAGATTAAACAGGGTTTACTTACATCAGTTGTGGTTTTCTTGTACTGTGCCAGGACAAGATTGTCAACCCCTCCCAACCCCCCTACAGGCCTGCCCTCACACAGTGTTTAACAATCTGGGTCCCAAGTACACTTCACTTTTTCTCAGCATTTCAGTTCCCACCTCTTGCATTTCTTCTTTTATGCACACAGCCTAAAAGAAACACTGCTGCAAAGCACAAAGATGGCAACTAAGGAATGTATTTCAGGGCTAAAGTGGGGCATTTTCTTTTGGACTGCTGTTCTCTTATAGAACTTTTAGATTTAATAGAACTGATTTTACATGGAGGCAGCTGTTGTTGAGGAGGGTGTTGGTGCTCCAAGTTTGGGCTTGGTTACTACATGTATACCTTGAGTCAGCCCACTACACAGCAGGCACACTAGACAAATGAACTGGAATCAAGGGGTAAAATGTGCTCAGGCACATTATGAATTACCTTGCTGAGTGCACACTTGGTCTAAAATCAGAGGTAGGTTCTGCCTATCACAGTTAGTAGCCACAGGTCTAGAGGGTTGCGTCTATGCGTGCATGCACGCACGCTAGGGCTGGGCCATATTATACCGTTCACGGTAATACCGGTATAATGTTAGGCTACGATAGGAAAATGAAATATCGCGATAGAATATGAGTAAAACGCGCATGCGCAGTGCCTTTGTTTTCATACGCACATGGCCGATTGTTGAGTGAAACAGATGAACCAGAAGTGGTTTGTAAAAATGGTGCAACTTCAGTGATGTGGAACTGGTTTGTTGTTTGTCCGTCAGATACACGACAAAGCATGCAGAACATGCAAGCGGCCGTCGGACTAAGATGCCCTTAAATCTGGGAGTAATCTGGGTCCTAAACTCCGTATACTTCAGGTCAAACGAACACTGCAGCATCACTGAGAGTTAAAAACTGTCTAAATTCTTTCATCTTTAATAAAACGATCAGCATTGCTGCTTTACCAGGTGTAACTATGAAGTTTAACTTCCAGGCATCCATGAAAACAAAATGTATTACATTTAACGGAGTTAGAAGCTAGCGGAAGTTAGCTCGCTAGTTTCGCTAGTTACCTAAGCATGATATAGCATGTTCGGACTGAGAGATTTCTGAAAAAAATCAAACGTACAGCTCTGCTATCACTTCCAACATAAATGAAGACAGGAAACTAAACAGCAGTGACGTTTGTAGGGTTACTGAAGTTGGGCTAGCTGGTATATAATTATGTGCTACATGATCGCTAGCGACACAGCTATGTTAGCATAACATAAACAGTGAAGCTGGAGGACAAACACTAACACTTTTCCACTTATAAAAGTTAACGTTAAGGTTCCTCATGGTTAGAGACAAATGCAATCGCATGGCAGGATGCTGTAAAAGGACCAATCTTCAGTCAGGAGAACAACTGAGATAATCCATCCACAATACGAGGTTAGTCATTAATATACTGCAACAACATGGGAATAGAGCAGCTGCCAGAGAATTCAACATTAATGAATCAATGGTACAGAAGTGGAGGAAGCAAGAAGAATGAGTTTAATAAAGTTTGATTTATCTGACTGCTTTGTTTCGCTTAATGTGCCTTATAATCCCGTGCACCTTATGGTCCGAAAAATACGTACTGCACACTGCAGTTTAATGTTGCAAAGCACCTCTTTTTAACTTCAGTGGATATTATACATGGTTATGCTCAGGATATGTCAGCCCATTTCTACTGGAAATGCCTTTTGGTTAAACTTTCAGCAAGGAATTTGCATTTGCACTGTTACATTTTTATAAAGCTTTAATGTACATAAAAACCAGCTTTAAGTGAAAATAAATGATAGGTTGTCTTTTTGCGCTAGTAATGTTGTGGAGTTGTATTTTGTCTCGTATCAATTATATCGTCAGTTATATCGTTATCGCAAATTTTCAAATATATATCGTGATAAATATTTTTGGCCATATCGCCCTGCTCTAACGCACGCACCAGGTATTGGGATAATAGCTAATATGCTGTGGGATTAATGTGATCTTTGACTGCTAAGTGGATTTGGACACAAGTCCAAATTTTTATTTTATTTTTTTGCCATTTTCCTAAAACTTTCAAAACTTCTAGATTAGCCCACAAAAGCTGATTTTATTTCTTTTGTTTATTTTCAATTTTTAACTTGAGGAGGTGATGATTTAGTAACGATGTTTAGTCATTGTAGCATCTACATAAGTGATTTAACATATCATTTAAAAACTTGATTAGGATTACAAGAAACTGTTAACCATCACAGTCTACACAGTGCTATTTCTGCCCTTTAGCCAGCATCACTAAAGGGGCAAATTTTTATTCTAGCAGACTGCCCAGATGTATACCACTTTATGCTTATCCCTGTTGCATGGGTGTGTCATTGAAAAATGATGTCATATCCTCTGGTGTCTGCCACTGTTTTTGTATCAGGTCAGCTGGTCGTGCACCCCTCAATTTTTGTAGCTTGGCATGTTGTATCTCTGTCGGTTGACAGACTCTGCCAAGATTCCCCCCCCCCCCCCCCCCCCCTCTGCTTTTGGCTTTGACCTCTTCTCCTCCTACATTGGTGCTGTTCTGGTGGTGACACCTGTTGTTCAGGAGAATACTACAGCTGCTTTCTGGCAAGTGTAAATAAATAAAAATAAATAAAGGGAATGTAGAATGTTTCAGCAGTGTGGAGGGTACTCTGGTGCTGTGTGTCTGTGCAGAACAGTTTAGTTGTGTTTAGTTTTTCTAGTTTTCAGTTGTGGCACAGAGGGTTACTGGGAGAGGGTTTGGGGCAATGTTGTCAGTTAATATTGGCAACTTAAGCATTCGAAACTGTTCAATAAGCCACAATTTTTCAGACAGTTTTGAGATTTGCAGACAGTTGAGACAACAAAAACTGGCAATATTGGAATGGCGCGTTTTTGCTTGTCTGTGTTGGCAGCCAGGATTCTCAGTCTCTTTTCACATGCAGTATACATGTATAGAATATATCAACATCTGTGACTGTCCCATTCCTACAAAATGACGGATGATGATTGTTAAAAAGACCAGGTTGTTATGGAACTCTGGATCTACATAGATTAAAGCAGAAATTATACTTTTATTTTGATACTCTGGGGTCCACCCAGGTCCCAGTGTCATAAACTTTGGCATGAGTAAGTTGCATGAGGGTCTATCTAAACGTCTATGTGCCTACCTGAGGTTTTTGTGATTACGGCAACTTGTTGAATTTACATTACAATGCAACGACTGCGCATGCGCCCCAGGCGGCAGACTTTGAAGAAGTATAACAGGAATGTTGGCTCTCCAGTTGTCTTTGTCTGCAAAACTGCATAATCCTCAAAAATCTTCTCCACCCCACACTGTGCCATCAAACACAGACCATGAATATTGGAACTACATGTATTGTGAATTATGCAAGTCCTAAGTAGGGCTGTGCGATATGACCAAAATCTCATATCCCGATATAAAACCTCTATCGTCCGATAACGATATAAATCACAAACATTATATTTTCTGTAAATTCTGTGAATCTCTGGTAGGTGAAGTGTTTCCAGCTGGGCGTCATGTACCTGGAGTCGAGTGTTTTAACCGATGTATGAAACTACACATTTTTAGACATAGGTTGTAACGGCCCCCGTTTTCTTTGTATTTATTACACGGCGTGCTGCAGGGAAAAGCCTGTTCTAACGTTTGAGTCTAAGGTTTGTTTTGGCTTTTCATCCGTCAATACTTTTTCACGTGATTCCATTTATTTTGAAAAGTGTCAACAGGATCTTGAGCTTTATTGTGAAAGGTTTATGGGGAAAATAAACAAGCGGACATGCGATGGTTTTACCGTCGTTGTTACTAATGACGACCCATAAAAACAGGCCCTTGTCCGTCCTTAGTGTGGTTATATTAAATACAAGAGAAAGAGAGAACTTAATATAGCCACTACAGTGACCATCAAAACGATGAAAATATATTGCCGTAAACAGTCGGTGCCAGTTATGTTTTCAGTAGGCATTTGGTGTATATACACTTGTCCTGATAAATTTTATTTTAGTTTAACACGATAAAAGATAGATGGTGTTGTACGTGTAAACATGGCAGCGTTGTAGGTGGAGCTGAGCAGGAACAAGTGCTTATGTGTAAACACAGTGAAGGTCTTTTAAATTGATGTTGTGACTGAAATTCTTGACTCATTCACTACTTCCTGCTCTGTTTAGTAGTTATATGTAGTGGATTATACACAGGAGAGGGGATTTGGTGACGGCTGATATCTAACCTATTTATTCCTGTTTAGTGAATGAAGTGCTTGTGTTCTCTGAGGAAAAACACGATAAAGTAAAACATTAATGATCAACTTCCTTGACCTCTTTGCTTGTGCATATGAGACTGTTGTGAAATCTTTGTCTGAGAGCGGTGCTAAGTTTAGCCTGAGTCAGTGGTGAGAAAACACAACCTTAAGGACTGAAGCTGTCTTGTGCCTGGTTAATGGATGGGTTGAAGTTGAGGCCGAAAGGTTTAAAGCCAACTTTATTTATTTTTTTCCCTTTTTTTTTTTTTTTTTTTTTCTTTCCCTTCATTTTTACACACGTCTGTAAAATGCACACTGTTACTCCTCTCACAAGTGGTTTGCTGGTTTGGAAATGTTCATTGTTTTCCTTTGAGAGATCTTCCTCTGTAGGTCATTAGCAAAAGCAGTTGTTTTCATTTTGCTGCTGCTTGCCTTTCACTCTGGTCATTGACTTTTCTTCTTTTTCATGACAAAATAGACACACAGACTTTTTTTTTCCTGTCATATTGCATTGTTTTCTTCAGTTCTTCTCTTGCTTGCTGGCCACTGTTCCTAACACATCATTTTCTCTCATGGTCACTGCTTTTTACCCATCTATAATTCACACAGGATGAGACAGTTTTCTCTTCGAACATTAACAGCTTGAATCTACATTGGTTCGTATACACTACTGATCAAAAGTTTGGAACGAATCTGAACGTGCTAAAATATTTAAATAAGCATGAAAAGAAGAGAAAGGATCTTATTTTCATGTTCATTATTTAACCTTGAAGTATTGAAGCACATCAATTCTGAGATCGGTCCATCTGTCAGTCAAGGCAGAGGAAATGTGTCTAGGAAAGTGTGAGATTTGAACAAGAAAAGTTTTATTTCCAAACTACTTGTTTTAATAAAACACCAGTTTGCTGGTATTGTTATAATGAAATCACCACCAAAGTAATGCTAATTGTCAGTCCTATTGTAGGACGCTAGACTGTAACATACAGGAAGTGCACATTAATATTAAACTAATTTAACTTGAAGTCATTTTCAAGAAGCTTGTCTTTACGGCAAAATTATATTCAGTAAATATCAGAATTTCTCAGCAGTGTTACATTGCAGTTCATTTAATGACTTAAGGAAAACTGCAAAATTTTGACTCCAAACCTTTGAGCCTTGGTGTATACAACAGCTTCATTTCACTGGTATTATTGTTCTGAACTACTGAAGTACTGTGCAAACGTCTCAAGTCATTTCTTTTTATTTTGTTTCCAATGAGCCAAAGTGTCGTGTCATTTTTAAAAAAAATTTTTTTAAATATATTTTATTTTTAAATAATCTTGAGCAATAGGTCTCCAGGCTTTCTAAATGGCTCCGTTTGACATTGGCCAGTACTTGTACCTGATTGTTTTACAGAGGATTTGTTTTCCTCCAAAGAAGAGATTTGAATGTCCTTCAAGAACTATTAATGAAGACTACTTACGGAAAGCCTGACTAAGGGTTCCGGCTGTGTTGGGGGAAAAAATGGCAAATACTGACTTAAAAACTCGTTAGATTTGTACAAAACTATTTGTTATGTTTGTACATCTCAATAAATCGCTGCACCTTTTTCCCGTTTTCCTAGCCCAACATAAAGAAATGAAGACTGACTTGAGACTTTTGCACAGCACAGTAGATACTCCCAATATTCCCCTTTTATTGTGTACCTTACTATTTGATAAAGAAATTGCGACTCTTAGGTGGTTTATTGAAAAAAGATATATTAAGCCACATTAACAAATGCTTGTGTTTTCTGTGTGATTTTTTTTTTTTTTTTTTTTTTTTTTTTTTTTTTCCCTATTCATTTTTAAATTTTTATTTTATTTTTTTCTTTATTGATTTTTTTCCCTCTTTGTGTTTGCTGCTACTAACCCTGGATTGGATTTGCTGGACTGGACTTGCTTCTTCATCTGGTCTGGTGTGGTTGTGCTCCCCTGTGGTTTGCATTGCCCTATGCACCTCTGCCCTTTTGGTGTTCGGCAGGCATCGGTAAACTGTCCACTGCCGATGGTAAAGCTTTTGCAGACCCCGAGGTGCTACGGCGACTGACGTCATCTGTGAGTTGTGCCCTGGACGAGGCCGCAGCCGCCCTCACCCGGATGAGAGCTGAAAACACACTCAATGCCGGCCAAGCAGACAAGTATGTATCTCGCTCACACCATCAACTCACTGCTTCATAAACAATACCTATGAGCATGCGTGTGTGTCTCTTTGCTGCCTGGAAGTAATTGTGTTGTTGTGAGGGGTGCGTGTGTTCACCTGCCACAGTGGCAGTAATTGTAGCAGTCTGGTTATTTTCAGCCGTAGTTTAGCAGAGGCGTGTTCGGATGGGGATGTCAACGCCGTGCGCAAATTGCTGGATGAGGGCCGGAGCGTCAATGAGCACACGGAGGAAGGGGAGAGCTTGCTGTGTCTCGCCTGCTCGGCTGGCTATTATGAACTTGCACAGGTATGGAAGAGGTTAGATTGGTGTCCAGATTAAGTTCCTGCTAAATACTTAAGGGGCTGTATTCCTTTGACAAGCCTATGAATATATATTTACGTTTTTTTTCTTCTTCTGTTTTCTATTCTTAGGTTTTGTTGGCTATGCATGCCAATGTGGAGGACAGGGGCATCAAGGGGGATATAACACCACTCATGGCTGCTGCCAGTGGAGGTTATGTGGACATTGTCAAACTACTACTTGTCCATGGGGCAGATGTCAATGCCCAGTCCTCTACTGGTAAGACTACTTTAACTTCTCTATTTATAAACCATTTAATGTGACTTCAAAACACACGGTATAATCTCACTTTTGTCTTTCAGGCAACACAGCTTTGACGTATGCATGTGCCGGTGGCTTCGTGGATGTGGTGAAGGTGCTGCTCAAAGAGGGTGCTAACATTGAGGACCACAACGAGAACGGACACACACCTCTCATGGAGGCGGCCAGTGCTGGCCACGTAGAAGTGGCCAGGGTACTATTGGAGTATGGCGCTGGCATCAACACACACTCCAATGAGTTCAAGGAGAGTGCTCTCACACTTGCATGCTACAAAGGTCAGTACTTAAGTATGGAACTTGTATCCCTAGGTTAGTTTTTATGTTGAGGGTTTATTTTTAGAAAGGAATAAATGCGCATTGTCCTTTTACTTTTTTTTTAGTTGTTATGCAATTTAGCTCCCTCGTTACAAAGACTTAGGCTAATACTGTTGTAAAATAAAGCTCTTACATAAGTTCTGTTAGCTATCCTAACAGTCAGCTACTCTTTAAAATTCAGCTGGTTATTTTATTTTTCATTTTAATGAAATGTTTTTTAAAAAAAGTCTACATCTTAAGATCAGTAAAATTGGCGTACTTGCAGTCGACTCTGAACTGATCTAACTTGTTACTTTCCCCCAGTGGCAGGCTACTCCCATAACCTTGTCCAAAGGCCTGTAAAAGATTAATTACATTGATTTTGTTTGTCCTCTGCAGGTCACTTGGATATGGTGCGTTTTCTCTTGGAGGCCGGAGCAGACCAGGAACACAAAACGGATGAGATGCATACGGCACTGATGGAGGCCTGCATGGTAAGCATCTGACCTAAAACCTCACTTCACATTTCACACCTCAAACCACTTGTTATGACTTTGTATTTGTAACTATAAACAGACAGTACATACGTTGAAGTAATCGGCATGGTCAAGAATGAATTGCTTTATATATCTTAGACTCCCTTTTGTGTCTCAGTACAGCTCAAACAAAATAAACTTTAATATTAAATTTGAAAAAAAATAACATCAGAAACATAACAGCGGGTCTTATTCAGTGTCCAAACCCAACAGAGTTCTGGTAATGGTTGGGTACTCGCATGGTTAAGTGGGAGAAAAGTGGACTGAAAGAAGATTTTAATAATTTACACCATCTCCCCTGTGCTAATTGGTTTTTATCTTGTTTGCAGATCAGTCGTGCTAAATAATTGTGGAAGGGGTGTGCAGTTTTCTGTAAACATTAATTGTGCTATTGTCGATGGAAATGTACAGCAATGTTTTTAGATGCCTCTTTCATCAGTCTGCTAAAATGTCACTACTTTCTCATTTTAAACACTTTTTCAAATTGATGGTTTAAATTCATGTAGCTTGACTAGAAATTGATACGTGTATTTATTCAGGTGCTTATCTCTATATTCTCTGTGTGTCTCGCTGTCCCAGGATGGCCATGTGGAGGTGGCACGGCTGCTGTTGGACAGCGGCGCGCAAGTCAACATGCCAGCTGATTCCTTTGAGTCGCCCCTTACCCTGGCAGCTTGTGGAGGACATGTGGAGCTGGCAGCCTTGCTTATAGAGAGAGGAGCCAACTTGGAGGAGGTATGCAAAGATACACTAAAACAAAATGGAAAAAAATTGTATAGCTGTAGATACATTTGCTGTGAAGATATACTATAAATGCTCCAAACCAAAAAGTGTCGGTCCTTTTTAAACAAAAGTGTTTGCTTCCAAAATTGGAAAACAGCTAATTTTTCACTGTTATCTAAAATGTAAATGACAACATTGATGTAACTGGCTAAATGCAGTTGGATGACAATTTCTATCCACATAAACACAAGTCAGGGTTGTGTCCGTGTAACCTGCGAGTCATTTTCACCCTTATGTTTTCTGATCTGATGATGCTTCTGTTTGTGTCCAGGTTAATGATGAGGGCTACACTCCCCTGATGGAGGCAGCCAGAGAAGGCCATGAGGAGATGGTAGCACTGCTGCTGGCTCAAGGTAGCAGCATTTGTTCTTGCATCTCTGAAACACCATAAAAAAAACAAAAACAACTAACAATTTTGACATGATCACAGTCTGTTATCATTATGTTTTCCCATTTTAGTAGCTGAATATAACAAAACTGGTCTTGCTCTGTCGTCTAGGTGCTAACATCAATGCCCAGACAGAGGAAACCCAGGAGACCGCTTTGACCCTAGCATGTTGTGGAGGCTTTTTAGAAGTGGCTGACTTCCTCATTAAGGCAGGGGCAGACATTGAGCTGGGCTGCTCTACCCCGCTAATGGAAGCTGCACAAGAAGGCCATCTGGAATTGGTGAAGTACCTACTGGCTGCAGGTGGGCAAGGAAGAAGATGCAGCAATGGTAGAAAGAAAAGACACATCAAAAATGTCTTAGACTCTTGAGCTCACACTCTTGTAACTTTTTCTCGTTCAGGAGCAAACGTTCATGCCACGACGGCAACTGGCGATACAGCACTGACGTATGCGTGTGAGAACGGACACACTGATGTGGCAGACGTGCTACTGCAGGCTGGAGCCAATTTGGTACGCCGTACTCTTAAATCCTCTTAGTCACTTATGATTTGCCCTGCTTTAAAAAAAAAAAGTATTTACATTGGTTCAAGTGACAGCGGGGCAAGAAAAGATGTGTAAAGGTTTTTTGTGTGTAAATGTATATTGATTGAACTGAGCATCTTCTATTGTGTGAAGCAAGACCTTGACCTTGTAGAACCTGCACCTACAGCAGCAGTTTTCAAGATGAATACAGATTATAGCCATTTTGTTTAACTTCTGTGTTGAACTCAACAAATCCACTTCATCTTTTTCCTTTAGGAGCATGAGTCTGAAGGGGGACGGACGCCCTTAATGAAGGCAGCGAGGGCAGGGCATCTCTGTACAGTGCAGTTTCTTATCAGCAAAGGTGCGTAACTGAGTAGCTCTTGGATTTAAATACAGGTATTTGAGGGGGGAAAAATGCATATCTAACCTGTAGAGTCAGAGAATTGCCTCTCTTGAAAGGGGAAGTAGATCGTTTATATGGGAGGGTTTTGTTTTGTTTGTTTTTTTCTGCACATCTGTCACTTAATTTATTCACTTCAATTAATCATAGTTTATTTCATTGCATGAAGGTATGAGAAGTTTAAAATTTCACCTGAAAATTGTTTTTTCCACCATTACGCTTAAAGTGGAAGACCAGCAATTGTTATTGTGTCCAGGTTAATGATGAACCCCATTATTGAATATCTGGCTGTAGATATGCATTATCATTACTCTTATAATATATACATTTGTCTTTGTCTGTGTTAGGTGCTAATGTGAACAGAGCCACTGCCAATAATGATCACACGGTGGTTTCTCTGGCCTGTGCTGGAGGACATTTGGCTGTGGTGGAGCTGCTGCTGGCGCATGGGGCGGATCCTACTCACAGACTCAAAGTAATGCACCCAGTCTGGATTAACACCAGCTGCTTTAATAACGATTATGCTCATTTGCATGTGTTTAATGATAATGCTGATAGAGAAAAACATGCCATGTTTTTTCTTTGTAGGATGGCTCAACCATGTTGATAGAAGCTGCTAAGGGTGGCCACACCAATGTGGTTTCCTACCTGTTGGATTACCCCAACAACATCCTGTCTGTCCCAGCCCCGGACCTCTCCCAACTCACTCCCCCATCGCAAGATGCCTCTCAGGTATATGCAGCAACATGATAACCCCCCCCCCCCCCCTTTTTTTTAATTTTATTTTATTTTTTAACTAACATTTTTGCAAGCATGGCTGTTTTCTTTCTTTTTTTCCATTGCTTTAACACAACATATCCTCTGTCATAACAGGTTCCTCGTGTCCCATTCCAAGCTCTCGCCATGGTAGTGCCCCCTCAGGAGCCAGACAGAACCCCATCAAACATCGCTACGCCCCCTCCCGTCTCTAGTAAAGGTAAACTGTCCTAGGTACCCGCTCAGTATACTTAAAAGGTTCTACTTACAAAGTGCACACTTCACTGAGCTGTAGATATATTTATTTTGCCATTTTTAAATCTCAACATCTTTGATGTGTTTTGTTCAAATTCAGGTGTGTCCAAACAGAGACAAGCAGCCCTTCAGCCCGGTGTCCCCAGCTCTGTTGGCCGGGGACCTGAAGCAGAGCCTCTGCCACCCTTCCACTTGTGCCAGCCCCTAGAGTGCATTGTGGAGGAGACGGAGGGAAAGCTGAATGAACTGGGCCAGAGAATTAGCGCTATTGAGAAAGCCCAGCTAGAGTCGCTAGAACTCATTCAGGGGGAGCCGCTCACCAAAGACAAGATTGAGGAGCTGAAGAAGAGCCGAGAGGAGCAGGTATAATCCATCATCCACTTAAGATCTGGTCTCATTTTGATCTTAAGTTAGGTAGCCTTTAACTTGTAAGCTAATTGACCCTTCAGTGCTCCCCCCCCGTATGCATAGCAACATATCACAAGTTAGTCAAACAAGGATGTGACTCTTCCTTAGGTTCAGAAGAAAAAGAAAATCTTGAAGGAGCTGCAGAAGGTGGAGCGTCAGCTGCAGCTGAAAACACAGCAACAGTTCACCAAAGAGTACATGGAGGCAAAGGGCTTAGAGCAGCAGGAGGCTGGACAGAGCCAGGGTCCGGGCCCGGGGCCTGGATGTGCATCGTCTGTTCCAGTGCCTCTTCTCACCACACCGGGTGCACAAGTACACAGTGGCTCTGACAAGGACGAGGAGACAAGCAAAGATGGGGAACAGGAAGAGCCGGAGGATGACGTCGAAGAGGTGAATTTTTTTGTATTTGTTTTCTTTGTTTGAATAATGTTTGTTCCCTAGCACTGTCCTAACAGATCCGAGAGACTTAATATGCTCTCTGTATTCTTTCAGGAAGAGGAAGATGATGATGATGAAGAGGGCTCAGAGGAAGAACCAGATGGAGAAGAGGATGATTACCCCAAGCTTCCTCAGGTGGACACAATCATGGGTCACAGGGATGGGTCGCAGTCACGACAGCAGCCGCCTCTTCCCCCTTCGCCACAGACCCAGCCCCAGCCGCCTCCTCCCCCTCTTCAGGCAGCCTTCGTTCCTATCCAACCTCTGCCAGACTACAACCCTGCAGACTACCCAGGAAGTACCAGTCCAGAGCTGCAGAGGGTACTAGTAGGGCAGCAGATGTTGGGGCAGCAGCAGGGTCAGCAGCTGGCTGGGTTAAGCCCAGGAATGATACCTCAACAGGCTCCAGATGGGCTCTTGGTAGCTACACCTGCACAGACGCTCACAGACACACTGGACGACATCATGGCAGGCAAGTACTCAGAAGTTTAACTGTTGGGTGTGAGATGCGAGACTGTGCTCTACAAAGTTTTGTTTTTCCTTTTTTTTGGAGGTGGTGCTTACATTTGTTTTTGTTTCTTTCTTGCAGCTGTGAGCAGCCGCGTGCCCATGCTGAACACTACATCTTCACCCACACCCCTTTCCCAGCCGCCCACACAGACGCCCGCAAACATCGCCTCTCCCCCTTCAGTCCTACCCCTTTACCCCTCTGTTGACATAGACGCACATGTAAGCCAGTTTGACATGACAGTATACATATTGTGATAATCCAAGTTAATACATTTATGTAAAAAGTAATATGCCCTGTTAAGAGAGAGTGTTTTCTTCACAGACGGAGAGTAATCATGATACGGCCCTGACGCTGGCGTGTGCAGGAGGACACGAGGAGCTTGTGTCTGTCCTGATTTCACGGGGAGCCAACATTGAGCACCGGGATAAAAAAGGTATCTTAGAAAGATGATTAGTCTTCTGATAGTATGGCAGTCTGGAGGGTTAGAGTTTAATTTTAATTCAAAATAGTTTCATTTAACAAAGGACTCATTATTTCTGTTCTCTACAGGCTTTACGCCGCTGATCCTGGCCGCCACTGCTGGCCATGTAGGCGTGGTTGAGGTACTCCTGGACAAAGGGGGTGATATTGAGGCTCAATCAGAGAGAACCAAAGACACACCCCTCTCCCTGGCCTGCTCTGGGGGACGCCAGGAGGTATAAAACTGTTTCAGTTTACTCTCACAGTCATGACATTCCTATACTCCTGCCGCTAACACCATTATCATCCATGTTGGTAAGGTTGTTGAGTTGCTGCTGCTGCGGGGAGCCAATAAGGAACACCGCAATGTCTCAGACTACACACCTCTCAGCCTGGCTGCCTCTGGGGGTTATGTCAACATCATCAAAATACTCCTCAATGCTGGTGCCGAGATTAACTCCAGGTGAGCAACAACTGATACCATACATGTAGCATTTTCTCTGTTTTACGCTTCTTTTCTAAAGACTCTATTTCACTCTTTTCAGGACTGGCAGTAAGCTGGGAATCTCTCCTTTGATGCTGGCAGCTATGAACGGTCATGTGCCAGCAGTGAAGCTGTTGCTGGATATGGGTTCAGACATCAATGCCCAGATTGAGACCAACAGAAACACAGCTCTGACCCTAGCCTGCTTTCAGGGGCGGGCTGAGGTCGTCAGTCTTCTGCTAGATCGCAAGGCCAACGTAGAGCATCGTGCTAAGGTGAAGACTCGTGATCACATATAGCAGGACTCTGCTGCCACATTCAGAAAGTCAAATATCTCAGGGAGGTTTCTGAGTCGAGTGCACTGTGAAGTATCTGCAGGGACACCTTAATAAGAGCTGGTTGAATTAGCTTAATAATAAGAGAAGTTATTTAGTGCTTCCTTCATTGCCTTCTTTAGCAAAATGAACATGGTTTAAGAATGGAAATGAGACAACAAAAGAAATCATCTATATATATTTTACTTCAATTACAGATGATCTAAAGGCAGAGTTGAGGAACTAGGAGTAGATGGAACAAAAATCAACCATCACAAGCATTTCACCATTTATGTTCCTGTTTGTTTAAAATCTGAGCAATGAAGTGACGTTTTTCTTTGTATGTAAAATGGATTAAACAATCCAATAAGAATAGACTGATTAAACTATTTGGGATGAGTTTTTGGTCCCATTTCAGGACCTGAGTTTCATCATAGCAGACTCAGTCCCGGCACCAGTACACGTTTCTTTTGTTAAATCCTTAAATTCTTCTTTTCCTTATCCTATGATGTTTGTAAAATAGTAAAAAATAATTACAAAAGAAGGTGGGAAGTAATTTTTTGGGACTGGTTGACCCACCAATTATCTTCACCATGGTTGAGCTAGGATTTACTTATTATACTTATATCCATCCTTTTACAGAGCTTGACATAATGGTGTGTGCTGACTACACAACCTGTTTATTATACAACCTTAAGCCCCCTAACTTCTCCCACTGACTCCGTGTCATGTATGAATTATTGGACGATACAAACACTATTTTTATCCTTTCGGGTTACCCTCTTGGCCTTCTTAATAACTGATCGGTTTAAACAGACTGGTCTTACCCCGCTGATGGAGGCAGCATCAGGAGGTTATGCAGAGGTGGGCCGAGTGCTGCTGGACAAAGGCGCCGATGTCAACGCTCCCCCTGTTCCTTCATCCAGAGATACTGCTCTCACCATTGCTGCCGACAAGGGCCACTACAAGTTCTGTGAGCTGCTCATCAACAGGTGAGGACTGTTTTGAGTTAAATCTCACTGTGATTCATCATTTAAGGGAATTGGGTTGAATGCAAGTTTATTTCTTAGTGAAGCAGATGTTTTAAGCCACGCTCTTTCTGTTTTTTTTTTTCTTTCTTGTTTTTGCTTTTAAAAACCAGATGCTTGCCATAAATTGTGTTCTGTCTTCTAACCTCATTAGCAAGGTGGCTTTCATTAACTGATGAAGGCAACAATTCTGTCTTATTTCAGAGGTGCGCATATTGACGTACGAAACAAGAAAGGGAACACTCCCCTCTGGCTGGCAGCGAATGGTGGTCATTTTGACGTGGTCCAGCTCCTGGTGCACGCCAGTGCTGATGTAGATGCTGCTGACAACCGAAAGATCACCCCGCTCATGGCTGCTTTTCGTAAGGTGCGCAGTTGAAGAAGACCTAAGAACGTTGCTTTGTTCTGCTGCACTTTAGGACGACTGCAGTTACTAATTCTTTACTTAAAATTTCAGGGTCACGTGAAGGTGGTGCAGTATCTTGTGAAGGAGGTCAACCAGTTCCCGTCAGATATTGAGTGCATGAGATATATCGCCACCATTGCTGACAAGGTAGGTATTGTTTGCATTTCAGTCAGTAGTCACCTACAGAACCTTTAGAGGAATATGCAGAGCTAAAACTCCAAATGTGACCCTGCAGGAGCTGCTGAAGAAGTGTCACCAGTGCATGGAGACCATTGTCAAAGCTAAAGACCAGCAGGCTGCCGAGGCCAACAAGAACGCTACCATTCTCCTCAAGGAGTTAGACTTGGAGAAGGTAATTTCAGTCACATGTGATAGTGTTTTAGGAGGTAAAAGCATTTTGAATAAAAGGCATAGATAAAAAGAGATTTTATGACTCTTGCAGTCTCGAGAGGAGAGCAAGAAGCAGGCTCTGGCTGCCAAGCGTGAGAAGAGGAAGGAGAAACGCAAGAAGAAGAAGGAGGAGCAGAAGAGGAAACAGGAGGAAGAGGAGGGGCAGAAAACCAAGGAGGAGACATTTGAGATGCAGGAGCAGAAGGAGGATTCTGCTGAAGGTATTGTTTCATTGAAACTTTTAACTCAAAAGTATTTTCATGACTTGGATACATTTTAACTAGAATCTTGTGGCCCGATTCTTCCTAATGCCTGAATTTTACCCTTCGCCTTCCTCAGAAGCAGAGGTTCCAATTGAACCTCCGAGTGCAACTACCACCACCACCATTGGTATATCTGCCACCTCCACCACTTTCACTACAGCTTTTAGTAAGAAGCGAGCGAGTGTGGCCACTACCCCAAGCACCAATCGGAAGAACAAAAAGAACAAGACCAAGGATTCGGTGCCCAATGAACCCATCATATTGCAAGATCCGCAGGTGAGCACTACTCTTTTTAATCTGCCCTGTTTTCATCTCCAGCTTATCCTAAAGATTGAAGAGGGGGAAATGACCAAATGTATGCATTTCTTAACAGGTTGCACTAGCACAGCACAAAGCTGACAAGAACAAGATCCACGGCGAGCCACGGGGTGGGGGTGGGGGAGTGGCAGGCGGCAACAGTGATTCTGACCCCTTGGATAGCACCGACTGTGCCAGTGAGAGCAGCAGCAGTGGGAGCAAGAGTCAGGAACTCAACTACCTCCCTGACCTCACCTCCTCCGGCACCTCCTCCTCCTCTTCCTCGTCGTCCTCTTCTTCCTCTGCCCCCTCCTCAGGAGCAGTCCAGGCCCTCCTGTCCGGCCCAGAGAAGAGACACAGTTCCCAGACGCAGAGTGACGGCAAAGTGGAAAACAAAGTCACAGTCTCCATCTCAAAACCAACGCAAAAGTGAGTCTCTGATCGAGCGGGCACGTTTGTTGTTTGACATGTACTTTTGTGTGTAACTTTGGATCTTTAGACATAACAACTACTACTTTGTTGCGTCCTATCATGTCTGTAAGCAAACAGTCTGTCTGGTTCCAGAGCTGCAGATGCAAGCGACTCCACCACCAACTCCCTGCCCTCCCCGTTCAAGACCATGGCTCTTCCTGTCACCTCACCCAACAGTAAGCTCAGCCTCACGAGTCCAAAGAGAGGCCAGAAAAGAGAAGAAGGTTGGAAGGAAGTCGTCAGAAGGTCAGTTTATGAGTTTGACTCGACGTGTGCAAATTATCAATAGCAATACTTACTTTTTTGTTCTCCCCATTGTCAAATTTTACTTTTTTCTTTTATTATATTATTATGTATACATCTTAAGGCAAGGCATTGCTTGCACACAAAGCCAATGATTGCATGTTTTTTGATTGAATTAAGAGACAGCTATAGTACAAACATTAATATCATCATTTCACGTGTTCTTTTGAAGATCAAAGAAGCTTTCTGTACCAGCGTCCGTTGTGTCTCGGATCATGGGTCGAGGAGGCTGCAACATAACAGCCATCCAAGATGTGACAGGAGCTCACATTGACGTGGACAAGCAGAAGGACAAGAATGGAGAGAGGATGATCACTATAAGGTAAAAGCAGCACCCTCTGCTGGACTACAAAGCCATTACAGCTAAATTATATCAGATGGACTGGTATATGAAGCCTTTTTATTTTTTTATTTTTTATTTTTTTTGGGGGGGGGGGCATGACAAAATACAGATCTGACATTTAATGTGCGAAATATGCAGATTTTCTTTTGCTAGTATTTTCCTCAAGATACTCCCAGTTCACAAAGCGGAGGTGGAAGAGTGAGATATCATATAAGGAGTCTTTGCAAGACATTGCGTTTTTTCAGAATAAAGGCAAGAAGCATATTTTGGGATTGAACGTATGCAAAGCTTGCCTGTATACCTCTACATAGCCTGCAAAACAGCTTTGCCTCTATTGCTACATATGAACATCCATGCTATTTTGAAAGTATGGGTCAGCCTCTTTAATAGGTTTACTGCTCTTTATTCACATCATGGATGCTTAAGGCTGAAATGAAAATGAGTGATTAAAATGACTTACGAAATTGCGGCGAGCTATACTATATTCAGTGTGTAGAGGGAAAATAATCACATCTAGAAACTTTACTTCCTCTTTGGTGTAGTTTTGCAGCTTAATGTTGTGTATTGAGCTTTTCTGGGTTTGGTGTTTTGTATGAGGTGCAGAACCTAGAGCTACAGTTGGTGGGCAGTTATTTGGCAAAATAATAAATTACATATTTTTAAAACCCTTTTTTTTTGCCAGATTTTTTTTTTTTAAGGACATATTTTTGAATAAGCATATTCTGGTGTTTGGTTTCAGAGGAGGCACGGAGTCTACAAGGCATGCAGTCCAGCTGATCAATGCTCTGATCCAGGACCCGGCCAAAGAGCTTGAGGATCTGATTCCCCGGATTCACATCAGAGCACCGGGCTCGAAAACGACCTCAGCTTCCTTCCCCAGTACCACGGGGGCCACCAGTGGTTCAACCACTGGGCCAAAGGCTCTAAGCTCATTGCCCACGTCAACAGGCGTCTCGTTCCAGCCTCCCTCATCCTCGTCTTCATCCTCTTCTCAGGCTGGGGGAAAGATCGGGAAAGGGCTGTCGTCAAACGTCAGGCAGCCTTTCCCAGTGTCCCTGTCCCTGGCATACACCCACCCTCAGCTGGCGCTCCTGGCTGCTCAGACCATGCACCAGATCAGGCACCCTCGTCTACCCATGGCGCAGTTTGGTGGCACCTTCTCTCCTGCTGCTAGCACCTGGGGACCTTTCCCCGTGCGCCCTGTGAGTCCCGGCAGTGCTAACAGCTCCCCCAAACACAGCGGAGGATCCAGTAACACAGGACCACAGGCCAGACCCAACTCAAATCACAGTGAACACAGCAGCACCGCAAGCTCAGGAGTCCCAGTCACGACCACCAATACCGCCACCACCAGTGCTCCCAACACATCCGCTGCTATAGCTACACCTCTTACGCCTAACCCTACTCCATATAATCCCCAACAGAGTGTCGCTACGCCTTCCTCTGTCAGAAAACAGCTCTTTGCCCCAGACCCCAAGCCTGCCGGTGTCACACCCGTTTCTGTTTCGTTGCCTTCCAGTGGCAGTAGTACAGTACGAGGTACCGGCTCTCCCGCACATCACAGTTCCACTACAACTACGGCAAATGCTCCTCAGCAGCCAGTGGGACCCATTTCACAGCCCCCCATCCAGCCAGTTAAAACAGAGCCCAGTGCTGCTCCCCCTGCTGGAAAAGACAAGTCGTCTCTGCCCGTAGAGAGCCAGCCCGCTGCTGTCAGCGAGAGCGGCAACTCTGTGAGTTTCGCGGCCCCTGCCATGTCCTTAGCTCCAAAGCCAGAACCCCGCCAGCAGTTACCTCCCCCTCCCTCCTCTGTACCATCCACAGATGTTCCACAGCCTCACCTCAACCCACAGCCCAGTTCTCACCTACCCACAGCACCTGCTGCTGTTTTCTCGCACAACGTCGTGCACCCCAACAACACAGTACCCCACTTCTCAGCACCTGCGCCCAGAGTCTCCCATCGTATGCAGCCACCAGGGCCTTATTATTCCCTTTCTGAGCAGCAGCAGCAAACACAGCAGCAACAACAGTCTGTATTTGTACCCTTCAGCACTCACCAAGAAGTCCCAAAACAAACCCAAAACCCAACTTCCCAGCCAACAAGTTTGCCTCCACAAGCTCAGACCCAAGCTCAAGCCCAGATCCCAGGCTCCCTTCAGGTCTCTGGTAATCTTGGAATGATGAACGGTTCTCAAATGCAGCATGTCGCCAGTGCAGGCAAGCCTCAGCAGATGCACGCCAACCTCGGTCATACAGGTCTCTTCAGTTTCAGCAGCATCTTTGATAACAGCAACCAGGTAGGCGTAAATAAATCTTCACAACTACAACTTTACTTGACCGTGCATTTACTTTGGTAAGGGCACCATTCAGCTGGATTGTGATAGTAATCAGTTGTGCTTGCCTTAGCAGGTGGGAAACAATCCAGTGTGGGGTGCATGCCATTTGCCTACTCGATCACCCCCAGAGCAGTCTTTCTCGGCTCAGCAAGCGTACATGAGCATGGGCCAGATGGAGAATATGATGCCCCCACCTCCTCCAGACAGCTCAAAAGCCCCTGGCTACCGTTCCACCACCCAGAGGATGGTCAACAGCCCCATCGGTATGGCTGCATTTTTGTTTAATTCCAGTTCTTTGGGTTTAATAATCAAAATAATTATCAGAATAATTTCAGGAGAAATAAAGAAGGTGGTGATTACAGTACACATGCAACCGGATGTGGTGAATCTATGTTGACATGTAAGGTCTTATTTATATTTAGTACTGTAAAGCTGACAGTCTCCTTCTATTGTCTGTGTCCTTAGCGTTGCCTAACTTTGCCACCGGGATCTCTGGCAGTGCTGTTTTTCTACCTGGTCATACAGCTGGCACACCCTCATTCAGCAGACAGCACTTTTCCCCCCACCCATGGAGTGCATCCACATCAGGTACCAGGCTCACAGACCGCTTCTCTTTAATTCTTTTACATTTTAGGCCTTAAATGTACCCCTGACCCCTTTTATAATCCCTTTAACATTAATTTAATATTAGAGAGTTTAATAGCATTTTTCCATGCTTGTTTAAAAACAAAAACAAATCAGTCTCTTAAAAATTATTTGGAAGTGCTCTAACCTAGGCTTTGTCTTTTCCCACCAGGTGAATCTCCTGTCCCACCTCCCTCCACGGTGTCCTCCTCTGCCCTTTCCACCTCAGCGGTTGCTTCACCTCCTCAGCCTAAGCCAGGCAGCTCCTCGCAACAGGACCGGAAGGTTCCCCCACCCATCGGCACAGAGCGGTTGGCCAGGATCAGACAGACGGGGTCTGTAAACCCACCTCTGCTCACAACCAGCTACACGGCATCAGTTGGACAGGGAGGCATTTGGTCATTCGGGGTTGGCAGTGGTTCAGGTAAGAGCAAATTGGGCCCGTGTGAGAGTTGAACACAGCCATATACAGAAATGGGTTCTCAGTAACTTTGGCGTCCAGCGATAAAACCGCCTTGTGTTGTTTTGGTACAGAGGCCATGTCTGGTTGGTCCCAGCCCTTGATGAACAGCCACATGATGCACCCGCAGATGCACGCGGAGCAATCGGCCTTCTCTCAGCACCAGCCCATGGAGCAGGACGACACGGGCATCGCAAACCCTGCTAACAACTACCACCAGCCGCAGCATTTGCCCAACAGTTACATGGATTTCCCAAAGGTAACTCAGAGTAACAGCTCTGACGGACTTTCAATGCCCATTTGTCTGTGTACTTGTGTTTTAACGGCTATCTGTGTCCATTTTGTCCAGGGGATGCCAATGTCTATGTATGGAGGAACCATGCTGCCCCCTCATCCTACCATGGCAGAAGGCCCAGGGGGGCCGATGTACAATGGTTTGCACGCTGGTCACGCTGGTGACCCTGCATGGAGCCCCATCATTAAAGTGGTCCCAAACAATGCAGATAACTCTGACCCACAACAGCAGGTAAAGTTGGCCTTTATTAAAATCAGACTTGCGACACTTGTGCAGATTTATGCCGTTTTATAAGGAGCAGCATTTGACTAATAACCCCCCTGACCTTTCTCCTCTCTCCTTCAGGTGTGGACCGGTACCTGGGCACCTCATGTGGGCAATGTGCACCTGAACCATGTCAATTAGACGGCATCCTACAGCAATCAAACACACACAGCATGACCCACAGTGCAAACATGTAATACCAACTGACCGACACGACCGAATAAGACGACGAAAAAATTAACGCGTAAACTTTTAAACTTTAGTAGAGACCTGAAATGCAGAGTAAAGGTTGAAGAATTGGAAGTTCTCTTTGACGCCATTCTTTGATGTGCCTATCTAACGAGGAAAGAGGAAATTGGGCCAGAGCTGTTATCAGTGTCCCAATGATGCAAACACACACACGCGCGCGATCACCTGTTCAACAGGATCCATTCTCTGCGTAGTTTAGCGATTTTTGACTTTAAACCCGCGTACACCGTTCTTGGGCTGCGGGGTGGGGTGGGGGGGGGCTCAACATGAAGTAGCTATTTAAACTTGGCCCAGAACTAGATGATGATTACCTGAAGAGCGAAATCAGAACCTTTTAGAGTGGTAAATACATGTATAATTGTTTACATACTAAAAAGGGTTAAAATGAGAGTAAATTTCATGTCGTATAGTGGCTCTACTTTATGTAGCCTGTATTAATGTGAAATATTTACCTTAATATTCAATAAAAAGATTGAAAAATATTTGTGCTGAAGCTTTTTTGTTTATCTTTGTTGATGCATATGACTCCTGAGTCTTCAGTTAAGTTTTTTTTTTTTGTTTTTTTTTATCCACTAGATTTTGATTTTTTTATTCCTCTTTGGGCTCAAGCTTCCTGACTGCATGATTTCTTAGGCAGACATTAAAGTATTTCATTCTAAGTGCTTCACTGAGGGGGAAAAGTGATTTCATGTTTGAGAATCAGTGAAGGTTGTACAATACTGCCACTCAGTGGTAAGAGTGGGGTTTATTTTGTGAAAAATTGAGAGCTATGTGAAAATCCCAATATACCGCGTAGCTTTCCTCCCTATAGCAAACAATTTGTGATTTAAAATAAAATGTGGCACCTGAAGATTCGTTTAGATTTAATGTGTAGCTGTTTCATTGATGCATTGTACAGCACATAAGGAATGTGCCACTGGAAAGTGAAACCTCACATTCAGGAAAATTAGAACGTCCAGCAGTTGCTACAAATATTTATTAGGCCACTTTTTTTTTTTTTTTTTAAATATGGGATTCAATTTCAAGTAATTACAAGTCATGACATTTTAATTATCAAAATGGAACCATCCTGCTGTGTATATAGAACCTCAATCTTGATTGTTTGTGGTAAGTATCCAGTTACATCACTGGACAGTAAATGACCTAAATTGAATTTAACATCCGCTGAACTTTATTCTAAAACAAATCTGACTTTTTAATTTCTGTTAAAGTTAAAAAAAACTGCACATTTAACACACCTGCAAATAGGTGGGGGGAGAGTTTAGCTTTGAGTTGAAAGTTGTGCATTGAGAAGCTGCAATAAAGTGTACTCTAAAGTAAAAAGAAAAAGCGCAATTATATCTAAAGAAAAAGCACTTACTGCGCACAATCAGATATTGGATCATAATATTGCTGCAGCTGGGTATGCTTTTAAATACTTGTATACTAAAATACTTGAATATCTGCACTAAGAGGCCGTGGTCAGTGTTTAGTCTAATTTATATTTCTGTTTTATATTTCTGAAGTGAAAGATTGATGAATTTGTCCAAGGCATTCCTCTCTAATCAAGGTAGACTTTTTTTTTTAATTTAAAATATTTGGACCTTTATTGTGAAGCCGTGGAAAATTTTAACCGGAAATGTAGTTCTTGGGATTTCCTGGTTGTCATACCAAAGGTAAGCATGGCGGCAGCAGCAACACCCGGAGTTGCAGAGCAAACACCCGGAGCAGCTCCGCAGAGAGCTGTGCCGTTTGATTTATCCCAGGCTCCAAACATCGAAGGCTTCAACCCTTTGCCTAAAGTCAAAGATGAGACTTTCAAGGAAAAGTTTGCGAGGAAAACCAAGGAGAACCCATTCGTCCCGATAGGTGAGTTACACAAGCGGAGAAAAGCGCTGCACCGTAAAGTCACAACTGCGGTCTGCTATGTCCTCTACTTCACACAACTATGTTAGCGCTTAAATATAAAACATAAAGGCTTGGGTGAGTGGTGGGCACGACATCAGCTGATAACACAGCAGAGGTGTGTGGCTAGATCGACGTAACCGATGACATATTTCCCAACGATCTGCTTTCGGTACCGGAAATATTCCCGGAGCTGCTCCTCCAGCTGTGCGGCAGCGTCCTCTCAACCCCCGGAGGTCATTGTGGTCATTCTTCATATATTTTGTAACTCGTGGTCTGCACAATAAAACCTTCAATACATCAAAGCGTATTAAAAGCCGTTTTAAGTGGATAATGTAAAACCGGACAAACATGTTTGGGATATAATTGGACTGTATCTCACATTCTTGTTCATCTGTCAACAGTTATTTACGCAATTCTGTATCTGATATACTACTTACTGTTGCTTCACGAGTGCTTTATTAAAATAGCCTGTGCTGTTTTCTTTCATTGTTACTCCCAAAATCATACATATAGTCCGTTGATGCCTATGATATTATTGCTGATTCTTGTTTTGTGTTCCCTGAAGCGTTTAAGATTCTAATTTAGAAGCTGTTTACGCTGAGGTCATCTGTTGTTGACATCTGTAGCAATAATGCTGTCATTAGAAATGAACAGTCTCCTTTTATTTTACCGTTGACTGCAGCCACCCTGATAACTAAAAAGTGTCTGTGCCAAAGGAAAGTGCAGCTTTTATATCTCCATCACCCCATTCTACTTGATATTAGTTACACTATTCAGCCATGAGTTTTTCCTTGTCTGTGGATCCAGTTAACTGTCCTAATAAACTGGGTTTATAAGCTATAATTTCTTTATTTTCCAGGTTGTTTGGGAACAGCGGGAGCGCTGATTTATGGTCTCCGTGCCTTCCATCAAGGGAAAACCAGACAGTCCCAGCTCTTGATGAGGGGACGCATCTTTGCTCAAGGCTTCACTGTAGTTGCCATTATTGTTGGTGTTTTTACCACGGCTCTGAAACCCAAGCAGTGAAATGGATCAATCCCACATCTCTGCCATTGTCCATTCAGTGTGTGGAATCGCAGCAGACTCTGGACTTCTTTAAATGAACTGAATAATGTATTGGGTCTTTAACATTCTTCAGACACATATGTAAATGTCAGCATTATTTATTGCTGTTTAAAAACTGTGAATCACTCACAAAAAATGATTATTTTCGCTTCTTGCTGACAGTGTGGAACAGCAAAGTTGAATCGGCTTGTTACCAGTAAGCAGGCTGGACTTCTTTAACACTACTAAAATTGTGTTGAAGCAAATTGCTGATAAATGTAAATTGTTTTCTTGCTCATTTGGTGAGCTCGGCTTCAAATGTATCCCCCATACTGTTATTATTATATTCTAATAAAATGTCACATTTGAACCTGGTGTCATATTTAAGATAAAGCACCATATCTTGTGTTTGAGTTTCCTGGTGTGCTAACCTATAAGGTTATATTGACAAACTCAGTGTGGAAATTCGTTGTTAATGACTTGAGTTAGGCCCAAGTCCACCTTAAAACACTCAACAGAATAAAATCCTCCTAAGAAGACCTTCAGGTGTTATGTGTAGTGTAATAGTGTAAATTATACACTTTATAAAGTCACCTCTCAGAGAATTGTGCTAGCCAAGTTAAGCATGATATGTATAAAAAATTATGCTTAAAAGATTTAAAATATCTGTAAATAACCCAAACGTGGTCATAATATTAGCACTGACTTTAGAGCTACCTTAATTATTTGTCGCACATATGATGCTGGAAACATTCCTCAGAGACTAGAGCAGATGTGGTCTTCTGATCTGCATTCAGAGATGCTCTTCTGCATACCTTGGTTGTACCAAACAGTTATTCAGGTTACTGTTGCCTTCCAATCAGCTTGAACTACTCTGGTCATTCTCTGTAAACCTCAGAGTTGTTTGTGTGGGGAAATCTCAGTAGATCAGCAGTTTCTGAAATACCCAGAGCAGCCACTCCAGCACTAACAACCATGCCACATTCAAAGTCACTTAAATCACCTTTCTTCTCCATTCTGATGCTCTGTTTGAACCACCTATCAAAGTTGCTTGTATGTCAAAATACAAGGGCATAAGTAAGCAATTATCACAGCTAAGAATTGAAGACAAATCGTTTGAAGTGATCATACTACACTGTTTTTATTTTCCAGTTCCCTTTTAACATTCACTTTTTCACTATTCCTTAAATCCAAATAGGCAGCATGTGAAACAGTGTGAAGACATCGCTGTTGTAAATGACCCCGTGCATCATTTCTTTAAAAAAAAAAATTAAAATTTGTTGGCGTAACAGAAAATGGTATAATATAGCAAAATAAGAAACAAGCCGTAAAATGTTTGAACTCTGAAAATTTCAATGAAATCTTTGGTTGTAGTTCAATGTTTCTTAATTTAGCTGAAATCTTGCCAAATTGAAGAGAAATTCATCCAGCTAAGTGCTCAAATTGTAGAAAGAGGTTGATCAAAAAAGGCCACGAGCTTGGGTATGTTATAGTGAAAAATATGCTAACTTAAAAACAGTAATTAGGGATATAATATAATACAGTGAACATTAATGTGCTTCGGTTAATGGTTTATAGTTGATGAGGCAAAACTGGTTACAATCTAATCTGTAACAGTGCTTAATCGCTAAGTGTTTGACCGTAATGCTAATTTATAAATTCAACTAAAAATGTGCATCCAAAATATCAGGAAGTCATGCAATAAAGTTGACCTAGTAACAATTTATAAGTTAAAGGAGAAAGGGAAATTACTGAATTTACAGTAACAATATTTTCTTAATATAGCAGTGATGAAGCTGACCAACTAAAGGATGTTGTAACAGTAATCCCTCCTCTCACAGGTTTAAGTATATTATTTGACTCTAACAGGCATCGTTAAAGGCAGGAAGTGTTTAAAGGTTATAAACATACCAGGGTGTTTTTCGTACACAAAAGGGCATACAAATCCTTCTGATGCAAAGTGAGATTAAAAGGCAATGTTTCTAGCTCCCCCCAGCGACATGCTCTAGCGAACTAGAGGTGTCTGTTTGAGAGAGATCAGCACAGAGCGCATTCGGGAAACATCCTTCGCCTGCTTGTTGGTTTTTGGATTGAAGTCACAGAGACGAGCTACTCTCTCCCATTCAGACCCGGGGCTGTTGCTGTCCGTCTCTGCCAGGAAAGCCTCCTCAGATGCTCTGTGGATGTGAAGGGAAGCACAGAAAGGTGTCGGTGAGCTGGAGGTTATCAGAGGGATTTCACGAAAGCAAACGCAGCCTGAGCCAAACACTGTTCCCAACCACAAAGTTCAATCACACCAAGAGCACGTGCTCACGAGATAGTAAAAGCAAAAAATACCTCATGCATGTCTTTATGCCGCAGATGGTGTAGAAGATAGATGTAGCTTCCAGATCTAAAACCCGAATCCTGCTTTTGTTTTAATGGCCAGCAGGGGGCGACATCCCAGACTAATAAAGGACTTGAAAGTAAATAGACGTGGCTGAAAAAGATCCTCGGCTGCCTCACTCTTTGACATCAGTAGAATTTTTCACGAGGACTTTATGGGCTCAGAAGTTTTTGGTCCATTTAAAAAACAAAAAAATAAACAAACTAAAAAAAACCCCTGATTATTCTAAGGGTCAGATTGAAGCAGCTCATTGGCTAACAATTTGTCAATATCAAATCATGGAAAAGCATAATTGGACTTAAGGGTAGCTACTAGGGCTGGGCCATATTATACCGTTCACGGTAATACCGGTATAATGTTAGGCAATGATAGGAAAATGAAATATCGCGATAGAATGGGAGTAAAACGCGCATGCGCAGTGCCTTTTTTTTCATACGCACATGGCCGATTGTTGAGTGAAACAGATGAACCAGAATTGGTTTGTAAAAATGGTGCAACTTCAGTGATGTGGAACTGGTTTGGTGTTTGTTCGTCAGATACACAACAAAGCACATTTTTTTGCAGAACATGCAAGCGGCCGTTGTTATTGTCATATTTGTCGGACTAAGATGCCCTTAAATCTGGGAGTAATCTGGGTCCTAAACTCCGTATACTTCAGGTCAAACAACACTGCAGCATCACTTAGAGTTAAAAACTGTCTAAATTCTTTCATCTTTAATAAAACGATCAGCATTGCTGCTTTACCAGGTGTAACTATAAAGTTTAACTTCCAGGCATCCATGAAAACAAAAGTTATTACATTTAACGGAGTTAGAAGTTAGCAGGAAGCTAGCGGAAGTTAGCTCGCTAGTTACCTAAGCATGATATTGCATGTTCTGACTGAGAGATTTCTGAAAAAAATCAAACGTACAGCTCTGCTATCACTTCCAACATAAATGAAGACAGGAAACTAAACAGCAGTGACGTTTGTAGGGTTACTGAAGTTGGGCTAGCTGGTATATAATGATGTGCTACGTGATCGCTAGCGACACAGCTATGTTAGCATAACATAAACAGTGAAGCTGGAGGACGAACACTAACACTTTTCCACTTATAAAAGTTAACGTGAAGGTTCCAGATGGTTAGAGACAAATGCAATCGCATGGCAGGATACTGTAAACGGACCAAACTTCAGTCAGGAGAACAACTGAGATAATCCATCCACAATACGAGGTTAGTCATTAATATACTGCAACAACATGGGAATAGAGCAGCTGCCAGAGAATTCAACATTAATGAATCAATGGTACAGAAGTGGAGGAAGCAAGAAGAATGAGTTTAATAAAGTTTGATTTATCTGACTGCTTTGTTTCGCTTAATGTGCCTTATAATCCCGTGCACCTTATGGTCCGAAAAATACGTACTGCACACTGCAGTTTAATGTTGCAAAGCACCTCTTTTTAACTTCAGTGGATATTATACATGGTTATGCTCAGGATATGTCAGCCCATTTCTACTGGAAATGCCTTTTGGTTAAACTTTCAGCAAGGAATTTGCATTTGCACTGTTACATTTTTATAAAGCTTTAATGTACATAAAAACCAGCTTCTTGTTTAAGTGAAAATAAATGGAAGGTTGTCTTTTTGCGCTAGTAATTTTGTGGAGTTGTATTTTGTCTCGCATCAATTATATCGTTGGTTATATCGTTATCGCAAATTTTCAAATATATATCGTGATAAATATTTTTGGCCATATCGCCCTGCTCTAGTAGCTACATCCATCTTTCATACAGTCTATACTTTATACCCAACATACACTTCATTGTTGACATATTTAATATTTATTTTTGGTATATAAAAACATCCAGGGCACAAATCAGTCAAAAAGAACACAAATAATGCCAAATGAAGCCTTTGACAAAAAAGAAAAAACAAAACAAAACACAATTCCAGTGTTGGGTCATGCATCGTGGGCAAAAGAGGTCATTCAGGGGGCAGATCATACAATATTAGAAGGCAGAAGAATTCTAAACGTACACAAAGCCTATAACATCAGAGTTGGGCTGTTTGTAGAAAGCCTTATCAGCAATCCTAGCGTGCAGAGCAAGGCCAAGAAAGCAGGAAAAAAGAAGGAGAGGAGAACAGTTTCAGTGTCAGTCAACAAGCAGAAAAGTGTTAGAGTCTGGGTTATTGTAAGCAACTGAGAAACATTTCTAATGAGGTGGAAACAGTGACTAAACATCTCGCACTAGTGTCATAAACAATCTAGGATGGTCTTTGCTCTAGCATGGGGAGGGGGCGACTGCAGCATTTTCTTTCTGCTGTCTGCATTCTTTTCAGCTAGCTAGTTTCCTGTTTTGCTTTCTGGGCACTTGAACTGGACACACAGCTGTAGACTAATATCTCATCAGAGTATTGCCTCTCAGTCCTTTATAAAAAAATAGAAGAAAAAAAGAAAAGAGCTACAGATGCAGAGCGGTACCGTGCCAGACTTGGATAGAGTCTGTTGGGAAGTGTGAGAGAATAACTGGTTAGCTTGGTCAAGAAAAGAGAGACTGCACAGTTTATGACACTGAGGGGAACCAGGCTAAATGAAGTACTAAGTATTATAGTGTTGCAATCTGTTGTGATCACCTTGGTGCAGTAAATTCAACACATATACCACAACCGTGTCAATTTATCAGTCAGCTGTAAAACATACACAGGTCTAGGATGTAATCTTGTAGAGAAAGGCACAGTTTCCCACACCTCGGAAGAACCTATAAGGACCTCCACTGAACCTCCACTGAACTTATAGTTTAGAGCGAGGCATGTTTGCTAACTGAACCACAATGTTTGTTTTACCAAGAACAACTACCTCTAACTACCAATATAAAATTCAAAACAAAGGTAGTAGAGTGATTACAACATCACCATCATCGATTACTTCTCTGCACATTAGCGGTGGGGTGGGGGGGTCAGATCCTAACCTGTTGTTGGTCTTATTCTTCTCCATCTGCTCACTTTGGTGTACGTGCCAGTCTTCAAGCTCCTTCTTCGCTTTCACTCTCCATTCTTCCTCTGCTGCCTTGGATGCAGAGTCTTATTAGGACGCAAGAAAGCAGAAACGTCACACAGTTGTATTACATTTAATTTCTTCTGTTTCTATGTGTGACACAGATCTTTTCTGATTAGTTTAAACTTTATCACCAGTGTGTTGAAAGCCAGTTTAGCCTCTAACAGAAGGGCAAATAGCAGTACAGTGAAGTGTTAGTAAATACGTGTGAAATGAACCAGGGACCTTGTAAGGAAAATAAGAAGAATCATAAGAGCTACACAGCACTAAGTGCATTACACACAATCACTGACAGCGGCAGGGAAACATTGTTACCAACCTAATGCTTCAAGGCGTGCCTTCTGCTCCTCCCTCCATTTGCGTAAACTTTCAGGTTCTTGCCTTTGAATATCCACCTGGGCGATGGCTGCGTAGCTGTCTGTTGGGCCATTGGACTCCTGTTGGGGTACGCAAAACATGTACACCATTAGAAGCAGCTATTCGGTTCATTTATGCGTGAACGCCACAGCAAACCCACTCCTTCATCACATGATTACGGTGTTCGGAATAAAACTCAACCACACATAGGTTATATAAAGAGACAGACAAGACTGAAGCTCACCTGAAACAGGTCTCCATTCAACGTGGCAGGCTCTTCAAACCCGTCTAGCATTTTTTTTTAAAAAACAAAAAAATACAGATATAAGTTTAGATGAACTTCTTGGAGTTTATCCGCTTATACTTCCTTGCTATCTGGAACGACTTATGCTCGCTGCTACTACTACCGTGGTGTAACTTTTGGTCTCGAAACGGATAAGACTTCAGAAATGCAGCAACACCTGTTTGGTTACCTGCTTAATATTGTCTGGGCTGCTTTGTCGGTTAGAAGGCCAGTAGCACTTGTTCGCTTGCTTAGTTTTAAGGTGCTAGTGTCACATAGCTAATGTTATGTGGGATAGCGTTAAACAAAACCTACGTTGTCGCAGCTAGCTAAGCTACAAGGCTAACGTACTGTTAGTTTGAATCTAAATAGGAAGCAATAAGAGTGTTAACCACTTATATCAGACAGCGGTGTTGTTAACATATGGCGGTGGGGCCTTTGTTGGCTAACTACTAAGCAAGTTACCGATGCAAGTTCCTGTATTAGTATTAGCTAGCTCTAGTTAGCTTTGTTTGCTCGTTAGCTGACGTTAGCTCAGGGACAAGCTTGCCATAGTTGTCGGTCTGCGGCTGCTGAACACCGGCTCCTTCTAGGATCCCAAATGCGTCGCCATCGTTTTCTATCCCCGCTATCTCATTCTCCTGTTGAGCCAGGAAAGCGGCGGCCGGGTCCTCTTCAGTCGGGTGCGCTCCGTTGTCAGCCATCTTTCACAAAAAGTGTAGAAGTTTGACTGAGCTTGCTTAGCTTGCTAAACGTTAAAGCCACAAAAAATCAGGCCACCGAGCTCTGCAACGTTAATAGTAACAACTTAAAAATTCGATTAGAGTGTTATCTATTCTAAATATCGCTTGGAAAAATAGTCAGCTAGTAAAGCATACGGAACAAACAATCTACGCGTCGATTAAAGGCCGTAACTGATGATTCATTATTTCTTCACTTGTTCAACCAGTATGTGTATGATGATAGAGCAGGGGCAGCACCCCGAGGGGACCTTTACATTTTGTTGGAGTTTGTCGCCATCTGCTGGCCATCTGCAGCACAGCACTGTCATCTCAAGGGTTGTAGTGCTAATGCAGTGACAGTAATAAAAAAATATATACAAACCTTATATAGCACAATTTATAAACAGAAATGGAAAATGGTTCGTAAAAGCATAAAGGTTATGCATTCACCCCCCCTGCAGGAAAATGAATATCCTCAGCAAAATCTACATGAGTGGATCATTAAAAGGGAGACGCAGCAGACATCCTCACCACTTAACTGGAACACCTTCAGATCCTCCCTGCCACCTGCTTCTGGATCAAAGATTTTCTCACTAACCGCCCCCAATCAGTCCGACTTTGCCCACACATACCCCATACTGGGTTCATCTCTGATGGAGGCGTACAGGGCAGAGGTAGAGAAACTTGTCACACTGGTGCTCAGAAAATAACCTAAAGCTGAAGGTCCTTAAAACAAAAGAGCTCACCTTGTCCTCCGCTGGCCTTCTACTGCTCCACAGTGGAGCATGCTCTCCTACTGCCTGGGTGTTGGGTACGCAGGGGCCACAGCTGAGAGCAGGAAGGATGTGCAAATGTAATTAACATCGCCCAAAAAACCATTGACTGTCCTCTGCCAACCCTGGAGGCCAGGTCAAGATCTCCGGTCAGTCAGGTCCTACACCTCCAGACTCACAAACAGCTTCTTCTCCTGGGCCATTCGGACTGTTAAACACTCAACAAACACCCACACCCCACACCTGCCCACTCACCTCACCATGGTTTGAGTAATCCTCATCACTCAGGTGACTCACACACTGTCTATTCAGACCATGTATTTTCTTTACACTGCTTCCAAGCACTTTGGAACTTGTTCTCTAAAGTGTGCCTTTCTCTTATTTTTGTATATACCCCTCTTGACTCTATATATTTCTCCTGTTTGCTATTTACTCCTGCTACGGATCTTATTAACGGCCTATGCTTTGCATTTATGATCATTAGTAATGACCTTTCAGTAATGGTCGATGTGGTTAGTGTTAGTGGAGTTTTGTACCATTTAAAAATCCATAATTGGAAAAAACAGCACTGGATAAACAGTTTGGGGACAAAGTTAAAGAGATGAGGCTGATATGGTTTGGATACATGCAGAGGAGTGATAGTAGATATAGTGGACAAAGGATATTGAAGATGGAGCTGTCAGGCAGGAGGAAAAGACCACAGAGGAGATTCATGGATGTAGTGAAGGAGAACATGCAGAGGGTTGGTGTGGCAGAAGAGGATGCTGGCGATAGGATGAGACGAAAGTTGTAGCGACCCCTAGAGGAAGCAGCTGAAAAAAGAAGATACACATTAATTATTGCATAAATCTGGCTAGAACTGATATAGTGTCTGTCATATGAATGTTAATAATAAATATTACCCTCCTCAATTGTTCAAAAGAATCCTTTTTTAACACCTGTTTTTGTTTGCGAACAGAAAGAATTACGGTTTTTTTGTTGTTGTTTTTCTTAACTGTTACATTAAGCAAAAGAAAACAACTCCATTTGCAGGTGCTGATAGCGCCAAGGGCACGAAACAGCATACCCATTGTAGTGGAAGTTCCGTTAGGTTTCACAGCGAGCGATGTGTATGATCGTTTTGTGACTTCCTCCCCTTTCTTTGGAATGTACAAAGGTACAAAAGAGCGAGAGCTCCACTTCTGTTCCAGGGACTGCGATTGATGACATGCGCATGATAATAAAGAGTGTTGATTGCAGCTGACCGTATCTGCGCACTTTCTTAACTTTTTTTGTTTTGTTTTGTTTTTTGGTGAGACGTTTATCCACTTATCCGTTTTCCTACCAAGGAGCTTCCCTCAAAAATGTTTCACAAAAGCATTTTCAAAGAAAATATAAACCAGAATCAGAATACTTTATTAATCCCGAAGGAAATTAGGGAAATTATAAAGCCAAACATAGTAGCACTTGCAGTAGAAGCAAATACTGCTTCTTCGTCTTTTTTAAAAAAAACTAACTTCACTTTTCTTTTTTATTTTACAGACTCTTGCGCTATTTCATAGTATAAGGCTCTTACCATGCAGGCACCAGTGAAACTTTCATTTTAACTGTGTTGTTTATTGTAGACGTATATATCTGTTTCTCTCTCCATCTAGGATAAGTCATGTCAAATTAAGTTACCTATTACTATTAAATAATAATGGCTTAGCTATAGCTAAGCCATTATTATTTACTGTACTTACTATAGTAAGTACAGTAAACAGCGTGTGTAAAAAGTTATTCTTCAGGGGCGGTGTCCTGGATTAGTTCATGTTTATCCCTGAGGCATAGTCTTATTTATTTATTTATGTTCCTTTAGTTAAAACCGACGGAGTGATTGAGAAAAGCTGTTTCAGGGCGGCTATGATGAATGGCTTTAGTAGTAGCAGCTGATGAGTGCAACTCGGCCTCTGAGTGAAATGAAGCCTCCGCCCATGTGACTTCTGACGTCTCAGCAGAGTCCTGCTAAAAAGAATTTGAGGGAATGAGTTTGCTGCTCACCAGGGGGATCCACGGCGGCTTCCTGACGTTTGCTTCAAGGAAGTCTGAAAAGTTGCCTGCTTGCCAACCCACTTATCAAATTTTTTAATTATTTTTAATCCGGTACACTCGTGATGTCCGGCGAGCACAGAGAGACACAAGAGGTAAGCTAATGCATCTTTGTGTGTTTGTGTAACTTCTTCAAACCAGCTTTTTCCCCACAGAGGAGGTTTGTATGGGTTAAGCTGGTGCTCCAAACTGTGCAGGCTCATGCTTCTGGCCATCTTCCCCGAGCCCCTGCTGCTCTGTAGCTGTGCTAACTACTTTGTCAGAGCCGAGAGTTTTGTCCGGTTTTCGTGTCCCGTGTTGTCGCGAGTGGAAACCTGGCTGTCTGCGGCGGTGTTAACCGGGGTACAGCGTTCACAGCGTGGCCTTTAATTACCGCTGGGAAATTAGTGTGCTAGACGCATTGAAGAAACCCGTGTACGCTCGTAATTGCGTAGCGTGTTAACCAAAAATTCCCTGTATTTGAGCTCTCATTAAGAGCAACACGAGTTCCTATAGAACTAATGCAGCAGCAGCAATAATATAGAAGATTATAAATAGCAACACCATAAGCATGGGGATGAGTGCCACACATTTATTGGCTTAAAACTGATGCTTTTATTCTCTTGCTTATCATACAGGGTGGTGTTTAATTAAGTAGAGTGCAGTCACATTAATGCTGTAACTTCCTCCGCTTTAATACAGTCTGAGTAATCAGCTTTCAGTGTGGTGTTTGTCACCAGTGAAATCTAGCCTCCATTACCTGCTGCTCCTGCTGCAGGTCTTTCTCTGTCGCCTTATGCTCCTCTGTATCATAGTTCATTTCCCTGGCTCTGAGAAAAACTAATTTAAGCTTTGCCAATAAAGAGTCAGGTTTGTACAGATCTAGAGGCTGCATTGACAGTGAATGAATGCGAATGCAAGTCTTTTTTTATTTTAAGGATTTCCATTAACTTTAGCAGATTTGCAGGTTTTCTTAGTGGGATTATTTGGGGTGCTAGGCTGGATTAAAGGCTAGATTTTCCTTATCTGTGAGCACACCACTGTCTCACCAGCCTTTACAGTGTGTGTGAGCGGCTCTGTTGCTTTAAGAGCTTGATGTTAAAGTATAATTGCTGAGGGTTTTTTTTTTTTTTTTTTTTTCTTGCTTGTACTATGTTTCATGCCCTACAGAAAGAATGTAGAGGGTTGTGTGCTTTGCTTCATTTGTGGCCGTCTGCCGTTTCCCAAGTGCAATGAATTTAGAGGAGGAGAAAAAAAAAATCTCCTGGCCCGTGCCAGAATCCATGGGTCGTTGACGTTACCTCTCTCCATCCTCCTCTGCCCCCCTCCTCCTCCTCCTTCTCTCCCTGTGACTCATGTGGGTGTTGGGCTGAAATAGTTTGGTGTAGTTTTACATTCCTTATATAGCCTCTGAGGAGTGAGGAGAGGCTACGGCTTGCCTGTGTCACAGTCAGGATCGAGGGGGTAGGGTTTGCCAACAGAGAGGGAATCTGCTTGCTCCAGCTTACTGACTCTTTAGCTTTCTCCCAGGTTTGGGCTACCAGCTGACCTTTGAGGACAAGGTAGGTGGCATAGCTGTGTGTCACGGAGACCTGTGACACCTGGTAGGTTTGTGGAAGAGGAGGAGGAGCAGGGCTAGAGTAGCCGTGTGAGCACAGAGGTCAGTGGTCAAACCCTAACTCTGTGTAAGCCACTAACAGAGGGCTGCATCTCATGTTGCCCTTTGGTTCTTAAAACTACCTAGTTATTTAGTGCCTTGCCGCAGACTGGCAGTAATTAATTGTGGTGAAGCCACGATACCTGTTACCTGGCTGAATACAGCAAGTGGCACATTATCCCCCCCGAAGGAGGAGTTGTTGCTGCTATTGTTGTGCAGTAGATCTTCTAAATGCTGCACATTGGTGCTGCAGTAGACTGAAATGAATTAAACTCTAACTTCACCTTAGAGTTTAGCTTTAGATTATGACACCAGGCTATTTGTGTGTTTTGAAATGTGTAAAAATGGCACGTCCAACCGGCACCGCTCCCTCTTTATTGCCTAATTTTGACGTGCCGTAACATGGTTATTCCTAAAACTAAGACGTGACATTATCTGCTGTAAAAGAAAACAACTTGAGTGTTATTTTCTGTGTGTATGTGTGTATGTGTGCTCTTGTGGGCTGGTGGTGCTGAGAGCCAGCAGATAGACTGTTTCAGATAAAGCAAAATAATAAAGGACCTTGAGAACCTTTTCCGGGCTTTCTGGCTAATTAAGATGTTTCCTTTCCCCCCCTTTTTTTTTTTTTTCTTTCCTCAAGGGTATGAATACGTACTCTGTAACCCTCAGCGGCTCGCCGCCTTGGGGCTTCAGGCTGCAGGGTGGCAAGGACTTCAACATGCCTCTCACCGTGTCAAGGGTAAGAAAGTGCACATGGAATCAGCTTTTGTACTTTTTTTGCATCTGTGCAGAGCAGCAGTTGAGGTGTTTGCACTCTCCTCGGAGATTTCCTCTAAGCTTCTATGAAAGCCTCGGCCTGTTAACAAGAGTCTGTTGGTTTTAAGTACCAGCTTGGCCACCTCAGTCATCAGGGCTTACCCTGCCTCAGCATATGCATGTGTCACATCACTTTTTTTCTTTTTCTTTTTATTAGGCACGGATAGTAAAGGGTTTTGTCTACAGAAGCATTTCCATACTATTCAAATGTTTTTATGGCTCATTTTGGTAACCCTTCCCGATCTGTTCTAACATGCAGTTTCTTTGCATGACACTCCTGCTGTGTGCTTTGTACTCTGTGTGTTCGCTGCCCTCCTCCTTCCCTGGACAAATTTTCAGATACTCTTTTATAAACTTCTGTTGCTATTGACGAAAGCGGCGACCACTTTCCAGCCCATATAAGTGCAGAGCTGCTTTGCCTGACAAACATACAGACTCGCACTTGCAGCTACGCACACAGACGCCTGCACATTGCACACACATAAAATCATTCCAGCTTTCCTGCCAGCTATTGCTCACACAGATCTAGTTTTCTACTATGCGCTCGCTGGTTTTATTGCATTATTGCACTGCTATCCAAATAAACCGGGTGATCTGTAAGTGTCAGTCTGACTTAACAGGTATTAATTCTGTAGTTATGTTCAATATTTGCAGTTTATTATTTCAGAGATGATTAGGAGTTAATAGGTTTGGACCCTGGTGTAATTATTGAATTGAGCTTTCTTTGTCTTTGTAGGTGCAAAAAAAAAAAAAAAAAAAGATTGCATACTTAAAACAGACAAATGCAGGTTCCCATGAACTGCAGGGTATTGTGAGTAGCATCACACTGAGGTGCATGTAGAGCTCATCTAATCCTGTGGCGAAGGCAAACGTTATCGCCAACCCTGTCAGTACTTGTCTTGTATTTGCTCTACTTACTGCCAGGCATTTCAGTCAGAAACACAATGTTCCCCTTGGATTTATGACAAGAAGCATTTTACTTGTACCCATAAAAGACCGAACAGATGTAGAAACCTCTTTTGACGTACGGCCACAAACAAACTGAGACATAGCTGTTAACTTGGAGGAATTTCAGTCCAGGCAGACGGGGCGTACTGCAGGGTGAATATCAATGTGTGAGTCAGTAGATCTAGACGGCTATCAAACGAGTTCTCATCTAAATGTGTTGACTGATTACTGAAGTGGCGCAAGAGCCCAGTTTGTCTGCATTCCAGGTACATATCACACGCTGGTGATTTTTCCCTACTACAAAAACTTGTGTGATATTTTATAGTTTATGATTTATAGTATAGCAATATCCTTCGCTCAGGTTGGTCTAAGCTAATCGCTCCTAGCCGAGGAACAAAAACCCCTTAGTATCTCTAAGCTTGGAGCTGTAACGACTGGTCAGCGGCCAATATCTCTGTTTGCTCCAGCACTGGGCCTCGGGGTTCACAAGTTATAAAGATGTGACAGATTTTCTCTCTTTTTTTTTTCTTTTTTCTTTCTTTTCACCTCTTGGGGACTGTTTGCTCTCATCGTGATTGTCATAAAAGTAGGGACAGCGAGTCCCACAGTCGCAGAGGTTGAAAACAGCCCAACAAGGGGCCGTAAACCCCAATGATCTACAGTATCCCTTAGTAACAGGAAGAGAAGTCAGACCTACACTTACTGGGTTCGCATTAGATGGATGTGGTGGGTGGTCTGTGTTTGCTGGCTTGTAGCTGATGAGTATGTGAACCCAGACGGACGGTTAAGTGATTACAAAATGAAGAGAGTGTAGATTGATGGAACAAAAGGCTCTTGGAGTCTCTGTGAGGTGATGAGATTGCAACTCCCGAAGGATCCATATGTCCAAGTGGTTTTTGTTTTGTTTTTTTGGTAAACACCAGATGACAGTTGCCATTGTTTGGGAGTGGATTTGTTGAAGCCGATGGTTATTTAGGCCACTCGAGCTTGATCGTGCTGTGGCAGATGGTGATATTGTTTCTTGTACTGCACGTGGATATTCCAATTATCGATTTGTAAAGTTGCGCCTTTGACTTGCTACCTCCCCGTGTTTGGCGCTCGGTTTTATTGGTTTCCATGCTAGACAAATATGGTTGTTTCCTTCCTCTGTCTGCAGGCGGGGAAGGCTATGCTTTCTCAGCATTCCAGGGATTTTTCTCATATCCACTCTGTTGCTGCCAACAGACAATCCCGTTGTCTCCTTTCTGTGTCTAATACGTCTTGCCCACTCACTTTTCTCATTCACGTGGTGGACTCTTCCGGTCTCAAAGGGATACTTTCCCAGTGAGATCAGAGGAATGATGGCCATTACTTTTAAGTCACAGTGAAGGGAAAAGGAAGAATAACTTTTTCACCTTGGATTAATAGGTACACATTGATTTAATCCTGAAAGAAATATGTGCAGGGCTTTTATTTTGCTCAATCAATGTTCAGCTCTTGGGACACAGCTGATTTTCTTCTAGCTGTTCTAATTTTCTTCCTCGTGGTAATAGATGCTTAAGCATTTCTAGCTAGTAAAGTCATTAGTTCGCGTGACTCTTCACCATACCGCTAAAGAATTATCTATAAAGCATGTCATTATAAGCCATAAAACCTGACAAGATTATGCTAGTCGCAGCCATGCCCAGTGGACTTTGCTTCGCCCTCTCAACAACTAGGATCTGAGTGGTGCTTGGCTTTGGTTTCTTTTTTGGTTCAGACCTGAGCGTTACTTGAGTTTAAGTGGGTTTTAAAGGGACAGCTATTTCTTATTTCATATCCATTAACTTAAAGGACTTACAAGAGACGGCTGAAGCACCAGAGGCTCAGAGACCTCCACCTTTACTCCCAAGTATGAGTCAAACTCTAGAAAGACAGAGTCCTGAATTTTCCATAAATCTGTTTGATGGTTCCTTTTATTACATCCTTCCTGCCTTGTAGTGTGTTCATTTTTTAATACTTTACAGCTCTAGACTGTAATGAAGAATTTCCAGTATAAATATGTAGTCTCTCCCCGTGACAACATCAGAATTATTTTCTCAGACGTACTAAAGTTTCCTAAGAATTCCCCTAAAGCTGCAGAGGATGTTGGTATTTAAGGAAACGCTTGTCTATGATGAAAAATGCCAAACTTCACTTACTAGCATAATGTAATTCTTTAACCATGGTGGTATTGTGCAAAATTCTGTTTGCTTTTTGAATGTAAGACTGTGATGACCTTGAAGTAGGCCGTCTTCTTGACTCAACTTGTATCTCGCTCCGCATATTGACGCCAGTATCCTGTTTCAACAGGAAAGGCATGAAATATAGGAAGCAAGATGTTGTGGTAATGCAGTTTTGTCACTTTCCATGTCGACTGCAACGCGCTCTGGTGCAGCCCCGCAACTCTTCCGAGGAGTTTGTCCATATATCTGACCCAGATCTCGTCCCAGTGTGATTCCAGAAACATTATGATAGCATAACCGAGGCTTCTGAGTGCCATCTGGTTTCTTTTGACAAACACATGCCATACCACTGAAATCAGATGTTCATAGGAAATTACTAATGATGTCATGTCAATAAGCAAGTAGAGAGATTTGTAACCGTCTCTCCACCACCAACACCCATCCACCACCACAGCTGGATGAGTCATCGGCTCTTATATTCCGGTTTCTGGGTCCCAGTCTGACTAGTAGGCCATCTGTTGCTTTATCTCTTGTATCTTCTTAAACACTCTTTCTTTCTCACTCTCACACAAACTCTGGGAAGAGAGGCCTTGTTAGAGGGGTGATTTAATAATTCAGAACTTGCTGATACATCGGCTGCAGGGGGCATTTCTCCTAGTTGGATAAATAAATGTCTTATGATGCAGTGTTTTTAAGGTGAGTTGGTACTAGGTGTTCAGTTGCAGTCATGTTGGGGGGGTGACCACATACTTACAGGTTTGAGTTTCCATTTCTCAGAGTAATATTTATGGCTTGGCATCAGCTGTGCTCTGTGTGTGTGTGTGTGTGTGTGTGTGTTTTTGAGTGAGTGATGTAAGGACAGACTGTCTCTTGGCCTCCAAATAGCCCTGGAAAGAATAAAAGTGAGCTGGTGCAGAGTTACACAGTCAGTATATCAGAAGTTGCAGATAAACTTGAGGGCATTATTAGTTTAACCAAAAAAAGAAAGGCTGAGAGCAAGTGTGGGGGGCCCTGGATCACCTGTGAGGTTACCCAAGGAAAGAACTTCAAAGTTGAATTCAAAAAGCTGCATTTTGAGAGGCTGGCGAATGCTTTGAAATTCAATAGCATTCCAAAACAGCTTTGCTGCTCTGCCAAAAAGCCTTGAAACTGGCTACAAACTCTTCGGCTAGCCTCGCAGTTGCAAATACTTGAAGCTGGAGAAACGTCGTGTCATTGGCATGATCGCATTTGCACAAAATCATGTGTAACACGTAGAGCGTAAATAAACGTATATGATAAGAGCTGGCCTTGTCCCGCAGCCGTCTTTGTGCCGCGCCCGGGCTGTTGTGGGGAACAGTGGAGTGCGTTTCAAGAACATGTTTTCTACTGACGTTAACTGTATTGACAAACTGCTGCAAAGTGAACGAGGTAGGTGTAGGGTTTCTGTCTGCCCCCCACCAACCGAAGGTCTGAGCACAGCAACTTTAACTGCTGCCCTCTCAAGTAAGGGAGCAGCTGCACTCTGAACCTGAGCCAGAAGCACAGGTGTCCGTGTCCATCAATAACCAACTCTCTCTCACACACACATATTCGCCTAATGCAGTCCACAGCATTAGAACTTTATCTACATCATCTTTTTAAAAGCAAAACCAGTTCAGGAGGAGCACCATGACCATCCCAAACAATGTCATTGGTTCTTTTTATTCCTCCTAGAACAGCGGTCCCCAACCTTTTTTGCGCCACGGACCGGTTTATGTCTGACCATATTTTCACAGACCGGCCTTTAAGGTGTTGTGGATAAATACAACAAAATAAAACCAGTATAGGTACCAAAAAAGGGAAGATTTATTCATAACACATGGGAAAAGACCCAGGGAAACAGAGTTAACGATAAAAACATTAAAAAAAAATAACGATAAAAACCCTGAAAACCATAAAGCCACAACTCTTGCGGCCCAGTACCAAACGACTCCGGTCCGTGGCCCAGGGGTTGGGGACTGCTGTCCTAGAACACCTGCAGGCAGTTTTGTAACACTATCACTAAAGTCAGTAATATATTTTACCCGATAAAACATTTTTCACATCAGCATGGTGAATCGAAGTACTCTTGTTTTATTTCCTCCTATAAAATGGAAAAAATGTATTATGTGGCGACACTATAAAAAAGGCTCTAATTAGAGACAAATTATGGACTTAATGGAAGTCGGTCCACCCATTCCTGGGATACGCGAGCCTCGTCTAGTCAAGGCGCAGTTGTCCTGCATTGCTGACAGTTGTCGGAGATGGATTCATTTTTGTTTTTATTTGAGAGGGGAAATGGCCAAATGACCCTAAACTCTGACCATCATATGAATTCTCTTGGAAATTACCACTAAGTGAGCTTCATGATAATCACATGACTGTAATCACGTGGGTAAAAATCCCCAACCTTAGAGTTCTAGGGTTAAAGAAGATGGCCATTTATTGCTTTGTAGTTGTTGGTTGGGGAAAGCTGCTGGCTTTTCCGTTGTATGGGCTTCCTTAATTTCTTAATATACCCCTTGTTAGGAGCTTCGTTGTTAAAAGCTTCCAAAATTCCTGGGGTTTTCTGTCCATATTCTATGGTTCGTGGGTATTTACTGTGTTGGTTAACATTTTAAAACCCCTTTTGATTTAAGGGAGATTAAAGATACAGCTCCCAAGTGGCTTTGCCAGCTTTTCTGTGGCCAAAAACTAAAAGGACATGCTGTTTAACAGTAATCAAATAATTGTTTTGCTCTGGCACAGCGACGAGATGCTGGAGTTTTACTACGCAGTGTAGCAGGGAAGCAGGACTGCAGCTCTCTGTAGTGAACCTCCATGGCATTATGCCAGGATGTGGCCCTTTTTTCCGAACACGTCACATGTCACAGTTGTTTTTCCCTAATGTAAGCTGTTAAAGGCCTTTTTTGAAGTTCTTTCTAAACTAAGAAAAATCTTTCTTAACCCCTCTAATTGCTTCCAGTGAGTGAAAATCAAAGGCAATTAAAGTGATGCTTGAACTTGGCTGTAAAATAAGTGTAACTCGGATTGCCCCTTAGGAATGCATGTCTTCCTATTTTTAGCTTTGCCGTGTTTTGATGCCAGACTGGCTTTAACTTGCGTTGTCTTTGTGGGGCGCAGTCATTTTTCAGCCTTAACCGTCATCTGTTTATGATGCATATTTACACCCCACCCCCACCGACATCGCTGTTTATGTTTAAAGCGTGCAATCAAAGCGGCGAGTGCGACAGCTTAGCCGAACATGCCAGAAAGCTATTGATTGCACCACTCCTCTGAGCTTTTGATGAGCTAACATTTACAGGGATCCATGACATCAGAGAGTAACCCTTGTGGGGCCTTTTTTAAAAAAAAATTTTTTTTATTCTTTGTTACAAATCTTGGCACTCCCTCACTTATCTAACGCTAAACACTTGGTTCTTCATTTATTTAGAATATGACACGTCTTTCCATTGGAAAAGCTGACTAAGCCTTTACTGAACACGGCGGGTCATCTCTCTTCTGTAGAGGTGTTGCCAGACGCGCCGTGCACATGTAGAATACCATTACTGCCTCTCTAAACTCTGTCAAGTTTTTCCTGTTGTAACAGGACCATATCCTTGACTCAAGCTCTGACTCAATAAGCCCGCGTTCTGTGTGACAGCCCGAGAGGATGATGTCATACTCCTGTCAGTAAGTGATTTACCTGCCTGCGTGGGAAAAGGTAGATGGTTCTTTCCAGTAAATGATGTGACTATTGGTAACACACGGTCCTTGTCTGCAGCTATCAAGTATGTCTCTGGCAGTCTGCGGTAAATCATAAGCTGCTGACTGATAACGTCATGATGACCCATAATGCCTGTCTCTGCTGGTAAAATGGACCCAGAAGCGCAGACTCTGTGAGCGGATCATCGAGTTTTAATGATCAACACAGCAAAATCAGTTTTGGCTCAGGAGGTGTAGGGGGTTGTCACTAATCACGAAGTTGAAGGTTGGATTCCTGGGTTTTTCTGAGCTGCTTGTTGAGATGTCCTGGGGCAAGATACTGAACACCAAATTGCCCCCAATGCGTCAGCATGTGTGAGATGCATAAAGCGCTGTCTAAGTCTGTGTGTGTGTCTGAATGTGGCTCACGACGTAAAGCGTTCAGAGTTAAGTCTAGAAAGTGGCATACTAAAGCAGCCTGTTAATGACTTTTTATGTTTAGGTTGTTGTTTTTATTTGACATGCGTGAAGGGGGGCTGAGCTGAACATGGAAGTCACACAGCTCGATCTTTAAAGGAGGATTTATTAAGCTTTCTTTGACGTTATCTCTAAAAGCAAACTTAAAATGCTCTCTAAAGCAGGGGTGTCAAACATAAGGCATAGGGGCCAGAATAGGCCTAGCAAAGACTTCAATGTGGCCCACTAGATGGTCCCTGTAAAATCTGAAGGAGGGCTTTTCCTACTGAGAAAAAGCTCCCCTGTTTTAAATGAAAGGTTTTCCTTCTTCAGTAATTTTACACATTTATTTGTTACAGTTTAAGCCCAGAGAGTCATGCTGATAGATTTCTGTCATTTATTACAGCAGTGTTTCTTTGTTATGTAGAAAAACTGAGACACACTGTTTTAAACGGCTCTTCTGTTTCTCACATTAACCCTTTGTTTACCACGGGCCCACTTGCGGTCCCATTTTACAAGCACCTTTAAATGATTGTAACTCCATTAACGTTTGTGCTAGATGGGAAACTCAAATGGTTTCAGAAGAAGGAGAAGGTGATCTTTACAGGGATATTTGGTGTGTCATGGTAGCGCAAGGCATTCACAAGGTACTGCTGTCTGAACACGGACAGAAACCGTCCTCTCTGCCTTGATGTTACCATGTACGCTTCACATTACCATAGCTGTCTAACCTCCTGTCTGAATTTGTTTCTTATCCTCCAGCTGACGCCGGGCGGAAAGGCAGCTCAGGCTGCCATCGATGTTGGAGACTGGGTGGTGGCGATCGGTGACGCCAACGCAGAGGAGATGACCCATGTGGAGGCACAAAACAAGATCAGAGAAGCGTCAGGCTCCCTCACCCTCACCCTCAGCAGGTTAGCCGTCCGACATCGCGCGATGTAACGAAATGATACGCTTATCTCATTCAAACAGAAGCACAAATCCCCACAAAACAAATGCCCGATTTCATCCTTACTTTGACAAAATAGGACGACATACTTTGAGTGAAACTTGATCCAACGTGACGGATTTTAAATTGGTTTTTAGATTCGGGCACGGCTCAAATAAAGCAAAGTAAATATTTATTGGCAGAAAGGTGTTATTAATGAGGAGTTAACAGGATATCTGGAGAATAATTCAGAAGATTTCATTAGCATCGAACAAAAAAAACCTTCAGGCACATTTATAAAGGATTTGATCCTTTTTTTTTTTTTTCTTTCTTTTTTTTCCTTCCTTTCTTCTCAGCAACATTGAATTCTGGCATTTTGTTTTTTGCACATGTGTATTCAATTGAAATGCTATGACATTTCTGCTGCACTTGGATTCACAGAATTGGGGTTGTGGAAGCCGTATTCAGGTGCTCAATTCGAAGCTTTTTTTATTTTATTTTTTTGAAATAAACGGCCTCATTACCAGCCTCATTCATAAGAGACTTCAGCCTTGACTTCACCCTATTAAAATATGATGGCCTTTTTGCTTGCAGGCAGTTTAAAAGACTAACTTTGTGCCTGTCGGTCTGAAATTAAACTTGATACAAATGAATTATTCACTGCATGTATTTTAATAGTAATGCTAGGTGCGCCATTCTCACTTATTAAAGCAGGGGAATGTCGTGGATTTGGCAGAGGTACAGCCTGTCTGAATCCGTCCTGGCTTACTTCTAACAGTAATATTCTGTCCTTCACATCATGAAGAAGGAAACGCAGCGATGAGTGCCGTCGGGTGGATGTACCGGCCTTTGTTCTGTTCAAATACACCATCTTCAGAGGAACCTTGGGCACCATACTTGCCTCAGTTCCATAATGAAATTAGAGAAACTTTTATTTTTTTCAGATGCAACACTTTGTTGTTAAATGTGCGGCAAGAAAATCTTTTTATTTTGCTTCAGTAATTTTTAATTAGCACTGCGTAACCTTCTATAGGCAGCACTTATACCTGCTCACATACTTCCTGCCAGAAATACTTGACAAAGTCTCTCAGTAGAGTCGAAGCCAGAATGTTTCATCAAGAGCTTAATTATAAGACAGCGAGGGGAAGGTGGGGGGGAAATCCCTCCCAATGAAGGATCAAACGTAATCATTCAAGGACCTAAAACCTTCAGAAAATGAGAAGTATTGACTTGTTAAGTAACAACGATGGGCCGGCTGCTGTCATGGGACTCATTTTGATTTTGTGATCCTCATAAGTAAGATGAAAATGGCTGTGTTAACGTCTTCGCTTTATTGTTCCTACCAAGAGACTCGACTCTTTAATTCTTACAAATCTTCTTTGTGCGTTTAGTTGAATCCGAGCAGCCACAGGTCATTTATCAGGCTGCTCAGAAGGCAGAGCCATTACGTGAATGAATAGAAGGGAGATTTGGAGATATGTTTACGGCATTTTTTTTTTCTTTCAAATATTCCAGGTTTTCTTGCATTCGTACAACATAATAGATTTGGGTACTTGGCTTTCCCGCTCTTGTTTCCCTTTTTATAATGTTGATCAGCGTGTTGCTGGACATTAACCTGTATTTCTAAGCATTTTAAGCTCTCTTTCCTTAATTGGACAACCACTTAAAACAGGGTATAATGTCCAGGAATAAAAAGACTTGCTACATCCTGTTGATGTGTTATCAGATCAGTCTTATCATTCATTAAATTATAGTGTACATTACATTCTCCTGGCACTTTATTTGGTATACTTTGGTCGTACTGGGTTGGGCCAGATATGCCTTGAACAATAGTTCATGGTTCAACAAGGTGCTGGACACATTCCTCAGATTTTGCTCCATATTGACATGATGCCATCACACAGTTTCTGGAATACTTTTTTTTTGGCTGCACATTCACGATGTCTACACTGCTGCTCAGTGGATATTTTCTCTTTCTGCTTTCAAAGTCACTTAAATCACCTTTCTCCTCCGTGTTGGTGCTCGGTTTTAACTCCAACAGGTCGTTTTGACCATGTCTACATGCCCAAATGTACCAAGTTGTCGCCGTCTGATTGGCTAATTAGATATTTGCATTATGGTGCGGTTGAACAGGTGTGCCTAATAAAGTGGCCAGTGAATGTAAGCGGTATTGCACTGTGGATATGGATGTCAAAATATAACGTTGCTTTGTATTTGAAAAATATCTGTTTAATTTAAATATGTGGCTTCACAGGAAATGGTGTAATATTTCGACAGAACAGTAACAGGTCAGCGTGTTTACTTTTCTTGCACTCTGTGGTTTTTTCCTCCTCCATTTCTCGTCTCCTTGTGGAGTCCGGCTTTTGTAAACATTCTTCTTCCCATGACTCCCCAGTCTCCTCTCTTCATCTCACCCCGTCCGATTGTTATTATATTGTAAGACAAGCAAATATTGTTTTCCTGAAACTCTTTTCAGAGAGGAGCTATTGTCAGTCTTATTTATTCGTATCTTGGCTGCCATCCACGGTTTCTTTTTATGCCTAAAGAGGAGGACAGCTGCGCGATGATGAGATACGGTCTATTGTTTGGTTTGGCGTCTCATTTTGTTCGACACCAATGATCATCTTGTTTAATAGAAAAGGTTCACAGGAAAAACATCCCACAGCATCCACGGGGACACATTCGACTCATATTTTAGCCGGCCGCTGGACTGGAGGCTTGTGTTTGGAGAATGTTGGTGAAGTGTGCAAAGTTGATTACAGTATCATGGGAGGTTTTTGTTATTTCTAACTTTATCTAAGATCAGCTTGAAAGCTAAACGTGCATCAGCTAAGATAAGTGACCCATGAAATGAAGTGGGAAATGATCTCATACACCGTGCGTATTCGGTTTCAGCACAAGCAAACTGATTTCTTCCAAAAACACAGATGAAATCATCTTCATATTTGTTCATTTTAGTCCACCTTGCCAAATTAAACGCGGTAACAAAAGGGTCATGGCACGAATTCCCCATGTCCCAGATTTCAAATGTCTCATTAACTTGTCAGCCTAGCTAAGGTGAGCTCAAGCACTGTGTCACATCGATTTGTCTTCCAGAAATGTGACATGAGCAGACATGTCAGTATGCCTTCCCCTCGCTGCCCTGTCTATCTGCTCAGCCCTGTTGTCATTCTGTCTTAAACACTGCTCTATTAGCGGCTGAGCAGGCAACAGCATGAGCGGTTATTATTTTCTGTGTCACAGGAAGCGCGGCCCATTGTTTTTGTTGGTGATTATAGCCTCAAACAATGAGTAACTGCAGGGTGGATTCATTCTGGCTTAACCCTATTTGAGCTTTGTGCAGCGTGTAAGCGCTGGTCAAAGGGTGGCGGTGATTTATGTTCAATTATTTCAGGAGGAAACAGAAGTGTAAAGCCGGCCGCCTCCATGTTTAATGCGTAAAGATATATTCTAATAATCGTGTGCTCTGTCGGGGGCGGGGGACACCGCAGGGATGTTAATCCTGGGAGAAGCTTTAAGACCTGAACAGGACTGATTGACCCGCTGTATTCTCAGCTCTCTTAATAAGTTTATTAAAATGAAAATCCTTTTTTTTTTTTTCTTTGTGAACCTTAAAACAAAGTACAGCACACAAACTGTAAAAAATTAAACACATTTTTCCAAGTTACCTCTTACGATAATGTGAAGTAAAACTAGTGGAAATATAATGAACAATAAGCACATTTTTTCTGACGTGTTGATTTTTTTCCCCCCTCTTTCTCTTTAGACCCTCCAAAGCGGGTGGAGACCAGAAGGTAAGCCTGCATTTATCTGACTCGCCGAGCTCACCTCAGCGTGGACACTCTGGATGGTTTGGCATGGTGTGCTGTGCTGTGACAGTTAAATTCAAACTTAATTGTTACTCACAGTTTTTCGTGTCACTTTGTGTTCTTCAATTTCATCTGAATCACCTGCCTTGTCAAGCTCTCACAGAGTCCATGCACTCTGCATTAGCCAAGCATCAGCAGGTTGCAAAATTAGCAGTTTGCTGGGCAGTTGTCGCTGATGCATTTGGAATTTCCCGCACAGTCCCTGATACCAGATAAATACTGACGCTTTAAGTCTGTGGAGTCACCCGGTCAGCTGATCAAACTGAACGGTTTTTAGAAAAGCAGCCGGCACATGACACAAACGCAGAGTCACTGTTCTATTTTAATAGTTGTTTATTTTCTTGCTGCAGTCCATGCACAATACTCAAAGAGGAAATCTCATTAGTGAGACACGTCAGTTATAGACGACAATTTGAGCATTTTCATTTTAGCAGCAGTAGCAGATTACATTGGCCAGCAATTGGCCGACTGCCAACACAAATAAAATCTGTGTTCACACTTCTTAAGCATTTTTTTTCCATGTGTAGAGAAAAGCCCGGAGGCTTTTGACAGAGCCGCCGTCGCAGTACAGAGTAATCTTTTTGCTATAATGAAATATTGGGACTGTGCTGGAAAAGCTTGGGCTTGTGCGACGGCAGATGGAGTTCTCTGTGCGTGTCACAAACGTCTAACTGCATGTCGTGCACTGTGCTGCATTGTCTCCTTCTCCCACACCCTCACAGGACTCGCTTGCTACAGCTTCTGTTCCGCCAAAGTACTCCTTTGCCCCGAGCACGACCATTAACAAGATGGCGAGGCCATTTGCAGCAGGTGGTGCTAGTGCCAACTCAGGACCTGCTATTAAACCTGTGGCCTACTCTCCTAAACTCAACACCCCGTGCTCGCAGGGGCATGCCAGTACACCCCAGCCACAGAATGGGTAGGTGGATGAATAAACGCTATTAACATTGGAACCGCAACGTGACTAATGTGGTTTTAATGGCATTTTTCTGACGTCTCATTATTCTTGTTTTAAACTTAAAAAGAAAATAATGCCTTTAGGAATTTAAAGAATTTAGTCCAATCAGTGCTGCCGTGTGGTGCCAAAGTGAAGTCACAGATTTTTTACATTTTCTTTTAGGGCATGTTAGAGAAAAGAGAGGAGGGCAAATGCAAGCTGACTCACTGTGGAAATCCAATTATTAACTGTGCCAATAATTTGTCTAAACTTAGGCTAATGCTAAACACAGCAGTAGTAGTTGCTGTTGTAGATTGTGTCCTGATTAAGTCTGGTGGTGTTTGTATAGCAGGAAATGTTTAGCTGAAATATGCAGTTCCAGCTGTGGATGAAAGACAGCTGCAGTGAAATCTATCAAGATGACAGAGAAGTATTGGGATTGGTTATATGTGCCAACAATCAGCCACAGTTTTACAGCCATGTTAAACTCTGTGTTCTTTGGACACTGTAGATGCTGTCACGGGTTTTTTCTTTTTCTGCATTGTTTAATCTTTGTTCCCATCATCCTCATTTTGTGTGTTTAACTTAATCTGTTTACTCAGTCACTTTCCTTTTTACGTCTTCTCTAACCTTAGGACGGGGGGAAAAAAACGAACATCATGATTTAAATCTTTAAGATTTATACAAAGACTTTGTTTAAGGCTGGATTCGAGTATAGATTAGAATGAGTAAGCGACAGTGGAGGTGAGTCTTTAGAAAATGATTGCAAGTCGGTGTAATGTGTGGGAGAGAAAAGCATTGTTGTTTTTAATAGTGGGAACTGAAAAGAAGATGCGAAATATTTCTTGCTAAATCATTTCTTTCTTATAACAGATTTTCCATTTCAGCAGATGGGTTATTGATCGAGCGTGATTATTACTCGTCTCTTGCATCTACAGTTAGCAGAATGAAATATGTAATGTTTGACAGATGCAGTGTGGCGCTTGACATTATGATTCTGATGCACAAATCTCACACGCTAATGCTGATCGAGCTGTCACCGAGTCCTGCTCAAGGACACTTCGGTACGTGGAATAGCCGGGGAATGAACGCCGGCCTCTGCATTTATGGGATAATCTGCTGTACCGCCTGAGACGCAGATTCCCAGAAACCATTTGATGTAGTTTGCTGTAAAAGTGAGCCTTTGACCTTGAAATGTTCATTGCTTTTTTTTCTTTCTTTAACCCGCTGAGTTTTTAATATTTTTTTTCCAAGTATTCCTGCAAGAAATGTGTTTTAAATGATCTGGAAAGTAGAAGTTTGGCATGAAATGGTCTGTAAGGATAGGCCGGTCCAGTTCCTTTTAATTTGGGTCATGGCAGCGCTCCGTCTCCAGCCGCTGGTGAGATGTGGTCTGTTGCTGTATTTAGCCTCATACATTCTGTTGGTTTCCCAAGCTTTTCCTGCTCTGCTTTTCTTCTTCTTTGTAAAATCAACTTTTCTTGTTACTCTGCAACACTAATTCCTCTTGTCATGTTTGAAAAGAGTTGAGCGTAATCAAAACCACCAGGTTAATCTGGTGAGGACGTCATCTATTCCTTGATTCTCCACAGTTAATAGTTGGATCCAAAAAGCTGTCTAAGCCCGACGTGTTAGAACAGGTTTAGCATTGTGTTTGGACAGAGTTACCAGTAATACATCACTGCTGTAGCATTTATGATGAGCAGATCCCTCTTGTGCTCCTGTTGCCTGTGAATGAAGCCGAATGGCACAGAAATTAGGTTTAATTTTCCTTTCAAAAGGCTACAGCTGTGTACGTACCTCTGTGAGGCGTTTGTGTACGGGGATGAGAGGAGCAGGAAAGCAAATGTTTTGTGCCAGTCTGCTGAGTCCTTTTGGGTCAGGGTGACAATGGATGATTTGACAGTCAAACAATGCCGTCCTTCTTCCTCCTCTCACAGAGCCTGCTGACAATAGCAGCATATCTCTACACACCTCTCGCATGGTTTCTGCATTTTGCAATGTTTTTGATCGTCTGTTGTGTGAAACCTTTGTCGTGTATAGACGTGCTCAGTTTCTCCTCCCCCTGAAATCTTAACTCTAACCTTTTTCCCACTCTTTTCTTCTTTTAACTCCACAGATGGAAGCTCATTACAAGTTAGTATGTTTCTTTTCTTGTTTTCATTTGCAGTCAAGTGTGTGTATATATATATACACACACACACACGGAGATCTGCGGTTATGGCGTATATATATATACTTTTATAAATTGGCATTCACACTTTGTCTCATGACAAAGCTGTGCACAGCCTGATAGTAGTTCGGTTGCATGTCTTTACTGGGTGTGACTTCACAAAACTATTGTATTAGAATAACTTAATTTAAAAGAAGAATGCGAGACTAATATTGTGCACATTTTTAATTAGCCTTAAAGTCAGAGACCCCAAAAAGGAGAATGAAGTTGCAGTTTATCTCCTACTTCACAGTTAAACTATTTCTTATTAGATTGCAGTCTGTGCAAAATAAGAAATATTGTCAAATATCGCCTTCCATCTTCTCGTTCCTATGGTAACTTCACGAGCCTAGTGTTTACGTGCTCTTTGGTCTAATCCACAGGGGTGAAGCAACTTACTATGATGATATCTACCAACAGTCCAAGTAAGGGGCAGCTGCATGGTGGCTGTGCGGTCGGCTTTGTAGGCTAATCTGGCTGTTTATGTAAAAGCGAGAAAATGCTGATGCCCTTTTGTTAGACTGAGTGACTGTGTTTACAGAGCGAGGATGGCAGTTCATTAATGACTGTGTCTTTTGATATTTCTCTCGCTTGTTTACGAACGCATGCTGCAGTTGACCTACAGCTGTGCTTAAAATGAGCAGCTTAAAAAGCATTTCATTTGAGTGATTAAGTTGTTTATGAAAAATAAATGCCTCTCCTTTTAGCTTTTTTTCCTCTTCACATAAAGCCAGGTACTGAAGTGAAGTGGCTTTTCTTGCGCTGATTCTAATGACAGTTATGAGTATCTTCCGTTTATGAGCTTCTGCCGTGTCCCCATGAGAAATCTTAGTAATGGGTGTCCATTAGTGCTGTTATTGCGTGACTCTGATACTAAGCGTTCCTCCATGCGTTTGTGTGAGTGGGTAGTCCCTGGATGTGATTGTGTTAACCGCACCTGCTGTGTGCTCCTGCTCCTGGGTGTGTGTGCGCGGCAGGTACGGCCTCAGGGTGGAGAGCATCCCCTGTTTTATTCCCAACGACCGCAGCAAGAAGAGGCTGATTGAGGACACTGAGGACTGGCAGCCCCGCACTGGCACCACCCAGTCTCGTTCCTTCCGCATCCTGGCTCAGCTCACAGGCACCGACTTCAGTAAGTCAGGGCCTAAGACAGAAGTGATGGACTGTTACAGCAGAGAGTAATGGGTTTGAGGGGTGGGCCTCTCTGTTAGTCAAGATAAGGTGTAGGATGGGGGGCTGTTACTAAACGGTTGATGTGATTTGATCTCTGGGACTGAGTGTGACAGCAAGACTGAGTGACACAGAAAAGGTGGATGAGGGGTTTCTTCATTTTTCAGCTGAAGAGAGGTGGCTGGTGTTTTCACTGACATGTTTTCATGTTTGTTTGTTTTTTGTTTGTGTTTTTTTCTACCCTGACTGTAACCAGTCTGACAAGGGAAGAAACTGCATAGCTAAATATAAGGAATATCATTACTTATTCTGAGGTGTTTGTCAACATTTGTATTAGTGAGGCATTCTGATGTGTGTCTCTCCTGGATCTCTCAGTGCAGGACCCAGATGATGAAAACATGAAGAGGTCCAGGTAAACGGATTGTCATTAATGTGACCGGTCACGTGTTTGTGTTTGTACACTTGCATATGTGGAAGCCTCAGCTTGGCAGCTACTTTGAAAAAAGAAAAGGAACAAAAAACCTCTCCTGTCAGTGTAGTTTAAATCGTGCAGCTCTGCCTCTGTGTACCACCACAATCTGATTTAAGTGTAGACCTGAAGATCAACTTAAACTGGTTTAACAGAATCATTACACTGATCATTCAATAATTAGACTTTTTGCAATGTTTACAGTGAGATGGGATCATCATTATAAATGTGAGTTTATTCATTAGAAAGTAGCAGGATACAATTTATGTGCGCAGAGCTGTGTTTTCTGCTGAGATTCAGTCAAATGCTGCATAACTGTTCATGAATGGCCAAGTTAGGTCACCTGACCTCGACTAAACATGCTGCTCTCTTACTGTAGACAAAACTAAAAGTAGAAAACCCCACAAAGCTGCAGCGACTGAAGGCAGTTGTAGTAAAGGCCCAGAAAAGCATCTCAAAGGCGGAAACGTGGCATTCGGGGATGTTTATGGTTTCCAGATCCTGCCTTAAAAATGATGCTTCTCAATTTGTACACATACCTTTGGGCCTGTAAAGGGATGGTACTGAGGCATTATATTTATATTAGTGATTTTAGCGTTAATCACGTTAAAATGACGTCACAACCGCATTAACGCCGCAAATCTCCGTTAGCCAGGTGTCAACGGGTTAGCTCGTTAACGCGTTAGCACCGTCCAGCCCCACTCACGGGGCGATTCCCGCTAAATTGCTAACGGAGATCTGCGGTTATGGCGTTAACGTCATTTTAACGAGATTAACACAACAGCACTAATTAATAATGAAAAAAAAGGTTTCTGATCAGTGTCTGTTAAACTCGTTGAATTAAAGCTAAAAGTCTGCACATCCTGACTGTATCCATGGTGGTGTTGTACAGATATAGCAACCATAATTTTGCTGCTTTGAACATCAGCATGCCCGGTGTGTTTTTGTTCATAGTGTGGTTTTGTTGTTGTTTTGAGTCTGCTCAGTAGCATAACATATTAACTTTTTTGCTTTTTTGCTGTGTTGCTAAAATGCAGATGGGAAGAGTTGATAGTATTTTAATTTCTGGAGCCATCGTCCAATTACCTTGGTGCATGCAGCAGCAGTATGCTATTCCTCAAAAGTCCCCTTTTATTTTAATTAGTAGATTAGCAGGTTCCTTCTGTTTCCATACTTTTCTAATCGTTATATTTAAGAGTACTAAATGTCATAAATGTTACTACTACATCCCTCTGCTTTTTTTCTTCTTCAACTTTTCACTTTGTGCACTTTACTCCCTTTTCTGCTCCATCCCTCTCATCTCATTTATTCTCTCCCCTGCAATCTGTTTCCTTCCTGTCTATCTCTCTTTCATATCTGTTTTTGCCTGCGGTCAGGGAAAAGTTCCTCACTGAGATTCAGAGTCCCCGCTATGCCCGTCTGAGGGATTGGCACCACGACAGGTCTGCTCGCGCCCTCAATATTAAATCCTGAGCGACATCCTAGACGCCCTGGGACGCAGAGCCCAGCCAGAGCCGGCTAGCGATATCTACACTGCAACGACTACGTGATAAAGACGACGAAGATAGTGGACTGTCTCCTGGCAGTTAACAAATTCACCTCCTTAGATGCAGATGGACTGACAAAGAAATCTGGGGAAGCGAAGAAAAGCAAAAATATTAGAAACGTATCCTAGATGACAAAAACCTAAAGTGGAACCTTGCATACTGAGCCTAAGCATAAGATCTCCCTCTGAAATTCTGACTTGATGATTGTTGACAACACTGTGGACCATTGTGTCTGTAGCCCTATTTTCCATTTCACACTGCGTTACTCGGAGTAAACTGGTGGAAAGGTGGGGAGGGGGTCTCGGCGGTGGGAAGCACTGTTCTTTCTTCTTTGATTGTGAAGTTCAGACCCTCCTTTTGATCTCTGTCTGTCTCTTTTGCTGCCTGTTTACATTTATTGAGTTTTCATCTTTTAGAGTTCTCAGTTTTGATCCCCTCTTCTAATAGGCTTCTCGCACAATTTAAAGAAAAAAAACTGTACTTTTTTTTTTTTTTTTTTTTTTTTTTTTTCCTGCTGTCATCAAAAATATATAAAACATCTGGGAAAAAAAGCAACTCTTGTTCTCTGTCCTTCTGTGTTTCTTTTCTTGTTTACTTTAAGCTTACAAGGGCATGTCTCTCTAACAGTTCTTTTCTTTTTTTCCCCTGCTGCTAAGTCACAATTGCTTTACTTATAGTGTGCTGGACAAAAAGTGATTATATAGAAGCGAGGCTTTATTCAGTATTTATGCAGGTTGGAATTAATGGGATGTCTTAAAGAGCCAGGTTCAAGGTTTACTTTTATTGCCCCTGAGAGAAAATTGTTGTGCATTCGGGCATAAAAAAACCCCAACAAATGTGCATACTCATTTATAAAGTGCTGAGATGAACTGTGAGGAAAGTCTGTCTCGAGTTATTTGCATTTTCCTGAAATGCGAAAAAAAAAAATGTAATCCTGAAGCGCTATAGGTTTTGACACCAGACTAAAACAAATAGGTTTGGTAGGTAATGACTTTTCATCAGTAGTATTTCTTGTAGTAATGTTTCTGGATGTATAAAATCCATAACATCTATAGTGAAGGACGTCTATAAATCCCATTTTAAAAATGTCCACAGATGAGATGATTTAGAGCTTGAGGATACAGCTTTAAACCCTTTAGCTGTGCTCACACTCGCACATCTGACTCATGCTTATACTTTGTTTCTCGTGCTGTCCAAACAAATCTCATGTCATGTAAGGGGTGTTATATAACATTATAACTGCTGCTTGATGAGGGGGAAATGGTTGGTTAACCAACGCTGGTCCATAAACATCGAAATTCAGCTTGATTGGTCTGAAGCGCACAGACCCAGGTGGAAGACGAAGATAAATTATTAGCATATACTGACAGTTTTTATAATTTGGCAAATAATTTGTTTAACAAATGCAGCAGTAGTGAGGAGAGCAGATTTATGTAATGAGCTTGTAACACACTCACTGGAAATGCCTTCCTGGTACCTGATTGGACCCAGTGTTTTCCTTCAGATCCTTACTACTTTGTGCTTATAGACTCAACAAGGTGCTGGAAACATTCCTGGGAAATCTTGGTCCATACTGACATGACAGCATCACACAGTTGCTGCAGATTTTTCTTTTGGCTGCAAATCTATGACGTGAATCTCCTTTTTCATCGCACCTTGAAGGTGCTCTGTTGGTTTGAGATCTGGAGGTCAGGTGATCTGGCCGTGTGAGTACAAGGAGAAAGCAGTTTGAGATGGATATGAACCATTGGAAGATGAATAGTTTGTTCATACAGGACATGGTCAGCAACAATGATCAGGTAGGCTGTGCTAAAGGCCTCTAAGAAAATGTCCTCCACACTGTTACGCCACCACTCGGCTGAAGCATACAAGACTGGATGGATCCATGTTTTCATGTCGCAGCATAGTCAGAGACTGATCAGTCCTGGCAACATTTTACCGGTCTTTTGTTTCCAATTTTTGGCAACACGTGCATACTTTTGTAAAAGTGCCTGTTTAAGTTGCTTGTTGCCTTCAACAAAACATTTTTGATGCAGAGAACTGCTGCTTACTGGATATTTTATCTTTCAGACCATCTTCTGTAAACCTCAGAGATGGTTTTATGGGAAATTCTGGTAGATCTGAAATACTCAGACCGTGCTGTCTAGCACAAACGACCATGATGAATTCAAAGAAATCTAAATTGCCTTTCTTTCTCTTTCCGATGCTCAGTTTGAACTTCAGCGGGTCATCCTGACCATGTCTACAAGGGTAAATACATTCCGGTGCTTCCATGTGATTGGCTGGTTAGTTATCTGGATTAAAGAGAAGCAGGTGTATCAAATGAAATGGCTGACAAATGTGTTTTAATGTATAGTGAAGTTGGAGGTATTACTAAGTGACTAATTAAGAAAAATTAGTGGAAAACTAGCTAGAGTAGGAATGTATCCAGACCAATGTGCTAAATTAGACAAGTTAATCGAGTCAAGCATCAACTTGTAGAGAAATTTCAACTGTAAGAGAGGATTTCAGAAGGGAAAAAATCAATGTGTAAAAATATTACTTTATATCTGTAGAAATAACAGTAAGCAGGAAGATACTGAAGAAAGCTTTGTGCAAAGCTTAGATGTGAAGAGCCAATAGGAATGAGGTTTCTCATTCAGCCCTCCTAGGCATGTGCCACCACTGTCGCACATGGTTTTTAGTCACATTCGACTTCTTGCAAAGCTGCATCACCTTTACCTCCTCACTGGGTGGAGGGGTGACACATGTCAGAGGCTTGTTGCTCCATGAAAAATCAAAACCTGCTATTTCCTTTGCCGGATGCTGAGCTGCCAGCAAAGTTCTCTGCTTTCCTCGTTGCTCAGGTTGATGCATCCCACAGGAGTGGATACCCAAAAAGGGGGGAGAGAAAAAAGAGAAACCGGTACAGATGAATCTAAAATCAGAGCTGCAAAGGATGAACAAGAAAAGTGAAAGGAAATGCTCCAGTCAAAAGCTAAATAAATAAATAAAAAATCCCGTCTGCACAGCCTCTGATAGAGAAAATGTGCACCTGCATCATATCAAGCCTCTTGCTGAGGAGGAGGAGGGGGGGGGGTTTGAAAGCAGGGAAAATGTCAAGGATAACGCAATCTAGGCTGCTCCAGGTGGGAAGAAGCCGACATAGAGGTGTAGTGCAATTTGCACCTGCAACATTCATCATAGTGAGGTGCAGCAGAGAGAAGAAAGAAACCTCATGGTTGCGAGACAGCCGAGCCATCGGCCTTTCAACACCTACGGGCAGCCTGGCAAGGGAATGTAGCCGGGGCAGCGGTGTTGAATAGGAGTTTGTTTTGTCAGTTGTTAGGTGAGGTCCCAGATGTGAGGCTTGTCAGTGTGTCTGTGGAGTGGAGGGCAGCTGACCCATGGTCTGTGAGTCACACACGGGCAGAAACAGCCTCTGTCCTTTGTTTGACTCCATCAGCAGACATCCTGCTCATCCAGCCTTCTGACTTCCTCTTACGCATTTTTCTTTCTTTCTGCGGGTTCTTTGCAAAAATCTCATGGTAGGAGGTCTTGCGATCCTTAATTTAGAAAGATTTAGCTTCCTTACTGTCACTAGTCCTATAAGCCAGATTCTTGGTATTGCAAAGGGATTTAATGTTCTTTATTATTCCAGAAATAGCAGACGGCTTTTAGGCTTTTTTTTTTTCTTGCTAGATTGCTCCTAGCTGTAACTTCTGCCTCTGTAGCTACAGTTTTTTTTTTTTTTTTTTTTTTTTCCTCGTGTATTTGTTTGGCGACATAAATAACATTCTTTCATATATAGACTTAACCTGATAAAGGCACAACTATGGGATGAGGTTGGTGTAGGGTAATTGATTTCACAATCTTTCATTTTCTTTACGCTAATGAAAGGGGATTTCATCTCCTTTCATTAGTGTGTTTTAGATGGCACAGTTGATGATGTAAACACGATAGATGCCTAAGGTGCTTTTACAATCCCCGCCCGGTTCTTTTTCTCAAGATAAAAGTCTCCAGAGCTCACTGTCTTGGCTCAGAAGTTGTTTTTCTGTCTTCCGTCAAGATTTGAAGCTTTTTCTGAATATAGTGACGCTTGCTGCGGGTAACAGATCTTTGAAATGTAGAAAACGCTTTATTTCAACACTCCTGCACATGCAAGCTCTAAGCGAAACTCTTCCGCACCCAAATCTGAAAGCGACTGAGTTTCCAGTCATCTAACTTTTGCCTAACTTTGAGCGACGTCAGCCGCCTGAGGAGATGTTGGTGTTTCTTATGCTTTCATGAGAGGCTGCAGCTCTTGAACAGCAGGGCGATGACGCTGAAATCACGTTCGACTTGATTGATTTTTGAGTCATGATAGTAACTGCTCACTGTTGCTCTTTGATACTGGTGAAATTTCAATTATTGTGCTGCTTTCAGTTAAATCTAATACACTGAATCAGAATGTGTGATCACAACAGGTGGGGGCACCACGCTACCCTGTTAATCCCAATTAATATTAATAATGATGCTTGGAATCATTCACACACAAGGTAATCCGTGGCACAGCATAATGGTGACAGCTTAGCCATGGCAGGAGCTATCCAAACATGGCATCCATTGAGAAGTAACTATAGTAGGTGTGTGTGTGTGTGTGTGTGTGTGTGTGTGTGTGTGTGTGTGTGCGCATGTCTACCTTTTCTAATTAGTCATTTTCTCCCCACAGCCTTGAGCCAACTCCCTCACCTGCCAAGGCCCAAGCAGCAAATAAACCAGATGGTGAGTTTCTTCTCCTGCTGATGCGTTAAAAAGAGCCCCAGCAGCCTCCGGGAGAGGCTGCGCTAATCGATTCTAAGTCTTAAGTGTCAATACAGCAGCAACAACGCGACACTCAAAGTTGTCACCACAGACATCTGTTTGAAGGGTGGATTGTTATGGGATTTTTTTTGTGGTGTGCAGAATCGACAAGTGCCGCCGCCGCACCAAAGAGTTCTGCTCCTTCCTGCCGACCGCCGTGGGTCTCGGACCCCAATTTTGCCGACCGCTTTCACCCAGACAAGGTCAGCACCGTCGTGACCCAGCACCAGAAGCCAGCCCAGCCCACGCCTATGCAGAGCCGCAGTTCCATCCTGCAGGCTGCACAGCAGGCGCCGGAAGACAGCGGGAGGACCCCCATATGTGGTGCCTGCAACAAAATCATCAGGTGAGGCTGCACCGCTGCTACACACAGGCTGATTTTTTTTTTTTTTTTTTTTTTGTAATTGAAGTCTTTGTTTGTTTTTTACGGAGCCCCGCAGGGGACATGGGAGAAAAAAAAAATTAAGACTGACTTTTGCGAGATCTCGCAAAAGTTTTAGCCGCATTCTTCGGAGGCCGCCAGCTCGAAGCCGACCGGGAGGTCGAGGCACGATGTGCCGGGAAAGCGGTGTTCCTCCCGGCTGTAGTAGGTCTCGACCGCCCGTTAGCTTCGAGCTAGTGGCCGCCAGCTCGAAGCCGACCGGGAGGTCGAGGCACGATGTGCCGGGAAAGCGGTGTTCCTCCCGGCTGTAGTAGGTCTCGACCTCCCGTTAGCTTCGAGCTAGTGGGTGTCAGATCTCCAAAAACGTCGGAGCACTTTTGCAAATATGTGATGTCTTGTAAACCGAGCAGGTATCTGACGTTTACACAACTACATTCACGCCTCAAAATATCTTAAAAGTGTATTTTGTGACCCAGAAAGAGTAACAACTAAGTAGCTGCCGCCATTGTTGGAGTTTTGCGAGATCTCGCAAAAGTCCGTCTTAATTTTTTTTTCTCCCTAATTTTTTTTTTCTCCCATGTCCCCTGCGGGGCTCCGTAGTTTTTAACATTTAACAACATGAAAACATAAACAAAACAACAGAAAAGAAACAAGAAAAGAAAAGACAGCTTCCAATCCCATGGTTAATTCACCTTTGTATTTTGGGTCTATTTTCAATACTTACTATCGGTATACCCGCAAAAAAAAAGGACAATAAAATCAAATTCTTAAGTTATTCCATTACTGAGTGCCTACACAAACATACAATGCAGCAAGCATAAAATTTAACTAAAGATAATTGCCCTGACCAAATAAATTCCAACCATCTCAGCCAAAAACGCATCCCCATGATTTGTCAAAACCCTCCCTATCATCATTAATCCTAGCCAAGAATTTTTCATACGACACCATTTTCAGCATATTTTCTTCCCACCTATTATATTCTGGAGGAGATGGTTCCTTCCATACACTGAGAATAACTCGAGCCGCTGCGATCACCCCCACCTTTATAACCACAAAGTCATATTTTGAAACCCCAGGTAACACCGACCGATCCCCTAATAAGCACAGTCTTGGTGACAAGGGTATCATCAAACCAATCCACCTTCCTATTTTGTCCAATACTTTTTGCCAAAAGGGATAAACTTTCCCACATTCCCAAATAGCATGCATAAATGTCCCTGGATCTGAACTACATTTCAAGCATATATTACTGGGACTGATTCCCATTCTATAAAGTTTGGACGGAGTGAAGTACCATCTGTGTATTAATTTATACTGAGTAAATTTACCCCTGGCCTCTCTTATATATTTATCAGAGAATGACAAGATTCTACACCAGTCTTCTTTAGAAATTGCACAACTCAGATCTGTCTGCCATATAATCCTCAAGTTTTCACATATCTCTTTTTTTGGATTGTTAAACAGTTTATAGAAAACAGCTGCTCTATGTGCTGTACTGGACAATTCTAAAAACTCCACCACCATATTTGAGCTTTGAGTAAATTTTCCTTTGGTAATACAATCCCTTATTTGTAAATATTTCCAAATATTATTTTCTCTTATCAAACCATATTTTTGGGTTATTTCAGCAAATGACATAAACACTGCCCCTGAGTAAAGATCACTTATCCTGTGTATGCCTTTGACAAGCCATTCCTTCCAGAACACTGTTTTTCGCCCAATCTGTACAGCAGTGTTGTTCCATAGCGAGGTATAAGGTTGTCTTAAATGAGATGCTCCACACATCTTGTGCACCTCTACCCAGACAGCTTTAGAATACCCAAGCACTGGGTTATTATGAAAGTCTTGTCCATTAATTGCTGAGCCCTGTGAGAGAACATCCAAGGGTGTAAAAGGGCTCACTAGTTCCTGTTCGATCTTCATCCAGCTCAGCTCAGAGTCCGAACCTGTCCAGTGCTTGGCCAGTCTTGACATTTCAAAAGCTAAATTACACAACTTCACATTTGGGAGGGCCATTCCCCCAATGTCTTTAGAGGCCCACATTTTCTTTATATTCACTCTTGGCTTCTTGTTATTCCACAAAAAATCTTTAATTAACTTCTCAAATTGACTAAATACGTGTAAAGGAATTCTTACAGGTACAGATTCTTTTTAACTCGAGCGAGGCTCTCTGTGTTTGCTCCTTGGAGGCTCCTGTTAGAGATGACAATTTAAGACTCTTAATATTCGCGACACACTGCCTGTCTGCAGCAAATTAAGCCAGTCAGCATATTTCACAGAGTGTGGAGACATCTTGTTATCACTCAGAATAACAAAGAAACTCTGGTTGATATTCTGGTCACCATTGCAAACAAAGAGCTTTTATTCATTAATTTTTGAGTGAAGATTCAAATTCTGGAAAACCTAAAATTTGTTTTCAGCGTTTGCTCACATTTCACACAGTCTAGTGTATTTTTGCTGAGTGCCTTTGGATCTTTTTTCAGTCCTCTGTTGAAGCTTTGGATTATTTAGCCAATTTATATTTAAAAAAACAAAACCCCTATTTATGTGTTACTAAGTCTTTTTTTTTTTTTTTTCTTTTCTCCAGGGGACGGTACCTGGTGGCACTGGGACGGTCTTGGCACCCGGAAGAGTTTACATGCTCGCAGTGTAAGGCGGTCCTGGAGGAGGGGGGCTTCTTTGAAGAAAGGGGAGCCGTCTATTGTACCAAGTGCCACGATAACCGATACGCTCCGAACTGTGCCAAGTGCAAAAAGAAGATCATAGGGGTACGAGCTTCTGTCGTATCCAGCAAAATCAAAACAGCCGTTTCAAAGTTTTTAAAAAAAGTTAACCTTTTTCTTCCCCCCCCCCCCCCCCCCCATCAGGAAATCATGCATGCACTGAAGATGACTTACCATGTTCAGTGTTTCAAGTGTGCAGCCTGCAAGAATCCTATCAGGAATCAAGCCTTTTACATGGAGGAGGGTGAACCCTACTGTGAGAGAGGTGAGTAACTGAACCATTGCAGAACAGATGTACTATACTTCCTATATTGCATACCTGAGCAATCTAAATGCAAATGGTTATTGTGTAAGAGTTGGAGAAGGTACAAAAAACAAAGACCGAAACGGCTCTTTTTGGAGCCACATTCACAAACTGATGCTACTGCTTCACATCCTACATGAAACAACACCAATGCTGTGACACAGTCGATTGTCTTCCAAGGGCCAGGGGAGGATACATACAACTATTCTGATTGGTAGTGATGGCTATGATGTCCTCTGTTGTGTAAAATATGGGGTGAACTCACACCTAGTATAAAAAGCTGAATTCCAATTGAAGCTAGTGTGATTTTACACATCCATTTCCCCTATAGGCCAGCAGGGGGCGACGTCTCTCAGCTTGACAAAGAAGTCAGTTTCTGTAGAAGTGCATGGAAAAAAATGAGTGTACTTCTGTCTTGATTAATGAGCTCTGTAACCACTTTCCTAATGAGTTTTTCTTCTGAATTGCTAGTTTCAAGTCTTATTTAATACAGCTCAGTGTTCACTTTGTAAATTATGGTTCCATTTAGAGTAAAATAGACGATAAAGCAGGGCAAGCTTTAGGGCATCACTATTTCACCATTAACAAGTCGCTACCATACGAGCGTGCAGTATCCTGAGTTTGAGTCTGATCCAAAAACCATAACATGCAGTCTGTGCTTCAACTGTGCTCCAAAAGATGGTAAATGTCCGCCTTTCTTTTACGATTTCATCACTCTTTAGGACAGTTTGGTTCCAGACTCGCGTGTCTGGTGAGAAAAGGATAGTTTACTTATAATAAAGACCTCAGTCATGACCAAATGTGTAGTTCGACTGTGTTTTCTCTCAAGGACTCTGTTCATTCATTCAAACAATACAACACTGAAGGCTTCACAAAACATAAAGGCGTCACCATGGTGAAAAATCCTCTGCTGGAAATAAAAGCAGTCGCATTTATGTCGTTCTAAGGAATAGTTGCTACTACTACTAATAACTGCAACAATGACAGTAGTCAGTTCTGCTGAGCAGATGGAAGCACCCACAGAAACCTGTGCTTTAATAAAAAGTTTAATTCTAAACTCGAGTCCAAGCCAGATAGCATTTGCCTGAGCGTGCTGAAAATCCGAGTGTGCAGATCAATTAGTTCCAGCGCCGACTGAGAACATCTCGACTCATGTAAGACGCCCCGCGACTTCACACGTGGATCGAGCCCGATTATAAATCTGCACTGGCCTCAAGTCCACAGATGAGACAGAGCAGGCTGACACCCACGAAGCACGTTTTAAATGGATGCTACAGCTCGGCCCACGTCATAGACGTCGGGGTACAAAATCTTTAAATTCAGCCAGTGCATGAATCGGGTGTAGCGTGCATTTTGTGATAAAATTGTTTCCTCTCTACAGTGCATCCTCTCCAGTCTATCTGAAATAATTGTGATTATTTTCTTTGTAAAAATCAAACTATTTCTGACACGTTTTGTCAAACATTGTAGTATTGCTGTGGGGTTTGGCAGAAACCTACATCGAGAGTCTCCTGGCACATGCCGCAGTCAATCATAAAGTGTGATGTTTTCATCTGCTGTAATCTATTTAGCTCCAGTTTACTTCATACATACCTCTATTGGGTTTTATGAATGGTGCGTGCTCTTCTATTATGATATAAATGAGTTAGCGGGGCATCTGACGTGGATTGCTGCTTTATCAGAGGCGAAGCCAGAACCTGGGTACTCATATTCTGAATAATGCCTTCAGCTCTGATAAACATTCTGCTGCCTCAGCATCTTTCAGGGATTGTACAGCTCTCACCCACTCACTCTTGAGAAGCAGCATTATAACCTGACACCCCCCCGAGTCCTTGTGATGAAAGAGACTGGCAAATCCAGTCAAGTATCTGGAGCAATTTCCACCTCATCCTAATCCCACCCCTACACTCTGGAAAGGCACTAATGTACAGTGGGTGGACACAATAACACAAACAGTATAGATATCAAATGGCCAATAAGAAGAGGAGCCGGCATTTGGCATCAAAGCAGCTCTATACGTCTTTATTTTACACCGTTCAGTCCCTTAAGTGGTTGCGTGTAGCGTGTAGTGAGGATTGCTCATCTCGGAGCGGCAAACAGCTTCCACTTCTTCTTTTAAAGATGAAAGATGTGGAAAAGGATTTCAGTCTCTACGGATCCCGTAAAGGTTAAGCGATGTTTACAAACGGCGATTGCGGAGGCCGGGGCGATTCCTTGGCCTGATGCGGGCAACGATAAAAGCTCTTTTGAGTTAAAAATGTAATCTTATATTCACCTTATCTTACATTTCTTCTGCTCGCCACCCCTCCTCCCCCTCCTCTCCAGACTATGAGAAGATGTTTGGCACCAAATGCCATGGCTGTGACTTCAAGATTGATGCCGGGGATCGGTTTCTGGAGGCCTTGGGCTACAGCTGGCACGATACGTGCTTCGTCTGTGCTGTAAGTCATTTTGATGGATATAGCTCCTTGTGGGCTCTCTTTGCCCCCGTATCTCGCAGCTGTCCCAGTACAATGGTACCTGGAGAAAAAAATTTGCCTCCATGTCTGGACCTCAAGCTTTCTCTCTCTCTCAGCCTGTCACCTGCAGTCTATCACTCTCTATATCTCTCTCATTCTGTGAAGAAAACTGAAAGCAAATGCAGTCAAGTAAAGCTTGCTCTGGCCACTAGAAACTGTGTAAATTCACATCAGCAGTGTTGAAGTCTGATATCTACTCTGCCCTCGTTTCCCAATCCGTCTCTCTCACTTTGTGTGTCTCCTTTCATCTTTAAAGCTCTGCCAAATCAACCTGGAGGGGAAGACGTTCTACTCGAAGAAGGATAAGCCCCTGTGCAAAGGCCATGCTTTTGCTCCAGTGTGAGAGAGCGAGGCGCATCTTCAGAAGAAGGAGCACTGCTCTCTCCCTTCTCTTTACCCCCTGACACTTCCGTAGACGCACCACATCCCTTCTTGCCACACACCTTGTTAAACTAAGTCCTTTCTCTCTGTGCTGCAGACTTTTTGTTCTCGAGGCTTAATGCTGGCTGCACGTACCGTCACTTTACTCTGCTGTTAGGAGACTTCTGATGGCACTGCCTCTAATGCCAAATGCTGTGTTGCATAACTGGAAGGAGTCGAGGAATTATGTCACGCCATCGGTAACTTTTTGACTTCCAAGTTGTTTTTAGGTCATGAAAAAAATGTCACCGCAGGTCACGTCGATTTGTAGTTGTTAGCGGCGTAATCTCCTGCCTCTGTTCTCCTTGTCCTTGTTAATTCAAGTCACCAACTTGAAGGAGTCATTGAGCCTCTAATAATCTCTCATATTGCAGTAATGATCAAGCAATTCTCTTGCACTAAGTGTAGTGAAGTTCTGGCCCCATACAGGACCCCAGCCCACTCATCGGCTCTCACTGCAGCACCCTTTAATGTAATGGGGGGCCAGTCAAGCAGAAAAGGAGGTGTCCATTTCTGCTTGACTGGATCTCCTCCACAGAATCACTAACTACTTATTACTTTGACTCTGGCAAGTCAGAGCGCATACTCCAGCTTGAAGAGTCATTTAGAATGATGTAGTAATTAACCCATTTTTAATCGTCATACACGCGGGTGATGGAGATTGATTTTTAACTTTCCCTTTGATTTGACTTTTTTTTTTTAAAAATGAGACAAACTAAGTCTTTAAGTGTTCCCCATGTCACTGTGATATTCTTCCTTAGAGTACTTTCAAGTCACTGAATCTGTATTTATATTGCTTCAAAAGTGGCCTGTAAGTGTTGTTTTTATTGCAGCTGAAAGTTTCAAATAAAATTATTTAGTAATTCCATGTGCCAGGTCATTTTGTTTCTCTTGGAAACACTCCCATCTGTAACAATTTTTAAAATTGTCAATTGCCATCTTTGCTCTTTTTTCCAAAACCCTGCTGAAGCCTTTGTATGCTCCCTATAAATATAATCAACGAAGTGATACTGAAATAAGTGGCATTTTATCTTAACTGGTAGGTAGCCAGGTGCTTAAAACATCATTCTTGCTGGAATAGCTACATTTTGTTTGGGTGAGAAGCTCCTCTTAAAAGCTTAGCATCAGCAGTGGTAGCAGTGGGTCAGCAGCTAGCCTGCAGTCCAGAGTTTAAAAAACAAAACTGACGCCAAAGGTGAAGCTCACAAATGAATGTTTCTTGTTGTTGTTTTTAAACACTCCTTGGTATAATGAGGCATATCTGCAACTCCAAAGCGTATTATCTTCTTTTAATCTTTAACCATTGGAGAGCGCTAAGCTAGCCATTTGTACCTTAAGCTAGGCTAATTGTTACAGACTTTAGCTCAATGGTTATGTGTCATGGAGATGCAAGATGAGGGTCCTGAGATGATCAGAGGTTTTACAGTTCATGAAATGTTGCACACTTAATTTATTTTTTTATTTTCTAAGACCAGTGGTCTCAAACTCCAGTCCTCGAGGGCCGGTGTCCTGAAACTTTTCCTTGTGTGCCTGTTGCAACACACCTGAATACAATTAGGTCATTCACAAGACTATGAAACTGCATGCTGAGGTGCCATTTCAGCCATTTGATTCATGTTACAGCAGCTCATGAGTGAATGAACATGGTGCAAAAAATGTACTTTTAGAAGTACTTTTTTTCAAAACCCTTATTTAAATTTACTTGAGTTGAGTTAGGGGCTGCCACCTCAGCATGCAGTCAAGTTCTAGAGTCTTACTAATGACCTACTGATTTTACTCAGGTGTGTTGGAACAGGGACAAATAGAAGCTCAAGGACTGGAGTTTGAGACCCCATTTTGGACCATTACCATTTAGAGAGGAATCCTCTAACAGCGTCCTGAAATTTTACAGCAAAATCTGTCAGGGAAAAAGATTTCCCTTGAGAGATATATATAGATATCTATATATAGATATCTATATATAGATAGATATCTATATATAGATAGATATCTATATATAGATCGATATCTATATAGATCGATATCTATATAGATCGATATCTATATAGATCGATATCTATATAGATCGATATCTATATAGATCGATATCTATAGATCGATATCTATAGATCGATATCTATAGATCGATATCTATAGATCGATATCTATATATAGAGATAGAGATATATAGATATATATCTAGAGATAGATAGATATTTTTTTTTTTTCCATCAGATTCAATTGGTGATTCTGTTTGTTTATATCCTGGTCACCACAGAAATTAGTGAGTTTAGATACAGCTTTAAAGTAAATCCCCAGCTACGTGCCCAGAGGTGTTTTTAAAAATGGATGCCAAGCTGTAAAACCTGCTTCTTTGTCTGAACCATGCATTGATTATGACATGTGCCAAAAATGTATCTTTGATCAAGTGAGCAAGTTCAGTCTATGAAACATTTTAGTTTGAATATTTTAATCAGCTTTTCTGGCTCAACTTCAATGCAGGATGAGGCAGTAGAACAGTGGTTCCTCAAACTGGAAGACATAGGATTATTGCTGGTGGGGTGTAGATAACCAGGGGGAAATATACAGATTGAAAATAAACTGAATAAATAATTTTTGTAGGGCAAATAACTTATTTGCTCTGAAACTCTTGGCTTTTGAACAGAGTCATTATAGTTCTGTTTTCTACTTATTTTGTTTGGAGTTTTCTTTTTTCCTGGTTTAGTTTGAACTTTCAGTGTTATGAGCTATAAGGAGGGTATTTCTCAAATCTAGTAAAATCAGCACCATTTCACAACATAAGGATTTTCTCCAGCTACTCCAGTTTCCTTCCACAGTCTAAAGCCATGCTTGTTAGCTTATTTGACCTTAGGTGTGAATAGTCATCTGTGTTAGCTATGCAATAGACTGGCGACCTGCCCTCAGCGTACCCTTTCCTCCGATGACAAGCTCCGGAGTAAGTTTAATAAAAAGGTGATGTACGAAGGTCATACTCAATGAGTCATACTATTCAGTGAGCCCTTGTGTGCTATGAGTGGGAGCACAGTCATCCTGGAAGAGACCATCAGGACAAATGTTTCATCATAAGGTAAAAATGATGACTCAGTAGTGATTGACATTGACATTTCCATCTCAGGGGACAAGATGATCCAAACTATGACAGCAAAATTTCCCACACAGAACCACTGGATCCCTTCACCGTAGCAGGAAAGGCTCCAGGTTAATCAGCCAAAAAGCTTTGCATTTAATCCCATGGCAAGAAGAACAACAGACGCATTTCATAAAAGATCCAACTCTCAAACTAGAGACACCTTTTCAAGTAAAAGATCCAGGCCTTGATTTAACAATATATAATTTATTTACAACAATTTTCGGATTGAATTACTATACATACCTTTCTGAAATGTCATAGATAGATATATATACATAAGGCCAAGTAAATACTTGAAAGCACTTAGAAACGAATTTCCAAAATTCTACCCACAAATCCATATCATTGTCCAAAAAAGTACAGAAAAACTCCCTTAGCAGAAGTTTTTCCATCGCCACAAAAGTTTCGACAACAATTTACATTAACGATAGGGAACACAAAAAAAGGTTAAAAACAAAGGAACATAAAGGAGGATTATACAATTGCATAAGCGCTGTGGCATGTAATAAATACAGCATTTTTGACTTGCAGAAAGGCAAGGAACATTGAATCAAGGAACTAAAGAGAAAAAACCATTCACAAGTACAGAAGGCTATTGTTCTTACTTCAAAAAGAAAACAGTTTAGTAAGAGTGACGGGGAGGTATGCACACACCCAATCTCTCTCACACACACACTCAAATACATCCTTGACACTGAATAGTAATGAGTGACACAAAAAGTACAGTGCTGAGATGTTACATTTCTCCCCATAACACAGGGGTGAACTGACAGTATAAACCCTTGAACAAAGCTTGTATGTTACTGACACATACTTACACAGAATTATCAGGCCTGGGTTTTCTCTCAAACTGTATTCATCGCACACACACGCACACACACTGAGTCATAGCAGAATTGTTAGATTTGTCGGATGAGCTAGATGTGAAGATAAGATGCTCAACATCCTGGCGGCTGGTGAATTACATTACTGAAATGTGCTTAGGCAACGTATCCAAGACGATGACGGAGGGGGATGAAGAAACACACACATGCGCTCTGACTGTACAGCTGCCGTGGCTCATCTAAACGTGCCTAACCGACGCCCTCACTCTCCAATTAGCCACGCAGCCCGCGCGGTGACTCGTTAAGCACAAGTGACAGTTTCCACCTTGGATTTTTAAATGCTTAGTTACAGAAATCATCAGGTGCGCAGAGTTAAGGACGAACAAAACGTCGACAGAAAGCTTTCCTGTGAAACAGTCTCGAAACCCTTAACACTGCAAATAGTCTGCTAGATCGCCAAACAACAGTATATAGGCAAACACGTCACGGTTTTAGACTTGACAAATGCTGCGCCAGTTAAGTGTCTTTTTTGGCTTCATATTAAAATATAATTTACATTTGTTTACAAAGTGATAAGGTGACACAGAGTACTGCGTAAACAAACTGCATTGAGATGCCTTAAAATGAGGGAAAAAGGAAAGACAATGAAAGAGACAACTACTCTAGAAAACAGTGGATTCGTGGACACAGCGTGAGGATGCGGTGGCCCTCGAAATGATATTCAGAAAACTTTGGTTAACAATTCTGCTGATATACAGTATGCAAAGTGACAGCACACGGCTGGTATAGAAAAGTATTTACAAATTATGCACGGCGATCTGATTCAACGTGAAAAGATTTTGAGTTTCGGATCATTTTCACGGCATCTTTATATAAACTGGTAACGGGACTCTGAGGGGAGATGTGGTTTAACGAGATGGGTTAAACGAGCAAGGCGATGGGCGACGGTATAAAAAGAAAGTCAAACTTTCTGCCTGCTACAAGGAAACTAATGTACATTCCAAAAAATCTGACAATCATTTCATCTTAAAGGTTAAAAACCATTCGAGCCCGCAGGATTGGGCCGTCCTCGCTGTTTGAATGAAAAGGGGCGGGGTTTTCATTATAGCTTTGAACAGACAACTTCACATGCAACCCTGAGGCAGACATAGAGAGAACCTATGGCTAGTTTGGGACTGCTCACACCTCACCGAAGGAAAATTGCTAAACGAGAAATTTTTGTGTTTGTTTGACAGATTCGTTACGAGAAAAAGAAAAATACTGTTAGTGAAATACGACAGAATGCAAATGCGCCGCTGCAGTTTATGGATTTTTGCATGAATCTATTGGATAATTGTTGCTGTCTGGATACAGATAGCCAAAAAAAAATTCCTTTCAAAGCATCTATTTGTGAGCAGAGGGGGTGACATTATGAAAAAGCTGCTCTTTATTTTATCTGAGAGATGGGCTTCTCTCTGATGTGGAAATACTGTTTGCCACACAGCAAATGCAGAATTCCCACCAACATTGCTTTATGAATAATACAAACAAAGCTGCACAATTACCCTTTCAACATGAGTAATCTTGTGATGATTTTGAAGAACTTGTTGTCAGATTTTTCTGAGGGAAAGTGCTCTACATAATTCATATGGAATAATAACCCTTCGGGCCATGTTTTTAGACTACAAAAATCAACGTAATCAAGAGGAAAATGTCATTTTAGAAATGAGCTTTGACGACATTCAGCGTTTGCACACGTGCAGTCGGCGTGCCTCTTGGCCCTATGGCCTCTTCATTAAGCTGTGGAATTTAAAACAGAGAAACGCCACGATGAACGATTGGGGTAATATAAAATGTGGAAACCTTATGGATCAAAATCAGAAGGCTTTAAATAGAAATTTCCTTTAAAATATGACTTTAAGTCAAGATATTAATCACTTCAAAAAAAAAAAAAAAAAAAAAAAAAAAAAAAAAGGGATCCAGAGAACTCAAACCTCACATATTAAAAGGAGGAAAAGCTCCAAAGCGTCTCACTGGATCAAGATGTTAGATTCACAATAGTGATACCGGCTGGACTACAACACACACAAACGCACACACAAACTACATGAGATGGGTTTTTGGGGGGCTCAGACACACAATCTGTTTTTAAACCAGCAAGTCCAGAATCTGCTACAAGCCGTCTGTGTGTTAAACAGATTATGTGACTCACACACGCACACGGTCTCACTAGGTTGCTTTAAAATAAAATAAAAAAGGTAAAGAAAAAAAAAAAAAGTGGGCTAATCTTCTGAGTTGATGTCATGTGACGAACCTGCCAATTGCATATGTTGCTGGTTCTCTTTAACCTGAAATGACCTGCACCCTTTTTTGCCACCTTCCTTTTAACTGACTGTTTAAAAACACACGGTTTTTGAATCCAAGTTCAAAAATTAACGACTGAATTTGCAATATTGGCCATTACTAATAGCGTTACATTTGCATATTGCTCCTTGTTAAGCCGTACGCGGCCTGTTTAGAAGAGTTAATTTGATGTTACCTTTGCAGCAGAACTAGGGTATGGACTAATTTAACTTGGGTCTTTGATGGGAAATAAAAGGTACTTTCTCTACTGAGTCTGTGAATACGTTTTCCCCAAACACACACACACCCAAACTCTACCCCCTTGTTCCTCATTTGGTCTGTCATTTAAAGATTTTTACTGTGTTTCATGGGAAATAGGGACTCAATCCTACATAAACACTTTCTTATCTTCTAAAGTGAAGAAAAGGAACGCTGGGACAGCTCTGTTCTTCGATTCCCGCTGCAGTTATTGTTTTTTTATGTGTGTAAGAATGCGTATTAGTGTATCACGTTGTGTACTTTTCCTCGGCACCAGTCTGTCCCTCTTTTCTAGGTTAGCACTCGCCATCGGAGACCAGGAATATCATGGCTTCCTGTTTGCCGATGTCGGCCATGACCGTGGCCAGCTGGTTGATGTTGCCGCTGTGGAAATGTTGCGCCTCCCATAGGTCCAGGATCACAGAGGTTGGGCTTGCTTTGGATGCAAAGAAACTCATGTGTCTGCGGGGTGAGAGAGAGCAGAGAACACAGAAAATTAATTAAATCAAGCAACGCGCACACATCAGAAAGCAGAGCCTCTCATTTTCTCTCCACCTAAAGAGTGTCAGGAAAACCTTTCACCGGGTATTTTATTGTGCTGCCTCTTCTTCTAACTCTGTCAATGTCAGGTTTTATTGTGGGTTATATTGCTACATCCTGATATCTAGTGTCGGCGCACTAAGTAAAAAAATGATAAAAGCTACAAGAACAGTCGGAGCTCTCGAAACTGCCGTTACGTACAGACTCTCTAACAATTCTCATTTGAAGCTTAACTCCACAACCCTCATTCCCTCTTTATTTGATGTTGAAATTGGCCCCAAAATCCCATATAGTAAATCCTATATAGACTTTCACAGTTAAGTCGGAAGTGACCTTTTCTATTTTGGGAGCAGAACCTTTACGATCAAACCCAATCAATGACAACAAAGCAGTGGCCCGAGTCAGCTGGATATTTGATGTTGAGTGGGACCTTATCCCCGCGGTAGCCGAAGATGCTTGTTTGATTAAATGGCATTTCTCTGTTTTTCCAAATGTCCGGGGCTTTAACTCTTATGTAGAACCCACATGACATTAAAAAGGAGAACGATGTAAAGCACAAAGAATCACCGTGCCGTGTGGGTGTTTCGGTGAGGGGGGAAAGGGGAGACAGGAAAATGCCACCGAGCCTTTTTCACCTTGAGAAAGGTCAGACGGAGTCAGACTTCCTCGTGTGTTTCTGTTTGTCTGGTGAAGCATTATGTGGAGGTTATAAACACGTGAGTGCAGCGGTAGGACACAAGCACCGGGAACACATCGTCACCGTGCTATTTTAAGTCAATTGGATTTTATAGAACGTGAACGGCTCTGGCTCTGCATCAGGACAACGCAACAAAGAGGAGCGTTGGTCAAAAAAAAAAATCTTTTGGGAATGAACCTCTGTGTCATTATTAAAGTTTAAAAAAAAGAAACAAATGTGTCAACCCTGCTTATTCACCTCGCCGCGTGAAACAAGAGCTTATCTTGTATGGCTCAGACGCAGCCGCTCGTACCGTCCTGGGAAAGAAAGATCAAATAAAAGGTTCTTGGCATTTTAAGTTTTATTGATTGGTCCCGTTCCGCTCGGTCTGAACACTTTACACGCGCAGAAACAAACACAGAAATGCAGCATGACAGAATGCCAAGGAGCTGCAGCCTTTTGAGGAAAACACGTTGTTAAGGACAGATCAAACAACGGAGCAGTTGTTCCTTCCTGAGGTCTAAATGAGAATTGATTATGTTGAGCAAAACATTGCTAATTAAACCTGTAGTGCATCAATTCAATTTGTGATTAATTGGGGTAAATAAAAGTTGATTGGACAAATTAAGTGTACCTATTTGATTTCATTACCAGGTAGAAATTAAATTGGAGGATAAGAGATCAATGCCCGACTACGCTCTTGTTACAGGTGCTTTGGTGATAGAGTACAGTAGCTGTGAGAACGAAGTGGTCGGCACAGATCCAAACCTATTCCAACTTTATCCCCCCCCCCCTCCCTGCCTTTCCAATTACAGCTGTTAAGCAGAATGTAGCAGGTAGAAGTTTAGCTGCAGACTTTAAGCTTCTTACCTGTTTCTGAGGGAGAAATGAAGAAGGGGGTCATGTTTTCTTGCAGAAATGATAGCTGTATCCATCAAGTCCGCATTAATCCTATAATACTAGCTGTGTCAAAAGAGGATTAGCTTGCTAAAGCATTACTCTGTTTACCTGAACTTTAGGAAAAACACTCCGCTGAGGTGAATCACTCCACACCGATTGTGCTTGATTACTGAAATTTCACAGTTTTTCTGCCAACATCTGTATTAGTACACCTCTTTACTATCATTATTTTGAGTGAGCTGTATTCACATATTGTGCATAACTCTGCTGTGAAACCTCACTTCCAAGAGGTTTGGATAAATAAGGCTCATCAGAATTTCTTCAGAGCTTTCAAAGCTAAGCCGCCGGCTCCGACATGCCTTGACAACGATCAGATCAGCAATCAGATAAGGCGTTATTGTAAAGCTGATCTTTACCTCTCGAGTTTAAGTCTTTGTGCTAGCATTCTCCAGTCGGCTCCGTTGGGACAGGGGGCGTCCAGGCTGCTGCAGATCTTCTGCCTGATGAGGTACGGGATCTGAAAGGCGCTGGGTCCCGCCAGAGCTGTGGCGTTACTGTCCATTAACAGAAACTCAGAGTCCAACGCTCGAGTGTCCTGGAAAGGGGGGACAAAAAGCCACACAGGTTTTCTGAGCTCAGCAGAAAAATCATCTCCTTTACAAATACCCAAAATGATAAATAGTAGCTGCGGCATAATCAACCGCAGCTTTTAAGTGAGCAGAACGAACGTTACCTTGGCAATGTTAAAGTCCAGGCTAAAGCTCTGTCCCTCCCCCTCCACCTGCCACACACACAGCTGGCAGGTGAGCTCGCAGGTGCTGAGGCTGAGCCGCTCCAGAGTGAACGTGCAGTGCAGGTACCGCTGGGAACCGTTCCAGATGTGGTAGAACGGGATCTCCTGCAGTAGAAGAAGAAGGAAAAAAAGAAGCACATGCAGCAGCACAGTCAGAACTGCATGTCTGAAACGCGCCACAACACGACCGCCTGCCTAGAATACACTGAGATTATCATTAATTACACTGACATAAGCTGTCATCATTATGGCTAAGTATATCTGAGGCAGCGGAATGACAACGTTCAATTAAGTTAAAGGGAATAAATGCGCTGTTACTGACAAATAGAATCTTTAATAGGAGTTAAGAGCTGCCAGCCCGACTCTGCTGATAACAGAAGAAATCAAACTTTGGATTTTAATAGATTACACGCGCAATCTGTCACGCTGGCAATGGAAGCATTTTTTTTTTTCCTTTTCATCTATTTTCATTAACTTGCTTTAGCTTTGTACTAACTTTCAGGCAGATATATAAATGGTGGCGTTAGTGTAAATGCTGAAATATCACACCACTACTTTAAAGCTAAAGCACATCACGCGGCGAATGCATAAGCATACTCAATAGCTGCTGTATCGGCTTCAGCTTCTGTCTAGCAAACGGATACCAGGGAGTCTTTGGGAGAATGCATTTGAGGCTGCAATTTCTACCCCCTCTCTCGTCTGCTGCATATTCATGACTTGTTTGCATAACCCAGGAGAAGCACTGTTGTAATGCTGGAGAAAGAGGGGGGGAAAAAAGTGCACACTAACTCCTCGCTTTACCAGAGTTCAACGGCTACCAGGGTTCTCAGTCGAAAAGAAGTGTGGCCTGCAGCACATCCTACTAACCAAATGGGGGCACTGTTACCCAGGCAGACTGGCAACAGAGCAGCCGAGTGAAACACACAGAAGTCTTCATGGGCCCCAGGGAGACTAAAGGCCTTTTTGACTGCACTGCTGAGAAGGGAATAACACTTCCAAATGAACAGGCACAGTCCAGAGGAATAAGCCTCTGTTCTGGGTGCATTGTTGCCGCCTTGCTTGCTTGGCACAGTCTGCATGCTCTCATTGGGGACCCGGTACTCAATGCTCACATAGTTACAGCCAGAACATTTTCTAGTCCTGGAACATCCCTTGTGTGTGCATACGTCGGGCTGCAGTGTAACTGGCCACGCGCAGGTGCGGGGAGTGCAGTAAGGTGGAGCCGATCCAAAATTCAGGTTGCAAAGTTCGAGATATTTACATACCGCTCTATATTTCATACGAGCCCCCTTTGAGAGAGCGACAGCTAGTATAATCAATCAGCTTGCAGCCCTGAGTTAGTGCACGCAATTCAGCTCCTCTATGCACATGTATACACTACGTGCACACTCGCGGTCTAGGCACAGGGGTGCACACACCCCCCAAAAAAAAAAGTAAAAAGGTTCCCTCTACTCTGACAAATGACTAAGTTCCAAAGTGTGCCAAGAACAGAAAAGGTTATTGGACAGCAGAGTCCTGCAGTAACAGACTTAGAAACACTCCTTTGTGTGAATCTTTAAAGTGATCAACTGAAGCCAAACCAAAACATGCTTAATTAACAAGTCTGGCCCAACTCTAATGAAAAACAACTTTCCAGAGACATTAGGAGACCACGAAGCCTCATTAACAATAAAAAAAGTTTCTCCCAAATAGCTTCTGAATAGTCAGTAACTTTTTAACTTTTGTTAACATGCGTTCAATTCATTTTTTACTTTTCTGGATGGCTAATTTAAACTAACAAACGGCATAGATTTTAAATTGAGCTCATAAACAAACACATTTGACGGCCTTATTACTGCCGGTAAACAAATTTAACAGATTCGGCCAGGCACTTGTATTAAATCTCCTTACTCCCGCACTGATCCAGAGCGACTCCCTGCCCCTGCAGCCCCTCAAGGGCAGCCCAACGCACCTGGTAGCCGGCTAGCAGCTTGCTCCTCCAGTGCGCCTGGGGCATGTCATGGATGGACAGGCGCAGGTTGTGGTAACTGTCTTTGAAAAGCAGGACGTGAGGCTCGTCAATCAGCCGACCCCCGAGCTGCCGCTCCATCTGCATCACCTCCTGATCAAAGAGAAAGAGGCGAGAAAAGGTGTCAGGGCTCGGGGATGAGAGGGGGAGGTACATTTACCAACACACTCGCAGAGGTAAGTGAAAACGTGTAAAAACAATCCATAACTGTTTGCTGTTTACACTTTGTCTGGTGCATCACTCACGCACACAAAACGGTACCGCTTTGGAATAAAAATGTATCAACACACACACACACACACACACACACAAAATGAATTGTAAAAGCACAGCATGAGCATGAGGCAGGGGTACAGTACATCTGAGGAAAAGAAGATAGTGTCTCTGCGTGCGGCCACAAAGGACTGGACCGACTCGTCTCCACGGTGCTTTAATGTCATCGCAAGGTTGATCCTCTGCCTCGGTTTGTATATGCCAGTGTTTTCTGCATCTGCATTAGCATGCAGGAACTGCAGCCATTCCCAGCCTACTGGCTACCTGGGCTGTGATGAAGTAAGTGAACGAGCCATTAGTCAACTGCTCATTGTTCTCGCATGGCGAATCTCCTTAATTTCATTTTTGTTTTTGTGCCAGTAGAGATTTGTAAATGCATGCTTAATATTTTAATCTCTGTGGGACTTGCTCAGTGGACCATTTGTTGCCATCCAAATGACCATCTGGAATGGGATGATAATATCCGGCACATTTGCCTCTGATTTATCAATTCGCTTTGAGCTGGATGCTTTGTGCTGAACATGTCCTCAGAAATCCAGCGCTTTGGTTGCCATTCACATGTGCTGCCTCATACTCCAATCACAGGAGCATACTACAACAGAGAAAACAGGCCTCTGAAATTAGACATGTTCTTTTAATCTGTCTGAGGAGGGGAAACAAGATGGCAGCAGAAGGAAAACAGTCAGCCCGGGCGCTCCTCGGAGTCGTACCTCAAAGACAACAGCTCCGAGAGGGCGAAGTGCGTATAGATGGCTGCCATATGTTGAACGCTGCATGCCAGCATGGTTGCCCATGGTATGAGTTCAGCAAAGACATCCAATTAAGGTGGAGAATGGTGGTAATTTCTATCTGCACAACACTGATTCAATTTTCTGCCCTCTTTCCCAGGAACAGGCTAGACTGATTCCAATTATAATGGAAAGAAAGCTGTTAATTATCCATTTGGAATCTCTACCTGCGTTATTTCATGTGCGCTCCCCTTTGACGAATGAGCAATTTTTGGTTCAGGCCGACAATTGAATTTCACTGTTTGTTCGCCGCATTGTTAATTTCCATGTTTGCTTTGTGCTTATCTTCTTGTTAACATGATTATTATGCCCCTTGTGATTATCTAGATTGATTCCCGAATTTGCATTGGTTTACCTTTTTTTTTATTTTAAACCATAAAAAAAAAAAAAAAAAATCTAAAATGATCTGAATGTATGCATCTAGCTGGAATATACTCCTCCATGCTCTGCCAGACAAGAGTCTTGTGATGTTACCCAGTCCACTTACTCAGAGAGGGAAGGTCAGACAATGGCGCTGAATCAAAGCGTCGAGGTCTAATGAGTTAATAACAGAGGGCAGCGCGTTCTCCACAGAAAAGCCCTCTGCTATTATGTCTCTTACAGATACAAAAGCCACATTATGTGGGCTTCCAGAGAGGTTCATTTAAACAGTTCTTAAGCACAATTATTTGTTGGGCGGCGATTAGCATTGCAAATTGGGTGTTGGACTTTGATCAGGTTTTGACCTATAGAACAGATCTATAGCCCCGCTAGCAGCAGAACGAGTGCAGAATGCCAATTATCCTATTATCAAATGTGGCGACTAGAATGAATACTAACTCGAGCCGCCTAGCAGCACGTCAGGTTCAAGGCCGGCACACTGGGATTACAATCAAAACAGGGTCTGGGACATGATTCTCTTGCTACCTGACAGGGACACTGAGGGGGAGGGGGGGGGGGGGGGTTGAACAACACGGGATGATGCATTTGCTCCTTTAAAGTGTGCTCATGTCCTCGCTTTCAAAATGACACCGTCTCGCCCGCATGTTGTTTGTGTGCGTCCGAGTGGCTGTGACTGTGTGTGTTGCAGAGTGGCTTTTTTCTGCAGGATTTCAGCATATGTTCTGGACTGAGAGAATAATGGCCCTCTTTACGCCCCATTATCCTGTTAACAAATGACAGTGTGAGCGAGCTAATAGATGAGAAGCTAAATTTGACCGTATTATTTACTCTTTCTGGGAGGAAAACAATGCAAGGTTTGGAATTAGTTTATCAAATCACATATTAATCATGATTGCACCAGCTCAGTTTTGTTTCCCCCAATTCAGGGGAATATAATAAGAGCTGTTTTCTCCTAAGGCGCCCTGAACCTGTACAGCTATGGGAACATTAAGATGCATGAGATGGGCAAGAAGTTCAAGTACCGCAGGAGAAAAACCCCTTTTGTTCTGACGGAATTCGAGATAGCCTGGGGTGTGTGTGAAGACTGTGAATTTAGAGTCAGGCAAAGCCAAGACCACCCCCTGACATTCAATGAGGCTGGCTAAAGAGAGTGAGATAGAGCAGGGAGGAGTGAAAAGAGCAGGAACAGGAGAGGAGAGAGACAGAGGCAGCTTAACATTTGTGTCTCCAGGTCACTAGAGTGGCCAGCTTTAGCAAGAGAGATAACAGGATTACTGCAATCATGGCCACAGTTTTCTATGACTTCAACCCCCTTTATACGCTCACTCATGTCCCCCCACCCCACTCTCCACCCATCCCTTCGGCATGGACCAGAGCTGGGACTGTAATGGACTGGGGGCCGGGCTCCACCAGGAAACAAGAGACACTCATACAGCTAATCTCTCCGGGCTGGTGATGACAGAAAGAGGTTAGTGGCTGCACCGAACGCTCTCCTGCGACAGAAAAGAACAGCCAGCCTTGGATGCCGGGTGGAAACACAAACGAAACAAATCAAAGTATTAGCAGAGGCGTATATATTAAGAACCGGACTGGCACGAAGCTGCAGACTTTCCCCTCACAGCAAGGCCAAGCTGCTTCTTGTGGCCTTGTGTTGTGCCGGCTTTGTGTGTAGCAAACTGATTAACACAACCAGCTCTAATGGAGATTATGAGTAGCCTTTGATCAGTTAATTAGTCAAGCTACATGTCATCCGAAACATGGAGCTATACATGCACACGGGCGGTAAGCTCCTCATAAACTCGTCCTCAGCCCCTCACTCTCGGCGACACGGTGTCATCGTGTTTAAAAATGTGCATTCATAGTGAATATCCATTTTCAGAGCTGCTCTTTTCAGGCAAATGCATTTGTTTATAGAGAGTAGCCTGGCTATGTGGGCTCCATAAATCTGTGTATTTGTCAGCAGGATGTGACAGGCTTTTCCTCTCTGACTGAGAGTCTATCGGTCTGAGCTCCAGTGGCCGTGCCCGCTACAGTCAACTCTGATTAATAACTACAAATAGAAGGGACTTGTCTGCTCAGTTATAAATGGGGACTGTGTTTGCAAGGGAAAAGATGCGCATTCTGCTTAATAAATCACAGAGCAGGACGGGAGAAAAAAAGCACACAGGAACACAGAAATATAATATGGAAACAATTTCTCAGCTGGGCTCAGTGATAAAGCTGACTGTCTTGTTTAACTTAATGCCAGCAATTACTGGGCTATGCTCTTCTGTTTTTCTTCTAGAATTTGTTGCCAGTAACTTTTGTAATGGAGGGATCAGAAAAAAAAAACAGTTTGTATTTCACTCCGTACATGCTGCTTTTCTCTTCTCTGTTACAGAAAAGCTAAAAAGTTTCCGCTCAAACATGGCTTGCTGCTCAGCAGCTAGCAAGGAAACGTCATAGTGGGAGCACATAAACAGTTTATGAGCCCTTTTTAACGCAAATAAGAATCATTGCTCGAGGTCAAACACTGTACAAAAAGAATCCAGGGGCCACTATTTAACCAGCAAGACATCAATTAAACACCCATTTAAATCCTGGAACATACATTTCTACAACAGGGAGACAGAGAAGCTAAATGTATTGGACTCGTAAGGTGTTACTGATGAGGGAGTAAATCTGCAGTTGGAAATAAAACACCAGGAGTACAAATTGAGTTCACTTTTACCTCAGCATCTAAAAACCACATAAAGGTACAACAATGATTAATTAGACAAACACCTGTATACACGTGACATACAAGATAAGCCACCCCTTGTATCTTGGCAACCGTGCCCTTTTATTGCCAGGCAGCCATTCCTTTTGGCACCAGTTTTAATGGCTGCTACATCTAAGCAAATTTATCCGAGTCAAAAAGTATTTATGATGCTTTGTTTTTTAAGATGATCTTTTATGTTGGTGATCTGTCAACTATTTACTTCAATTATATTTGCACGGTGCCAACAACAGTTGCCTCAAGGCACTTTATATTGTAAGGTTAAGAGAAAACCCCAATAGTCAGATGACCCCCTTTGAGCAAGCACTTGGTGAAAGTGGGAAGTAAAAACTCCCTTTTAACAGGAATAAACCTCCAGCAGAACCAGGCTCATGGAAGGGGAAGTCATCTTCTGTAAACAGTTAGGGGTGACACGCTGTGGACGAGAGCCAGAGATTAATAATTACTAATGATTAAAGTGGTGTATAAACACAGAGTGTGAAAAGAGATAAGAGAAGAAGAGATGCTTAGTGCATCATGTGAATTGCCTAGCAGCATAGGCCTATTATAACAGGCAATTACTACAAAACAATGCAAACTGTTAAGCTCAATATCAGTCTGAATTGATAGCGGTTATGGGAAAAAGTAAGCATCATGCCAGGAGTTAAACTGAGCGAGCCAAGTTACCCTACCATAAGATACTGAAGTTATTTTAAATCTCTTCACTCCATCTTGTATTTCAGTGCAATATTACACAACGTGTTTAGTTTATCACAAATTTATTTTAGCTACTAAGTATTTTTAATAGGGAAAGTGTACAAGTACACCAAAATCATCTCTGATGAGAACCTTGCACTAGATTATAATCATATACACTGCCCTGCTCGAAGAAACAAGTCCCACTAATATTTCCCTGGATCATGTTTAGACTTGATGAGTTATTTACAACATTTATTTCTGTCTAGAGATGCATTACTCTTGTGCCAAGATCTTGTATTAATGCTGCGAGAGTCAGACTGTTGCGTAAAGTCTTCTCTAGCCCACGCCAAAGATTCTCAATGGGGTTAAGGTCTGGACTCTGTGGTGGCCAATCCATGTGTGAAAATGATGTCTCATGCTCCCTGAACAGCCCTCTCAAGATTTCTGTCCGATAAATCCTGTCACTGTCATCTTGCTAAACCTTGAGTGCAATGGAAGGCTGTTGCCTATTTGCTTAAATCCAGGTGGTGACCTTTTTTGTGTAGATATAGGGTAGGTCCCAGTTTTTCATGTGGAAGATGGTCAGTTTAACCGCAGGTGGCATACTCGCTCTACTTTTAAGATTAGGCTTAAATTAAAACTTTCCTATTTGATAAAGCATACAGTTAGGGCAGTATCAAGTGGCCATGAATCCTCCATTACTTACCCTGTAGTAGGTCTAGGTTTATTGCAGAGGGAAGAGATTTTCTTCTTCATTTACATTTTTCATTCTATGCATAGATACACCACTTTGCATTTAATCATTGGTTATTGTTAATCAACTAATAAGCAGTCTCACAGTCAGTCCCACCCCATCTTATCACATCACGGGATTTCAGAAACTAATGGGTGATTATCAAGGCACCTGGGTCCATTTTTTATACTGTCTATTGGCATGCTAACATACACAACCTAAGCAGCATGTTGTCGGCAGGACTGTCCCAATTAACAGCTGCTCCAGCCTTTGTGGTCTTTGAAGGAATTGGGACACACGTATACTTATCGCTTGTTAGCAATGTTAGCTAAAACCCGATAAGCATGTCAGTGGGAGCATATAAAGAGCTCTTTCAAAAGTCAAACACAGAACAAAATTGTACTATTTCTGCTACAACAATAATTAAACAAGAAACCTTTACTATATGCTCTATGAGCCTGCGTTTCACAATGTTTCACCATTAGCATGCTAACAACGGTCACTGGCAATGCTAATGCTATCACTTGCTAATTAGTATTAAAATCAAAGCCACTGAGAATATTAAGTTTAAATTATTGGACAAATTATTTGAATTGTGACAACATTACGGTGCTATCGTACAATCTACCTGAGCATCATGCCTAGCTGTATAAAATGTCATTTAAATCTGTCAAGTAGTCAGAGTGAATTGAAATGGTGGCTCAATCTGACAAGTACTGCCAAAGCAAGCAAATGAATCCAATCCAGATATTTATTAGAAACACTACTGCATCAGTATTTATTATGGTTTCTTTTACAATGTACTGGTTAATACGGGGGAAAAAAAATCTGTGCTTCAACCTCAGTAAAAAAAAAAAAAAAAAAAAATCTGACAGGGAGTGGGTGGTTTGTAAATCATTTTTTAAATGTTTTTTTTAACTGTACAAAAAAACACTGGCCTCACAAACACAGACATGTGGGTGTAAAGGAAGCACATTTACTTATCAATAAACACAGATTTTTCATTAATGTTCCGCTATTCAAATTTGGATTATGCTCAGTAGAAAAACATACAGACTTTCAAAAGCTGTCAGATTGTGAAGAATATCACAGCTAAACATATATTAGTTAATTAGATAAAGGTGTTAGGTGTATCTCTCCTCCGAGTTGGAGGCTTGCTTCACTGCAGTTGTGGAATGGCAGAACCTCAGTGATGCTCTCCCACAGGTTTAGCTGGAACAAGCGAGCGCACAGCGAGGGCGCTACCAAACGCTGATTATGTCGCCTCTGCTGCTGTGCCAGCCTTGGCTGGGCCGATCAAGAGTGGGACACACATTAAATATTAACTTAATTGGTCCCAGCAGAGCCGTGCTAACATACGGCAAGCATCAGACGAAAATGTCACTGTTTCCCCAGAGCCCCCGCACACTTAGGATCAAAGACAATAACATTGGTTCTAATCTGCTGTAATTGGGAGATAAGAGATTCAATGGTACAGCATGCATAAGTGTAGCTGAATGCATTTGTGTTTGTGCGTGTGCGTGTCTGTCATTCTCCCTGATGGAGGCTTGTCAGCTCAGAGTGACAGCCAGCAATGGGACTAGTCAGAAAAGCTCAGCATCCCTTCTGGTTTCTACACTTTCCTCTCGCCACTGAGCATCCATTTTATCTCTCGTCATTGAGCAGCCTGTTTAATGCATGGAAAGTTAACATCTGCGGTGGATTAGCAGGTTGCAAGTGTGGTCATAAAAATCACATGTGCTGAAGGTGTACAGTACATACACTCTTCACTGCACCACCTCCCGCTGGTCCACCACTCTCATGCACTACAATTAACTCTAATGGTAGCCATAGTGAAAGTCTAATCATAAATGGTGCATTTTAAAGATAGTGATTAGTGATTAGTCTGAACCTCTCCAGGGAAGTTTAATCTCCACTCAAAGTAGTTAATGTACTTGCTAAATGAACTGCTCCCTCCATAATAGCACCAAGAGCAGTGTGGAGTCGAGATTACTAAGCAGCGTGGGCAACGTTCTAAATCACTCACTAAAAACTACAAAACCCTGGAGACGCCGTGGCTTACCACAGCACCAGGTTGTGTGAGAGACGGGGAGCTAATGCACTCAAGGGCGTCGAGGGAGCTGCAGAGTATGGCAGCACAAGTGCTGGAGTCAACAAGCTCAGATGTCCTTTTCTTGGCTAAGAGAGCCGGAGAATAGCAGAACAAGAGCTAGCCAGAGGGAGAGGGAGAGAGAGAGAGAGAGAGTTTTTGTGCACCAGCAGCCTTCCTGCATCCAACGCAGACACACAAGGTCATTTCAACAGTCGCACACTACTGGGTCATCGGATGAGCTGAATAAAGAGAGCACGCTACTGTTAGAGCTACTCTAATGTCAAGTAAACATATGGGCTGAAATGCATCTGAGGAAAAACACTCTTTAGCTCCCGTGTCACATTCTTTTATACACAGTTCATGAGATTTTTCGCCAGGACTTTTCCTGAGTGTGCCGGCTATCATGTGATAGCAGCAGGGGCAAAACTGAAGCACAAACGGATAGACGTAAGGCATGAGAGTCTGTACACAGTTTCCATCTCATCTTCAACTCCCTGACTGTGAGAGCGCTAATTTCAGTGCAAGCTCCCATTGACTTTCGTTTGCCGATGTCCCGCAGACGTCCGTAGATTGCGCTTGTGGAGGGGAGGTTAGCCATTAAAGCCAGCGAAAGTGGACTCTAGCGGGAAGTGGCACTTGTGGCTGTGGGTGGTGTCAGAAGAAGATGAAGAGCTCAGAGGGAGGGGGGGAAAAAAAAGAGGTGTGGAGAGAAAGAGCAAGAGAGAAAAGAGCGAGCGCACAGGGGTTGCTGGGAAAAGATTGGGACAGGCTCTCCTTTTAATTTACTAATTAACCATGCAAATGAAATCTTAACAGGCTACTCAGAGGCAGTCCTCAGGAGAGGGAGGAAGGCATTAGTGCTTGATTATACTCTGTCCATGTGGAGGGGGGGAAAAAAGCGAAGTTGAAATATGCTGTTGAACAAAGTGATGGGAAACTTCTCGGCCTGTGGCAGCCAAGCAGAACCACAGCTTGGCTGAAGGGAGTGAGATGTCTCCGTTGACATGGATGGAAAAAGAAAAGAAAAAAAAACAAACAAGAACAACAACCCAAAACACATACAATATATATTATGTGTTTAAGCTGGATGTGTGGATTGTTTCAACTGACTTAGGGTCAGTGTGTGTGTGTGGTGGCGGGGGGGCAACCATCATCTGAACAAATGGCACAATCCCGAACTGTACATGGTGTAATCAGGCCTGCGATATCATTCAATTTATCATGGCTGTGCCTACCTCCTACACGTCTGTGCCAGTTTCTGCTAACCTTTCAATGTGACAGACGAAGCTGTTAGACATAATAGTCCACCTATCGCTCAGCTGATTCGAAACCGGCCAATCTCAGGCCTCACAAACTGCCCGTCACACACAATAACAGGCAGCGCCACAATTTTCACAAGTTTACCTTGAAGACGTCCTGCGTGTCGTCCATGCAGTATACCCTGATGTTGTATTCCAGCGTGGAGCAGTAAGCGTCCGAGAAGAGCACCAACCTCAGGCGCTTGGCGGCGCCCATGTGCAGGGACTCGCCCACCAGGGCGAATGTACCCAGCTGCTCCGAGAAGAGCCGGCACGTCTCGGCCTCGAGCTGGCAGTAATAAGGGTCTGACACCAGCTCCTCTCCCATCAACAGGACGTCCTGGAAGAGGCAGGGGTGGGGGAGGAAGAAAAAACAAAGTGTGGATAGAAGGTCAGGCACCCAATTTATGTAGGAGGCAAGGGCAATGTGTTTGCCTGGATATCTGGTGTGTATGTGTGTTTGCAAAAGGCTTTTAGGAAAGCAGACTGGCGCAGTAGAAGGGCATCAAACTCTATTGTTCGTGCTGTGTGACAGAGTAACATCAAAGGTAAAAGGTCTTTAGGTAATGTTTAGATCAGGGGGAAAAAGGTCTTCTTTGATCTCGCTTCAGATTCCTTTTTCGCCGCACTACGACTTACTACATCCTGACATAAAGACACACACCTCCTCATACAAAGACATACATCCTATAGAACACCATCAGTTTCCTTAATAATGCATGAACGAGGTATTCAGTTAACATGAAAGGAGACTCGAACAGATTCCTGGCAAGAACAGACGCTTCTGCAGAAAGGAAAGACTGGAGGTGCACTGAATATTGGATTATCGGGATTGCTGGAATCTCCTACAACGATTGTTTCAGATTTGTTAAGAAAGGTGAAAACAACTTGCCAATTTATCTGCAAAACAACAGTCTTGCCTGATGGTGAAAAGTGCTGAAAAACACTAACAGGCAGTACAAGAATTAATTGGTGCTTTAATTTGCCACGGAGAACAAAAAAAATGACAGGTTTAAAACAAAAACAGAAAAAAAAACCCTCAGAAACAACACCTTGCATTTTTCATCGTCGTTACAGAGCTGAAATCCTGCATCGCAAATCCATCCTTAACAAGGATGAGGTACCTATGAAAATATCCCATTCCATCACAGTACGGGATATTTTTCATGAGATAATTCCACTGCTCTCTGAGATAATTTGATGGAGACAAATTGGACCCAAGGTGACAACATTTTCTCTAAAATCCCTTCATGCCAGTTGACTGACTCTACCCATTAGCCAATCAAGCTGAAGAGAGCATTCTGCCTGCCAAATGCCCAGCGAGCCCCTGTAGGATCGATTCAACCAGACACCATCTACATCAATAGAATTAGTATTGACACAATTCATTTGCTATGCAACCACAATGGAGTCTCACTTTTTCATCATCTTAATATTTCTACAGAGTGGAACAGAGACCGAGGTGGCTCAATTACGCCACTAAGCGCTCGCTCTACGAGCAATTCATTCCTCTTTCTCCCTCTGCAAGCCTGTTATCCATTTTCACTCTCTCGCCTTGCGTCGTCCTCGCCTGCATGGCGTTCCTCTAGATCTGCATTACCTGCCTGTCTACTTTTCCTCTCTCTCTCGATCTTATTTCTTTTCCCCCCCTTCCACTTTCCGTCACACTCCGCAGTTATTTCCACCCTCTCGCCTTCTATTCTCTTGTCCACCTGGCACTTTTATCCCCTTTGGTGTCCACGCAAGCCAGGCCGCTGGGCTATATTTGGTCCGGCCGATGATTAAAAGGGCTGGTCTAACCTCTGCCTCAGACAGGCCAATCCATCCCACAGACACCCCACCGCTGCCACACGGGGGGGGGAGGGAGGCTGAATAATTTATGCACAATATCGAACATGAAAGAAGACCTAGTAACACTCTGAAGCCCACCAGCACCCTTTCCAATCTCTCTGGATTGTCGAGATGGTTACACTACCTCAAACTGTGCTTGTTTGTGTGCGTGTACCTGTGTGTGTGTGTGTGTAGGCAGGTTCTTCCCAACTGCATCCTATTGGAGTCTGGCACTTCTGGTTACTTTCAAATTTCATGGATAGAAAAATGGGGAGGGAACTCTGTAATTGGAAGCCGCGGTCAGAAATGGTCAAGGAGCACTCAGAGGAGTACTTTGAGGATCAGTAATTTGCTTAGAGAATGTCTGTTTTGAGAAACATGTTGCTTAGCAACTCATCAGCTAGAGAGCCAACGCTTCCAGGCTTTTGTTCAAGCCCCGATGAGAAAACACCTGATGGTCAATAATTTAAACCTGATGGAGTAGATGAGTGCCGGGTCAGAACTATCTCCGCTATATACCACTGAGTGCCTTTCAAGTCACTGCTGAGCAAGTTTGTACTTTTTTGGGGAGAAAAGCTCTGAATAAGTTTAGAAGACTTTACAAATTCACTGGATGGCAACTTTGTCTTTCTCCAAAGGATTTGTGCTGGAATGATAGTGCCGTCTTACCTCCCAAGCGCCCTCATAATTCTGCTTCTTAAGGCGCACGGCCCAGTTATCCAGGCATGCATCAAAGCAGTGGTCCATGCTGAGGATAACTGGCCGGCTCAGGACCACCCCCGGAGGGCCACAACTCACAATGGGGCTGAGAAGGGTCTGGCAGCCAGCCACGGGTAACCTACACCGGGGAGAGGAGCAAGAGAGAGCGATGGATGCTTTTCCTCATTGAGATATAAGTGAGAATTTATCGGTCTCTTGTAAGCAGGATATGATACTGTCACCTCTGCAAATTATCTAGCAGCTGTAACAGAGAATCATAAAAGCCTGCTGGACTCGCTGACTTGTCGCACCAAGCTGTGATGACTGAGTAATAACATGACACTACCGCGGCATGCTGCAGTGGCTGTGCCACGAGAGACTGAAGTGCAGCAAGCCAGATAAACAGTGTTTTCCCAAACAATTCATTTAACTTAAATAGTGCACATCCCGGTAAAAGGCTACGTTATTTATTTACATCCTTTCTCCACAGTACTGGCACAGACTGCTAAGCCGTTCCTAATGGAACAGTAGAGCATCAAAACAAACAGCCTAGTGGCAGGGAAGACTGCCAGTTAGACAGCGTTAAAGAGACCCACCTTAAATCTTCCTTCCTCTGAACAGTGAGATAAATCTCATAGATCTTTCCTCTGGGGATGGCCTCGGGAGGAATGAGCAGACTGATTCCTAATGCAAATAACAACAAAGGGAGAGAAGAGAGGAGGGGGGTGAGCAGGAGGGAGGGAGGGGGACAGGCTCATTTGTTCAGAGTGAACAACGCTTTTGTCATCCCACAAAGGAAGCCAGCCTACTCGACAAAACTGTAAGGCTGCAAAAACAAAAAACAAATCTATTCTGAAGGTCAGAGGCAGCCTCCTTCAGGTACAGTAGATGCAAATCTCTGCACCGGCAGCCGAGGCGGCACACGTCCCCACGGTCAACAATTAGCTGAGACAAAAGCGCACGCTGCATCGCAGTTTAAATGTCCTCCGTCTGCCACCAAGTAGATAATTGAGACCATGGAACAGACTACTCCAGGAAAATTGCACTTCCCCAGGAGAGTGTAGGAATGCACACTGGAGAATAGGCAGAGCTATTGAAATAGCTTGAGTGTTGTGGCATTTGAGCTGTGTTTCCGGTGCCAAAATCATCCACTTAGAATCCCATTTTAAATGTTGTACAAATAGAGACTATGTGACACAATCTCAACAGTCTCTGCATGGTAAAACTGGGCCTCTATTCACCATAAAACATCTGTTTGAATAAGGCGAAGGTGCCTAAATGCTCACAGCCTTGTCTGAATCTATAAACCATGTCTTCCATGTGCCCACTCTGAAACTGTGCTAAATGACAGTATATCTGCTTTGAGTTGAAGCATAAAAGTGGTGAGATTTTTTTTCCCCCCCCTCTGTGTCCCACTGAGAAGATGGGTGCCAATGCGTGGTATAGTCAACATGGCTTTGAGTTAATCCATGCATAAAACATCTTCAAGAGAGTGGAAGAGAGGCACAGAGAGAGAGAGAGTGGTGGCAAGGAAACAGGAAGGAAAAAAAGGCCCCTTTCTTCCACAAGACGTACCAGCATCGGCTAATCTGGACAGTTTACAATGAGCCAAATGAAAACACTGTCTTCCAGTATAATTATATAAGCTCTAATCGGCTAATGTGAAGAGGGGAAGCAAAATAGGGACTTAATGATGACGCGGTGGACTTTTTATATCTTTTATAAGGCTGATCTTTGCCGTCTTTTTCCCCCTTCTGTCTGTTCTCTTAGCATAAAACTGACACTTGTGGACATTGGCTACAACCCCCAACCAGCTCTGTCATTAGCCAAGGAAATAATTGGAATAATTTGTTATAGATTTTATTCCACATCTCTTTCGGGGCACGGCGTCTTCGGCACACACTCATTATATCTCATCTTGTCATTGCACTGAATGTTCTTTTTAGTTATTCATGCATTGCTGTGTAGATGTGGCTTGTTGACAAATATAAGCAGAATCGCTGTTTTTTTTGTGTGATTTAATGTTGGATTAGTGACTTTTTCGGTGTCCCGTCTTATTTCCCTCATAACTGATGGAAACTAATTTGTATCCCATACAGAAATACAGCCTGTGCACTTCATGGCTGTCCTGGCATGAACCTATTAGGAAACATGAGTTTTAAGGCTGAATAGTCTGCAGTGGGTTTCAACAAGACAGTAATGTTTATGGGACTGAGCCGTTATTGTTCAATTCTCCTTGCAAATGTCCAGTCACAGACACTAAAGCAGGTGTAATAAAACATATAAAGCCAACTCGCTCCCGCAGCATTTCCAAACACAGAGCAGATGTTAAATTGTTTAGATCATGTTTCTTTGTGAGCTTAAAGTATAGCTGTAAACAGAGGAACATCCTACAGAGGATTAAAGATGCCATTGCATGACACAAACTTACAATACAGGGCCCGAATAAAACAACTGTTTTTACAGTCCAAAGTTGTTGTTTTTTTTATTCCACTTTTATGAATCACGTTTATAAGTTTGGGAGCAGTAAAGTGGAAATTGCTTTCAAGTTTGAGGTTTCACTTCTTATTACGAAGAAGCCAAGAGCTGTAAACAGAGAAACATACGGAGTGGTGGGTTAGCTGTTCTCTGTGCAGTGTTTGTGACTGTCATTCTGCATCAGCCGCTATATGGACCTCCAGGGCAAAATCAACTTCTCGAGACTGACAGATAGTCTGCTGCACCTTATGTCTGCAGCACAGTTGCCTGTTGTCACAAAGAGCTAACAAAGAAATAATGTATGGAGTGCTATTAGTTCAGCCAGCAACTGCATCTTTGGTAATAAATAATAATAGACGATAGCGTGAGCCTTCATCCATCCAAATGATGTTACCAAAGAGACGTAATAACACAGACTATAGAGAGGCAGCAACCACATCACAACGGGTTTCTGATCAGACCTTCTGATCATTTCCAACACCTGACATTTGATTTTAGGATAAATTCAAAACGTTAATTACTGTTTAAACTGAGCTATTGAAAAATAATAGTAGGTTTGTGAAGGTCCCGTCTCCCGTCATCCCCAACTGGTCACAGCAGATGGCTGCCATTATCTGAGCCTTCTTCTGTTGGACATTTCTTCCTGTTAAAAGGAAATCTTTCCTTCCCACTGTTGCTAAGTGCTTGCTCATAGGGTGATATTTTAATACTGGTGTTTTCTCTGTATTACTGTAGTGTCGTCACCTTACAGTATAAATTGCCTTGAGATGACTGCTGTTGTGACTTGGTGCTATATAAATAACACTGAACTGAGGTGAAGATCAATTTCTAGAGCAACCTTTAAATAAAATGCAAGCTGCATGTCTGTAGAACTTGCAGCTTGCATGCATTTTAAATTCTTCAATGTTACTTTTTGCACTCACTTTTTTTTTCTTGTCATAACTTTCATTTATTTTGATGTAATTCCCCATTTTTTTTGCACTTTTACACTTAAGGAATAAGAAAGTATCAAAGTTCTCAGGGTCCACCATTTGTGTCCTTTTAGCTCCTATTTTAGCCAAGTTCTCACAAGCACATAAGGGGAACCTTTGAGTGACTCAAATGTACATTTATTGGTCTATGCCTTGTATGCCCCTCATGTGGTGAGTGGCACAGCAATTTGGAAATGTATACATAATATTTATATATCTATATATATATAGATATATAAATAAACCAGCATAGAAATTATAGTAGAACTTTGATGTTAGCTTTAAAAATGATAGAAACAGGGAAATTGGTCCAGGCTTTAAGCCTTTATATGCAGCAGAGGAAATATAATGGAATTTTGACTCAGCAAAGCAAAATATAAAAAAATCTTCCCTAGCATTTCCTCTCAGCTACCTAGGGCATCCAAACAAACAGTGCAGCAATGTAGAGAGAAAATGCAGAGAGGCTGGAATAGGATTACAAGAAAGCAAAAGGCCACAACAACCAAAGCGGATCCAAATAGGCCTATTTCACAGCAGCTTTTTTCCATAAAATGTTGGCGAAACACACATACTAATGCCATTAACAGAGGTTCTGTTTTATTCAGGCACAAAGCCTTTATTAATGTGATTAGTAACACCTGTGTTTCCCTGCCATTTTATGTCAAATTGGCTGCAGTGTGGCTATGGTTTACTGAAAACCATTAGCCACAGGCCTGCACGCGCTGGTAATGTGGGCACGAAGGATTTGTTAGTCAGGATAATACATCATGTTCGGTGGTTGGAAAGCAAACAGAAAAAGATCCCCTGAGGGTACGAGGTTCTCAGGGGGACCACCCTAGTTAGCAGCAGAGCCTCAGGTGGGTAGAAAACTGTTTGGTAACCCCACACTACTTGCCCCGGGTAGTAAATACTTCCTCCTGATGTTAACCTTATTATTTCTTCTGAAAACACACATTAAGGCCCAGTAATGTACTGCACTGGTGTTATTTGGTCTCAGAAAAGGGAGCATTATGATGCAATATGACATCAACCAAAGCCTCCAATAAATAGCCAATAAATATGACTTTCTGTTTACAACAATAACAGACATGTAGCAACAGTGAGCTTTTTGTTTACAGGTGATTACAATATGTGAACAAAAGCTTAAGTGGAAGTTTTTTTTGTTTTTGTTTTCTAAGCCAAAACAATTGATCTGAACAGTGTGAGAGTTGGAATGAAACCTAAATAGACCTTAATGAAGAACCTACCTGTGTTGGGGATAGTCAGCCTGCCGCCTAGGAAGTTGAAGGTCCCATAGGAGGTGTTGGCCACATCGCGGGGCAGCGTTTTAAAGTAGCTCTGGGTGGAGAGCCTGCTTACAAACTCGGCAGCAGCGTCAGAGTTGAGCTTGCCGTTGTGCAAGGTGTGTGAGCCGTTGGGAAGCGGGTCCAGCAGAGGCCCGTTGGTCATCGAAAACTTCCCGGTGGCATCGTGGCGAGAGCGCAGGGTGCCTTGATAACTGGTGGTGGTGGTGGTTAGATCAGGCTGGATGGTGAGTAAATGGGAGTTCTCTGTTTAGATGATAAAAAAAAAAAAAAAAAAAGCAAAAACAGCAAAAGACAAAAGCAAACGTGTGAATCTCAAAGAGTGGTGGGAGGAAGGCTGGGGAGGGGAGGGGAGGGAAGGGGTCCCTACATCACAGAGACAGACCTCGCACTCTCTAAAGCTGTTGCGAGCTGCACAGAAAACCGAAACAAACACAGAAAAGAAGACACATGGCGCAGAAAACAAGAGCGCGCGCACACTCTCGACAATACACAAACACAAATTCCAGTCAAAGCCAGTCAATTCCCATCTTCTCTCTCTCTCCATTTCTCTATCACGGTCTGTCTCTTTAGCAACCACACAATCAATTCCAAACAGAACTCAGATGCAGCTTAGCATCCAGAATATATAAAGGCTTTTTCCCCCCTCTCACACTGAATCACAGACACAGCAACCCAGTCCCCCATCTCCATCCAACTCAGACAGTTGTATTTCTATTACTCGCTGTTAAACCTCTGAGGCTCCACACAGGCAGTAAACAGAGTGGGTACATTTCCTGACAATAAGGTGCTGGCGAAACATAATGTGTCAGGCAGGCAAATAAACAGCTCGTGCACCACACACACGCAACATAATAAATCTCGCTTAGACCACAATCCACTGAAAACAAATTCGCGCCACCTCCACAACCACAAACAAACAGCACCGGTGGTACATGTAGATGAGTGCGGCACAGTCACTGTGGCGAAGACGGACAGACGAAAGCGGAACAAAGAACAGTGTCCTACTGCTGTGGGGGGGAGGCCTGCGTGACCGCGGTGCCCACACACCTGGCTTGCTGGGCTTGATGCCCATGGGCTGGAAGCCAGTGGTGAGGATGGAGGAGTCGGCCACGTCGGCATCCAGGCCTTCCTTCTTGCGCCTGTAGACCAGGACGACCACAATAAGCAGCAGGGTCAGACACAGGGCCACGGCCACCATGCCCACGTAGAGCGCCACATCCTCAGCTCCGCTCACAGCTGCAAAGGGGAGGACAAAAAGAGGAAAGAAAGAAGAGGAGGAAAAATTACTAATCAAGACTGGAGGATGCCCTCTGGTGTTCAGTGTTAATGTCATTTTGAGCTGCTGCAACATGTTCTGTGCAAAGGTCTCACTCGAGGACCTGTTTAATGGCATGAAGCATTCCTTCGCTGCCACCTAATGTTGCTTGACGCCTTCATAAAAAGTTAAGGGAGCCAACATTATCAAATACTGCAGGCCAGAATTTCTAAAACTGAGGTCTCGATGTCAAGCTGTGGGGAAAAAAAGCTAAACAGGAAAAAGCAGTTTCTGAAGCAGATTTTCACCGTTTCACTGTCACATTTTTTCATTTCTGCACCGGATAAATATATCTTAGGCCAGCATGTTCTTTTACCTCTCTTTCTCTAAGCACACAACACCCCAAGAGAAACAGAGAGGGGAAAAAATGAAGCATTTGCTTATGAAATTCTAACTCCTCGTATTGACTGCCTGTCTCCCAAAAGTACAGTATGAAGCTGACAGCCAAGCTGAGACAAACATCAATGTGTCTGCTTGTTTCTGTCTATGCACTTGTGTGTGTGTGTGTGTGTTTGTGTGCAAGTATGTGTTTTGCAGCAGAATGGGATTTGCCACGGCTGTCTCCCGGGGCTGGGGGAATTTGGTGGTGGAGGTGGAGGATGCTCCTGGGGCCTTTGTGGAGGGCCATTGTGCTGGTGAGCCACGGGGGCGTAGCGCTGTCAACTGAACACAGTCAAGGAGGGGACGCGCTGAACAGCGCAGCTTTGAGGGATGGAGAACAACAGCAAAGGTTAAAGCACTGCAGGCTGGCATGTGGTGAGTTGACAACAAAAGGAGGAGAACAGGAGCAGGGAGCGCGAGGGGAGCAAGTGTACAAGAAAGAAAACGCAGAATTAAAGAAGACTAAAGCGAAGACAGCGTGTGCCTGCGACTGACAGCATGTGGGATTTGCATTTCAGCAATGAGCAGCAGTAACACGTCCAAAAGGTTTGTGTCAAAATCAACCTGATTACCATTAGGTTTGTCATCTTTTGATAAATATCTCCAGGCTGTCACCACTGTGTAATCCTACTGCATGACAGGAGCCGCGCTCAACCTCAGAAACGCAGATTTGACAAGTTTTAATTGGTGTTTGTAAATCTGTGACACGAGAACGCCACAATTGAATTAGCGGAGCGCTAAAAGTTGACGAGAGAGAGAAAGGGAGAAAAAAATAAGCTCCCTTTCTGTCTGCAGCTCTCATTTCTATTCATCTCTTTACATCAATTTGTCCTTGCCTCTCCTTTTGCCTTGAAAAATCCATCTTTGGACAAAGCTGCCTGACATACCCAAGTGTTTAAGAGAAATGCCAGAATCTATTTCATGGGTGATTATCTCAGTACAATCTGATACTTTAAGTAGCGGATTATATGCAGCCAACCTCTATGGCAGCTCTTCGTAATGCCAGAGATCTCTTGACATGTAATCGATCGCGAATGACTGGCTGAAGATAAACACGAGACTGTGTGTTTTGTTCGTGATGCTACGTAGCACACCTGCACATAACACACTTAAAGCATGAGGACTCTTATCTGATGCATTCAACCTTCCTCCACCTCTCCTCTTGTCCATTTACCTGCCTTTGCCTCACTCTCCTTAGAGAAGCACCGAGGTGCTTAACTGCAAGAAGCCTGGCTAAACTTTCCCTCCCTTTCACAATGAGCTCCAAAAAAAGAAAAAAGAAAGAAAGAACAAAAGGATGAGAGAGACTCTGGCTGAACTTCTCATTAGAGTTCCCAAATCCAACTGTCTTGGCGAGCCAAAGGCCAGATGATGCCGTGATATTTGAACTTGTGCTGCAGTCCGCTGGGAGATGTGTAGTTTGACTAAAGACAAAGCAACACCCGTCAGTGAGGAGACGAGCCAGCTGGTTTCCGCTGATTGGATAAACATAGCCTTAGATTGGCCGGTTGCTGTTTACTTGCTAAGGGCACACCAAAGACAACTGGCTAACCTCAGATGCAAAGATCCAGTATCTCGACTCTTCCCTTTTCCCAGCATCCTCGCGCCCAGACAATAAAGCCAGCCAGTCAATCAAACAGCTCTTCCTTCTTTCCTTTCTCTCTATTCTGGCTGTAATCTCTGGTGGCTTATCAGAGCATCGCTGAGTGAAGTTTTATCTGACCCGCCAGGTGTCCTAGCGAAACGATCCCGATGCTCACAACAACCCTGACCAACAACTGCTCTCAGCTCCTCCTGGCCCCACTCATTGATTTTCATGATGCCAGCCAATAATTGAAAGGACATCCATCACAGTTTAATTGACATAGCTAATCAGGTTTTATAATTGGATGGGCTTTACTTTAGTCCCTCTCTCACACTCTCTCTTTCCAATCGCACTCCACACCAATTTACCTCTCTTCCTCTCCGCCATCAGTCGTTCCATCTTTCATTTCCACTTGCCTTAATTGCTGGCAAAAACTTTTGATTCTCTTTGTGTGTGACCTCTCGTCATGAGTGACACCCGCCTGAGGATAATCTGTGGATGAGATGAGCTTTTTTCAGAGTTGACCTCAGGCCAATCTCTCTTTGCGCCCGTCTCCACGAGCTTTTGCTTCAGCTCCTCAGACTCGCTCCGGGGCTGGCTGGTAGGGGATCAGTTTCTGACTCGAGATGGGCCGGTATAATTCATCTCCTCTAAGGCGGTGTATCTGGCTCCTGTTGAAGTTTGGACTCTGGCTGTATTGACAGTCAGCACAATGACCGCACCTGATAGTCCTCCACTCTCTCTGCCTGCTTTTCCCCCCCCCTCTCTCCTGCATTGATAAATAAGAGTTTTGGAGCCTCCTGCGCCTCTTTCCCGGGCATTTATCAGGACACCTGAGAATATATTTCATCCCATGGCCAATCCTAGTCACTCGCCCGAAGATGAATAACACAGGAGTTCTTAAGGTCAGGGAAATATGGCTACTAAAACTCTCAACGCGAACGTGACTATTACTATCTCCACAATACAGTCGTCCCATCCCTCAGCAGGCTCTGGTGAAATATGGCCCAAAATAAATGTCCGGCTATTTTTCACAAAGCACCGTGACCCTGCTCTGACAAACAGAGCGGTGACGGAAAATCTCAGCCTCCGCGCCGCCAAATTAGCTCTGAAATAAAAATAAATAAATGCAAAAAAAACCCAAAAAAACAAGAACAGGCTGAAGATAAATTAACAGTTTGATGTGTTTTGCTCAATAATTTGTGACACATCCCAAAATGGGATGCTGCTGCAAATTAAGTTCATTACCTTCATTACACACATTAAGCCGAATAATTGTTTTTATGTTGTCCTAATTCCCTGCGCCTGAGAAAACGAGCACCATTATTTTCCCTCCACTCTCCTTTCTCTGCCCTCTAACACCTGTCTCCCATTTTGGTTCTGCCATGCTGCCCGCATATTTATTATTCCCCCTGCGTAGATTTTGCATAGAGTATATGTTTGGGCTTCACTTGTTTGTTTTATGAAAATGATCCTTCCTGGGTCAGATTGCTTTTCCAGCTTTGTGTTGCACATTTATTCTCATGTACATCTAAAAACAATAACCTCATCGAACGCGTTTCATTTCTAGCTTAATGAGGGAGATTAGACGTGTCTGTGAGGTCCTCAGACGCAGAGTGACTGTGGTTCACTGTGCAGTTGTTGTGTTAGATTGCGCTGGGAGAGCAGGGTGCCTTTTGTTTCAAGGAGGGGGAGTTTTCCATCTCAGCTAATAGCCTGCAGACATGGTTGAAGTATGGGAGTTGCTGACAAGCCAAAACCATCTTGCTATTTTGCTTATTATAATACTTCACACAGCAATTGTCTATGGAAACACATCTGCTGGGAACAGATTGGGACAGGCATTCTTCAGAGGCCGGCGCTCCGCTCTGCTCTGTCAGTGTAAATACTGAGTGACTCTGTGTGTGCGTTTGCTCGACTGTGTGTGTGTGTGAAGAACAATGACTGGCATCTTTGTGTATATATCTTGCTTCTCTTGGGAGGAGCTGCTGACCTTTGATGATGGGCTGACTGAACTCCCTGGTTCACTGCACCAGCCAAACCCGGCTATCGGTGGACACTCGCACATACGTGCACTTGCTTGCGTTGCACTAACACATGCAGCACACAATGCAGGATTCGCATGCAATTCCAAACAATCCTCGCCAGCCAAGCATCGGTCTATTTGATCACATCAATCACAGCAAAATACATAATTCAGTTTATTAATTCAGTGGCCCATGTCAACTGAATCCCCATTAAAACTCAGAGTTTACCATGCAGATCAGCCAGAGAGCACACTATTTATAACATTTTCTCTATGAGACGCCACCCAGAGACTCATTGTGGGCAACATGCAGTATCTTTCTGTCTTTGATATCTGTAGGAAGTGACAGAGCTCTCCCTTCATGTCCATCTGTTCTGCAGAGAACCCCGTGGTGTCACTTTTCCACTCAGCTGCCGTCTCCGGCCATATGAGCCTTGCCCTTTCTCATCCTGACAGTATGCACATGCCCTATTAATGACACGCAGGGGAGTGGCACCACAGTATAATCTGGCTTGAATTAAACAGAAAAGTGCACATGCATTCCCCTACGCTTTAATATACGCACAATATGAGATTAATCACAATTTTAAATGCACCAGTGTAATTGATAGGTTGTGTTGTAATCAGAGGAGAGATGCTTTTATTCCTGGTTTTATTAACAGGTCATAGAGCAACACGGCACCAATATGCAAGGTAGGAAAGAAGGTACATTACCCAATGATAATTAGAAATGATCATCTGAAAAGGTCACACAGGTGGGGATGAGCCAGCAGTGGGCTGCAGATTAATCTTTTGTCTGTACGAGTGTTTAATGAGATGGACACCTTTCCTTCACGAACTCTTTGTAAGATGAACTCAACATCTATGACAAAAAGGAGGCTTCAAGCGTTTGATCGGATAAAAGGAAGAGGGTGAGGAAGAGGATCCTTTTTTTCCCCCAAAATGGAAAATGTTTTTTAAAAAATCAAGTAAAAAGCCTTTCCCTCCTATTCCCTTCTAGCATTTACCTGAGGGGCTAATTGATGCTAATGTTGTACACCTGTTCTCTTTGTATTGTTTGTGATCTACTTGTTATAGCTGATGAGGTTGTGAGACTGAACCCTGTTTAATATTTACCTTTGAATAAATTTTTCCACTTCAGCCTTGAGTGGCATGCTTCTTTTTTTAAATTAACAGTGTATAATCTAGCAAAAGCTCTCAGATGCTGTTTTGAGTGCATTTATTGGTTTTTAAAATGTTCATTTGCCACTCATCAGCTCAGTTTTAATACACAAATACATAACAAAACAACCATCTACTGATCCTTGTGCCAGAAACTGGCTAAAAAAAAACATATCTAAAGTAAATGTTTTGTATTGTTTCACTGAGTTGAAGAGTGAGAGTTATCTTGTGGTGCGTGGGTGGTGGTGCACTCACTCTGTGGACACTGCTCGCTGGTACAGTTGAGAGACTGGAGATCAAGCCCCTGGCAGTCTTTGCCCCCTGTGCCAGGTGAGGGCTGGGTGCACTCTCTGCTCCTCCACATCGAACAGTCTGCGCCACATGCTGACCACTTGCTCCACTCGCTCCAGCCTCCGTCCACTAGAAAAAAACAATATAAAAAAATAAAAATAACAGTGGTGAAACACATGCACAGCAGCTAAAACTCAAACGAATTCTCTTCAAACAATTTATTTCAACAATAAACCGGGCCATAACTCCCCTTTTTTCAGCAACAACATGAACTGGTGGAAACGGTGGCGCCAAACTATCTGTGTATTTGCGTGCGAGACGAGAACAAGTGGTTCAACACTCTGTTGCCATCCTGTGTAAATCTAAAATGGAAACCTGGTAATGAAAACCTTTTAAAGACATGCAAATCCACTTGCACACACTCAAATCCAGCAGCTGCACAGAGAAACCAAAGCGTGTAGAGCTGCTGAGGAGAGCCATATTGTCTCTATTCTGTTTTCTTTGTTTATTTTCAGCATGGAAATCAGATGCAACTAAGTTTAACCCCACTGGTGCAAGTGCGGCCTGGTAAACCAAGCTGCCAACAAACCAAAGGGAAAAAAGTAACCTCTGAGCAAGCGGTCCATATAGGGCTGGGCGATATGACCCAAAATTCATATCTCGATATTTTTTAGCTGGATGGCGATATAAGATATATATCTCGATATTTTTTTTAAGCCATAAAGTAAGAACAAAAAGAGTTCTTAGTCAAAGCTGTGTCCCAGATGTCACACAGGCACTTTTATTAACATACAGCACAGATGTACATGAAAAATTACTCAAAATTAAATTATGAGCATTCATTAAATAATAATGCTCCATAAATAAAAGAAAACAAGGTTGTTTTTGTGCTAAACAAAGAGCTCACAATTGTGCAGTCAAAATGTAAACTAAAAGACGCTGAGCGTAATAACAAAGACAGATTTTACAGCTGCTCTGTTCCCAAGTTTTACTGTGTGACTGATAGCCTGGAGTTTGAAATCCGCTTCATAACCACGTCTCTTACAGGTACCATTTATGGTCCTTATACACACACAATACGGTAATATTACGTTGATGCACAGTACGTATCACTCCGCGAAGCTCCTCGGTAGCCGTAATGCGCCGACAATCCATCAAGCGGTGCAGCTCCGTAGCTTACCAAAGTCGTACTCAAACATTTTTGACAGATTGCTGAACGCCGTGTACCACATAAAATCGGTTCGCGGCCACCAAGCACAACCAGAATTCATACATAAGGCGCGCTATCAACTTTTGAGAGAATGAAAGGATTTTAGGGTTAGCGCTGTTAGCTCGTTAGCGCGGTTAGCTCGTTAGCATGTTTAGCTCGTTAGCACGTTGACGCCGTCCAGCCCCACGCATGGGGCGATGCGCAGTAACTCGTTAACGGAGATTTGCCGTGTCCGTCTTGTCGCTGCCTGCACGTGAAGCGATGGGGTAGGAGGGGGAGTTGTCTTCAGTGAAGGCGAGGCGGAGTAACGTTGCGTAGAGACAAAAGTGGACGAAAGAGAGGCAAACTTGCGGCTCCACAACTATAATTATAACGTAACATAGACTATATCGATATAAAGGATATTGTCACATCTTATATCTCGTATAAAAATATATCGATATGTTTTAAAAACTCGATATATCGCCCAGCTCTAGGTCCATACATACGCAAGAATATAAGTTTCAGATTTCTCATACACCCAGCACAACATAATATAACATTTGAGAGAAGGAACCATCTCACCCTTGTTTGATTTCTTTGTCAAGATGCTAATATAGCGCCTGCGGTGTTGCCTGAAGTGCATCCGAATGCATGACAAAATACATGTGGTATTACTCTGAAAAGAAGAGAAAGTACATTACACCTGCAGCCTGACCATAACTTCAAACAGCCCACAATGAGCACAATGGAAATGGGCCCGTAATAGTTCGGAGCACGCTTGGCTGTAAGAAATATCAGCAGCTTTACCACATACAGAGAGGAAGGCCATTTTGCAAAGGTGGGGGTAATTTGGCATTGCGGCTGGTGCGGGCGGTGGCCGGGAGTAATATTGAGAGTGACACAGCGCCAGGTCTGGGGAAGGTTACTATAGGGCTAATGGGAAAAAGAGCAATAATGAGCTCTCATGGGGGAAAAAAAGGGAAAAAAACACCACTGTCTCACTCTTTCTCTCTCTCCCAAATGTAAGGGTGAAGGGGACCAGACGAGAATTACCTGAAAACACACACACGCAGTAAATGCACACCTCTATGACAGCAGCAACCCTTCCCCTGGCTGACCTAAGGGCAAGGAAACCTTAGTGCTCATTAATCCTAGCAATAAAGAGTGCAGGGGGCATGACCTGCAGAAAGCAGCTCTGACCCACTGCAGGTCATGAAGCTTTGGTTAATAAAACATAAGTGAGATGTTACTGAGGGCGAGGGTACCTGTTACTGCATAACTGTATCAACTAATGATTTTATTTGCTTCGCAAGCAAATCCCCAATTGGAGAAATGAGATAGAAAAACACCGCGAGCGCACAGGGTGAATTAAACCCTGCTCCCACACAAGTCTATGTGTCGGTCCGAGTGCGTGTCCGGAAATGACAACCACAGAATGAGAGACCATTTTTGTGCAAGAGCATATGTGTGTGGTAGGATGCTGACACAGCTTGGGTCCTTTTTTTTTTGCATTCAGATCCATTTGGCAGAGAGCGCAGAACCAATCAGATAATTGTCCTTGTTTGGCATTGAGTGGACCCATCCGTGGGCCAGTGGGCTGATTATCCAGGCTGGGAATGAGAATGATTGAATAGCGAATTACATCCTAATGAATATATTATGTCGCCCCTCAGTTTATCCACACCACGGTGAAATAAAGGGATGAGATCAACATCTGCCCTGATGAGGTGATGAAATTCTACTTCTCTTATCCCCACCACAAAGGCAAGACTAATCGCCATGCAAATGACATTTTCAAACAAGAGGATTGGCGTGGCAACAAAGTGAGAATGTGGATGAGACAGAAGCACTGCGGCCCAAGGCTAAGGCAAATCAAAGAAAAATGAAGATGCATAAACAGTCCTTGATGGCCTGGCTCTGAACGCCGACTCGAGAAACAACAACAAAGTCAAGATTTAACGCTAAAATTAGAGCCACACCTCATACTTCGTTTCTTCTCAGAATCCACATAAGAAAATGGTTCTCCACAGAGACAGTTTTCCTTATCAAATCCCCAGAAAGAGATTGTTAGCACTCCTGCAAAAGGCACCGCAGCCGATTTTCAATCATCTGGCACCGCAGGTTTCAGGTCAGCCAGGTCGCCGAGGAGGGACAGTAATACAATAACCCAGTGGCAAGCGCCCGTTTGGACATGTTGCCAAGGGGAGAAGCAAAAGGAATCTAACCATTTTTTAAAGGTCAGTGGGAGGGCCTGTTTAAAGCGTCGCTGTTCAAAAATGACAATCACGCTGATGGACACAGTCCGAGATCATCAAGCACCCACGGTTTCTGTGTCCTTGAGGGAACCCGAGGAGGTAGACAACTATCACCGAGACCAGCAGGCCTCTGCTTCCACTGTCCTGTCAACACACATGTGTGTAAGCACCACTAATCCCAGTGCTCACAAGCTGATGGTGGCGGGGGGGGGGACAAAAAAACAACCACAAAACAGCCACAGATGGCTTTGATAGCTCAGCCACAGAAGTGGGTGACGCAACAGAGATTAATCGCCCGCCAGGAGGCCCGTATTTCTGATAAACGTAATAAAAATGAAATCTTAACATTAGATGTTTCTTGCTTGCTTATTTAGGAGTAGTGTGCAATCAATAACTGAGAAAAGCAACATTTACCCCCGATTTTGACGAAACCACCAAAAACTGACGAAAAAGCGACAGAGTGAGATATGAAGAGGGTGCGCCAAAGAACACAAAGAAACCAAATGGCACCAAGTGATTAAAAATGATGCAAGGCTGTCACCAGATGGCCACCATCTTTTCACACTGAAATAATGTGTTTTTCTGCAACATTTATTTTCCGTTGCCTTTATTTATTCCGCGGATAAAATATGGAGTTGCCTCAACAATCAATGATAAAACACGAAGAAAAACACGACTGTTTACTCCCAGAGTAGAATTAGACTTTTGCCTGCAGTGCAGACAGCAGACATACGGGCGCTAACTCGGATGTCTACGACGCGTACGTGCACGGAAATGCGCACGGATACGCCAGCCCTCCGAGTCTGTTTATTTTCCATCTCGCTCAATTCTCACGACTCCTGTGGCAAGCCTGAGGGATCTGTGCTATATTTAAATAATTCACAGGAGTTCGAAATCTCTTCAGGTTGTTTGGTGTTCAAACGCAAATCAAGCAACAGTTTAGTTCATTCGTGCGTGGTGGGCGTCACTGAATCGCTTCCAAAACCGGGGACTTAACTATTTGCTGTTGGCTCAGGTTTAATGTTTGTCTTTGCTGGAAATGTTGGCGTGATCTGACATTTTGCCATGACTATTGGCTCTGACCACAAGTCAGCGCAGGGCAGTCGATGAGAGGGAGACGGATGGACTGCAGAATTATGTGGGATACTTCTGCAGGGATATGCTGGGATGGAGACAAAAGAAATGAAGGAGGCAGCGAGAGGAAAGCGAAATGGAGATAAGCCTTTGCATAGCTTGGCTACTCGCTGTCTCAAGTGTTGATATGCTCTGCTCTGAGCCTCAGGCTTCAGCCTCAGCTGCCTCCTCCTCCACAGCTCCCTGTGTCTCTCTCAGCATGGAGCCCATCTGATCTGCCACACAGGCCTCCGCCAACTCTCATTAAACACTTTGGAGACTTAGACAAAAATACAGATGAGCCTCTCGAGCTTCACACTTTCCTGACGAGAGGTGGGAGCTCGGATACAAGAGTCATTGTGAACAGATACGTGGAGGGTTTTATTACTGAAGAGGCCGTCTGTGTCGGTCCGCGGAGGTCGATATAATCCACGGGTGAAATATGCCTCAGCAACTATACTCTGAAGGAGTCGTGCTACTTTTTGAATGTGGAACAATACATGGCCATCAGCATTTTACCAATAAATACATAAAGGCTCGGCTGGAGGATGCAGAGACAAATTAAAGCCTTCGCATGCCGTCGGTTCCAAATTAAAACTGATTTGTTTCCAGCCAATATTCATGCGGCTCTTATCCCTAAAGGACGAGTTAAGCAAATTTAAGAAGCCATCTCTGCACTTCATAATAGGCTTTCACAGTATAAGCACCTAAAAACTCAATATATTTTTTCTATAAACCATTTCAAAGACCTAATGCTGAGAGCTAAATGCACTAGAGAGAACTAATGATGAAAAAAAACTTTGTCTAGATAATTAATGAACTCTTGAAACAAGACCAGCATTAAATCATGAAATTTTTAAGTCATAGCTCAAAAACAAAGCCGGTGTAGTAAAAAAAGTTGCCTTTTAAGGCCGACTTTAAAAAAAAAATCCCACTACTTCTGACTCCAAATGTCAGCTACGTCTAAATAAGTAACATCATGTCTATCTGCAGTGTCACAGCTTCCCATGTAATTCATTTTTCTCAAGTTGCCTTCTCCTAAAACGGACTGAGCTATAAGCACGGGGATGAATAAAGTTCTCATCCGGTAACAAGTGATGCATCTGCCAGGCTGCTCTGTCCTGTCGCCCCTTCCTGAGGCAGGTGTGTTAATCATGCTCTTTATTAATTAAAGAGAGGTAGACACACAAACGCGTACATAGGGGCAGTGAATCCGTTTGTGTGTGCGTGCTGGGTGGCAAAAGCGACAGGAGCTGTCTGTCGGTTCACCTTCGACTAACTTCAAAGGCACGTCTGTGAGTACACAAAAGTGGCGGTGCCACTTGTGATGGGAAACAACAGCTCATCATTCCCCAAGCTTTGCTACGGTGGACTTCTTGGCCTTGAGTGGGGGGAGAGAGTGAAGGGGGAACCCCTCTCCCCAGCAGACAGCTGGGGGCTTCACTGATGTTCCCCACAGCAGACAGGTAACGAGTGACAAAAGGGGGCAGAGACGAGCATCTGTTGCCAAACAACAGGGCTGATAGGGGTGCGAGCGGGGTCGCGGTGCTCGGATGTCTCCCATCAAAAGGAGAAAAAATTGAGTTCTTTCTCCCTCAAAATCTCTATAAACTGTCTTCACAGAGTACAATGTAATTTTTGTCACAGCACTCCCAATAGTTGAAATGAAACACTTTCTCTTTGTGGAACAAGAGGAAGATGGATGGAGGGAGGGAGGAAGGGGGTGGGTGGGTTGGCCTAACAATAGCCGCTTGGACTGACATTAATTTCTTTAAGCTCATGAAGGTCAGTATCCCGCTTTGCTGTAGAGGAATGTCAAGCATCCCTGGGCACCTCTCTAATTCAATTACTGGTTGCTCCAACTCCAGTAATTCCAAATCCACCCAGGTCCTCACTCTGACTATGAATCCCTGCTTCCCTTTTGTCTTCCTCCCGCCGTATTCAGGCAGGCCATGTTACTTACAGTCGTGCTTGACATCTAGTGATGTCTTTACATGCTAGATGTGTAAGACAACACCCTGATTCACTGAGGAAGATAACCTCTGTTTTAGACAGGGAAAAGCTGCCAGTGCCAGGGGTGTTGTATTTCCCTCCCTGCTATTTACTGCGCGTGGGAGATTTCTCCTGTGGTCAGCATGGCTGCTGTGCCCCAGCTATACGTCTGCACACTGATCTGTTGGCAGACAAACAGCCAGCTCCTGCGCACACAGTCAGGCTTTCTCTACTTCTTTTTCAGCTTTCCCCGTTCTCTCTCTCTCTCTCACTCCGGGCTTTGTTCTTGCTTTCCTTACACTGTATCTGATTCCACCTGTCTCTATCCCTGCCTACACCTTACACCTCGTTTTTTTTTTTTCTCCCAAGCTTGCTCTCTCCCTCGCTATCTCTCCCTTTGTCAGGGGCCTAATGTGGGACTGCAAATGAAGCAGCTTGACTTCCATCTCAGGCTACCAGGGATCAATATGTGTTGCTCACTATCAGGCAGGACACTCTCTACCTCTCCGATGCTCTCACGAGGGAGGATGGCCAAGCAAATGAAATGCCCTCAACTCCTCGCACGCAAACATCGCACAAAGGGCGACATAATTCAGCTTTTTAGTGTCCGTATTTACTACATAATTTGAGCAGCAAACAATAGTGACAAAATAACGTGGCTGTAACCGTGTCTCCTTAAGCAGACGGGTCTCTGAAAGAAAAGCGGTGTCTGCATACAGTGCAAAAGATAAAGAGGTATGTGAACAAAGTGCGATAATAATAAATCACTTTTAGCATGAAGCCTTACTGTGCAGACTAATAGGCTCTGACGTTGCGGTGTAAGCGGTCTAACTGCAGGAAGCAATAAAGCCTGACATCTAAGAAAAAAAAAATACACTGTGTTGGTACAAAAAAGCAGCCAAAATAAAGATGAAGTGATGACTTCTAGATGCAAAAAAATGCAAAAAGGAAGCCACAGGAAGCCAAGCGCCACAGGACAAACAGGGTTGCCTGGGAGTTACCTGGACAGGTGGCCACACAGGCACTTTTCTGGACGTTCTGCCCCTCACAGGATGTGCCTCCATTCAGTGGCGTGGGGTTGGTGCAGCTCCGACTCCTCTTCTGCCAGCCACGCCCACACACGGCACTGCAGGACGACCAGGTGGTCCACGTGGACCAGCCACCGTTGACTGTCAGACCAGTGCCAAAGGAGGAGGGGGGGATATGGAGGGGTGAGGTAAAGGGGGAGGAAGGTTGTGAGGGAGGGAGGGTTGGATGAATGAAGGGACAGAGCAGCCAGGATTACCCGACATGCACTAAGGAAAAATAGGCGCGCTGCACTAGAATAATCAAGACTGCTGTTACGCTCTTTGCAAGGTGAACAAACAGAAGCGCGAGAGCAAAAGGGTCGCTGGAGCTACACGAACTGCAGTGGAAACAAAATGGCTTCAACAGGGAGCAGAAAAATCGGACGGCGCTTTCCCGGTTTCCCCTCTGAGGAAGGCTGCGAAATAACTCGTGGGCACGTTACATATCAGAATCTCCCCTCTGAATTTCACAGAGATAATACGAGGATATAATAACATAATTGTAAAGCCATTCAATTTAAAACCACACTGTCACAGTCATACATGCGTAAAAGCAACAAAACCATCAACAACGTCTCCTCCTGGGAACAGCCAACACACTGCTGAGATATAAATGCATCACGGTTGTTCCACATATTCGGACTGCGTCCTTCACACGTTCGCCGCTGATTTCACACCACAACATATCATTCAACGAAATCAAGTAGGCTTATCTTTGAATTGGAGAGACCACCGCTGTATAATTCATTCCTCTTTTATTTTTTTTAAGACGAGAAACTCAAAAAACTCTGAATTTCTGTTATTATCGCCACTTGTCAGAGCAAACTTTAACCATCCATTGCAACTTAATTGGTACTATGTCTCTCAATCATGCCAGGCGATTACATCAAATCATCCTGTATCTACCGTGTTTCCTCAGACATTCCTGATTTATTGACTTGAACAGCACTGTCGTTCTCTCTCTGTACATACTCCCTTCCTAATTTCCCCCTAACACTCCCCTCTGCTCGTCGTGGCTGAATCATTTCCTTGCCCTCTCTTTGCGATTGATTGCCCGCCACAGCGAGGTAAATTGCCAGGCAACTCGGCCCCTGATTACCTCTTAGAACAGAGTGCAGTCACACCAGCCAGGCCTCGTTAAAATGCATCTCTGGCCCCCTGTTGAACCCCCTTTGAAAAGTAGCAGTTATTATGACTTGCTACATATAGCTAGATTAACTAGCACAGTAGACTGTGGTACCTTCAGCTAACTGATTTTTTTTCTCTTGAACTCAGAGCAACGCAAGTGAAAAGCAGCAAGAGTTTCTTTTGTTTGGTTGAGGTTTTTTGTTTAGCTAAAAACCCTCTATCATCCTAAACCAGTGCTGCGACAGTAATAAACGTCATCAAGCAAACAGTGTGATGGAAACAAATAAAATTGCACATGCAAGCAACTCAGCAATTTGTTCCCAACTTTCTGGGTCTTTGCGTGGAAATCATTGTTTGACAACACAAGAAAGGCAAACAAAAAAAAAAAGAGTGCGTATGGTCATGCCTTTACAGTTAATTCAGCCCTAGATTGCTTCTTTACATCTTTTAACAACAAGCTAATCAATTAGGAATAATTGTGCTTCTTTAGTTTTATGCTGGAGGCTTAGAGGAATGTATGATAATGTGTTCTGACTGCATGCTCCAAATTAACACATTTTTTGTGTGAAAATGCACGACTCAATTTGCAGCTGCATTTAAAGCCGTAACGCTCGGACCCCCTTTGGGTTTGTTGAATTACAAAAAAGAAGAGAGAATTAACCTAATAAAACGAAAGCTTTTTGACAAAGATCTGAAACACACTTGGCTCACTTACTGTTTATTATGCTTTTATTGTTAAATATTGATTTGATGATTATGTTCATTAACTAAAATCATGCAAACACTTTTTCTCTCACTCGAATTCATCTAAATTGGTGCACAAAGACTCTAAAACCACATTCAGGTTATGTTTTCTTAATGGGATTTCATCCTAAAAGCCAAAATTCAATGAGGATTTATACAGACGGGCATCTTCCACATATTTTTAAAAGTCCTCATAGTTTTCTTTTGAGACAAATGTTATTTTTCCACCATACAGCAAGTTTACATTATACAACTATTCATCTTAACATAATTTCATGATAAGACATAAAGTCATATGAAAAGATACAGATTCAAAGGACTCCATGAATTCCTGTGAAAAACTAAGTACACCCAATGATTCAGTCACTGAAACACCTTTAGCAGCAGTAACTTTGCATAATTGTTTTCTGTACGACTTCATCAGTCTCGCCTACATGTTATAGACTTGCAGCTCTCCTCTGGATCATTGTCCCGTGCCATGATCTAATTCAGGCCAAGCTTTAGCTGTCAGACAGATGGCTTGTATATATTATTTTGGTATACAGAGAAGTTCCTGCTTGCCTCAATGACTGCACGGGTTTCAGGTCCTGTGGCTGTAAAGCAAGTGCAAAACATTACCCCTCCACCACCGTGCTCAACAGCTAGTAGGAGGTATTTGTGCTGATAACCTGTGTTTGCTTTTCACTATATGTGGTGTTGTGCATTATGACCAAACATCATTGATCTAAAGAACATTGTTGCAGAGGTCTTGTGGTTTGGTCGTGCTGCCATACTCTTTTTCACTTTTATGAGCCTTTTTTCCCCAGTCTTTCTTTAATTATACTGACTGCAGAATCTGATATGTAGCTCTTGAATTTAAAAAAAAAGAAGAAGTTTTTCTCTCTTCTCATTACACAATCTGACCTTGGGCTGAATTTATTGGGACGTCCACTCCCAGGAAGACTCTGTGTTAACACACCTGCATGTTCCAGACCAGCAAACTGTCAGAGGTTCTGCTTTTATTGAGGCGCTCACACTTGCTGATGGTCCTTTAATTAAGTGCATTTGATTAGCAGCACCTGGCTGCTAATTACCCTATAACAGCATTAAGGGTGTACTTAGTTTTTCCACAGGACTGAATAGAGTCCTCATTTTGCATTATTATGAGTCAGTGGATTATGTTTAGCGATCACTATTGCCATCCTCGTCTATCCTTCACTACTTAATTTACGAGTATTTATCTATTTACCGCCTTTTATTTTTGATATTGCTTTATTTGAACTGCAACGGCACCATCATGGAGCTGTTACCATGTTTGGCACATTTCATTTTTTGGTTGAATGGTCAAACAGCAAATTCAAAGGCTTTAAAAACCCCACCGTACATCCCAAGTTGCCCATTCTGTGGAATTTATTTGTAAACCTAATCTATATAACTTCCTATTACAATATTACACAGGTATCAAAAAACAAGAACGATTTAAATATAGAAAATGAACAGGTAGTGCCTCTTATTTGTGGCATGCACTGTGTTTTCTGAGCTGATGTGTCAGATAATAAACAAGAACTGCTGCTCTGCCCCTACAGTGCATCGCAGTATCATCTTTCTCTGGCAGCCTTAACTAAAAAAAAAAAATAAATAAAAACACACCCCGTGTCAGGCATTGTGTCACATTATCCATTTATTATTCTCAATGTTGTTTTCATCAATCGTTCCCTCGTGATTTCCATCTTCTGTTCGCGTGGAGCTGAGAATTACGCCAGGCTGTAATGTATTCAAAACTTTTGTAGTGCCAGTAGCCGTGGAACCCTCTGTGATAGTAAATATGCTGTTTCTCTGCATTTTAATAAAGGCCAGTCTGCTTATCAAGCCAAGTCATTATTTACAGTTTGCTGTTAATTCAATTTCTCTTCTCATACTGGATCCACTACAGAGGAGGAGGAAGATGGCAGCCTCGACATCAGAGACTGCCAGCTTTGGCAGAATGGCTGCCAGTAACATTTTAAGTTGTGGTAATTAATGTGCAGATACACCACTCTCTCTTTATGTAGTGATTTATGAAAGTGTAATTCTTGCGCTGCTGAAAAACAGAGCTGATGTATGCAATTTGTCACCATATGTCAAATATGTGAAACACAGTGTAATAATAAAAAACTACACCGTAAACTCTGAATGTAACAGTATGAAGAGCTGACGGGAGACTTGCGCCCACACATCTTCCGTGCAGCAGCATGCAAAGGTTAATGTGGACATGTGGGGCAAGGGAAGCGGCGTGCAAGCTTAAAAGGATTCATCCGAGCAGTTTTCTGCGTTTGTATATTTGGAAGCTCAATCGAGCCCGGACCCCGGCACTAGTCTCTGTGCACAGTTTTGACATCTGCTGAAAGAAGTCGTCACCTACCATAGACAAGGATCGCGGCAGAGGTGCTTTTGCGGCGAGCGACGATGTTTTTGGCCACGCACGTGTAGTTGCCGGTGTCGGCCAGCCGGGCTTTTTTGATGACGAGATTATGGTCGGGCGTGATGACAAAATTGGGGTCACTCGCTGGGTCGATCACATCCTCGTTTCTCTGCCACTCCACCTGAAAACAGATTTCAGCGGTCAAAATCCACTGCAACTCGACAGACAGCAGCTCGCCACCACCCCATACAGCTCTACAGTGGCCAGACATGATGTGGATGAGAGACTTCTACGTCGACGGGTGTATGTGTGTAGGGGGGAAGCAGCGAGGTACTTCTTTTCTGATGCAATCACACAGACAAAAGATGACCAGACGCGGCCTGGTGTAGTACTGAGATACAATTTATTTAACGCCCTGCTGATTTGAATATTTATTCGCTTCTTGTGGGGGAAGAGTGCAGCTTTTATTTTGTAGCTGCTGGACGTCTCTGTAGCTGTCCGCGAACACGACTGATCGTGCTTTGTGTAAGTTTCCGGGCCCTCTTGCAAGAAGCCAAAACTGATGTTATTTCTTTTTTGGTGTTCTCTCAGATTGGCTTGCTTGTTTTCTTGCTCTCACTTGACCTTGTTCTGTCTCGAGAGGAGCAACAGTGCGGCACCATTGTTGTTGGTATTACTGCCAGTTGTGATACCGCATATAATTGGGCCTACTTCCTCTGGTGCACCATCCCCGCTTTCCCCCCGTCGTGACTTCTACTCTGATGTTCTTTTCTGCTGAACTGCGGCTGGCACCTTCCTTCCTATTTCTCTGCAAACTGTCCCTACGCTGTCGATCTGCGATTGGCTAGTCTGCGGTTTCTGGTCTCTGAGCTGTCTGAGCGGCTGGCCTGAGCTCCTCTTGTGCTGTTATTAGAGCAGTTAGTGCCTATCTGGGACTGGGAGGATGCAGCGAATGAGGTGAAACAGCTGGCCCCGGTCTGGTCCTCTAAACACACGCACGGCACGGTGAAACAGAGAGAGAGAGAGCGAGTGTGACTTGAGCAGAACAAGAGATACAGTGCATGGAGAGGCGGGAGAGATACACCGAATGAGATAAGGAAAGAGTGAGGCAAATAGATCCATTAATTATGCATAGGCCTTTAGAGATGCCAAATGGGGAGTGAAGCCTCCAAGCCAATGCTGAGTGATGTGACGAGACGACGTGATATACAGCTTCCCAGAGATGTAAGAGAGATAATAAATCAATAAGGGCAAATAATTAGAGGTGTAATTTATCCGAACAGGGTTGTCTGTTCCCCTGGTGGAATGGAGGGATATGCCAGGGAGCTGATCTTGAGCTACTCTGCGGTCTTTGTCCCCTCGGTGAGGAAAGGGTAAATGGATGGCAGATTCGGGCCTATAAATATCTCCCCTATCCGTGTCTCACCTCGGCTTGTGGCACTCCCTCGGGGGGATGGCAGCGCAGCAACACCTCCTGGTCCAATGCCACCTCTTTACCCTGCGGCTCCTCCTCAAAGTTCTTTCTCAGGTCTTACAAGAAAGAAAAGAAGAAAAAAAAAGTAGAGAAACAACCAATTAGGATGTGAAAGCTTGCAAAGGTTTGAAAGAAACACTTCTCTCTGCAAATAACTTGGCCTGGTGATGTGTCTAAATTTGCAGCTCTTGAAATGTCCGTCAGTGGCCTCGCCGAGCATGTTGCACTCTAGTTGGCCCCTAAGCCACACTGGGATCGGTGGCACCAACCATGTTGCTTATTACAAGCTGCCTGGCTGGTTCAGAGATGCTTGTCTGCTGCCAGAGGGGCCCGGCATCAAGCAAAAGCAATTGCATTACCCCTCACTCCCACCCACTCTCCTCTCCCCGGCATCCGCCAGCCTCCAGCTTCCATCTGTATGACGGCTTGGAGCAGCCACACGAAAACAAAGCCCTGAGGCGCCTGGACAAGAGCTCCTGCAAGCCTGGCTGACTGCATGGGGCTTCACATTACGTCTCATTGAATACTTACTGTTGCACAAAGTCCTAGTATATATTTGTCTGTAAGCCCCAGCTGTGAATTACACAGGTAAAAACTGGGAACAGTCATTTCTTGCAGGGGAAATAAATGTAGATCCATTTGTATCAGATGAGCCAGACAGGCCGCCGATAGCTGGCGGGACTGGCACAAATTTGATGTGCTCACCCCGGGTTTCAACTCGGAGCGAAGCAATGCGTTATTGTGTTGTAAGAGGCTGAGGGTGCAGCTGTGAGAATTCCTTTAAACAGATGTTGAGCCTGTCCCGACCAATCACACTGAGAGAAAACATTAAGAGAGGCAGGGAGAAACTGACGACATTCGATTTAATTAAAGCTGATAAATTTGGACTGGAGGAGACTTGAGATGTAACAGTGTTGGAAGGCTCGAACCTACGCGAGCGAACAGGCGCGTGCGTGGGAACCTCGCCGATGCGATCGCCTGGTTATGCATCGTTATTCAAGCATGTGCGTGTCCTTATCTTACATCTAACTGACTTTGCTGAGCTCTCACACACGGATGGATAATGAATGTGTGTTTTCAAAACGTCTGGTGGTTTGGAGACGGTGCCGTGTTTGGCTCTGTCTGGAATAATACATATTTATGTGGGAATTAATAGGCGGAATGTTTTAAAATACTCAAATGTAAAATGGCTTCTTCTAATAAAGCTTCTGAGGCTGCGGCGAGGGATGTGTCTGCGTTCCCCAGACAGATTTATGATTGCTGCACAGCAATAAATTTCAAATCTGTTTTTATTTCAGTTACTTTCATAGGGATCATTTCTGATATACTGTATCCAGCAGAAAATATGCTCATGAATACTCAAATTTAGAGCTTCACCCTTTTCTTTTTTAAGACCTTCCTCGAGCAGATACATTATTCTCGGGTTCTTCCTGTCGGGGTTGGATGTTTTCTTCTCACAAGTATCATCACAGGAAGATGATTTAACTAAATTGTAATCACAGTAGTGCACTGTGGTGCAACAGATCATAATGTTCTCTGGGCTAATTGTTAAATGAAAGTTAGTCTCCCCCTCCCAACCACCCAAGGTGAAAACACAATATTCTCTTATTACATGCCGACATGCAATACACAAGCACCTTGTTAGGCAGCAGGCTTTGGATTTGTAATGATGCAGTGCTCATTTGACAGTGCACTCACAAGCAATCCTGATGTATGCTTTCTGGCTCTTCTGGGTTCCGGTGGTGCTCCAGGCGACACACTGACACCAGTACTCATCAAGTCCGAAGATCTTCTCCACCTGCTGCCTGGTTATTTCGATTGTCACCTGCATGACTGGCAGCGCTGGAGAGCAAAAACCCAGAAGAGTCAAAATGTTAGACACAAGACAAGCCCGGCTTTGACAGCAGCAACGAGCTAAGAGGCCAGAAATACTTCTCAAAGGAAAAAATAAAAAAAGAACAAAAACAGAAACAAATGAGCTGAACTGATACCTTAAGTGCATTTTGTACCTTGAACTAAACCAGCAAAGTAAAAAAAGGAGAGGAAGAATAAACAAGCAGAGAACTATAATCATACATAAACAGAGTGCTTGTTAAATGAGAAGAGAGCCTCACAGCTATCCTTGGTGTAATTTGGAGGGCATGAATACAGCAACAGTTAGGAAGGAACAAGGAAGTGCTAAACAAGCACTCGACAAACAAAAATGCTCAACATAATCCACGTCTCTATTATTAAATCCAGGAGGAGGGACGAGTTCAGCATTTCCCCACAACCGTGTTGATATAAGTGACGCCGCTGGAACACGGGGCAAAAGTGGCTTTATTGCTTTTCTAGAGGAATGTAAACAGAAGCCTTCTTTAAACAAAGAAAAATTGGGACAAAATCCAACCCGCTAAACCGTCCAAACAACACAGCGTTGTTAGAGTCGTATCTTTTCTTTTTTCTTATATTTGAGAAGCAATCTTTCATTTCATTTTCTTTTGACCTTCTACTTGGGACTTGTAATCCATGGGTAATTCTTATATATTGAGCTGCGACCTTGATCCCTACCATGTGCCTTACTTTGTCTTCGCCCTGATAAAGAGACTGCCGTGTTTTCCTTGAGCTTCCAGCTTTCTCCCTCCCACCCCATCTTATCTGTTCTCTTTGTTGTCTTTTGGAGAGAGGCGTTCATACGAACACATTTTAGAGTCGCAGAGGACACATCCTGGAGACTAACAGGAGCCGCATACAAAGTGCACTATATTCAGATTTCAATGGAAAGCCACTTTCTAACTTCCATTCACACAAAAGCACTCTGACATACTCTTGATTTGACGGTGACAATCATTTCCAGCTCCAGACTGAACCTGACTGAAGTGAGGCGTGCTCCATTACGCCATCACGACTTCACAGCAAAGAGTATCCGAGCAAACCAGCAAAGCATAAATTGGGATTTTTTTTTTGCTAAATAATTTGAGGCGTACTGCACATGACTGCACGAGCCCAGGCTGGCCCAATGATGACACGAGTTGTCGGCGAGAGGAGGAGGACGGGCTCCACCGCCGGAGGCCACACAGAGTGATAAGTAGCTGTGAGGGTCACTGGCAGACCGCCATGTATTAGTGTCTAAATGCGGCGGATTTTTTGCTATATGTGATCACAGTAAATGTGAGTCCATGTGCAGTGAATCCAGCCCCGAAGCACCACTCCGAGCATCAACAACACCTCGTGCTGTGTGCAACATTTCACCAACATGCTCGCTCGCAGTTAATTTAAAAAGTAGAGAAAGTGATCCTCTTATGTTTACTCTGCCTTTTTACAAAGCCTGCCAGAGACTGTCAAAAAAAGTTAGACTCAATTCCAACACGAGACTGGATTGAGAAATCCTCGTTTATTCTTTCTCGTTGTCTTTCTGAAGGTCCACTACCTCTATTAAGCATGTGTGTTTGTTCTCCGTGTGTGCAGCAAGTGTTTGGCGCAGGCTGAGAGAGCACCTAAAAGCTAAAGAAATGGCTAAAGTAACAAAATGGGCACTGCAGAGCATGAACAAATGGAGCATAAGAAACCTTCCTTCCTTCTGCAAATAAGCGGCATGGGGAAATTTGGCTTTTCCTCTTAAACACGTACACGTGTACGCAACAGCAGTAGCTTTAACTTTACATACATCACTTAAGGATTACGCTTATTTCAGCAGCTACATCTTATAGATTCCAAAGAAAAAAAAAATTAAGCACAGTACTAAATGAAATGTCAAACTCAGGAGAGCAGCGCTTCTTATTGGATGTATATTTACTTTTGCAGTAATGTGCAAATTCTATCTTGTATGCCAGAAAGCGCTTTGAGAGGGAGAAGTTGCACATTTTATTTTTGCTGGTGTACACAGCAAGTGTGTACTTGTTCTTTTGTGCATGTAAGTAATAAAATCTATGAAACGCACATTATATATGGGTGAGTACCTGCTGCAGAGCAAAAACTGGGGAAAAAAAAATTAATGTAAAGCATGCACTAAAACCTGAACATTAAACGAACGTTTATTTTGAGGAATCTGTACAGAAACATCTGATCGTCCTGACTTACATTGAGCTCACAGCAAGCAGTTTATGCGCGCAAGCTAGAAAAATATATTTAAATACATGAATTTGAAATTTGGTATAAAGTGATATTCAGTGCTCGGTATGGCTCAAATTACAGTAGCAATTCGTTTGATTAATGCAAACCTTCCTCCTTCTTTGAGCTAGGGGGTGAAAGGAATAAAGATCAGTATGGAGATGCAAAGCATGAACAATAGCAACCTGAGGTGAGAAATCCTGAGAAGAGCAATTTGAAGCTCTGCTTGCCAGGGTAATTGCATTCTGTTTCCTTATCTTTTCCTGTCTCCATAATTACCTGCTTTCTGTGTCTGACACCTTCCAGTAACACTGCTGTGAGTCACTCTGTCCAATTTCACTCCAATTAATAAGTAGGACAAAATAATCTCATCACTTTGAGGACAAAATGCGTCTGTAATTTTACAGCAGTTTATAACGATCGGACAGGCTGCTATTTACTGTTGTTTTCCCCAAAGTCTGCTCCATCAACACAGCTATGAGCAAAACAAAACTTTATGAAAATGACTCAGAGACGACTGACGGAGAAACCACATTATTGATTCCTAGAAAGCTGTCCTTCTGAAAGTGGAGCACCGCCACATTTATGACTCAATTATATTAATATTGATTTATAATAGTATGCTCGCCGCCTTCAAGGTGTTAGGAACGGAAAAGAGGAAATTTACACTTCCTTGCCTGAAAGTGTGCACTTAACATTCCTGTTAAATGATAATTAAAACATGGCACGATTCCTGCAGCCTTTGGTTTGATCTGCAGCCCATTTTCTAAATGAGCTCACATCCCAAACCTCAGTGAAATAAGTGAGAAAATTTTAAAGGGTGATTATGTGATTGACACAGTGTGAATCCAGTGCTGGATCCTTTCTACATTTTTGTAGAGCAGTGGGATAACTTACTAGGCCACATTTGAATACAATTTCTGGAAAGTACACTTCACTATTGTAACACTGCATGGGAATAAATTGGACTGGGAAAAACAGAAAAATAAAACATGAACACAAATGCCACCAGCAGTGGAGTCCTCTCCTGTGGTAATTAATATCACTTTTCACACCAACTACCCACCTGACAAGCTTTAAAGCTGCAGAAACAAAGAAAAAGCATATGCACTCACTGGGCACATCATTAGGTGTACCTGTTCAAATACTTGTTATCAGCCAATCACATGGCAGCAACTCATTGCATTTAGGAATCTACTGGGATTTTCCCTGCAAAGATTTACAGAAATGATATCTTATTGGTCGGAGGAGAACGGCCACACAAGGTTATAAGAAGCTAACAGTAACTAAGACACCACTTGTTACAACCAAAACATGCAGAAGAGCATATGAATCCACACCATGTTGAACCTTGAAGCAGATGGGCTACAGCAGCTGAAGACCACACTGGGGTCCACTCCTGTTAGCTAAGAACAGGAAACAGAGTCTGTAGTTCACACAGGGTCACCAAAATTGGAAAAGCATTGTGTGATCCGATGAGTTGGCAGGGACAGAATTTCTCATAACATCAATACACGGATCCATCCTGCCTTGTATCGAGTTTCAGGTTTGCACTTGTGGAGTAATTGTTCTGGGGACCATTTCTTGGCACACTTTGGGCCCCTTAGCGCCAACTGACCATTGTTTAAACACCGCAGCCTACCAGAGTACTGTTGCTGATCATGTCTGTGCCTTTATGACCACAGTGTACACATTTTTTGATGACTGCTTCCAGCAGGGTAACGCACAAAGCTGTCACAATGCTCAAATCATCTCAAACTGGTTTCTTGAACATGACAATGAGATCACTGTACTGCAACGGCCTCCACACCTCCATGTCAATAGAGCACCTTTGGGAGATTCACAGCTGACAAATCCAGCATCTTGGTGAATCTATGCCACGAAGAATTAAGGCAGTGCTAAAGGCAAAAGGGGGTCCGACCCAGTAGTAGAAAGGTGCACTAACATATACAGGGTGTATCGTCATAAAGACTCATCCGACTTCAACGTGCTTTATTTCCATGGATGTTCACTAGTAACGATCGAAACACATACTGTCAGAAAGGGGGGATTCGTGAGTTCCACGTGGTTGCCAGTAGGTAGCTTAACAACAGCAGTGACTCCAGACATGCTTGCAAAGTATGGGACGAGTTTGACTATCGTATGGACAGATTTATCTATATCTCTATCGATTGATCAATAGATAGATATAAAAAAGAAGTACAGATAGCTCTTCATCTTAAACTTTTGGCTTCATATAAAATTTGAATTCTGCTAATCTTCTGCTTGATGCATTCACAAATCGTTTCACTACTTGTACTACTTTAAACGGCTCACAAGATATTCTCTGCATGATGAGCTGCATTTTTTTAAGGCGTGCAAATGGAGCCTGGTCTACCAGAAGTCTAGCTTGTTCTTAGAAAGCCTAAATAACAATATCCTTCTTGGAATTTTGTCAAGTGATCCTGAAAACAGACTGACTTGTGCCACCTGAATAAATTCTAAAGTTAATTTTAGCAAACTTGAATTATTAAACACTAAACCGACCCAATCAGAGCATCTTTGATAGCAAAGTGTTGTTCCTTGGTAATTATTTAAATTCAAATTTAAACACATAACAACTGTAAAATAATCATTTGTACATTTGTAGATTTACCTGAAATACATGCAGGGAAGAGTACTGTGCCCTTTTTAGCAGAGTCGCACACACAGGGTGCTTACAAACTCAATTTAAAATAATTTAATAGGGCAATGTAATGCTGCCAGTGAGGCAAAACCCAGAGGGGGAAAAAGTCAGCAAATCATACTGCTGCTGCTGCTTCTGAGCTGTTGAAGGTGCACAGTATTAACTCAAGCCTCAAACAGACAGCGGTGTTTGAAGAGATTTTAGTGCCCAAATCAAACTTAAACATAAAAATATGAGGAGACAAATTGGATTTTGAAAATTATCCAATTTCCCAAAGAAAATTGCATCCTTATTTCCCCGTGATTTCGTTTACCTGAGCACAAACAATTATGGTAATCAACAATTTTTGTGTAAAGCAGAGAGTGGGAGAGAGAGAGAGGATGCTTTTATCCAAAAAGAAGGATTGGGAAAAGTATCAAGGCCACGGGCTCGGGCTCGGACACAAATAAAGCAAACAAAAACCCCCAACCCCAAACAAAAAACACACATGGCTCTGCCTTGAGAAGGCCTGAGTTTAAAAAAAAAATGAAATGGAAGAAATAAAAAAGACTGAAGCAAATGCAGAGTGGTTCAGTTCATGAATAAACTGACCTTACTATTGTATGATGGAGTCTTCAGGCAACAGAGTACAATACAAGCTATTACTAGATCCACTGGCACACACACACAGACACGCACACAGGCCACATCCAGAATTACTGTATTGTGTTTTTATTTTAATCTGCAACGAAGACAAGATTATTTACACATGCACTCCATTCAAATGTGCAAGGAGTGTAACGATGAACAAAAGGGACGGGGTCACACTGTGAGAGCACAGACATCTTTCTCTGCGTGTGTGTGTAGGTAGGATGAATCTCCCCCTGAGCCAACAGGGGCTCAACACACACAGGGTAAACATCATTGGACTCAATCCCGGGTGAGTCGATGTCTGAGTGCAGGACTTTATTTTTCTCTCCCTCACTCTTGTTTTCGCAGTCTCTGACCTCAATTCCATAGGGGTCATTTGCTTATCAAAGGCAAGGACTGGAACTTGCAGGTCCTGAGTGGGCGCTCATTGTGACCAAGGAAATTCAATTAGGCAGCATCCCTACAGTGTGTGTGGGTGGGATTCATCAGTGGATATAGGAGGATTAGGGTTGGGTGACTCTACATCAGGGGAATGCACCATTTCAAGGGAGAGAGTTCACAATGGTTGATGGGAGGCACCACAGATGAACGCTTTTAAGAATGCACTGTCTGCACATCCCGGCAACCGGTCAAAGCCATACTCTAAGGGTTTTATTTCCTCCTGTGGTTCTTCTTTGTACCAAATGGCATCAGTGTCATCAACGGCACCACAAGTGTCCAAAGCTTCCTTTTACGAAACCAACAATGTGCTCTTCCGCCGGCCAATTTACCTCTCCTACATGAAAGAAGTCCAGACATCAAGCTAGGCTGGCAAAAAAGACAACTTTGGAGCTCACTAAACAGCCTGTCAAAATCAATCCAAAAGCACAGTCACCTACCAACCTATACAGTATTTACAGCTGCAACCCCATGTCACTGAACCAAGGGCACAACTGCCTTATCCAGTCTTCAAACTTCCATTATCATGTAAAGCAGCCCAGTGATGAGTGGGCCACGTTAGGTGACGACGAGAGCTTAAAATGGCAGGTGGCGCCATAAGCGTGCCTCTCCTGACAAGGATAACGTGGCCTTCCGAATAAAGCATGATTCTATTAAAGAGCAGGACAGACGGGAACAGCTGGGGGAGGGGATAAGGAAGCGGGGAGCTTGGTTCACAAGGAATACACTAGGACCTTCCATTCAGGGATGTTGGTGAGGTTGCGACTCGAGTCAGTGGGACAGTGTTCTGGGTCAAGGCTCTGCCTCCGGTTATGACCAGCTTTTCAAGAGCTTCTTTTGATTGAGCTGTCCATTTTTCACAATGAATGCATGCTGCAAGGCCTCTGCTGATGCTCTGAATGTCGTTACAGATTATTCATGGCTGACAAACAGGCAAGCAGGTAGTGCTCCAATCAATCCGGCCAGGTTGAGTCCAATGCCACTCCAAGGAGACTCAGGTGGAAATCTGACAGCAGAGGGGGAAGAGTACAGGACGCAGGATGAAAGACAGATAATATAATACAAATAATAATAATTGTTATCTGAAGGTTACCTTCATTTATGAAGATAATATTTCCGGATAATTAGTTTAATGATTTTGCAAATCCACGGTTCAAGTCATAACATTTTTTTTTTTAATTTTTTGTTAAAAAAACAAAAGATAAAAAAAAAAGATTTTAGCAAATGATTGGATTACGAAGAAAATAACCTCCATTACTTTGATGTAATTCCAGGTTACTCTTTATCTGAAGGACCTTTAAACACGATGGCTTTCATCAGACTGAAAAGCTTTAACCAAGGATTAACCACAGCGTCACATGGTTAATTAGCAAAGGCAACATGAGTGTATGGCTAATTAGTTACAAAGAAATTTCATATATTTCACAACCTTCATTTACTAAAAGTGTTTTAATAGAGAACAGACTGACGTTTGGTTAAACTGTGAATTTCTCAGTTGTTCTCCTGACTGAAGTTTGGTAGGGTGACCATATTTTGATTTCCAAAAAAAGAGGACACTTGGCCCAGTCATGAAGAACTTTAATAATACTGTTTGCTTAAAGAAATTTTTAACATATTAAACGATGCCTTCTCTGTGCGGTTAACGAATGGTGAAATAAAAAAAATGTCATATAGGCTTTTACAAGTCAACAAGTGCAAAATAATAACTCAAAACCCTCTGAAATTAAATTATGGTAAAGAAATAAGGCCTCATCTGTATAAGAAAAATTACCAGTACCGGGACGGTACGAGGGAAATTTCTTTTGCAGTCCGTCTGAAAGGCTGCACTTGCGCTTTGGCATCTTTTAAACCAGCGGTCCCCAACCTTTTTTGTGCCACGGACCTGTTTATGCCCGACAATATTTTCATGGACAGGCCTTTAAGGTGTCGCGGATAAATACAACAAAATAAAACTAGTACCGGTACCGAAAAAAAGCAAATTTATTCATAACACACGTGAAAAGACCCAGGAAAACCGAGTAAACGATAAAAACGATAACAAAATAACGCTGAAAACCGATAAAAACCCTGAAAACTATACATTTCACACCTGAGCCTCAACTCTCGCGGCCCGGTACCAAACGACTCACGGACCGGTACCGGTCCGAGGCCCGGGGGTTGGGGACCGCTGTTTTAAACATCATCAGGTGCGCTGCATCTAGGGTTGCCAACTCCCTGAAAAATAAATAAGGGACACCTCGTGGCCAGGGCCGGGCAACCCAGTTGTCTTCACCCTTCCCAGTGTGCTAGCTCTTTTTTTTGTGTGTGAAATTATTTTTTAACCATTTGACTTGAATTTGATTTAAGCAGATGCATATTCTTTGTGATATGACCATATGGGAAACAAATGATCATTTAGCCATTTATTTTTAGCTCAAAATAACATTAACACAGTAAAGCAGGTCTCTTTCTTAAACAGAAGCCTGTCATGCTTAACTTTTGAGAATACAAGTAAATCTTTCTTTAAAAGAACTCTGTCCTGCTTAACTTAAAATTATATAAATTAATAGAAAACAATAGAACAAAATCATTCTTGTAACTGTGCACATTTAGTACAATTGGCTTCAGTTGAGGTATTATTTCAGCTTTTCTAATGCTAATCAGCTGCTCCTGTTTGTAAACCCGCTTGTTCCCATGAGCTTAACTCATCATCATTATTCATCTATGTATTACTTTTATGCATTAGTCATCTATTTGTTGTAATCATCTATCCTTGCAGTTGTTTATTACACAAAATAAATTATATTATCACACTTCTGGCCACATAGCGCTGATATTCACTGCACATGCCGATATTAACCTTAACCAGAGGGTTTAAAAAAAACAAACCAGTGTTTACATACCATATCTGCTTCTGCCGTGGCCTGGTGGACAAGAAATTGGTTAAGGGTTTCCCGACCTTTCACGCCCCTCATGTTCTTCATGTGCCCACCATTAGAAGCATGCCTATGGAAAAAGTGCGCCGACACACAGTGCAGTGCGCTTTATAGATGTTATCGTGCACTTTTCCAGCCAGGTGTTTTCCTTTTCCCATTCCTCCCTGTACTTTTGCAGCCTTTTTTTCTTTCTCTGAGCGAACAAACATTGCTGCTCTAATACTGTGCGATTTTTGGCCCATTTTGAGCCGATTTTTGAGTCATGCGACCGATTTGGTGATCGGCCCAATTTTGGCCTTCATCGTGCATTGTGTAGTATACGTGGGGTAACGAGAAGCGATTAACACCTCGAGCAGCTCCCGATCATCAATCGCTGGTGAGGGTGTCACCGCAGCTGCTCACACTGCTCACGCGCAAACACGTAAACGTCGGTGAAAAAGACGGTGCAGCACAGCAGTGCAGCGTGTGATCTGGACACAAGCGATGGAGGCACAACTTGTAGAACTTTGGAAAGCTCATCCGAGCCTTTTCGATGTGGCATCACAAAATTATCACGACCACAACAACCGTGAAAATAGTTGGATTTACATTGCTGCTCAATCACAGCTGCCTGATCATGTTTTTCATTAGCAGTTTAGCAAAGTTGATGGTGGTGGTGGTGTGTGTGTGTGTGTGTGTGTGTGTGTGTGTGTGTGTGTGTGTGTGTGTGTGTGTGAGTGAGTGAGTGAGAGACAGAGAGAGCGAGCGACAGAATTTCTGTTATAACCTTCATTTTATGGAGGCACAGTGTGAGCACTCAGGTCGCATCAGAGCATCGGGCGGTATAGTGTGAGACCCTGCATCGTGACCTACAAACTTCTAACCCCTGTGAGTCGATCGTGCAGTTTGAAAATCGCACAGTGTACGTCCAGCTTTAGGTGTACTGTCGTCCGAGACTTGCACCGCAATGTCTGCGTTTGTTTCCCTGTTGGCCATGCTTCTTGTTGTGGTCATCTGTTGTCTTCCGGTATTTTCTCTGTAAGCGACCTTTCCTCGACCAATGCGGTAATCTGAATTGTCATACTCGAATTGTCATAAGTGTGCTGTCAGCTCATTGGTCACAAAGCAGGAGAGGGGCTGGGAATTATGTTTTCCAACAAAGCGTTAATTCCATTAAAAGTTATAGACTACTTTTGATTATCACTGTATTACGGGACAAAGTGCGTCCCTTATTAGCTCAATACCGGACGTGTACTTTTGTTTCTAAATACGGGACGATTCCGTTTTTTAAGGGATGGTTGGCAACCCTAGCTGCATCCCATCTGTGAGGCAGAGCCACAGTCACATGCCGCAGGGGGATGACATCACACATACGGGTGCTCTTGGCCTCTGTAGGCCCATAGAAAAACCCGCACATTTTAATCAATCTCCAAAATCCCCCCGGACAGAACGTGAAAAGTAGGCATGTCCGGGGAAAAGAGGACAGTTGGTCACCCTAAAGTTTGGTCTGTTTACAGCAGCATCCTGCCATGTGATTACATTTGTCCCTAACCATCAGAAACCCTCACATTAACTTTTATCGAGTGGGAAAAAAGTTAGCGTTCATCCTCCAGCTTCACTGTGCTAATGTGTTTTTAATATGCTAACCATAGCTGTGTAGCTAGCCACCACGTCGTAGCACATCATTATATACCAGCTAGCCCAACTTCAGTAACCCTACAAACGTCACTGCTGTTTAGTTTTTTTGTCTTCATTTATGTTGAAAGTGTTAGCAGAGCTGTACATTTTATTTTTTTCAGTCAGAACATGGTATATTATGTTTGGGTGGAAAGTAGCGAGCTAACTTCCTGCTAACTTCTAACTCAGTTGAATTATATAAATTCTGTTTTCGAGGATGCCTGGATGTTAAACTTAATTGTTACACCTGGTGGAGCAGCCACACTGACCATTTTATTAAAGATCAAAGAATTTAGACAGTTTGTAACTCTCAGTGATGCCGCAGTGTTCGTTCGACGTTGGGACCTGAAGCATAGCTTGGACCCGGAAACGGCTAATGATGTCAGACTTAAAGACTGGATAGCATGCACAAAAATAATAAGTGGAATGCAGCCATTCTTAATATACATGCTTTCTTTACTTATGTAGAGAGCTTAAGGGATGCCTGTCCCCCATTAAATTGAGGGACCATAATCATGTTGGAGTGGCCCGTTTATTACTGCTGTCTGCATAACATTTAAAGAATCATAAACTTCAACTAAACATGCTAAAAATAATAATAGAAAAAAGTGTTTACAAATATAACACAATTTTTCATGAAATGAATATCTGCAATTTCCTCCATCTCATTTTTCCCTTTTCAGACGATCCAATCAAACCTTTCAATAAAATGAAAACAGAATTAAATTCCCTTTCCACACAGTGATATTGACTTCAATCTTTAAATATAGTAGATAGACAAGAAAACAGTGTGATAATGGATTATTTCTTCAAGTTGCCATGTTCCCTCTTTTACCCCCATGTGCAAATCTCCTGCCAGAGAGGGAGGCAGGCACTGCTCCCTTTACAGAAATCAAAAACAGACTGAGTTTAAGTCATTAAATATGTGAAAGTAACTGTGCTTTGTAATGTGTTTTACAGCATCACGGACCGCAAGCTCTAACTTGTGACTGATGCATTGAATGACAGCCAGGTTATGGCTGATCTTTTCACACAGAGCGTGGCTGCTTCTCTCCATCAGCCCGTGACAGCAGCTGTGCCATCCTCTGCAAAGCCAACAACCCTGTCCATAACATTTGTTCACAGAATTGTGCATAGCAACACTTTTTAACTGTACGATGTCACAGACAGCAGCTCCAGTGCATAACTGCAGTTCATCAAGTTAAAATAAGAAGCTTCAGATCTCACCTTTGTGGGTAATTCTGATCTTGGTGATAAGGCTTTGATTATCACTTTTAAATGAATCCTTTTAATTTCTATTTTATTTAGTTAGTGGTAGTTTTCACGTTGAAACAGTTGCTTGGTTGCATGATGGAAAGTTGGATTGGCATGCAATCTATGCAGTGTCATCAACTGTCATGGGATCGGGAGTGCTGAAAGTGAAAGTTAATTTCTGATATTACTGTCGTTTGTTTTGTACATTGAGTCAAGGGGCATTGGAACAGTCCATCCACAAGGGGCATAGAAATAATTTAGCAGAGGAGGGTATCGAGGGGGAAATCATCGCACCCCGATTGAGCTACACCATTACAATTTGCCAAATCCCCTCAGTGTCCCATCACGTTTCCACTAGTAATGTAATAAAAGCTCAACAGCAGTAGCCTAACAGCAGGTCAGGTCCCTTACTATGACACCAGACTGCAGTTATTAGTATTGTGTATTCTGTCTGGTTACAAAACTATTACACCACTTAAGATAATTCTTCCTCATGTGTCCTTTTCCATTGTTAACTTGCAATCAAACACAATAAAAATGATTACTTGGAATGCTAAGGCGAGACGGCTTAATTAGATTCAAACCAATTACTTTTTAAACAAAATTTCACATTTAAAAAAAAATAATCCAAAAAAGATCTGCAGAGCAGGCCACAGCACAATGGGAAGAAGATGACATTTTTGAGTGAAAATGATTTGAGCTCACCAGTAATGAATAATCATGTACACACTCTGTATTCCCCAGGAGAGCGAGATCTTCACAATGCAAGAAAAAAACCCCAAAAAATCCCAACGTCCACCGCCATATTCGTCAGTGACACAACACTACGCTAAGTGCACACACATTCTCACAAGAATGCAGAGTGCAGAATAAATGACGCTCAAGTTGTTTTTAGTTGCACAGGTGTTCACGGGTTTAGAACGTGATAATGATTTACAAAAACTTCAGAATAGCTCTTCTCTGCACCCGAGCAAAGACATCAAAAACCAGACATTAAAATCGAGTTTCCATTAATGTATTTCACATTTTTATCTGGTTGCTAGCTACCGTACAAAAGCCAGAACTGATTACATCAAATGGACATTAATTCAAAGCAATGGATTTTCCTATTTACACTGTCCCTCCATAATTAGTTTGCCTAACCTTTCTTAATCGTGTACACACACACTGCACAGAGGCAGTGCCGTGATTTACCACCGTGCCCTTACCAAAGTGCCCTTTTTGTAATTACTCTCCATCCAATATCCTAACCCCCGATGATTGGCAAGAGCAAAATGTTCCTGATGCCACAGTCTTCTGGCTGGGAGTGACTGGGACCTGCTCCTTTATCTCCCACATACACCTTGTCCTACTGCGAATGAGAACACGTCGGAGGTGAAGGCCCTGAGCACTTTGCTTCTGCTTCCATTACATTTTGCAGAGTGGGAGGATCTGATAGAAGCTTACCCACATGAAAGCCGTGATAATTTGCTCGGGCTAACATGTTTCTCTCCCCCTTGTCTGACATGGCCTTGGGCGCTGAAGTAAATAAGGAAAGCTGCTTCAGGTAAAGCCAGCCTAGCTCCCATCTGGTTGCTGAGTGCTCTGCGCCATACAAATTACATTAAGACTTCCTCCTCCCTCCTGACGATCTTTTGGTCCCTCTCGGGCCTTTGGCCAGCAGTGTTGTTTCAGTTAGAAGGCAGGAGTTTTTGGTAATCCAATGAAGGTGTGTAGGCGAATGTAAATACTGAGCACAACATCCAGCGTTCAGTAAACAGCCTGGGGAAAAGCAGAGGCTAAAAGTCTTTCTACCTAATTCCATTTCTTTCTACATTTTATTTTTCCTTGAAAGAACTACCAAGATTATAATTTGTATTAATATCAACTTATAGCTTTTGCAGATGATGACTCAGAATGTAGCTTCATTAAACATAAATATTATTTACAGTTCTATAAAAACTGCAAATGAAAATCTCTATGTGGAAGTCACATTTTACTGACACTCATGATCATCAGAAACAGACACAAAGTTACACACACAGTTTTTCTATAATTACTAGAGACAAAGATAACAGTCAGTCGTGTCTTTCACAGTTTCCTGTTTGTGAGCAAAACTCTTGTGGGAGTCCAAAAGTTTTAGAACACAAAGGGGAGAGCTGTCTGTATAAAAAGCTTATACACACACACTCACCAACCACAGGAAGTACACCTTCCTAGTACTGGGTTGGACCCATTTTTGCCTTCAGTGCTGCTGTAAGTCTTCACGGCATTGAACAAGGTGCTGGAAATGTTCCTCAGAGATTTTGGTCAATATTGACATGACAGCATCGCACAGCTGCTGCAGATTTATTGATTTAACATCCATGATGTGACTCTACTGTTCCACCACATCCCAAAGGTACTCTATTGGATTAAGATCTGGTGACTGTCAAGGCCATTTGAGCACAATGAACTCATTGTTTTGTTCAAAACCAGTTTGAGACTATTTGAGCTTTGTGACATGATGTGCTTTCCAGCTGGTAGCATTTATCAGAAATCAGTACTCACCAGGTCAGGCAACTTTTTCCAATTTTCCAATCTGTTTTCTAATTTTGATGAGCCTGTACAAATTGTAGCTTCAGTTTCCTGTTCTTAGCTTACAGGTGTGAGGCCTGATGTGGTCTTCTGCAGCTGTAGCCCATCTGCTTCAAGGTTTGAAGTGTTGTGTGCTCTTTTGCATCAGTTTCCATCAAATGCCTGATTGCTTTCAATCAGCTTGAAGCATTCATCCCTGCTCAATGGATATTTCGTCTTTTTTTAAGCCCTAGAGATGGTTTTGTAGCTCAAAAGCCATTCTATATAGCGTTCCTTCCTTATTCTGATCGGTTTGCCCATGTCTACATTCCTAAATGCATGGATGTAATGGATGGATTTGCATTCTCAGGCAAAAAAGACAAATTCAGGACTGAGAAATCTGACAGGAATTATAGGAAAAACTCCTAATAACAACAGTTGCAATTCCACTTAAAATTCACATTATATACTACAGATGTGGCATCAGACATTTAAACAGAACCATATTATTAATTTACACATGACAGTTTCTCTTTATCTTTGTGCCAGTAATGGAGCCAAAAGCTGAATAATGACAGTTTTGGTGACATTAAAAAAAGGCTGTCAGGCAGGAAAATTCTCTGGTGAATACCAAGTAATTTATTCAGTAATTAAAAGTGGTTAATTATTTGGAAAAAAGAAGGGAAAACAGCACTGAATGTGCAACATAATCCTTTAGAAACTGTAAATATCTTAGCAATGACATTTGATTAAAATCACAAACTCAATTCTGGTCCTGGCCAAATGTTCACATATGGCAATCAGCTAAGTCGAGACAAAAGCCAGAGTGCACTGTGCTCTTAAGAAATGATACATTAACCATCTATTATTATATCACATCTGGCATGAAATCCAGGAGTGAAGCACTGGGGAAAACACTGGAGAGTGAGTGTCAACATTGTGCCATGTTGGATATACATAACTGTCACAGAATCAATTTTGCCTCAAGACGTATGGTACAAATAATAGCCTCAACTCTTACTAACCTTTCTCCGTGTTACAAGAGCACCAGAGAACAGCAGCTGAAATAGGATGTGTGAGGGAGCCTCACAGCAATGAAAACAACAGGGGGTAAGGGTTCACCTTCTCTCAAGAGGAATGGGGAAGGAACTGAGAATGCAGAAAACAAAAGTCCACCAAAGGCCTTCTTCTTACGGTTCCTTCAGGGGTCTTCACAGCGGATCACCTGCCTCGATCTCAGTCACACCAACTCTCTGCATATCGTCCACTATATCCACGAATCCATGAGTTCTGGATTGGGGTCTTCAGTAGTCATAAAATATAATACAAAAAAATAAGAACAATCATATGCATCAAGATATACATCAGTCAATAGGGTTACAACGATGGGCCGTGTGACTTCAGGACAATTCTTGTCTCAGGTTGGAGGCAAATAGAGACAAAGAGACCAAAGGTGTAACCAGGGACTGGTACAGAGTAGGGCTGCCACAAACGATTATTTTGATAGTCGACTAGTCACCGATTATTTTTGCGATTAGTTGACTAATCAGATCATGCATCCATCTGCTCTTATATGACTATCATTAGCTTACAGCTTTAAGTGTTTAAGATATGTGCTAACTAAAAATAAAGACAAGATGACAGTTTATTAAATTTTAATGAAATTTGCAGATTGTTTCGGTGAAGTTTAATAAACTCCTTGCTATCTAAAATATAACGGGACACCGGAGTATATTCTCGAGCATCTCAGGCTTCTGATAATCAGTTGTCTGCTTGACGTTTATTTAGCTGTGTAAAAACTATAACTTTAATTTCAGCCAAACAGATTTATTCAGGAACAAATAAAATACTAAAAAAAGGCCAAACAATAAAATTTTTAAAGTTATCTAAGTGACTCATATATCATGTTTAACCTGAGTAGCGAAAGACAGCGGTGGGTTTGAAAACGATTTGCTGGGAGTCCGGTGCTCTCACGGGCTCTAGTGAGCCTTGCCCTCAGCTAGCTATCGAGCTAGTGGGTAACAGACGCCTCCGAAAATGTCGGAGCGCTTTTGTGGTGTCTTGATAAACTGAGCAGATATTTGAGGTTTACACAGCTACATTCTCGCCTGAAAATATGTTAAACGTTTATTTTGTGACCCAGAAAGAATAATAAGAGTAACATTAAAACTAACTAGCTGCCGCCATTGTTGGAAACTGAGCTGAGCTACTTCTTCTTTGCGGTTTAACGGCAGCTGGCATCCTTGTACATGCAGTGCTGCCATCTTCTGTTTCAGTCCGTTATTACACTCTTAAATTGTACTGCTTATTCCTGCGTCTTTTGGGATCTTACAAAGCTTCAAACGACGCGTCGACTATTAAATCAGTCGTCGACAATTTTGATAGTTGACGTAATCGTGACTAGTCGACTAATCGTGGCAGCCCTAGTACAGAGCTGTACAGACCTAAATACCAACCCTTCTGCTGCATTACAGCGTGTCCACCACCAGAAGCAGACTTCCACTGGTCTGCTCCACACCTAACCTATTTGAAATTTTATTTATTTAGGTTTTATGCACTTTTAAGAGTTCTTGGTGTTTTGCCCTTTTTTGTGGGGAAAAATGGGGAGGTGGTAAAAAAAAAGTCTGAGCATATATTTCCTGTCGTGAGAGAAATGGAAGCTCCGACTTAAACCTGGAAACTGTTCACAGCCTCAGTGTGTAATCTGTTTAAATCCCCTCCAACTACCACAGCGGTCACATGATGCTGAACTTACAAGGCTCTCATTCCAACACGAAGCGCGTTGTTGAGTCCACAATCAAGTATAATGCGACGCATGAGGGGATGAAGCGCTGCAGACCGAGCACGGACTGAGCCTTTAAATATTGATTTCTTTGTTCGAAACCAACTGCTTTAATTATTAATGCTGCGGATGCAAGAAAGAGAATTGTGGACTTTATAAATAACCTGACGCTGAAAAAGAAAAAAAAAAAAACGGGTGAAAACACAGAGTGGACCTCCTGAGCCTTGTTTAATACCAGAGGTAGCAGATGTTATGAAGGTGGTGTTGGGATAATATGCAGACATGAAGCACAGATGCACAAAACAACCGAAGCGAACCAAATGTTAAGGAGGAAGTGATGGGCCGTCTTGCAAGACATTTTTTTCCTCCTCCCAATTTATGAACAAATAATTTAAATAATTCTCTAAATAATAAAGTAATTGGCTTTTGACTGCTCTTTAAATACACGTGGCTCCGAAATCTCTCGAAAGACGCAGGAAGAGAAAAACCATCTTCAGAAGAAAAAACGCTAAAACAACACAAATGAATTATTCATTTGAATCACATAAAATCCTCAAGATTGCTTCCTGATGGCTCCCAGACTGGGACGTCTGCTCCTGTTGTTGTCAGCATGCCTCATTGAACACCTGCTTCAATGCAAAGGTTTCCTCAGGTTCCTCAGACACTCTTTTTCAGCATTCCCCTTTTTGTCCCGTGTCGTGTGGTCAGCACGCTGACCGCAAACACAGAGTCTAGAAGTGTTACACGTGGGCAGGAAAACGCTGACTGCAGACTCCAGTTTTTATTTCCCGAAACGCGAGGGAGAAAACGTTTGCCTGCTTGTTTTTCACTCTGTCACCCACCCGACCCAAAGTCCAACAGCCTCTATAAAAAGTACACAGGCGATGCACTGTAGGTTTACTTAATGCTTTAGAGTAAATAAATTCTTAAAGCACAATACACACTAGACAGATTTAGATGTCTTTGCTTGTAAAAGCACCATCCCACCTCCATTGAAATACCTATTTGTGACACTTTCTTTCTCCTCTCCCACTCATATTTTACGCAGCACTTCATGACAAAATTGAAGCTATTCTTCTTCCCCTCGCTGCACAAAACAGTCCTTTCACTACGGCACCACTATCCCATACCCAGGACACCCCGCAGCTTTTAGTTTAAAAAGGAGAAAAGCTGCGACTTGATGTTTGTTTGAGGACTGTGTAAAATACCTATAGTGAAAGTCTCCTCGGGGCCAAGCACACAAAGCATTAACTTCCCAGCCACCGAGTTTCTCTGCCTATCAAAAATCTCTGAGGACTATTTAGCTGTCAAGCTCCCTCACTACACCTGCAGCTCCACTATTTTTAAATGAATCTGAGCAAAGCAGATGTTGATTGACACTGCAAACTCCCACTCTGTCTCCCTCTGTCAGCATAACACTAGCTCTTTTCCTTTTCCAAAGGATGCAGAGGTAAGTTGAGAGATAAAATTACATTACAGTAGCAAAAATAAATATATAAATGCGAAGCTTTACTGCCGAACACCAAACCACCGGGTCACGGATGGAGTTTACCAGCTCCTCTCTGTCCAGTTCTGAGGTACATTATGGAATCTAAGCACATTTGCAACTTTGGCCTCTATTTGCTTGGCACAAGGGAAGTGCGAGTGGTCTGGGTAATGCATGTGCTGCAGCATACAAAGCACATTTTATCCAGATGTCTTGGTTAGGGCAGGGAAAGCTCAGAAGTAGTTAAGAAGGATCCAAGCCAATATTTCCATTTACCTCTCAGAACCTAGCTGCTTTCCACAAAGGTACTGAGAGCCTTTGAAAATGTATTTTAAATGCCTTTTCTTAAGCATTCAGAAAACTAAAATACTTAACACACACACACACCCAGACCAAGAGAAAATATCCAGCAGTGCATTTCCATTTCAAAATGAGGAACTGACCACAACAAGAGATTTCTCTTTTAAAAATAACAAAAAAAAACAAAACAAAAACTCCACGCACAAATGCGAGCTTGAAGGACTGTATTGATAACATGTCTATCTTTACCAGACGGCATAAATTTTGATTGATTGATTGGTAATTTATTTCAACATGTGAACAATATACAAGTACATTTAGAAAAGAAATGAGAGAAAAAAAAATATACTATACAAATTACATACAAAAAAACATTCTGATTAATTTACATGTTGAAAGGGAGTGGGAAGAAGTATACACTTATTTAATCCCACCCCTGTCCCATAAATTATCAGTGAATATTTAGTCAGCTTCCTTACTGATATAATTTGTAATAAAAATAGTGAACAGATTTCTGATATACTATATACTATAATATCACATCATGAATTTTTTGTTTGTTTGTTTTTAAATAGAGACATTCACTTAATTTAAATATTTTCCTTTTCTTTATAGATCGAGAAGATCATATTTTTATAACTCTTTTTGAACAGTTTTATGTTTGGACATTGCTTTAATTCCATATTCAGTTTGTTCCATAGTTTCACTCCTTGAACAGAAACACAAAAGCCTTTTCTTGTAGTACGTACCTTCATTGTTTTGAAGTTACAAAAACCCCTTAAATTATAACTTCCTTCTTTCAAAAAAAACATACTCTGAATATTACCTGGCAGTTCTTTATTTTTTGCTTTGAATAGAATTTGTGCTGTTTGGAATTTCACTATATCGTCAATTTTCAATATTTCAGACTGCAAAAATAGTGAGTTTGTATGTTCCCTATAACCTGCATTGTGGATGATTCGAATTGCTTTCTTTTGAAGAGTAAAAAGTGAATGTAATGTGGTTTTATAGTTATTGCCCCAGACCTCTGCACAATAGCTTAAGTATGGTGAAACCAGTGAACAGTAGAGAATATGAAGTGATGTTCTGTCGAATACCTGTTTTGCCTTGTTTAGTACTGTAATGCTTCGTGATACTTTGGAATGAATATATCTTACGTGAGCTCTCCAGTTAAGTTTTTCATCTATTATTACCCCCAGAAATTTATTTTCACTGACTCTTTCAATATCAACACCATTTATTTGAATCTTTGCATTTGTATTTAAACTACTATTTCCAAATAACATAAGTTTATATTTATTCAAATTTAATGATAATTTGTTTTTATCAAGCCAGAACTTCACTTTACTTATTTCATTAGTCATATCCTCCAATAAATTCTGCAGATCATCACCAGAGCAAAAAATGTTTGTATCGTCAGCAAAGAGAACCATTTTTAATACTTTGGACACTTTACAGATGTCGTTAATGTACAAGTTGAAGAATTTTGGACCCAAAACTGACCCTTGGGGTACACCACAAGCAATGTCCATACATAAGGAGCAACCACCATTTATTTTCACAAACTGCTTTCTGTCACTTAAATAACTCCGGACCCAATCTAAAACTACCCCTCTGACACCATAACGTTCCAGTTTTCTTATTAATATATCATGATCTATAGTGTCAAATGCCTTTGTCAAGTCTATGAATAACCCAGCCACATATTGCTTTTTGTCTATGGAATTTGTGATGTATTCTATTGAATCTAATAGTGCCGATGATGTTGATCTGCTTGATCTGAATCCGTACTGACTCTCAGTGAGTAGTTTATGTTTATCTATAAATTTTTCCAGTCTGTTTTTAAACAGTTTTTCAAGAACTTTTGAGAATTGAGGTAGTAAAGAGACAGGCCTGTAGTTTGTGAAATGGTGTTTGTTTCCAGATTTGTATAGAGGTATAACTTTTGCTATTTTCATTCTGTCTGGAAATCGACCAGTTTGAAATGATAAATTACAGATGTATGTAAATGGTTTTATAATAGCCTCAATGACTCTTTTAACCACTATCATATCAATATCATTACAATCCAAAGATTTGTGATTTTTACATTTTTTGACAATTTCAAGAACTTCATTTTCATCAACGGCTGTGAGAAACATAGAATATGGATTTCTGTCAATCAGTGTATCGGGTTTTTCCTGTGCTTTCCCAGGATGAGTGATTGTTCTTGCTAAATTTGGTCCAGCAGTTACAAAGAATTCATTGAGACTATTTGCCACAACATCCATATTGTATTCTTCATGGTCATTACAAATGAAATACTTGGGATAGTTCTTTTGTCCAGTCCCACATTTTATAACACTGTTCAGGATTTCCCATAATCTTTTATTATTATTTCTATTTATATCTAATTGCTTCTTATAGTATTCCTTTTTACTAAATCTAAGTATATTAGTTAACCTATTTTTATATCTTTTGTATCTGATTTCAGCATCTTTAGTTCTCGTTCTTAAGAACTCTCTGTATAGAGCATTTTTCTTTATACATGCATTTTGCAGACCTTTTGTTATCCATGGACAGTCCATATATTTCTGTTTCCTACTATATTGCTTTATTGGACAGTTGGTATTGTACAGTAATGTAAATATTCTAAGGAATTTATTATAAGCACTATTAACGTCCTGTTCCTGATATACTTCACCCCAGTTTTCCTTCAATAAATCTTTTTTTAAATGCATTCATTCTTTCTTCTGTTCTTACTCGTCTGTACTCTTTTTTACTGTCCATTTTATTGATCTTGTAATTCCTATCATAGATTGGAAAAATTGGAAGATGGTCACTTATGTCGTTAATCAGGAATCCACTTACAGTCTTATTTTCAATGTCATTTGCAAAAATGTTGTCTATGAGAGTTGCACATTGTGATGTAATCCTGGTAGGTCTAGTAATTTTAGGGAATAGATTCATACAGTGCATTGTGTTTATAAATTCCTCAGTGGTTTTATGTTTATTTGGGTTTAGCAAATCAATATTGAAGTCTCCACAAATGAAAACTTTTTTGCGAGCTATTTCAATAAATGTTTCTTCTATCCAGTCTTTAAATGTCTCAATACTACTACCTGGAGCTCTGTATATACAGCTAATGATTACATTTTTACTTTTTTCTTTACAAATTTCAACTGTAATACATTCTAGTACATTATCAATCACCATCGTCATCTTTTCCACCACATTAAATTTCAAGGATTTGTCCACATACAAGGCCACTCCTCCTCCTCCTTTGTTTCGCCTAGTTATAAATGTGAATTCATAACCCTCCAGTTCAAAGTCTGTTCCTTTTTCCATATTGATCCAAGTTTCTGATAAGGCAATGACACTAAATGGATGTGAAAACTGGTTAAGATATTCTTTGATATGACTAAAATTAGCATAGAGACTTCTACAGTTAAAGTGGATAATTGATAATTTATTCTCAGTTTTAATCCTCTGATTGTAGTCTTTATTTGTATAGTAGCAGCAATTGTTAGATGAGAAAAAGTTGTTGTCTGGATCTATTTCATATTCCAAGTCGTGTGTATTGTGATCCATATAGTTAAATGTTTTCAGTTCCAATTGATCATATTCTGCAACTGTCTGACTGATGCAGCTGATTCTTCCAGATGTATCTGAGTTCTTCCTTCCAGTGTGTGTCATAAGTGAGTGTGTGGTTGTCTGTTACCTTGTTTGCCGTCCAGATCGTGTTGCTCACTGATATTTTTCGAGATCCGCCATATTTTTAATGGTCAGAACTTTGGCTTCCTCTGGTGATCCGTTTAGTTTAATGAATATTTTGCAGTTCGTCGTCCAAGTGCCTTGGATTTTTCCCAGCTTCTTAAGGTGTCGCGCTTTTTTGGCTATTTCAGCGTTGTGTTTGGTTAGATGTTCATTGATAAAGACATTAGATCCTTTTAATTTTCTTCCTTGTTTCAGCAGCGTAATCTTGTGCTTTCGATTTACAAACCTTAATATAATAGCCGGTATGTTGCCGTTCCTCCTGGGAAGAGGGTGGCATGCTTCGACAGAGTTACAGTCCAGGGCAATCCCTTTGGACCGCAGGAAAGCAGCCACCTGTTGTTCCGTGGAGCTAATGTCAAGCTCTCCAGGTTCCTCGTTGCTGTCAGCGGTCACCGCCTGAGCGTATGACCGGGGTTTAATATGGAGCCCAGTGATGATGACGTCGTTTATCCTGGAGTATTGTTCCAGGTCAGCGACCTTACTTTCCAGGTATGCAATCTTTTTATCTTTTTCGGCATTTTGGATGCGGAGGAGCTTTACCTCCTCCACAATTTCAATGATATTTTTCTGCTGCAACCTGATAGTAGAAATTTCCTCCATTATGAAGTCAAGGGACTTTTTAATGTCCTCGACTTCCTCAGCTGTCGGTGTCCTCTTCGGCCCCATTTTATCTGGTTACCCTGGTAGCAGGTTCGGTCAGCTGATTCCTCAGTCAGCTGTTAGCCTGGTAACGCGTTGGCTAGCCTGCAATTACCTCGTTAACTCCGTTAGTCCAGTCCAATATCCTGTATCAAAGTCGTAATCCAGACAGGGTTGTACCAAAAGTTCCAACAATGTGAGTAGTCTTTGCTCCAGAAATTGATGGCCAAATTTCAAAAATCCACAGGACACGATCAAAACACAACTTCCAAACAAATGGCAAACAGGAAGTGAAGCAACGATCAATGATCATTGCAATGTGGGCGATTCCAAGGTTCCAACAATTGACTGAAGAACAGCAAATAAATAACTTTAACGGCTCTAAAAAGAACGAAGCACTAAGACTGCTGAATGCATTCCAACTTCCACCAAGGGCACAGCTTTTGTGAGACTGACAAATGCAAAATTACTTTAGAGAAAGCATGGCGCTGAGCTGACGTGGGATATGTTTTGGTGGGAGGACAAAGGCTGTGCGTGTGGGAGATTGGAACAGTGGTGTTGTTGTTTGACAAATGGTAATTATCTTTTTTTTTCCCACTTTTGTTCCACTAATTGCAGTTAATTTTGAAATTTATTATTCCTACATGTCAAGACCAACTTCAAAAGAAACAGACCCAACCAAATTTGAAACTTAAGAACCCCCCTCCACCCCCAACTACTACTTACACAAAGTTGGAGAGTGCGGCCCCTGTATGATTTTATTGGTAGGATCAATCAGCACAGCTGGCTGGTTTTTAATTCAGCCTGCCACACTTTACTCCGACTGCTGCAAACACACTTGCAGTTGTCTCAAGGCCAGACAAACACAGGCTTCAATTAAATCCACTTTGACTCCCCTCTCACTCTGTGCTGTGTTGCTGTGCTTTGAGAAAGGTCTGCTTCCCTGCACATAAACACGTCCGCGCTTGCACTCGCTCAGGCTGACCTGTCTGAGAAGTCTAATAGAACACACTGGCAGATGTGTCACGGGAACAATTCACCTTGCCATCTGTTTTTCAGTGCTTCATTGCCAAATCCTTTCCCCTCCGTCCTGCAATCAAGGGCAGGATGAAATACAAGTCCCATTATGGGGAAGCAGCTAATAATGCATTATCAATTAGTCCCTTTGGCTACTGATCGATGCTTAGCAGGTGGTACAAGGCCATTTTGTTCATTTAGGACTATATTGTCCTCTTCCCCACTGATTCTCTTATTTCCTTCTGTTCATTAGATCCTGGCTCGCGGACCAATCGGGCTTTGCTTAAACTGCAACAGGACTGTTCTTCGATATTCTGCTAAAGATCACGTTTAATCACTTTTGTGTGGCCCCAGCACCACTGGGACACCTCTGTCCTGATTTCACTCGAATTTTGACAACGCTGAAATGACAGCCTGCTCGTTACCGCTTTCAAATAAATGCCATTTGTGTAAAAGGAGCTCGTCTCCTCTAAGGCGTCCGTGATGTTGACCTATACAGATGTGAGAGAATAAAGAAAAGAAAATGTGTATTACACAGACATGGAGAGTGGGTGAGAGTGGGTGGGAGCTGGTGTTAGGGAGGCGATTGGCTGCTTTAATACCACAGATAAGTATTCAGGTATTAAAATAAAGGTTACAGATCATTTAGGCTTAGCCTAGCTTATCTCCCCCTCAGATCAGAAATTAAATATGTCATCACATCACAATCCAATGGAGTGAGTCAAAAAAAACCAAACAAACCCCCCCCAACATATTTTATACAAATGAATCCTCTCAGGTTTGCAGACATCAGGGCTAGCCCTGTATTGTCATAACATTATTAGTTATTTTCCAAAACTGGTAGATGGCTTTAAAAGATTTACCGACTACGTCATACGCGGTATTTAGACTTCAAAGGATTGACAGAGGACAAGAGCGGATGCTGATAAACCCTCTTAGGGATGGGCTATAGTCCTTTTCTAAAGGCCTTTTAAATGATTTGCGGTGTTATAAAAAGAGAATATTAGTTTATTAATATCATGCGTATGACTCAACGATAAACTATTTCAAAAGGTACAAAGAAAGTGTTTGCTATTTTCTCCATCATGTTCTCTTTTCATTTTCAGGAGCCTTGTCGACATCCGGTTCAATCAACAAAGAAAATATAATCTCCCATCTTTATAAGGCGGTTGCAGAGGTTTATTGAAATAGGAATGTGAAATGCATGTATTTTCCACCTGAGAGGGTCCGCTGCTGGGTGACAACGCGGAGCGTGGATCAAAATCGTTTCCATCAATGCTGGCAGATGAAATGCAAACACAATCAAATCAGCCTGGCCCCATACAACAAGCCTCCGCTCAAATGCCAATCTCCCTTCTCCTCATCATGCATCTGATGAGAAATCATAGAGTGGGAGAATCTCCTAATCTATGCAAACACACTGTCAGCATTGATTTGTTCAGAGGGGATATGTCTTTATTAGGACTCGCCAGACGTCTCCTCTCGCCGACCTGGGAAAGACACAGAGCTGTCCGAGGCTTCGGAAGCAGCCACATCCATAACAATTGAGATAAGTTACTGAGGACAGGTAATGAGAACCCATAGACTTGAGGACGGATCGATACTGGACACTGAAACCAAGAGAGGAAGGACAAATTGTGACATCTCTTCTCTTTTCCATGTTCAAAGGAGTTTCTGAAAGCAGCTCCGTGTACACGTGTGTGTTATGAAACACAAAGGTGCGTGAGGAAGTCTAACTGTAACTAAACAGCACAGCGTCGGGCCGAGCGCTCCTTTTGTCTTTCCTGCTCTGAATCAGATTCAATAAGCAGACCAGTCTGATGAGGGCAGAGGTCACATCTCCCGTAGACAGTTATCCACATGTCATGTTTTCTACAGCCCGAGCCTGGATACTGAGCGGTCTGACTGAAACATGCCGGCACGTCAGACCTGGGTCAGTTATTAATTTAAACCCTTCCAGTTGCTTTGACGTTTGTCTGAGCGCTGGGACCGACCATGTTTGGAGTTTGCTGAATATTACCTCTGCTGCGCTGGGTCAGACCAGCTCGTGTCAGAAACAGCCACGTATCCCGTATTCCTTCTGCTGCTCCGTTCGGCTGCGTGAAGGTGAAGGATTCATCGATCACTTCTTGGGCTCGCTTTGATCAGTTTTGTTTTCCCATTTGATATTCTTTAGGAACAACAGCATGACCAAAAGCGATTAGGACTGAGGGAATCCCTTGATGTTCACTCCGCGGTAATCACAGCAGACAACGGCAGGTTGCTTCAATGCTTTGAGTGCCTCGGTGAACAGACATGCTCAGAACAAGCAGTCTGCTTCAACTTAACTTATGTCACACAACCTGGTGCTCACTGTTTTGCCCGTATTCCACAAACGCAGGTCTGTAGTACTAGGATAGGTCTGCGGTATCAATATATGACATAATCTAGTGATACCTTACAATGACATCAAGCGATGACAGTAAATCACAACTTGTTGTAGTCCAATATAGGTATAAAAAAAAAAAAAAAGGTTGAGTCAAATTTACATGCTAGTGCACAGAATGTAATCATGTTGCTCCGTCCTGCTTGGCAAATAAGAATTGCTCTCCAGTTTAATAGATTTAGAGCTGTAACGCAAATTGTTTTTGGTGCAATCCAACCTTCTCTTCTTTCTGCACGCGGCTCCACGTGCCTCAAACCTCCCACAGTTGCTCAAACTTTGGAAAATGTTATCTCTCTCTCCCAGTCTCTGCACGTTCAAATCGCGGCTGCAGAAAGCAGGCACCGTCTCTTCTAGCTTTTAATTTAATGTGCTAGTTTAAAATGCTCAGTTGCTATTGAGAAGATATTGTTTCAGATTTGACTTATTTGTATGGACTTAATGACACCATATAACAAACACTATTATTGCCTATCAACGTGTTATTACTCTATTATTAGTTATATATATAGTCAATTATTCAAGTCTGCATGTCTTAGCCAGAGCATGCTGCAAAAAGGTTTCAGTAGGGCTCTGAGTGAAACTCCAATAATAAGTAAGGTTAAGTTTTAACTCTAATTTCACCCGGATAAGTTTCACTGCAGATTAAAACATTTTCCAAAATACTCAAACGGGCTCAGAAACATCTGGGGGTGGGGGGTGGAGGTGTTTTTCTTGGTTAATGAATAATAAATTTTTCACACTTTTGCTGACAAACAGCTTAATTATTACCTTTCATTTATTTTTGTACCAATATCACTGGTGGTGGTTTTTCAGGCAGGCAAGTGCTGGAGATTAACGAAAGGTTCTTCAGTGAAAGAAAAAAGGCAGGAAAAAGCCGGCAAAGCCAAAGTAGGAAAAATAATTACCAAATGGAGAATCAAAGGTGTGGAGGAAAATGTGGAGGGAAGGCTCAGAGATGGATGTGCGGTAATAATGAAGCACAGGTAAACTAGAGGGGACAATAAAGCAGCAAGAAATGCAGTAATCCTTCAAAATATAACAGGAAGAGTTGCTGACCACACAAACTCACACCGACACATATGTTTTTTCTCCGCTGATGTGAGAGAATGACATCTTTAACAACTGACATCAGCGGACGATCTCCTCACTCTTATTTTCAGCCGCTTGAGCATCTGTTCCCTTTATGACCAGAATCTCCAGCAGGTAAAGAACTGCTTCACATAAACTACTCAGATCTCACCGAGCCTGCACAGCACAGCAACCAGCTTCTACCAGCTGCAGTCCAAGAGGACTCGCAGGAGAGGCAGCTGATTAAAATGTTCAATTACAGCTCATGATATAAAATGATATGAAATGTTTGCAGAGGAGACCCTTAGAAGCCTGCATGCTTTTTGAGCGTGTACACAGGTGCACACGTGTGCAACCAGGACACAACACTGATGCTAACAAAATAAATACATCAAAGAGTCCAAATCGGTGGTCAACACTGTGCATGCTGTCAAAGTATACAAGGGAGGCACGAAAACATGAGAAAAGAATGGAGAAAAATCGACGGACAGTGCAGACCACGACAGCGGGCCTGCTGCTTCTTTCACAATCAAAACTTCAAACTGCATGTGTGCCTCATTGTTGAACAGCCACTTATCCATCAAAGACTGGAAGAAAAATCCCGTCTGAATAGAGGACAATAAGCAATAAATCTGCACAACATCTCCGACAGCGACTCTTGATTTTGATGTGTTTGTGTGCAATTTCTATTAATTTATTGTTGCAATTAAGAGCATCCTTTTCATTTGCATAAGAAAAGAAAGGAGGACCCTTGACAAGAATGCTAATCAGCTTAAACCGAGGCCGATAACTCAGGAGCTTTCTGACAGCTTTTGGCTGATCATGTGACCATTTACATCTCTGGCCTTCTTAATAGCAAAAGCACTGGGTGCAAAACACGGGCAGGAGAAACTGCAATCACGCAGAAAAATGTGTTATTTTGACAAGGTGATTTTTCCCACTGCTCCACCAGGTATAAATTGTCAATCAATTTTTTTCAAGTTCAATACAAGTCCAAACTCCTCATTCCTCCCACCTTAAGGCAGGATGTTGATATCGGGCAGCTTCTGGTGTGACAGAAGTCCTGGTTGCTTGGCAACAGGTAGGAGTTTAGAGTCCGGTGTGAGTGTGACATCCAGGGTAAGAACAACCTGACAAGCCTGTGCTACATACACACACACACACACACACATGCACGCACGCTTTACCACTGTTTGATGTGTGCACCTTACACATTTCTTGCAAGAAGTGGGATTAGACGGAGCCATCAGTAAACTCCTCGGGGCAGGGCTGACATTAAACAGCACAAGTGTTTGAGAGATCGATGCAGGTACCTTGGAGCAGCCTTACCTCTGGACAACCACGCGTCCTTCATAACTGCACAGCTCCACATATGAAACATCCCTCATCAAAGGCAGCGGGACTGCAGACTGATATTCGGAGCTGCGAGGAAGCCTTGGAACTTCACAGGGTTTCTAAAGACCGAGACCCTCGCTTGCTGCGGGGGGTCTGTGGCACCCAGCACGACGGATTTGTTTCATAGACAAATAAATGCCAACTATAACGGCTCATAACGACATGGCAAATGGTCCATCATCATTAAACGTTGGCAGAGCAACATCGCATTAGTAATGTTGTTCCCCATAAAGTCAGCAGTTTATGGGGCACGTCATGTTCTTTTTAGCTATTGACAAAACTATTCATATCCCACAGATCGAAGTTAAGGAGCAGCCTCCACAACGTCACCCGGTGCTCGCTGCATATCAGCGACTGTACATCATCCAGTCAGCGTGTCTATTTAAATAAACAGGTCACTCTCAACTTAAGATGCACTGTTCAAAACGGATCTGAGATCAAGTGTGTTTTTCTAGCTCTTATAAAAGTGGACCGGGGGGGGGAGAACAGCCATTATAAATTGGAAGGGAGAAACAGGAGCAAATATTGTGTAAAAACAGTGATAACACATTTTCTGACAACCCATCCAGCCAGACACTGAGTTAAAATAAGCTAAAGAGATATCACTATCAGACGTCTGAGAGGGCTGGCAGGCGGGGGTTTCAGACGGTCTGAAATGCAGTGTGGACAGACCATAAATTAAACAGAGAAACCCAAGGTTATACAGGTAACCAGGAACATTGCTTACATGAATACTTATTTTGACTATGTTGTTTAAAGACGCTGGCCCAGTGGCTTTACAAAAGGTTAAATTAACTGATGATTTGTAATTGGCCGATTGTCTGAGCGCATAGGGCTGTTTGTCCAGCTGGGCTCAACTCCAGCCCCACGCCAACCTCACTCGAAAAGCATTTAGTGGGGTGGACGGATGAATGGAAGGATAGCGACAAAAGACGTGATAACCAGAGAGTGTAACACTTGTGTTAACGGCTTGAACAAGCCAGAATTTCAAAGTGATCAAAAGCTAGAGGCCACTTTAAAAGTTTCTAGAGCGCTCGTGTTAATTTCAATTTCAGTCGCAATTTTCGTGTAATTATTCTAATTAATTATCTCTTCTTCTGCCAGCTGCACTGCTGCCACACTTTTCCGTTTTCTACTTTCTTTTGTCACGAGCACGTGTGCCGGTAAGGAGCTGCAAAGAAACCAGTGCACACGTGAGAGAAATCTGCAGCCAGGTTTCTCTGATATTTTGATTTTCAATAATAATGTTTTTAAAAGGAGATTATTGGACAGTTATTGGCTGCGACATTATGAAGTTTGTTTACAGAATAGCAGTAAAACCGCTGCACGTCACGGCTTGCTAAGTGTGTTTGCATTCACCCGTGGCTAGTAGATGTTGACCATTTATTTGACAAACCAAAAAAAGCACTTCCATTCGTATCACTCCGATTAACAACTGTACCAAACTGTGAGAGCAGAGCTGTTAACACAAGAAGGGAAATCAAATTTTATCACTGTTGACTCGCTGAGAATTTCTTCCTAATGATGCAAATCACACAAGCGCTCCCTTGTGTGCTCATGTTTTCCCCCTCCCATTTTCAGCAAAGAACTACAATCAACTTTTCATACTTTTTGTTTTGTTGCCATTATTTAAAGACCCTGATGCCAAAAAGAAAAAACAGAAGAAGCCAAAACAGCCCGCCATCCACAGACGGCGTGTGAGTGACAGCGAGGTTGTGAGACACGACAGGAAGAGCTATAAACAAGCTGTGTACCTGGGAGAATTTGAAGTTTAAAATCACCAAACATTTCTCAAAGATGCTCATTAGAAAACAAAAACAGGAGATTTGTTTTATTAAGAAAAAAAGAAAAGAGCAGAACGGGAAGGGACAAGCCTGCACGTACACCAATCAAAGCCTCGTTGTGGGAAAATTTTGGAGACTAGATCAGACGTCCTCACCTACCGAAGCTTCAGGCTGAATTGATATCTAGACAGTTAAAGTTAGATGAGCATGCCTTTTTTTGTGCCTACATTTGCCGAGGTGCTGAATGTTAATTCCGAACCCTGTAGCCCAGATGGATAAAGTGTTAAAACTGTGAGCTCTTCATCTTAAAACAAAGCGGCAGTGTTTGCATATGAATTAATATATTTCTGATTAAATTTCTCTTCAGAGTTTCCTGAATTCCCTTTGTGTCTGTGTGAGGAAGCCGACTGATGTGCCTATCTTTTCATGCATCTCTCAGTTGTTGCACTTCATCCGCTTTTCAAACATGGCTTTGCTATGTACAGCCAGCCACAAGTGCATGTGTGCACGTGTACCCCCGAAAAACCTGTCACGGCCACGTTTCTCATTCCCAATCAGTTGTCAGGCTGTAAATGAGTGGTTTGAATTTTGCAGATCGCTGCTGAATCACACCACATCGGTGTCATACATGTTTATGACACTGATGGTGGAGGCGGGGGACTGCAGCACAACGGAGAGAAAAACAAACAGGTCTCCAAGGTGATCGAGAAGATTTCTGAGACTGAAACCAATGTGCTTATTATGAGACTGGCAGGCTAAATAGGCTGGAGGATGAGCCAAGAGCCCGATGGAGCACAGTAATCACTGGCAAATTGCAAATCCAGGTTTCAGCACACAAACACTTTACATAATGATTCTATGAAGTTGCACATGTCATACATCTGTAGCAGACAAAATGCAAAAAAAAGAAAAAAAAAAGAAAAGAAAACTGGCTCATATCTGGGTTGAAACACTGCACAGAAGGAGTCCAAATAGAGGCATAATTCAGTGAAAATTGGTTATCTATGTGGTTCACAGATTTTGCGTCTGGTGTACCTGTTGCTGGGTCAACAGTCCGTTCAATCAAGTGGTCATCTTGGTGAACCCACTCGCCGTTGCACTTGAAGTAGATCTGCGTGGCCGGGGTGGAGCGGCAGGTCAGAGTCACCGGCTTGTTCTTTACGATGTACTCGTCCTCCGGCTCTACCAGGAAGTGAGGTAACAGGTCCGAGAAGGCGGCGGGAAGCGTCGCTGTGGCAGCGTGCTCAGAACCTTGGAGGATAAAGAGGAGGAGGAAAAAGATATTCAGAGAGATGTCAAATAAAAGTGAAAAAGAAAAGCTTTCTAAGTATTTCAAGTTGTCATGAAAGCAGGAGCTGAACCTTGTCGTACTTCGTTGTTGTGACTGCTTGACTGGTGAGCGAAAACGCAAGAAAATATCTAATGCAGGGATTGGGAGTCCTTGGTGAATTTGAGCTCATACATATGCACACGAGCGAGGCAGAAGAAGACAGAGAGAGACAGATGGACAAAGAGCAAAAAAAAGTGAGACGGAGCTGCGTGGAGCAGAGTTGGCAGTGATGGAGATCAGCCTCGCGTACTCTTGGCTGGGTCGCTGGGATAGCAAAGTCCATGTCTTTACTCCAGCTCTTAATCACAGCCCTTTAACATCACCACTGATGGACCAGCAGCCATAAATCCCCATCTCAACGACTAGGCCACTTCACACTGTGTTATATGGTTCTTCATCCGGGACTCTAACTCTACCCACATTAAACACGACAGGGCACGAGGCAGGGAAGGTTGATGACTGACAGCTAAACAGCCTGTTAACTTAAAATCACTTCCTATATCCAGTAGATGTCTTTTTATTCCTTTAAAATCTCACATGACATATAAATGACATGTAAAGGAAGGAGGCGGGAGGGGGAGAGAAACACCTCGGAGATAGGGAGCTGTCCTTGCTCGGATGATGCCACAATTTACGGCAGACTTCTCGCTGAAAAATGTGCTATCCAAATGCTGAGTGACACAAAAGAGCCTGCAGCGCACACATCCTTCCTCCATGAACACACTTTCTCGCTCTCTCTAAACATATTAGCCTTGCGCGAGAGATAGCGAGAGGACACAGAACGGAGTAGAAAGAGGGAAATAACCTCTTTACATCACCGACACTCAAGGGAGACCGGTAAATCCCAAAATAAAACCCCTCTAAAAGGAGTGCGATATTAATTTACTGCCCTGAATCCAATATGGCTGACAAACCAGGAATTAACAACCTTCTCCATCACTCCCCGTGCGGAGGGAGAGGACGGCAGTCCACATCTCACACAATGAAAACGCCAGCACTCGTGCTGACCTCTCTCCCCCCCCCCACTCCTGTCGTCCTCCCTCGTCCGGCCTTTGTTCATCCTTACAGCTTGCTGATGCCCGGGTCAGGGATAATATTACATTGCATCATAAATACCAATCTTCAGATGAAGACATTATCTGTCAGTTCCTCCCCCACTACACATTATATTATTGTCTCTCTTTCTTCTCCCTTTCTTTCCCTTGTACCCCTGTGTGCTGAGTTGCTAATTTATCAGGATGAGATACAGTGAGGCGCGGCGCTGCTGCTGTCACTGAACCCCATTAATGTTGCGTGTACATGTTTAACTCTTAATGAAAACTAAATGTTCTGTGTCCAATGAACGACATACATCACTTGCTGACACGTTGCCATTTTCCCCGTTTTCCTCATTTTCCAAACACATTTTCCTATTGCATGCATTTGCAGAGGAAAAAAATAAGACAGCTTTCTATTCGAGCGCCTGACATTACTGACTGCGCATGCGAGTGTATGTTTAGGCCACAGTTCATCTTGGATGGAGAATATAATTGCTTTAAAGGAGAGCCAAAAACTTTGCTAATAAACAGCGTGGGCCCGGCAGGTCAGGCTGTTTGAAAATGTGTTGTTCCTAATGATGGCCAGTTCTTCAAGTGGGCCTGATTCCAGCTTTGTGACTACAGCCATTAGCCGGTTGGGCTGACCCCCCTGTACTCCCTGCAGACTGAGGACGACAGCTCACTAAAACAGTAGGCGAGACTCACCTCGCACCTGCCAGGTTAATCATCTCATAGAGGACAGATGATGTTGAAACAGAGTGAAACCCAAGCCACCCGAGAAGGCTGACAAGTTGTGAAATGACTCGACGAACTACCGATGTTGACTCGACGAACTACCGATGTTAACTCGCCACCGACTTCCCATTTGCAAGGGGTCACATTCAGAGCGAACTCTCAACTTTTGATGATGTTGCCAATTTGTGTTTTTGAGTGTGTCACAAGGGGTGCAAGGGAGGGCGGTTAGCCTTCCGTTTTAGTGCATGTGCTTTAGGTTAATGAGGTTAAACACGTAATTTCTTTTGAGAAGCAAATTGTCATTTTACGGAAGAGAATTCAAGTCACGCACCGCTTTATGTCAAACCCATAATGGAGGGCTGATGCGTACTAAATTGGCTTAGATTATTGTCACGACACAACATACTTCAAAGTCAACGTGCACACGCGCTTGCTCGCTCGCACACATAGTGAGTATCAGCCACTTAACTGACTTCTTGCGGGTCAGTGCACAAATCAAGACGTACAGCCCTGCATTATATTCCGCTGAGTGTGATTGGCTCGGGCCGCTGTTAATTGTGAAATGCATCCGAGCCCATTGCCAGATTATTCTGTACGCGCGCAAACAACAAACAGCGGACGCTAAACGTCTCCCTTGTTGATCATACAGCCATGACACTGTTTTAATTGCTACAATATGGTGAATGAGTTCCTGGGGCCAGGCCACTGTTTGGACTCCTGCAGATTTTCCTGTAAAGAAACCGGGATTCTTTCTTCTTCTTCTTCTTTTTTAAAATTCTTGTCGTTTTTTTAAAAGAAACACACCAAGTTTTGCCCTGATATTTGTCTGCAGCTGCTTTTCTCTTGAGAGACAATTCAGAACACACAACCTCAAATGCACACACACAACAACAAGGGTGCACCAGCTGTCAGTGTGCTGAGCCATGATGTCCAGGGCAGATTTCTTGCTTCACACAGACCCCATGACTCATCTGTCCTGCTGACCACATCAACTCCCAAGTCAGGGGCTGATAAGATGATAAAGTTGTTATGATGCCGTCAGAAAAAAACACTTATAATATATAAATGTTAAAATCTAAAAAATGAAATGATAATAACAACAATTATATTCCTGTAACGACTGCAACTATATATGCTTGTTTTATATTATCACACAGGATTAGATTTTGCAGCTTTGATGGTAACACAAGACCGTTACAATCTTCAATACTTCGTAATGATTTCTACTCTAGTGTCATTTACTTTGCAGGAGCAGGCTTCTTTTCCCCCTCGTATACACAGAAAGCTCACGTCTCTTTTCTAAACAAAATCCAACATACTGTAGATGTGCTCCGCTTTTTAAATTTTGCTTCCATCTACATGAAAAGCAGAAAGCGACACAGTACGGCGATGTCAGCCGGCGAAAAAAACAAAACAAAACAAAACAAAAAAAGGGAAAAGAAAAACGTAGCTGGAGAGGAAATAACCCTCTTTTGTGTTTCTCCCTCACAGCACCAACACATCATATGCCCTTTGGAGCCAATTACATTTTTTTTCTCCCAACATCATGTCCCTGAAGTAAAGCATCATTGAGCAATCACTGGGCATAATTTACATCAGTGTGATAAACAGCAGCTATAACAAGTGTTTTATGACACCATCAGTGCCTTACGATGTCCTCTGAAATTAATTCAATTAAAATTACAATCCATAATATTATGCAATTTCTTGTTTGGCTATTAACAGCAAAGCTAAGATCAAATGTGTCTCGACCGCTTTGTTGGTTGATGTTTTCCGTCCGAGTGCCTGGGTTTGTATGAGTGGGTTTCCGGACTCTCTTAAACAAGTGAGTGTCTTTATTCAGTGATCGCTCTAAACGTAACGTATGTACATAATGGTTCTGGGAAGAGAAGCGCTGATCAGGTTGAGTTAGAAATGCTATCTATATGCCCGTGACGGCATTTACATCGAGAGTGAAAAATGCAGGAAAACAAAGGGATGAGTGCGGTGATAGGGGGGTGGAGGAAAAAAAAAAGCTTCCTCCACCATCATATATAATCTGCTGCACGGCTGACTGATGTATGGTTGTCCCCAGATGAGAAATATTTACTTCAGAGTACATTTTTCAATGAGACAAACACGCTTCAACAAGCACTCGAACCACAAACACAGGCACATTTGGTATCAGGAGCATGCGTGCTCCCCGTATACTGTACACTTACATGCCATCCTGGAGCCGAGACACATATATGAACGCCCAAAAAGTGCATGTATGCAAAAAAAAAAAAAAAAAAAAAAAGACCACAACAATGCAAAAGAGCAGACGAAAACAAAAAAAGCTGCTCACAAACAGCTTTGTCTTTCAATCAATGAGAGGTGCAGAATTATGCATGCAAAAAAACAGAAATGCTAAAAAGCAAAATCACACTATGCAATATCCCTGGTCATTAAGGTCGGTCTGCAAAACAATCAATTACTGTCAGCAGATATCCACCAGTATAGAAACTGCTTTCATGCATTAAATAAACATGTACTAGCACCGGCACCTACTGCAACCCAAACTTGCATCAGCATCAGATATAAGAGGATGCAGATGCTTTAAAACTATATTAATAAATAAGAGTATGAAGGACAGAAGGAGAATATGAGCCTCGAGGAGGATGAATATGTAAATTGTCCTCACGCATGCCACGTATGACGTTATTACAACCCCCCACCCTTAATTGAATACAAAATTGGATGCTAAGCATATAGCGGTGATGCGGGCCCTTGCACATGTGCTTGCATATATTCATCCTAGATACTAATAACGTGCTGCCCACAGTGCTCCTGAAGAGGACATTTCCATAATAGATGCGCTTCTGAAGCTTCAATCTCATCGTCAACTTTGAGAAGTGCCTTCAAAAGCCGGAGACATAAATCATCATTACTCAAAAAACAGGCGTCTCTTTGTTTATGTGATTAAATGCTTTTGCTTGTTTTGTCATTAAACAGTTTGTCAGTAGAAGGAAAGGGAGGAGGAAGAAAAAACAAGTGTGGAGCTGTTGTGTAAATATAGTGCACAACAACACCATTAATGAGCCTTACACCTTTGAACAGGAGCCTACACATTTACTTATTCCGCTTTGTTGATTCCTATTTATCAATTTTCCTTGTCATTGTTCCTTGAAGTAACACCTCGGCGGGGGTTGTGGTGGTGGCGGCGATGGATCTAGGCAGGGAAGCAACTCTGTGCCGTCTAGCACCGACACCCCGCGTCAGCCCCCCACCTCCCCTCGCTTCAGCTCACCTTTCAAGGCGACGCAGTCATGAAAGGCGCATTTGCCTCGAAACCTATGAGACCATTTTAAGTTTTCTGTCAGGCTAAAAGAGCTGACATTTTGAGAGCGCAGCGTAAGTGAGAGCACGCTGGAAGTTGAGCGACTTGATGCGAGGATTTCTTGTCCTTGCAAATGTGCAGTTTGTGCAAAAGGTGTGTGAATAAATGGCTGAAAGTGATGCTTAAAAAGGAGCAGCACAGCTGGGAGCTGGAAATCTGTGCGCAGAGAGAGTTTGGGATTTTAAACAGGCCCGTGGTGATTCCGAAATCACATTCTTATTGTCGCAAGTGCCGTTGGCGGAGCGGACTGAGGGTCTCCAAATTAGACGAAAACATGCATATTCATTGCTCGAGTGCCACAGCTGATGCTTTGTGGCCATTCATTTCCAGATGTTTCTGCACACAATGCAAACAGTCTTTGGGCTGAATCGGCCTCTCACACAGTCACTTCTTATATCAGTGGTTTCATTGCTGGCTGTAACTTCCCAGTAAGATTATTTAGCGACTGCACTTACTTGGGTGTGCTACTCATGTGTGTATGCGATCCTCTTTGATTACAAATTCGAGTACACAGGAAATTAAGCACGAGAGCACTTGGCCATTTTGTAGGAAAATGAGTAAATAAATAAACTTCTGCTCATTACCTTATATTAAGGCCTTTGTTTTTACTAGAAAATATGTAATTCAAAAGCAGAGCATTGCAAATATCAAGTTGCCTCATTACTGTGAGTAGAAATGTGCTCGTCTTGGAGCATTTATGTCGAAAAATTACTTGAGCTCCCACGAAACAGCATAAAAGGCAGGGGAAAAAAAAATCATAATTCAGAAGCATCTAACTGCTTTTCAGTGTTTGGAGTAAAAAGGTCACTTCAACCAAGCAAAACATACAACTGAGAAAACAATGAAAGGCCAAAGATCAAGTACTTTAAAAAGAAAATGAAAAGAAACTACTGAATATTTTTGGAAAATTCAAAAACTAAAAAGCTGAGTGAGGAAAAACGGTTTTTATTGCTCTCCTGTAAAAGTCTTCACAAACACGAGACACGCTTGACAGATTTGGCTCATTTTAGAGGAACATCCAAAACGCCTTGCTGTAGCAAGACTCGCAATGTAAAATGCCTCCCGATTCTTCAAAGCTTCACCTGTTTGGCACTTCGGTGCATGATGTTTCTCAAAAGAGCCACGGAGATTTAAACACATTTGACTTAATAACTGCACACAATCCTCAAAGGAAGTAAAGACATCCACCGCTGGCAGGAGGAGCAGAGCCAGTCGCAGTCTTTGCCATGCGAGGCACGCACTCGCTTGCGGATTTGTCGTCCCCTTGCGCTTAGCCGGAAACGAGGTTATCCAGAAGCAAGTTGATTATAGGACTCGGAGCAGGTATTGGGAGAAACGGAAACGCAGACGGAGAAGTAAAGGAGGCCTTCAATCTTTGAAATGGAAGTTAGGAAATAACGAGAGGGAGGAGGAAGAAAAAGACAAAAGACAATTTAGATTACCAAATGAATCCTTTAATTACCAGGTGTGCCTACAGCTAAAATGGTTTCACACACTGAATTTTACAAGGGCAGAACAATCAGGAAAGTGAGCCAGAGTGCCATAATTATCCCAAACTATAAACTTAAGAATAAAAAAATAAATACAGAATGGCGACATCGACTACTGGAGGACAAAACTAAATAAAGTGTATTAGCACCCAGCTTCAAACCCTGCTGAGTTGATGGAACATAATTCTTCCATCGGCATTCAGTCTCATTATAGCATTAATTCATGATCCTTTTGTGCTGATCAGAATAGAAATGTTTCATGAAAAGATACGAGCAATATTCTATTGCTCTAACCTATCCTTCTAAGGCAACAAGACCCCCTAAAAATAGTAGAAAAATGCTCCCCTCACTTTAACAGTCAAAAGTTTTTGTTTGTTTATTAGTGATTTATACATACGCTTGGCTAGGATGCTGGAAAAATGGCACTAACTGCTATAATGTCATATGTTTCAATGCTCATACTGCAAATGCCTTTTTACAACTAGATGGAAATGTGCTCTCTTTCCGCTGCCCTTGCACCAGTCCTCACAGAAAACACAGAAAAATCACTTTAGTGTCTGTCCAAAAAAACATGTTGGCAACGCAACAAACCAAACACTTGCTGATGTCTGCAGAAGCTCCTTAAAGTTTTTCCAAGGGCTTTTTGACACAAACTATATTAAACGCACCCTTGTGACACTTACCAACCACCTTAACCCGCCTATTCATTTCTCTTCCTCCTCCTCATCTCATCATTTACCACCTTCCCAGTAAAGATCCTGTTAGAAACAAATAGAGGGTGACTTCTATCTAATTACCGTGACGGAGCTCGGAGGCTCCTCGGCATTAGACAGAAAATTAGAACACAACAGGAAGATATGATCAATAACGAGGCTAAGACAAACCATCACCTGTTCAACTTTAATAACCTTAACACAATGGCAGAGCCAGCTTTCCAATTTGCCATGCCACCAGCACTTGTAGAGGTGACACACTATGCTACTGGATCTGCTAATGACTCACCATTAGGGTGGAGGAAGCACATGCTCAGTGTTTAGACTGTATTTTTGGCAGTACGGGACAGGGTATGCATGTGCACACAGTAGAGGAGTACCCAGACTTTCTTAAACTAAACATTAAAGAAAGAATTCTAAACTAAATACCTGATTGCACATTTTGATCTGCTCTGCATCCTTGGTGAGTTCAGCATAACGAGTAGGGACACATGAAACCGCAATGTTATATACAAATCTCTGTAAAAAGCAGTTGTAGGATGTAGTCAAAGACAGGGTAGCAGGAGTCACTGAGACTGCAGGACAGACAGCTGAGTGACATCAAGGACAACAGTGACTTGGTGAGTATGCCACTACAAATGGGGAGTTTATCTCCCGGATCCAGTCTAGCCAGCAAGAAAGCATTGAATCACAGTTAACACTGTTCACATATGGCAGCGGTTCTCAAACTGTGGCAGCAGGTGATGTGTGGATGTCTAGGGGAAAGTGCCTGCAGTGAAACTAAGTTGAAAGAGTTGGCTGATGGTGTGTAGTAGAAATTCAACTTTCATTTTTAATTAGTAATGAGTGATAAAAAATGTGAGGAAATGGTCATAAAGAGAAAAAGCTTAAGAATCAGAGACATGAGAATGAATGACCTGGCCTAAAGTGAAGATCTAAAGTAGGTGATCAGCAGTGTGGAGCTGATATTGGTCTCAAGTCATACCATTGGCCTGATTCTTTCTTTGCATGCGCAAATGGCTAACAGGAATTCAAAGGAACAATATACTTAAATAATAAAAAATGTTTCCATAGTGTAGCGGTTTACACATTTACCTAACAAGTGAAAGATTCAGTTTTGTCCTGGGAAGAGATGAATCCCTTTGGGTTTGCGTTAGGAAAGGCAATAGTGCAGAAAGATCAGCCAAATCAAACAGGCTACGCTGTTTGATTCGCTGTGGCGACCCCTTGTGAACAAGAATAATCCCAAGTGCCGATGGCCAGAGGACTGCTGGTCTTGCAGTGTCTTCTGAACACCAATATAAATGAACAAATTTTCATGGTAGTCTGTCCAATAATTGTTATGAGATTTCATTTTGCACCAAAGTGGCAGACAGACAGCAACTGCTGTCCTTTTTAGCCATGCCTCCAGCGTGGCTGTTCACCCCCGATCCCTCACTTGAAGAGCCAATAAACACAGATACATGAGGAAAGTCAAAGAGGAACATCAAATGCCAACTCCCAGCTTCTATAATCCATGACTATGACGAGATTAACGAATGTTCTAACGGCAAGAAATGCAGACATGCGGCAGAGGCACCGTCAAAAAAAACCCCAAACACATTTACCACAATGTCACATGTTCACAAGCAGCAGAGACTCAAATCCAGAGGATCTGGACCTGAAAGAGAAATATAACTGGGAATAATGTAGATAAGTGTGAACCTGTATAGAAATGAAAGGCAGAGCTGGTTATCTGATATGACTTTCTCCCCCAAAGCAAACCAAAGCGCATCTGAACTGTACGTGTGTTTAGGGTATCAGTCGAAGGCAGCGGCGGCGTGCAGAGTGGGGAAACTCATTTCAACCTGAACAGCTTTCTGATTATTCTCTAAGTTTTTTTCCCTCCTTCCTCTCCGGCAGCTCCTTCCAGTCCCCCTGGCATGACAACCAAAAGCAAAGACACACTGGCGGCTGTGACTTAGCAATGCATGAATACAAATCTGTTTTGGAAGAAGTACCGCTTTCATTACTCAGAACACACCGTCTATTCCATTTCAGGTTAATCTACCTAAGAAAAAAAATTTGAGTTTTCTTAGCCAATTTGAGGAAGTTATATTACAAATGAAGTGCTAACAATAGTGAACAAAATGAATCCCCGAGTGTGTGACAGCAGCCACATGTAAGAAAAGACAAAAGACAGATAATGTTCAGTCAAAATCCCAGCGAGTGTAGCTGGCTCGACAGCTCAGCTTCCTCACTTAAATGAATATTCTCCTCTTTGAGGTTGACTCATCTTATTTGGCCTTTAACCGTGCATTGGTAATCACTCATGTAATTTGTACATGACTCCCTACCTAGTCATGTACATTAGGAGTGACGGCAATAGTGCCCTAAGAACATGCAGTATGACCCTGTACACTTAGAGGTGACTAATAACAATAATGACGTAGGCTGATGCGCAGTCACCGAAACATTTGCCATCAGTGAGGTGAAAGTAAAAGAAACTGCAAATGGAGGAAATTTAAAAAACGAAAAAAAGAAAAAGAAATCTGATGACCAGCTGCTCAACAACACATTCAAATGAAATCACTGCTTCCTAAAAATGGAGTTTCTACTTGTTTTTCCTCCCAGACAGTCTAATTTGTTTTGCTTTAACAGCATTGAAACTCGAATAAAAGGAGCTAAAAGATGGTAACGCACTTGAGCACAGTGCTTGTTCTGCCTTAACCCTGCAGATCGGATGTGATGTTGTGGGCTTTAAGCTACTTCAGGCTCTGACTGGTGATGCCTACACAATGCAATTTAAACACAAAACTCCCACCTTTGTCTGGAGAAAAATAAAGGTGTGATTTCACCTTATGAAAATTGCTTTAACGATACAAAATGTCAGTAGGTTTGTAATGTTTCATTTGCCTAAACACACGACATTAGACATTCTACTGCTCAAAAAAATAAAATAAAGGAAGGCTTTATCAGCACATCAGATCTCAATGGGATATCTACACTGATAAGGACTGGGTAATCTGTTAAGAATGAAAGAGTGCCACATCGTTTGATGGAAATAAAAAGGATCAACCTACAGAGAGCTGAATTCACAGACACCATGTAAATCAAAGTGAAAAACTGATGCGTCAGGCAGGCCTACTTTGATTAAATTTCAGTGCCACAGCTCAAAATGGTCCTCAGCAGTATGTGTGGCATGTCTGACAATACTAGGGCGTGCTCCTAATGAGACGACGGATGGTGTCCAGGGAGATCTCCTGGAGGACGATCAGTTCCTTCATCTCCCAGAACTGTTTGCATTTTTTTTAGTGCAGGCATTGTCCCACACCCAGAGAAACCCAGAACCCATGCTGGTGCATTGGGTCCTGGTACCTAATTGCAGCCAGGGTGCCGTTGTCTAGCCTGTAGAGGTATGTGCATCCCTTTGTAGATATGCCTCCACAAACCATCACTGTCCCACCACCAAATGGTCATGTTGAACAATGCTACAGGGATACCATTCCCCACGGCTTATGTAGACCCTTTTTGTCACATGTGTTCCGGGTGAACCTGCTCTCACCCGTGAAAATTGTAGGGCACCAGTGCTGAACCTGCCAATTCTGGTATTCGATGGCATATGCTAATTGGGCTCCACGGGCTGAGAAGTGAGCACAGTGCCCACTAGAGGATGTCAGACCCCCAGGACACCCTCATGAAGTTTGTTTCTGATTGTATACTCAGAGACATTCACACCAGCAGCCTCCTGGAGGTCACTTTGTAGGGCTCTGGTGGTGCTTAGTCCTGCTGATGGGTTAAGGACCTGTTTAGCTCTCCTAGAGTAACTGAGTAAACTATGTGTACTGGTGGATTTAGCTAATTTTATTGAAATAACATTGTCTGGGACTTCATTATATTCCAGACTAATACACATTTGTTGGTACCCAAATCACTTTGGGACAGACTTTTTTGGACAACAATAGAGCTCCACAGGGGAGGAACAAGAATGTCAAGTTCTGGATCAAATAACATGTGACCTTAACAATAACAAAACCAAAGCAGTATTGGATTAAAGTACACCAAGTTCTTTTCCTTATCCGCCAGGACAAGACACACTGGGCCTTGTGCCTGAGCCAGATAAGCAGCACACAGGGCACTTCCTCCTGGGCCGTTACAGCAACTGATGATCTTCTGACAGATGATGTGATGAGGTGGGACAGTGCCGCTACGCTGCTAATAATACCTCACTGCAAATAAGGGCTGAAGACATGCACCATCTGATAACAAGGAAGCAGCTCTCAATGTGCAAAAGGTGCCTGGAATTTTTAGCATTTCCTTTTTTTTCTCCCCCCTTTTTTTTCGTCTCTGCAATCTTCCCTCAAGTTATCAGCGCAATTATTATTTAAATTAATTTAAAAAAGAGAGCAGTGGGTTGAATCAACACGATGGTGTAGAATTTCTACATGTTTACCTTCGGAGACCTTGTTTAAAACGCAATTATTCAGTTCTGTAGTAAACTCGAATTGCACTTGAAAAATTTATCATGCTGAACTTGTGCAGTGGCTGTTTTCCAGCACTCTGAAATTGAAAATCCTTTACTGTGTGGTATGCTAAAAATGGCAAGATGTAATAACATTTCCAAAGTTAATCTACAAATAAACAAACTACAAATACACCGAGGTATAGCAGGTGACAATGGCATCCAGAATTAAAGCGTGCCTTCTGTTTACATTCAGACGAAAAAGCTTAGTGGTGCTATTGTACTAAGTCACTTGCAGGGGCTACAGCAAACGTATCTGAATTTATAGGTGGACCCCCTTCCTCCAACCAGATTTACAACAGGACACAACATAGAAACTCACTGAGATCCTCCGATTGAGAAGTGTGGCTTTCAATCTGTCACCTGTGCATTGTGAATACAAAAGGGGCCTATAAGTAAATACTTTGTTATTGCAGTATACAGGTTCTGCAAAGCAGCCCTCTCTCCAACAATGCCAACAATATATTTTCTGGGTTTTTCTTCCTCTCTGCCTTTTCAAATCCACGAGGAGTCTTGATGGCCACACTCTACTACACAGAGACACAAATTGCTTCCACATCCTACCCAGTAATGTACATGAACAATAGCAAAGCATTAGGTGGCTAGCAATAAATATCTGAAAAGAGGCACTTTGCTCCAGGAAAATATACCAATAGAATTCCAGGTTTGGGGGTAGTGCAGTAATCTTATCGGGACTGTCGACCAATGTGCAGAAAACTGTGAATGAACAGTGCAAAGTGCTTTAACGGCAAGAAAGATCATTATCTAAATTAATAAGAACACTTTTTATAAATTGAGTCAGCACGTCACCTTGTTCCTTCTTGAAAGCAGTATAGAAAGGAGAGTCGTTGTGACTAACTGCAATTAGGGCTTTTCTTGTTTGACTGTAAAACTAGCAGGAAAATGGAAGTCTCAAACTATAGGCTCACTTTGAGAGCATTTGAATGTCATTTGGATAATGGAGTGGTATTCAAAGGGTTTTTTTGAGGGGGGGGGGGGGGGGGGGGGAAGCTGCTTTGAAATGCAAGGCAGACGAAGACCCCGAGAGGCACCATCAACACGATTTGGTTTTAATGACAATTCAAAATTTGAAAAAAGGGGAAATGTTCTCTGTTCTAAATTTAGCATGACAGAGCTGATTTCACTTTCAGATGATCTTTGGCTAAATAATGAGCCACTTCGTTGTGCAGAGCTGGACGTGCTTTGGCTTCAAGGTATAATGTGAACCTGCTGCTGCCAGTCCTTTTTAGATGAGCAGGTGGGGGAAAAAAAATACAGGTGCTCCAACAAGCTTCAAATCACACATTACATTTTTAAACACACACCACTCCAGCTAATACTTGTTCTAATTGTATCCAATTAATGTTGACATTTTACATGATCTGTCATCAGGTTTCCAGTCAAATTTATATTTTTTTCTTTCCTTTCGCCTTTATCCAGTTAATGAAAAATAGATACTATATGGCTGTTGCAGCTAACAGACAGGAAGTAAGGGGAAACTAACAATCTAGCTATTGAGGTTTGTTGGAAATGATACAGCCACTCCCCAACTGGTTGGCAGTGGTTCTTGAGGTGAAATTGGTTGCAAAGAAAAAAAAAAAATTTCTTCTTGTGATTGCTCTGGTTGCCGGTACTTTTTCATGCTCGTCTGCAAATACTTGCTAACCAGTAGCACTAGCAAGATTATTGACCTCTTTTCTAGTCTGGGCTTTGCTTCTTCTTCTTTTCTTTTTTTTTTTTTTTTTTTTTTTTTTTTTTTAAATGTCTGCAAGACTTGGGGAAACCATTGCTTAGGGGTAATTTTGATTCCTATCTTTCGTTTGATACAAAGGTGTCTACTGTCTTGCAGTCCTGTTTCATTTAGCTTAGACAAACAACAAAAGTTTGTCCATTACTGTCACAGTTCGATTTCGAAAAGGTCATCCATGCTCTCATTTTTATCCAGACTTGATTACTGTAATGCACTTTACTTAGGCATCTGCTGTGATAACACACACAGACTGCAATTAATTAAAAATCCTGCAGCCATGCTTTTAACAGGCCTTCACTGGCTACCTGTTAGCTTTGAATTGATTTTAAGATTTTATCGCTGGGGTTTAAGCCCTACACAGTCTGGCCCCTGCCCACATCTGTGAGATGCTGAGTCCATATGAGCTCGGCCACTGCCTGAGAGCTCTTAGCATGCCCTTGTTAGTGGTTCCAAAGGCTCGTTTAGTCGCTAAATGTGGTCAAACCATTGCTGTTTGGGCGCCGCAACCTTGTAATTCCTTGCCTGATTTGGATACAGAAGTTAATGGTTACAGAATTGCAGGAAAATTCTGTATCCTCCTTTAAATCTCTTCCTAAAACATATTAACATCAACATTTACTACTATTACATTACTACTATTTAGAGCTTTCTATAACTTCTAATGCTTTTAATGTCCTCAGTTTCCAGTTTGCGTTGTACTTTTCACTGTTTCACTACAGTAGCTGGATGGTGTTCATATGCTAGTGACCAATCACAAGATGGTTTTTGCCAACCAGAAGGGGTGTACACATTTGTCTCCCATGACTGGCGGTTGCCAGATGATTGCTGACTGGTCTCTTGGCCTGTGTGACTCGGGTCTTATTCACTTGCTCTCACATTGTCACGTTGATTGTCCAAAAAGATGGACAAATTAAAGTCATGTGGACAGCAGTCACATGTCTGCAAAACACTGATACAAAGTAACAACACATGTGACTTGGGTCAACTTAAAAAAGAAAAAGAAAAAAAAAGATTCATGCATTTTTTTCTCCACCTTTTCTGTTCTTAGTTGAAGCTATTACTATCCCATTTGGGAATTTGGTTTGAACTTTGCAACATGGCAAATCAGACATATCAAACAACAGAGAGAATAAATTCAAGCACAAATCAATAGCAAGTGTAGGGAATAGATAAATGCTATTGCAAAAGAAAGAAATAAAATTGCAGAAACCACTGAAACAACCAGAGGCTGTACCTTAGGGCTGCTAAACTAAAGAGAAGGAAAATTAATTGACACCGGGTGGATGAAGGGATTTTGCTATGCACACTGAAGAAATGTTTAAATGCATTTTCCTAGGGTGAGGGAAGGTTTGCATTAAAACTAGGCCAAAACAGGAATAAAGAGTACAGACAGATACACCAGGAACTGTGTAGCGTTATGAGTATTATAAGTACAACTTATGAATCAGTAGCTTGTAGAACCAGATTTAGCAGCAACAATCTGAGACAGTTGTTTTCTCCATGACTTCATCTGTGTCTCAAATTAGATGTTGTGGAGGCCCACTCTTCTTTACAATGTTGCTTCGAGTTCACTGAGGTTTGCAGGCATTTGTTTATGCAAAACTTGTTATGCAACACCTCGATTCTTTTCTTATGCAGTCATTCTGTTGTATATGTGTTGCTTGGGAACATCGTTCTTTTTCATGACCCAATTTCAGCCAAGCTTTAGCTGTCGGGCAGATGGCCTTACATTTGACTCTGGGGGGGGCGACCGTGGCTCAGGAGGTTGGGAAGCGCATCTGTAACCGGAAGGTCGCCAGTTCGATCCCCGGGTTCTCTGTCCTGGTTGTTGTGTCCTTGGGCAAGACACTTTACCCTCCCGCCTACTGGTGTTGGCCGGAGGGGCCGATGGCGTGATGTGTCCAGATTTGGTGCTTTGGATTTGGTGTCCTCTGTCCAAAAGACAATATTCCATCATTGTGGTGTGTTAAAATGCAGCATTTCCCCTGGCACCCCTTCCAAACAGACCATAAACTTTTAGTTTATTTATAATCGTATTGATGAACTTTAACATTTAACATACTAACTGAGCCACAAGGTTTCATTTTTTTGAGCATTGTATAGTCTGACCTTGGGATGAATTTGTTGGGACGTCCACTCCCTTGACTGGCATTTTGTTAACATACGCTTGAATGCTCCAGGCCTATAAACTGCCAAATCTTCTGCTTTTATAGAGGTGCTCAAACTTGCGATGATCAGCTGATGATCAAGAGCATTTGGTTAGCAGCAATGGCTGCTACTTACTCTTAATTCCTATGTAAGCAGTAAGGGTGTATTTATATTTATTCTACTCCACCCCACCCCAATACACACAGAGATACACATTTTTCTGTTAAATATAACAGGCTGTATTGTTATTTAACTACTTTTCCTGCTGAGTGCCATATTATGTTTTTATATCCTCCTTTTTGAAACCTAAGAATTGAAAGAATGTACTCTTTTTCACATGTCTGTATAGTCTATAGTCTGCATCAGACCAGGCTTTGAATAATTTTTTACATATAAAGCGTACTAATGTCATTAAGACATATTTCTGCCAACACTAGTGTTTGATATAAAAAGAACGAGGTGTGGGAAACAACAAAGTGCAAAATAAAGACATTTCAACTTGAATTACGCTTCACAGACACCACTGTCATGTTATTTTCACAGTTTCTAAGATCCCCTGAACAAATGATTGTGGTTAAGCATCTCATCAGATAAAAGCCGATTGTATGCGCACTCAGATTTAGTAAGAGGGCCTTTTTTTTTTTCTCCCACCAAATTTTATGATGAAACCTTAAATTACTACGGTATTACTGTGGCAATGCATCGCCACTCAAGTTCTGTAATTAAATCTACATTTGTAATAAATGTACTGGTTATTATCTTGTCTGCTCTGCATTAATTTAGCTTCCAGGCTAAAATGGCAATGATGTTAGATCTATTGCACCAGTAAAACAGTGCAAATGGTGCAAAAAATACAGAGACCATTATTGCTGTGTTATCATTACAACTGTATTAGTGGTATAAGATATTAGTGACCCATAGCTGAAAAAAAATAAGCCCCTCAGAGGATCTAATGATCACTTTGAAGTCACTTTCATAAAATTCCAAATGATTTCATTTCACCTTCCAATTATCAATTTATCATCGTTTTCCCATTAGAGTGACTAGGACCTGTAATCTGTTGTCATTTGTTCTGTATTATGTTCAATATTACAGAGCTTTAAAAAGATGCACAACACAAAGCTCACTACTTTATTTCATTTTAATCAAATCATAGCCTGTCTCCACATGCAATAATATACAGGGTACACAGGGAAGGTGATGCATAAAACTTGCACTAGAACACATTTCAACAATGAAGCTGTTATTCTACAGTTTACCTACTGTGATCTAAAAACTAACATTCATTATTGGTGCATGGAGTATATGCTTTCACGGGCAAACAACTGATGTGTGCTAAGAACACGCTAAGGTATCAATTCATCCATTTCTTGGTTTTGACCATGTATCACTGCCAAACCTGGGATCTGTCAAGCAGTGATAGAGGATGCGCATTTTTGATCATGCTCACTGTCAGTCATCATTGTTACTGTATCAGTCTCAATTATACACACACACACACTTACTTTACAAAATGATTTCCTTCCTAAGAACTAAGAAGTGGTGGTAACTGATTAATCATGTACAGGGAGACGCTGTTTAATCACCCCAACTTAAATGTGTGACAAGAAGTTCACTTTGTCTTGTGGAGCAGCTTTAAATAACTAGAAGGGTAGAGAGAGATCAAATTCACCCGATACAGGTGACACCAGGTGTTTTTATTTCAACACATATAAGAAAAAGTTGGAAAACTTGCAGGATTTGGAAACTTTGCACAGGGTCATGCAAAAACACGATCTGTCAAAAGGTCAGACAAGGGGTGTGCTTGGTCTAAAACTTTTGGTTGCAGAGCTCCAGCTGGCTAAACAGGCTTGGCTAGACATCGAGCAGCACAATGAAAAGTTTCTGAAAACAATTCTTCTGTCAACAAAAGAAACTACACCGAGCTGATCTACTGGCTGATGATGTTTGATTAGAGGTTGGCAATGAAACAAACGGTGTATGTCTAGTCGTACTCAGGATGCCCTAATCTTTCTATCTGGATGGTTATGTTGGACAAGCTTAAGTAACCAGACACCTTTCATCTACGTCCTGTTAGATGAAATGACATGCATGTCTCTCTCAAGAGAGGGTGGCTGATAGTCAGCTCCTCTGATGTTCTGCCTTGGCTTGTCTGCAGCACAGCTCATATATGCCAAGGTCCACCTCACGGGGATAAAGATAACCTGCCATGTGTGATTTTTTTTTTTGACATTTGCATGTTTTTTTAATTATTAATCTCTTTCCATTTTGATAAACAAGATGTGCAGTTTAATGAACATAGAGGCATGACAACCAAAACAAAACAGGAGTGTGGATAACACTGTATATTACATATCTGTAATAAAACACGGCATTTTATACAATAAGGACAATTATGTCTTAAGTGTATAAACTGTCTAGTTACATGTTAGTTCTGAATATGTTGCACACTTGTTAATAGTGGCAAAAAATTCAAAAGCACTTACCACAAACTATATTTACATCTTATCATAACGATCGTAGCATAATTATGCATTTGTTATATAACTCCTCCTAATCAGTCTGGATTAGATTTACTATAAAATTCCAACCAGGATTATCAACATCTTTATAGCATTTGGGAATTATTTTAATAACACTTAAATTATTACAAATTATATACATTATGTGTCATATTATATAATAAACAGTGACATTATGCGCATGTTGTTTGTTTGCTTCACTAAACAAATTTTAGTGCAGCGACATTTTGGGGTCACTGGAATATGTCGTCATATCTCAAAATATGTGTTCAACAGTGAAGCTTGTGTTTGTAATAGATTACTTTGACTTTTACAATGAATATTTAGCTTGCAAAGAGAAAGAAGAAGAAATGTATGAATTAATAATTTGTTCAGTGTTTATGAACAGCTATTTCTGACTTTATATATAAATAAAATGAAGACAAAAAGAATTATACGATAAATTAATACAAATGTGTTATGTGTGTTCTAATACATGAGCAGCGCAGAAGCACTGCAGACCTGCTTAGTTTAGTTTAAAGAAGTGATCATTCTTTACCCCTCCTAGCCTATGTTTAAGAGACAATGCATGCAGGCGCATTACAATCTTTACAGTATAACCCTGTTAGAAGCTAAAGATTGAAATCATTTATGTTAAAATAAACCCCCCTGCAATGTAATGCAGATGAGATTCTCTGTGTCTTGGTTCACGCACGCACGCACGCACGCACGCACGCACGCACGCACGCCAATCAAAGTCCAAACATAACATGACTGAATAACCACAACAGCACAAATAAGTCATTATTTCAACATGCACATCAGCAGTCCTGTGAGTCTTTGCTCTTCCATAGCTGGAGAAATCACCGCCTTGGATTCTGCACTATTTTAAACAGTTTTATTTTATTTATTTTTAAATGTCGGCTGCGCTAAATGAGGTAATGGGACTTAATGCAAAGTGATATGGCTCTAATGAGTTACACGGACAGACTCGGGCAATAGAGCCCGTCTATCAAATCTGAATAAGAAACAATACAGCATTATATTGCAAGACTTCACAACAGCTTGGTGTTAACATTCGCAGCTCAAAGGCATTAACATTACAGTATCAAAATGTTTAAGTCTGTCAGTATTAATTCGGCTACAATTACAAAGGGCTGAATTAGCATGCTATTTTTTTGTGCAAAGAAAATAAAAGGCAACATAGAACAAAACAGTTAATGAGCAAAGCAGTGCAGATCAACTATCCATCTCATGCCATGACTGATCAACAATGTCAAATACAGTGACCACCCGCAGTGATTTGAGGAAAGTGCTGCTAGTCGAGGATATAAATGTCTGGCATTGTGTAAAAAATGATATTTTGCTCTCCCTTTTTGAAGAATCAGAGTTCTGATGTCCAGTGGCAACCCAACAACCCACCCCCCTCCCTCCACCTAAATGACCCCCATACCTCTGCAGTGGAAAGACAGATTGCCTATTTTCCTATCGCCCGTGCTGGGGCCAGGCCCGTGGCACCTGCTAGACGAGCACAGTTTAGTGCTCTTGCTGTCACCTAACGTATGGGTCTATTGATGTGCTCTGACTGGGCCGGGCTGATGCTACCCAACACGCATTAGAGCCAGCTGTTGTGCCTCATCTGTCTCTGTGTGTGCTCCGATAGCCACAAAAAGACAGTAAACACAGGCTGCTCGAAACATAACGCTTCAACTACCTTCACCCTGCGTCCCGCTGCTCACAACACCATCATCTCCCCGGCCCCTCGCTAAATGAGTGGAGAGTTGTCGGGTCTTAACTGAGTCCAAGAATGTGGCTGATGGGGGGGGGAAAAAAAAGTTGATTCGCTGCAAGTATGGTAATTGAAGTCTTGATTACACCCGTCTGAGAAGCTAATTCTAGGATTTAGGATTCAGCGAGACTTAATAGAACGGTTCGTGCAATTGCAGTCCAAAGAGTTAACAATGCAGCCTGAACATTACAAATTGCACACTGCTTTATTTGACACTGATGATTAAGGTTAAAGAATTCAATGATGATTACAGTAAGTGGTTGAAAACAAACAAAGGACCCTGATAAATACATGTGCACACCAATCCAGACTCATCAAGTAATCAGCTAAAAAAAGAAAAACAAAACAAAAAGATGAAGAAGAAAATCACACACATTTGCCATTAACCAAATATGATCTACCAGATACAACAATATCAGAGGCATGGGGAGACTCTACCTACCCTGTTGAGAAAGATGAGGGAGACGCCCTTTTCAAAGTTTGAGCCCATGAACCCCTGAAAGGTCTGTTCATGCCCCTGCCGGCATGAATAATCACCCCCAGCTTCCCTGTAATGTGCTGCGGATGATATATTGGGCCACATTTATTACTGCTCCGCTTCCACCTGGCTAGGAGCAGCAAGTCCTCCATTAATATAAAAAAGAAAAAAACCCAAGCCTGCAACAAGATTTCTTCACAGCGTATGACTACAGGCTCAGAATCAGTGTTAAGGTTGTGTGACCTTATTGGTAAAAATTAGAGTTATGGAGTCATTTTGCCTATAACAAAGTATGATATAGAGTTCCCCGTTTCTTATAGTCAGTGTCTTTAATAGTTCAGGACCACAAGCGTTTTTAATCCTTGTCCGCAGTCACATGTCTTTGCAAGTCATAGTGTAAGATTTACGTCATCTCGGCAGTGAGAGAAAGCAGCAGTCCAGTCAAGTCACATCACACGCGAGACATGTTGGTAACGACTGAAGATGAGTTGTGCGGGATAACGCATTCTCATTTGAATAGTAATACAGGATTAAAAGTGTAAGCACTTTGCGGTGGTTTTAGAGGATTAAAACAGTACTACATGGCAACCCTGAGCCGTAAATGAAGAGAACAAATCATCCCTTAAGAAAAACATGTTGGAACATATGTTTCTCCCAAATCTGGGTCCTAGTCACATTGTTTCATAACAAAAGTGATTTAAGAAGCATATTTAAAACTATGTTAGGTCATAGAGTGCTCAGTTAGGAGAAAAGAAATGATAATGAGCAGATTAATATTAGCACAACCGCAATCTGAGGTCTGGCCAGCACACGTGTGGCAGTATGTGTCAATAATGACTTTTATTATTTGAGTGAACTTATGCGATCTAATCAAAACTAGAACAATTGGTGCAAAATAATGTGATTACCTTTCTACTGGCATGAATAATTTACAAAAATGGTGCGCCGTAATAGAAAACCATTCTGGGATTGCTGGCAGATTTACAGCAGCTTTACCACAGCCCACCTTCTCCTACAGTCTCCTTTCTGTCTTCCTCTGACGCTATAAGCTGCAAGTATTCCAAAATGCAGGCCTGCACTTGTTAAAGGTCAACATTGTTAAGTGTCTGTATGTACGCGGGGATAGCCTTTAGTATTGCGCTACGCTACCGCAATGCTTGCAGCCCGACACTAACCACGAACCAAAATGTTGCAGACACAAATGGACCTTCAGAGGCAGTGAGCAAACGTGCGTACACGTCTGGCGTTTGCACATCTGTGCACATGCAGCATGTGTCTAAGAGTGCACGTGTGCTGTGAGGTCGCTACATGCAGCAATTTAAAGCCATCTTCTGGAGAGAAATTACATATTTGTCCAATTTATTAGAGACTGTTCTGTTCTATTGTGAAAGGCAGGAGAATTCGCATGCCTCTTGATTGAAATCATTGCCACTGGGAGAACCTAGCCAACACCCTAAGAGGAGCTGCTATTCTGAAAGTGAGTGAATCATTGATTTTCAGCAGGAAATCATCAAGGCGAATCTATGGTAAATGAGAGAGTTGAGATGGCAAACGGTCCAGTTCAGCAGGATATTCAGTTATCACTGTATTCTGTCATAGACAGGCCACGGTGTCCGGTTATTGTCAGGGTCGTATTTAAGTGAAGACTAGTCGCTCACAGACGGTGTTTTTTTCCTGCACTTTGGGGAAGTGCAAATGGAAAACACCCTCCAGTGAGAGGGGGGCATGTGCGAGTTTGAAAGAAAATGTAATCGTCCTAAAAATAAAAAACCAGACAAGAAAGCAATAACACCCTGAACCAACACTGAAATCCTATTGTGGTTTCTACGCCAAAGGCCTGCTCTATGAAAATGAGGCGCTTTGATGTTTGATTAAAAAAAAATATCCTCCTTCTTTGAATCCCTCTAAGATTTGTTTGCAAATTAATAATGCTTGATTTAGAAGATTTAATAACAAGGGCTAACAGCTCAAAGCCAGTTCACAAAAAACACTGCAATTTTTTTTTTTAACACCCCAACAGATTTGACATCTTCATTGTGAAATAATCACATATTTTTTTAAAGCATTATCCACACTTCAACAAATACGATGACAGTCCATCCGCTGGAGTCTGGTCAAGTGAAAACATATACGTAAAGTCTTTTTTTTTTTTTTGCCAAATAGCAGAAAGGAAAAAAAGTGTCAGCACCTCCAATTAATCAAAACACTTCTTTGTCACTTGTCAAATTATAAACGTTAGCACACCAAAAACACATTAAGCAGCGACGGAAGCAGCAGATTTAACAGTAAGGAGTGTGGCTGTGGTACTGCTGACGGAGAGATTAACGTTATGGCTGAAGGACACCATTGTTGTGAGTCTACAGGTCCTTTTATAAAAATTTGTTCAAGGCTAAGAAAAAAAAAAAATCCAAGATGACAAGAGGTGTTAGCGTAACTTTGGGAGGGTCAAGATCTCTGTCAAAATAAATAAATAAATCTGGGTAAATTCCCAGATGATTAAACATGCAACAATTTTGCTGGTAATAACTGAAATGACTGAAAATTAACAGCCTATTTATGCAAGATAATTCATAATTTTATTGGGCCGTTATATTGGCTGGGTCTGATTATTGGGGGGTCATAACCCCCCTAACCCCCCTTGGAAATTACGCCCCTGGTTAACCTACTTTCTTTGCTATGACTTCCAGCCTATTTTCAACTGCCTACTGCAGGTAAAGTGTTTATGTAAAGCATGTGAGTAAGTAAATAGTGACTTAGAGCTACATAAAGAGCAATGTCGTCCAGCCTTTGAGCGTATTTGAATTCATCTATTTTTTTGAATAAACTGAATCTGAATAAACTCAGTTCAAGCTGTGCTGGTAAAAAGTCTGCAGACGTAACTAATGGCTGAAATGTATAAATGCAATATTTGGACAGCCTGTGCATTGCAGTCTGCCGTAAATCTTCAAACAGCAACTAGTCTGATGAATTATGACTCATCTTAAACATTCATCTCGTTGGGTCACCCTTAACATTTTGAAATTATACAACTGATTGACTCGACCGGCCCAAGGCTACTGTGGACCTGTGCCAGAACCTGACAGGATAAGGCAGAGAAAACATTACCTCAAATTTCTAAATGCAGGAAGTACATCAGTGAAGAAGGCAATCTTTGTCTTCAAGTACATTTTTCCGGCAGGACGTGGAACCGGATGCTGCGTTGCACTGTGGTTGATCCCATGCTCTGTGAGAACAATAAAAAAGCTGGCACCGTGTTTCGAGGTGTTAGGGGAGCTGTGTGTACCACATCTGAGTGCACGTGACTGAATCTCCTGAGCAGCTTAAGTGAAAGTGATAAGCAGTAGAAACGGGGTTCTGCTTCTCACAGGCAGCTTGCAGTGATCGCTGGGAATTCATTGCTCTTTCTAGCCATCAAGCAGGAAGGAGGAGGAGGAAAGTGTATTTAAAGGATTTTCACAATCCTTAATGCCATTTATTACATCTCACCAGCTGCAGCACAAGAATGGCTGCATGTAATTGCGTCCACAGATCTTTTGGCTTGAAGACAACCAATCGAGATGGATCCCTTTGCCATTGCTGCAACTGACCATGAGTGAATCCTGGCGACTTAGGGACGGGACATTATTTAACATGGACAGAGAGTGACGTTAAGGAGCATTAGGTTCCGGGATTGTTAAAGCGCTTGTCACACTCCGAAGACATCCATCTGCACGACGCAGGCTTCAATCAATAGATAAGTAATCGGCTGCAATGAGAGGCAGCACGTGGTATTACTCACCGACTCTGTCCTGAAACAGCCTCACCGCACAGCAAGCAGAGCGGCACAGAGCACGCAGCTCCATCATGAGGGAACTTATCTTTCAGCTGAGCACGTTGGTATCGACAGGCCAGAACGGAGAGCACCTTTGTATTGGTACAATCAGTCAAAAGGGGGCTGTGCTTTCATGTTACAATCTCTCCCTGCTTACAAAAAAAAAAGTCAATTGGATTAAACAAAACGGGAAACAACTCTCCTTCGCTATACCTCATGATCACCACTCCTGTGATATAATCTATGATGTGTGCGTCATTAAAACACTTAACGGTTTTGCAAAAGGAAAAGAAAAAAAGGAGGGAAAACAAGTGACCACAGCAATAATGGAGCAGCCCAACTGTGGAGCTGTTCCAGTGCAATATCTGACATTGCAGCCATTGCATTTAATTTGCTATAAGAAGCAGTGAATTGTTGCACATGAAATAATGGGATCGCGAATGATGTAGGGGGCGAGAGGGGGGGGGGGGCAGAAAAGCACATTTACGGGAGTGTGCCGGGGAAAAACACAACCACGGCAGCCGCAAAGTTTGTGGAAAATTACTCCAAATATTGGTCAGTGTTTTGAGCATGATTGACATTTCCTTCAATACATCAGCTCCTAGCTCCACTTTCTCATCAAGCGGAACATTTATAGACACGTTCAACTAAGAGTTATGAGATGATTCTTGTAGGGAAGCTAAAAGTAGGACAAAAGTAATTCCTTTCCTCTTTTGGGTAACCTATAAAAAAGGTAATTATGTGAGTATGTGATGAAATTCTAATTTAACTGCACCTACTTTATAATTGTACTTCACAACCACCAATACTCCAGTCTCATATATAGTAGAATCCATTTTGAGGTTTGTGGTTTAGCTACATTGTAAGTGCGCACTATACACTGATCAATGTGGGAATGCGTCTTTGCTCAAATTCATCTAAAATGTGCACTCTTAAATTTTTGCAGTATTTTAATCAACCTTAAAGTGTTTGAACAGTAATATATAAGAGGATTAACAACTGCAAAGCAGTAACTCGAGATTCTTAGGCAACACCAAGAGTACTAAAGCAAAAATACATCTCATTTCGATTGAGAAAACAGTTGATACACCCACAAGTGCCTAATGTAGGAGGCAGTGGCGCCTTAAGGGTTTTCAGCTTCCTGTGTAGCTTCAACCAAAGAAAAAGCCGAATCTTACTGAGAGAAAAATGGTCTCATCTGTATGAAAAGGGAAAGAAAAAACACTGACATGAATTTAACAATCAAAACCGGGATATCAAGAGTCTCAAAGGGGAAGGCAAAGGTTGTCTAATGTGCTTCACTGCATAAGAATGGATTGAGCCTTCACATGTTCTGCATACTAACGTGATTACTGGAGGCTACGATGGTCATACCTTCTGTCTGCAGCATTAAGAAAATAACAGTTTTAACACCTGCTGGTGATTGTTTATGGAACACATTTCTAAACCTAACAAAATAGCTTAATTATCCTGAAATGTGAAAGATGAACCCTTAAAACAATGCATTAACATAAGCCATGCCATAAATTAGTACCAATGATGTTGGTGGAAATCGCCTGCTGTGATATTTCTGAGCAGACGTGGACAGCGACACAGCTGGGAGCTGCACACCAATTTATTTATTTTTTTAAACAACAAATACATGCACAAGATTTTCTCAAAGAAAATGGAATATTTAATTATTCATATGGATTTTCAAACCCCATGTAAAAACTCCCTCGCTGATACATGCCGAGTTTGTGTGCAACAAGTACAGTGGAAAAGTGGAATCTGTACTTTTATAGATACCCTTCAGGATTTTGGCACTTAAAATCGAACAAATGCACAACAACAAAAAGAGGCTCATGCTACTAAGAAAAATCATTTATAATGGAACAATATTAGTGATGCACCAGTTGCACTGTCCTTGTCTGAATACAATTTACAATTTTTTAAAATGCATATTTCATAACCACACATAGTTTTTGCAACTTTTCTCTAATAGAATCTTGATTATATACTTAATAATCAATGCATGTTTACATTTTATCCTAATCTGCAGCAGGTTAGACATCACTCATGCAGGCTTTGTGAATATGTCTCAGGCAGTGACCCCCTGGTAACCACCGAGTACATGCAAGTGGTTGTTGAAGGTCATCAATTATATAATGTTGTAAGACAGCAGCCCCCAACCTTTTTTGCATCACGTACCGGTTTATGACCAACAATATTTTCACGGACTGTCCTTTAAGGTGTTGCAGATAAATACAATAAAATAAAACCAGCACCAGTACCCAAAAAAAGAAGATCTATTCATAACACATGGGAAAAGACCCAGGGAAACCTAGTTAACGATAAAAACAAAAGACAATGCTAAAAACCAACAAAAACCCTGAAAACCATGAATTTCACAACAGAGCCTCAACTCTCGCGGCCCGGTACCAAACGACTCACGGACCCGTGGCCCAGAGGTTGGAGACAGGTGTTATAAGACATATTAAGACATAGACATATAAGGTGCTTCTCTGAAAACCTGCTTGTAGTTGCTTTTAGTTGGCATGAAAGACACCTAATTGTCTGCTCATACTTCCCATCTACTGGAAATGCAGCATGTTCACCTTCAAAGTAAAAGTTGTCCCGTTTGAAGACAAGTTGCCATCCTCCATGCAAACTACAGGAGACCACAGCAATATGCTAATAACATGGAGTTTTTGGAGTACGTGGATGGTACTCCAATCCTTAGCAAACCCCTCAAGCTTACCCACACCAATCTCTAAATAAAGTGATCCACGTTGCTGGACAGATTGTGTTTTTAACAAAAAGTACAACTGAAAACTTCCACACACTGAAAGAGACTAACTTGAGAACTAATAGCTGAGCGCCAAATGACATTACTGTGAAAATGAGGAAATGCCAGATTAGTAAACGGGCAGAGCACTGGCTTCTGCGTTAGCATTATCAGGAAGCTAGAGACAATTACAGCCCATTACACATTACACTGATTCATGGAAGAAATATCATTTTGCAAATCAATATGTAGTGAGTCAACTGATTTATGTGTTACTTTACACGGCATATGGCAACCAAGCAAAGAAGGTTGCAGAGTTGTTGCAGTTGGGATGACGTGCAGCCTAATATCCAGCTCTTATATTGGTGAGGAGGTGGATATTAGGCTACAATGGACCATTATAGACTGACATATTCAAGACTGAGCGGCCACTCACTGGTTACATTCGATTAGCTGAAACCGAGTCGATTCTGGTCACTGATCAATACGTTTGTGAGATAAAATCGATTTAGCTGATTATGGTCAAAAGTCATTTTTATTAAATCACACAAAACACATTTGAAGTGACCTTTTCAAGCACACAGAACTTAATCTCTCTCTGTTAAGATATAAAAAAAACAGTCTCATTGATTAGCTCTCTTAATAGAACAACAATTTGCTACATTTGATAAAGACGTGGTATTCTTGTGTTGACAGATTTTTGATTTTTAGGCCGTCCTGCTCTAAATATCACCCTCGTACAATAGAGTAGGACAAAGGTAATTCTCTGGATAAGCACATTCAATAAATGCTAGGAGCACTTCTCCAGGGATTCAAAAAGCTATTCAAAAGCCCTATTGTTGCTTGTCCAGTGGTACGCATCCTCTAATGGAAGAGCCGCACTTATACTCGGGACACTGTGAAAAGGAATTACGATGTGCTAATGTGAGGTTATGTTTAATACAAGGAAGAAGCTTCAAGGCCTTAAACCAGTCGACTTCTCTCGAGAGCCCTCCAACCACCCTCCCCGTGTCCTATACTCCGTTTAACTGTCCTACCTTAGCTCGTCTTTCCATATGTTGCAGAGATTTGATTACTTGCCATTTTCCAGCTCATTAATGAAGACTTATGCTGCATTTGTAATGAATGTGTCCTAGCTGAAACATGATCAAGTTTCTGGGCTCACTGAGTGCTTTTCAGATGATTGCTTTCACCTCTGCGGTTGGTTTCATTGGTGGTGCAGGAAGAGGCCAATCCAGAAGCCACTGTAAATGGAGAACAAAGAGGGAATTCTAGCACAGGAACCTAATTATAAACTGATTTTTTGGAAGTGCATACGCTGAGCATGTGCTGGAGATGGTTAAAATAAAAAAAATATTAGGGTTAAAATATGCTATTTTGAAATTTCATATTTAAAATGCTTAACATGTCACGCGTCATCATAAACAAGGCATTAGCAAAAGCCTGAAAGGTTTCACTATACTGACTTTTATACTGTGCGTTTAATAAAGTGTTACATATAATTTCTCTCCCTTGAAAGCTACCGTGTGTCAAAACTCCACATAATAAACAACCAGGCCCTTGTAAAATGGGTCCTGATTCTTTATTAGGCTGCAACAAGGGACCTAAACAGCAGAAAAGCCAAACATTCAGCAGTGCCTTTCAAACAAAATCTAGCTGTATTCAGACTCTGCAGATGTGACTGCTGATGCACATAAGCTGTATTCACAAGAGGCAGGATATCAATGCTGCCATCCATTTGCATCCATACTCTCAGTGCCCATCATTCTCAGTTTATTGTCACCAGCGTGTACACTAATTACAGCCTGTGACTTGTGACTCTGTCTTTTTTTGAGAAGGGTTTTTTTTTTCTGTGTGAGCTTGTTTTTTAAAATATTGTATTATATACTTGCTGTTATGCTAAATGCACACTTTTGTTAGATGAAAGGACTGAATGAAGGTAGTAAATTTATTAGACCACCTGTCATTAAAACAGGAACACACACATTAGAAATCGGTCAAAAAACCTGTTTTAAAAAAAGTTATATTGTCAGTTATTAGGAAAATAAACTAAATTTGTGTTTTTATATCCAAATTTGAGGCGGCACACTGGACTTCTCTGAGAAGCCAGAAAATAGTCAAGCATAACTATCAACCAGTAGGATCATTTTTTCTGTGCAGGAAAGCAGAACGGACTAATCTGGCATCTTAATAAAACAACAACAACATGCTTTGCTATTTTTATCTTCCTTATTTTTGAAAATTCGTGGATATTAATGATCTAATCTTTATTTTATAAATGCCTTGTAATTTTTTTTTGGTTATTTTCTGAAATTCTAGCATCATAAGAACCCTACCAGTTCATTATTTCGACTACTAGCATATACCAGCTAAGAAATATTAGTACAGATTACACTTCCTGGCAGCATATTAAACTGTAAAATAAGTCAAGTCAAGTCAACTTTATTTGTCAATTCTGCCACATGTACAGGACATACAGAGAATAGAAATTTCGTTACTCTCAAACCCTAGTGATTAAAAAATGCAAATAAAATAATTAAAAAGTAAAAATTTAAATAAATACAATTTTACGTATAACAAAAAAAAAAAGCTATGCAATATACAACTCCAGCTGCAACAGACTTGCATAAATCCTTATGCATAAATATTTATCATTCACTAATATAATGTTCCAAACCTGACCTTTCTGCATGAGGATGTTTTTACTTGTGTTATTTAAGTACGACTCGATGCTACTTTACTAAAGATACTGATTGCATTACTTTTAATTTTTCCACATTTCTTTTTTAACTTAACCTTGGATGGATACAAATACTTATTCCACTACAGTTCTAGACAAAAACACAGAGAAAGAACACTTTTAGTTTAGGAAGGGTTCTCTTTATATTTAAACAAAAATAATTTTTCCAGAGAAATCAATTAATACATCCCATCTTCCGATAGCTCCAGTTCCAAATAAGACATCACAATCATTTAATACCACCAACGAGAAGCATTAATATAGTATGTAATGATTATCTGACAGCCCTCTCCTGGTCTACTCCAGAACTGCTCATTTGCAACTTTAATTCCGCAAATGGACTCCAAAGCTGTGTTTACAAGGAGCGAGACAGTCTTAGCTGTGACAGCTCAAAAGCAGTTCCCTAGTAATAAAGACTAATGCTGCATAATCAAGTCACATGTACACTAATGTCTACTTGAGAGCTCTTTAGATGTCCAAGTTGGTGCAAAGTTGTATTAAAAATGTATCTTATGTGGTTTATTTCCTTCTTGCCTATATATACACTGTGTTTGTAATTTAGATGGAAGCGCAGTAGCTCTCACTTGGAATGGCTCTCGTGGCTGCTAATGATAATAAGCTGTAATAAGAAATGGGTCAAGAACTGACAATGGGGAGTTGATTGCACGTGTTATTTCAATGCCATAACATAATAAAACACCCAGTTAGTACTTGCACTTCCTTTTCCACTCAAAAAGAGAGAGAGAGACACGCACACACACACACACACAGTTATATGCACACATCGTTCCCTATAAGAGTTCTCTGCTTGTGCCAGACATTTATTCTTAAGCTTTTGAGAAAAGTGGTCAAAAGAAGAATTGCTCAGTGAACATCACTGTAAGAAAATACATCAAATGTGTCTGTGGCAGGAGCCAGAATAATACAAGGCTGGTCTGCTATGACTGACACGTACGGCACCCCTGTTTTCTCACTGCTAAAAGCCCACTGAGGGTGGAGTCGAGTCAGTGTGGAGAATAGTATCTTATGTGAATGTGTGTGTGTGTGTGCGTGCACGTGTGTGTCGGTGGGTTGGGTGGTGATGCCAGAGTGAAGCATTGGAGAGGTGTTGGCATCCCACGCTGAAAAAAAGTGAGGAAATTTGCAGAGCGGAGAGAATTAGTGACTCCCGCTGGGCCAAAAAACGATGGGTGCAGAGAAAAAGGGGAGGGGAGGACAACGCTCCGTGATGGTGTACAAAATGACCTCTGAGAGGAAGGGAGCGAACGACAGGGGCGGCAGAGAATGGGTGTGTGTGTGGGGGGGGGGGGGTCCTCAGGGAGAAGCACAGGGAGGGATCCAAAGCCAGGTCACCTTCTCCAGAGAGAGCAGCTGTGAAAACTCTGCCCCTGGGAGGAGGGTCACAGTCGAAAGCTCTGTATCTTACACACCAAAGCTCAGATTCTCCCTCTCTGCCTTCACCCTGCACAGGTCTGCAATAACAAAGCCAATTAAGAAGCCCAGGAGAGAAGCTAGCACCGTCTCACAGTCGCCTCTCGCTGACTTGGCAACCAGAATTATGGCTCAAGAGAGTACCTTTCAACATCAAATATAGAGAATATCAGCAATTACCATTCAATACCTCCGTTCTCCACTTCCATTTCTCCAACTCATGAGGTGACTCATAAAGCCACTTAAAATTTCTCCCAGATGCATGCTAACTGAGAACACGGGGAAAAAAGAAAAAAAGGTATGCAACAGCATAACGCCTCACGTTTTGAGTTAAAATGTCACTAATCTCAGCGGAGTGCTTTATTTTGCAATGATTGGGCCACTGCCAGGGTGATCTTATTTACTCTCCGTGGCATTTTAGGTGGCATTCGTTTCATCTGGATGTCATACTGCATGACATTAATTCAGATTTGGCTGCGAGAATCAATATCGCAGTATTGTTCTGGGAGACATCAAGAGAACAGACAAGTTGAACTCTGTTACACAACCTTCATTATCCAGCAGCACAAAGAATAAAAAGAAAAAAAATGTTACAATTTTCTTCAGATCTGCACAGATGAGGCTGCCACATGTGTGTGATGTACTGTGAAGAATGTTTTGCAGTTTGTTAACTGAACAGCTATTGTCATACGGTGGTTTGGGCCACAATTTCGGTTATCATTCCTCGCTATATTCTCTCTGTTCCAGGTGCTGCTCTCCGATTGTCTGTCTGTATGGTAGCAGACGCGTATAAGAAAAGTGATTGTAAACAGTAGATGCACTCCTAGATCCTTTTCATGGGTGGCCAAGCTTTAGCAATGTGCTCCTCTGTAACTGTCATCTTGTAGATTTGAAATCCCTCCCCGATCGATTGTACTAAAAGCTTTAATCTGATTGTTAAAAGAGCTGATTTGACAAAGCTGTTATCAAACTGATTTAAGTACCAATCAATACTGCATTATGTGTGGGTGTTTTTCCCCCTCTTTCAGGGTTTGGACAACTTTTCCAAGGACAGGTTCAGGAATGTCTGTCATGTCCAAAACGCATCCACAAAAACACAAAGACTCACACCCCTTCGCAGGGGTTCACATCGGGCTTGCCGAGATAAAGTAAAAAACAAATAATGCACAACTGCTGGAGTGTGGAAATGAAAAAAAAATCATGTCATTCCTTTGTTGATGTTTTAACATTAACTGGGGTGTCTATTGAAATAGGTTCCAAACTCATGTGTGATTGTATTATTCAGGGTGGTGTAATGATCCATGGAGAGTTGTGTAGTTCTCCTGAAAGGAACATTTCTCAGCGAGAAAAGGAACGCACACAGACAGCAACATCAACCTCCTTTTCCTCTTCCATCTTTTCATGTCTTTCAGTATTCATTCCACACACGTATTCAACATTAGAGGGCAAATAAATTGATTGCCAGCAGCTGAAGACACTTATCTCCCAGCGAGTCAGCTTTGCGCTAGAGACCCCAATACCAAAACCGGGAAGCACTTCATTACGTTGATGCTTAACAGTAAGAAAAAAAAGACCAAACACTGGAACAACACCAGCAAACTGCGGTTACAAACACAGCAAACGCAGTGAGACCGAAACGGAGTAAGACGGAGTGGGACACAATGATCAAGACCTCCGGGCTAAACAGTGTTCATTAGTGACAGCAATGCAGAATGAATGGAGCTGCTTACTTATTCTGTAAGCATCCTGGTAAAAGCGAGCAGGCAGGAACAGGGCTAGCCTTAGCCTCATGCTTGCCTGGGTAGTGATGGCCAATTAAGCTCCTCTCTGATGAGCCATACAGAGGCCCAGCAAGCAATTAGAGAACCAGGAGTTTCTGCTCATTATTGCTGCAGACTATCGGGCATTGTCCTGTGTAACACACATCTTAAGCAATGATATTGCAGAGTTGCTTATTAGATTTTGGTTTATATAATTCAGTTTGAATTAAAGAGAAACTCTCCTGCAACTGCTGCTTTCACGCCCGAAGAGGTAACCTCTGCATGCACACGCCAGAGCTGTTTGCAGATAGAAAGCCTCTTTGATTTGACATTCAGGACTGTCTTTTTATATGTGATTTGTCAATATGATGTTGATACCCAATGAAGGAGACGACAGAAACCAATGCATCACAAGCGATATTGTCTCATGACTGACAGCTCATGGCCTTAAGTATTGATTTAGTTCACAGATTCGGATGCAAAGCTGGTGTAGGCTGGGGAGGGCCGAGCGGGCTGTGTGCGCAAATTCAGCTCTAATGCAGTCATGAAGTCAAGAGAAAGACTGTTATATTAATGTAAAGCTAAGCAAGTCTGATAATGGGACTGTACAATATGGCCAGTGAAATGGAAAACAGTGCTATAAGTATAAAGAAAAACAGCTCCATTTATCATCATTAAAGAACTCGATAGAAAATTTAAACATTAAAATGTATATTCCTTATCTAAAAACTTAACACATCTACTGCTGATTGTTGTTTACAGATAGGAATTCTGTTGTGGCTTCTTTAAAACTAATGGGGAAAAACCTTGTCTAAGTGAAGATTTAATATGGTTAGATAGGAGACGACTTTTATACCAGATGGCACTTGGGCAGAAATAACTGTATGCTAAGAAGCTGAAGTACAAATAAATATGATTCATTTTTAAGTGCTCTGTGTTTATACAGTACTTTAAGGGTATTATAATTGTTTGCTTTTCATGGGGCCAGGGGCATAGATGGAATAAATGAGAGCCAAAGGTACACTAAATAATAGTAGTGTGCAGGGGAAATACAGAAGCACAGCTAACACAGGCCTACTAATGTTCCACTGCTGAAAGGCTTCTGATTCGGCTGAAGCCCTTGTGTGGTACAGCGCCCGTTCTCAAAACCGGGGGGAGTCCATTAAGTCAGTTTGGAGACATTGTGATTTTTCCATTTTCATCGCAGCTGAATCAGCCAAGGTTTCGGTGGCACCGAGTTCTAACCATATGGCTTCGGCCACAAGAATAACAGCGAGGGATCGGCTCCAAAGACTTACACTGTGATGGAGATCAATGACAAGCATTTATCACCTGAGGAAGGGCACGGCGTGGGTGTGTTCGTGATCTTTATGGACACCGGTTTATGACTGAGTGAAGTACAGAGGGAATAGGTCGGAAAAAAATAGAATAATCACAGATCCATGCAGTGGTAAGCTCAGATAAAAACATTGTGAAGCTGCTGGTCTGAATGTGCAAACCCACTTCGATTGGACCGCAGGGAGTAATATGTACACAGAAGCCATATGTGCGAAGAGGAATGTGGCTCTTTCCCTAAGAAATGAAAACTTGCCCCTGGAGGACTATTCACCGATGGCCCAACCTGTGGCAGGTAGCACATGCGAGATCTTGCCAGCGCACGCACATCCGCACATTCAAAGAAAGAAACAGCTCACGTTTACAAGCATCACCATATAGCTTTTAAGACTAATTATACACAACACTATCATAAGCTCTGCTTCTCTTTCTGGGTTTCAAAGCATATTCAGGTCTGTCGGCTCTCAAAAAAAATATCATCATGCCAGAAACTAGCAAGTTGTAAATTTTCCATCACTGCTGTACACAGACGGGTTGGGTTAAACAACCTGGAACATGAAATCCTCAAATATATCAAATCATAATAGCTTTAAATCAGTCAAAGACAATCCAGCTACAATACCTGGCTTCTGTACAGCTCATTTAAAGTTGAGCAGTAGCAAAATTGACATCGAAGTAAGATTATGGATTACCAGATGGTCAGGATTTTTCAGTTTTTACAAGCCAAAAGTGACATTTACAAAAAAAAAAACAAAAAAAAAACCCAAACAAAAAACACGCAGCATCAAAAATGCGTTGAAAGTGAATGATAATCACATTGATAAAAGACAACAGCGCAAATACATTTCCATGCTTTAGATACCCATGCTTTTTCTGTGGCACAATGAATAAACTGCCAATTACACAGTACGTTTTCACTGGACCTCATTATCTTTCTGAGTCTTTAGAACGCATTTTACATAGACTACTACACACATGCAATTAAGCTTGCTAAAATTAGCCCCATGAATGGATGCTGAGCATGTGATGAGAGCGGGACAGTGAGCAAGTGAAAAAAATGGGAGAGATGGAGAGAAACAAAAATATACAACAAAAACCTTTGTGACAGACTGTAATAATTAAAATCAGTTGATTCGAGATGTAGGCTTTGAAGTTAGAAGCCTGAGGATGAGTCTAAATACCTTCAAAGGACGGGCGTGCATATTCTGCGGGGTGCTATCGCAGCCTCAATCGGCCCTGCAAGTTTTGATGGTTATTAAATGACATGACTGAATGGCAGCTAGGCGTCCAGGGGAGCTGGAGCCGAGTGCAGTGGAGAACATATGGACATTAGCATAGGCTGTCGGCAGCCTGCTGTCTCACAGACTGCGCCACTGGGACTGGCCTACCTGATGCTCTGCCCGGTTCTGGTTGGACAACAAGCCCAGTGTGCTGGCGTGTTTCCAGCTTTGACAGGACAGCTAAGAAGCTGGATGCTGGCCAAGGTCATTTGTGGAAACTTCAGTTAACTGACATCATAATGAGGGACAAAACACTTAACTAAAATAAAAGAAATGGCCTAAAAAGGAGCAACATTAAATTTTCAACATTATCACTGCCATTAAGACTGAAAAGCAGCAACATGTTTTTGCTTTTATTGCTCCCCATGTTCGCAAATGAGTCATGGTTTAAGGTGTCAAGGAGCTGGAAGGCATCATTTTATACTAGCACAACTGAGACAGACAGGATACTAATTTGTGCCACTGCAAGGTAATAATGCGGGGAAGCAGCACATATGACTGTGTCATTTTTAATAACACAAAATAATTCATTAACAAAAACATACAGTCGAGCTGAATGGATAGCAGACCAGCCCAGGTCAACTTTTCCCTCCTAAGGACGACATCTAACGACCTCCCCTGTACCTTTAATGACGAGTTTTGACCCATATCAATTAAAGATTTGGTTTGATGACCGTAAAAATAGTTTTTTTGCGTTTTCTCAGGGTAGCTACATAGGCAGAGACGACCCTCACCAACTTCTGATCAACACCCAGTTATACTCCTAGTCGGCCTTCAAGGGGTAAAGACTTAAAGGACTAAGTATAAAACCCTGGCAGTGCTTTCTGGAGGTCTCTTCACTCAGATTCTAAGCCTTGAAATATATTTCCCCATGTAAGGTCTGGGAAACAGTCAATCAAATCTCCAATTATTAATCCATTATAAATGGCAGCATTGGAAAGTCTTCACTAAGGAAGTATTAAAAACATGATCTTTGAATGAGATTTCATTTAAATCCTTTAGGAAGAGATGTCATCTGGCTCCTGTCTGCAACTAGTGCCGACTATTTATAGATTATCCACATAACAGAACTCGAGGAATGACTGTGTGATTGTGTGTGTACTGAAATCTGTTCAAGCTGTTCTTTGGTTTCAATTTGTGTAAACTGTCGGCAACTCAGACAGACAGAAAATTAGATTTAAACCAAGCTTAAAATGGATATATTTATAGAATGAGCATATCAAACAGTTTTTTCATTTGTGAAAAGAAAATCCTCTAAAGAAAAAAAAAATGGCTAGCTGATTAATTTGCTGCAATCAAAATCAACTGACAGCGATCTGAATATACCTTTATAGTTATAGTACATGGGCATGTCAATCATTGCTTCTGCACACTTAACGACTATTTTAACACAACCTTGACTTACTTTCTTAGGACTCCTATGAAAAACCAAGTGCACCTAGGATTCTGGAGCTTTTAGAATAACCTTTAGCAGCAATAACTTGAAATAACTGTCTTCTGCATGACTGTCTGTTGTATTGTTGTTGAGGACGTTTGGCTTCTTTGCAATGTTGCGTTGAGTTCGACAGGCAGCCACAGCATTTCAATCAGGTTGAGGTCTGGACTTTGACTGGGCCATTGCAACACCTTCACTCTTTCCTTTTTCAGACATTCTGTTGTAGATTTGCTGCTGTGCTGGGGATCATCGTTCTGTTGCATGACCCAATTACAGTCAAGCTTTAGCTGTCACACAGATGGCCTCAACATTTGACTCTTGTATGCGGAGGAGTTCATGCTTGGCTCAATGACTGAAAGGTGCCTAGATCCTGTGGCTACAAAAACAAGGCCAAATCATCAGCCCGCCACCATCAACTGGTTTCAGGTGTTTGTGCTGATATGCCACGTTTGGTTTTTGCCAGGCTTCATGCTGTGCATTATGACCAGACATCTCCATTTAGATCTCATCTGACCAAAGGACATTGTTCAAGAAGTCTTGTGGTTTTGTTCAGATGCAACTAAACCACATTATCACATTCTTTTTAGAGAGAATATGCCATCCTTTCCAAACAAGCCATATTTCTTCAGTTTTCTTCTTATTGTACTGTAATCAACTTTAACATTTAACATGCAGCAATCTAGCTCTTGGGTTTTTTGCTGTTTCTCCGAGCATTGCACGATGTAACCATTTGAATTTGCCAAGATGTCCACTCCTGCGAAGCTTATGGCATCAATCACACTTAAACGCTCCAGACCAGCAACTGCCAAAACATCTGCTTTTAGAGAACTGCTCACATATGCTGATGATCAATGAAGTGCATCTGATTAGCAGCACCTGCCTGCTAATCATCCACCTTAATCCCCAAGTAAGCAGTAAGAGTTTACTTTGTTTTTCACGTGACTGCATACAAGCATGAGAACTCTTTTTTCCACATACCTGTACATTAAGAACCACACAATGTATACAAAGTAGCACAGCATTAATATTTATACATTAAATAATAAATGCAGTGTGTGACTGTAAGTTTAATGTTCACAGTCAAACATACAGTACTGTGCAAAGGTTTTAGGCAGTAAATATAAATATAAATGTTTATTTAACACTTCTACTTTTGAAAGCATTCTTTGGTTACAGCATTTTTTTCTCGTCTGCCTAAAACTTTTGCACAGTACTGTACACGTTTAAGCGTATTTATTTATTGGGTAAAGAAATTCAAGTAATGACAGTGTTAAACTCAATATTATGCAGACAACATAAGCATCTAAGGATTGAAAGCATTGTTACTAATAGCGACTGAAAGCACTGTGGTTTGCAGTGGAGTGCATAAAAAGGAAAAAAAATATCAGGTTGCTGGATAACAATGCCTCTCCATCACTTCATTGTTGCCAAGATTTATTCAGAACTAAAGATCTCCCATATAGTGAATCATCCACTTCGAGAAACAGGACAACTCGTGTCAGTATGGTTGTAGAGATGCATAACAACTCTGGCATTCTTCTGACAGAAATGCCACTACGAAACTGTGTGCCGCCTACGTCTTAGGAATGCAGAGTTCTTGTTTGGAATGTAATATTTATCTTGTAAATGTCTTGCAGGCTCAGCTTTCGCCTCTTACACCGCTTGGTATGTGTGCTTTGGTATGCTGCTAAGAAGTCCATCCATTCTACAAAAACACCACCTTAAATTTAGACATTTCAGAGAAGACATTTGAACATGAGAGATACATTCTGTCTTGAACTCTCTTCAATGTTGTGCTATCAGCATTGCAGGATAAACAGATACAACCCTCGGGTATTGAAGTGGGCAGAAATATTCAGTAGCACATTAGGGATGAAGTTGCCAAAGGCCTCCTAGGGGGTGGTGTGCCTGATCCGCATCACACTAGCTTACTGCACCTCTGGATCAGTTGCAGTCTCTCTACCACAGAAAGGATTATTACATTTCACTTGAAAAAACAAAACAAAAACAATAACTGTAAGAAACCAGAGTTTGGAGGAGGATGTGGGACACTAAAGTGAGAAAGTATTTTTTTCTCCCTTCTCCACCAGCTCATAAGAGTTAAATGAGCCTGACTATGATCTCACCTCCCTTTATTATCCCCATATCAAATGCTTGATTCAGTTGATTGCTCCCATCCCTCCATCACTGAGGTTTCATCTGATGTGCACCTGTGCTTAGCCACCATGTGAAAGACATGACTATATGTGGTCCTCACGCTGTGCTGCCATCATATTTACATTCCATTAGACAATTTCAGAAAATCCCAATTCCTTGTATATGGAAACAAAATATGGTCATAGTACTGCAGCAAGCTAACACATCTGAATGTGTAGAACAGTGTAATTTCCCTTGCATGACATGACACATCCTGCCTTGTGACTACTATACAAATAGTCATTGCAGTGTCGATGCTCAAATTATATACTTACCAGCCACTTCACTAGGTATACCTATCAACTTCTCATTAATGCAAATATCTAATCAGCCAATAACATGGCAGCAACTCATCAAATATATTTAGGCACCCTGATAAAGTTCAAATATAGGATCAGAATGGGGAAGACCGATGATTAAGTGACTCTGATGTGGTGTGATGACCTAATGTGATATTCTTGCATGATAGGTTTACAGAGAATGGTCTGGAAAAGGGAAAATGTCCAATGAGGAGCAGTTCTCTTGGAAAAATACCCAGTTGGTATCAGAGACAATGGCCAGACTGCTTTAAGCTGATACAATGCAACAGTATTTGAAAATAGCCACTTGTTACAGCCAAGGTATGCAGAAGAGCATCTCTAAACATTCAGGACATATGAAGTTTGAAGCAGATGGACTACAGCAGTTGAAGCTCAGAAAACTAAAGCTACACTGCACATGAGCTCCCAAAGAGACAAATGCTGCCTGGTCTGAGAAGTCTCGATTTCTACTGCAACACGTGGACGGTAGATTCAGAACTTGGCATGAACATCATGAAACAACCCATGCAAATACGACCAAAACCCAAATGTCATCTCCCCTGGTCAAAACAGGCTGTGGAATGATGGCAAAATATGAACAGTAGACAGATCGATGCTGATATAGTTTGCATATGAAGTAGAGGTCAGGTTACACCATCTCTTAAAAAGCAAATATAAAGAAAGAAACAAATCAGATTACTGCCAAGAAAGAATTAAATGCATTTACATTTTTCCACACACTCGAGTCTTACGGTCATTACCTCGTTTCCAACAGGATAACGCACCATGTCACGAAGCTCACATCATCTCAAACTGGTTTCTTGAACATGAAAATGAGTTCACTGTACTCCAGTGGCTTCCACAGTCACCAAGATCTCAATCCAATAGAGCACCTTTGGGATCTGAAATATTCACATCATGAATGTGCAGCTGACAAATCTGCAGCAACTCTGTAATGCTGGCAGAATCTCTGAGGATTGTTTCCAGCACTTGTTGGATCTATGCCACGAAGAATTAAAGCAGTTTTGAAGGAAGAATCTGGTCCAAAGCAGCAACAGTAAGGTGTAACTAATGAAGTGTCCAGTGAGTGTATATCATACATCCCTGAGGTGAATAAAACCCAATTTTCTAATTCACTGTATCTGTTAGTGCACCAAGTGAATGTTTTGAGCTTAGTGTGAATCCCAAAACCAAATTTTCATAACAGTGTAGAGTAAATGATGGCAAAGGTAGCTACATTACTGTTACTGGATCTAACATCAAATGCTGCCATATATCAAATATCTGCACTGACTTGGCAAATGGGATGATATTGGATTATGACAGCTCTCTTCAATCTAAAGGCTTCCAGCAGCTTGTTCATCTAACCCAATTACTGTTATTTCAAAAAGGACTTAAATCCAATTCCTGTTCTCATTTCTTTGAGCAAAAAAAAAAAAAAAGAAAGAAAAATCAATGTAATTGTTAATTTTTGCAATACTGTATTAACTTAAGTGAGAAACCCTTGCAGGCATCTAACCACAACTAGATTAACTTATTATTCAAGCAGAAAACATACTTTTCATTTCCAGATGGAAAACCTTGGGGTTGTTAACCCATCTTACAGTGAGAAGTAATAACATCCTCAGAGAGAACTTATTTTTTATTCCATAAGGTAAAGTTTTGTTACAGCCGCAGACTCTCAGGATTGCCCCCTGGCAACATGACTGGATAGCAAAACAACATTTCCGAATGAAATATTCAAATTTTAAATCAATCTTATCTCGATTGGCTGTTCAGCATGACGTGTTAAATGAGGGACATGAGTATTTGTATTTTTAGGTTTAAGCTGTAGCTGTCAACTTGGAGTTTGTACATACACTTGAGTTATGTCAACTCTTACCACACACACACACACACACACACGTCTCTGTGCATAAGTCTTCTTTATGCACTCATACATTGAAAAATGATTTGTCCAAATCTTTTCCCAGCTGTTCCATGAATTGCCATGTACTTCTTTTTGGATCCACTTGTTTAGTTGTATACTTTTTACACACTGAACTATTTGAATTCATTTGATCAAAGTGTTTTAACACATTCGCACGTGTGAATCCATTCACGCCAAATGTTTTCTCACATTCCCATGTGGTGATACACAGCTACAGCTCTTATGACCCTTTTTTGTTACCGTATCTTAGGCGCCCATTCACCCCGGGCAAAGCTCTGCTAAAACCATCTGCAGGGGACATATTGAGGAAAAGTAGACGTGATGACTAAAACGAATGTGTTCTTGGTCAGAGATTCTTGCACCACCCCTGACTTAATATTATGTGATGCATTTATTTTTACCCTTCTCCTCCATTGCGGATCAATGTCTTTAATCTCCCCGTGACAGAACTTGTAGGATATTTCATGTGGGAGGAACCAGATCATAAATAGAATCTCAAAAGTTTACTTATTTGAAGCTGACCTCAGTATGAGAAGCATTTTGTTGATCCCAAACGCTACATTTTATAGGGAGACAATACAGAGCTCAAACAGGTTGATGTTTATATCTGGAGACGTGAATCATAAAAATGTTATGACACAGAATGTCTCCCAGGTTATGCAAGATCATCTGAGACCAAATTTGACAAGACAATTTTCCCCATTTTGGAGGTTAAACGGCACCAGTCACCTAAACCAACAACAATGCAGACTACAATTCACAGACACCACATATCCAACTGATTTCCTAAGATAACGCAGTGGAAACAAAGCATTTCATTAGGCGACTTTACAGTGGAATTAAATTAACACCGTGCTGTATTTTTTCAAACAAGAGCACCACAGATGTAATGCTCCTTAAATAAACTTATCACCAATACTTAACCACGCAGTGCAGTTAATGTATGATAATGTGATGTAAATGTTAATGTCAAAGTAATGAACACCTTGTTGAAGAACAGTATAATTCACTGGAGGTACAGAGTGACAAAATCATCTGAAAGCATATTTAACCAGACACAGTTTCCTCTCCAAACCCTCAAGAAACAGGTGTAGAACATGCAGGGTCATAACTGGAACAGTCTGGATTCTGCCTGCTGCAAGTGTTGTTTCCTTCCCCGTTTTCTGCATTCTAGTGGATTGAACAGATGGTTATTTTGCGGGTCGACAATGGTTTTGTCTGTTCTGACTGCTCTTCCATGAAATTTGCAGAAAAAGTCAAGTTTTTACCCCCCACTCACTTCAACCTCCAGAAAAAGGAAAAATCCTTTTTCCCCCCGCCTTTCTTTAATAACACAGAAAGGTCCCTATTTCCTTTTCTCCTTCCCACTCCAGACAAAATCTAGATATTCTCATGCACTATTTGATAAGAGATCTGAAAGGCTGGTGGTAGGCAACTAAGTTAACCTTTTGAAGCACTGCGCTTTCTCTTTTTAACAGCCTCCAAAGTGAAGCCAGGATGGCACAAATGCACCTGCACCAGCTATATCATCAGCGTCAGTATGATATCATCATCATCATCAACTTTATTTATAAAGCACTTTAAAACAACCACAGCTGACACAAAGTGCTGTACATTGGAACTGTAAAATAAAATTACATGAGATATAAATAAAAAACAAATAAAAGAAGAGTGAAATCATTAATTAAATAACTACTGCATTAAAAAAGAAACAGTCTCACTGAGGTTAAAAGCCAAGGAATAAAAGTGGGTTTTAAGACGTGATTTAAAAGGATATCATCAGTCTTTCGTTCATTGGGGTCTCTCAGTAAGTAGACCAGGACAGCTTGGACATCTGTGGAGTCTGTGGGATCGATCACGGCGGCAACATTCCTGACAGCAATCAGTTAATTAACTTGAGTGAAATTAGTGGGATCTGTGGATTCGCTCCTAGAGGCAGAATTCATTTGCATAACTGTGTTAAGGTGCTTCATTTCCACCAGCTGGACAAAACAGGAAGCACCTTTATCTTTAATCAATTAGGCGATTACTGAATGATAACATCCTCTGAGGCTGTCCATATTTACTGACATTTCTCCATCAGCTCAATTAACGAGCAGCAGATTAGTTCATTAATATGCAGGAATAATTAATATAATAAAATAATACGATGAGGTCATGGCTACTGTGTATTTGCACTTTTTTTTAATGTCTTTGTGTCCGGCACGTGTGTACGCTGTGTCAACAATAGTCTTGAATACAAATGCTAGCTGTTATCAGGAGTTGTAAATCCTGGAATAAATTCTACAAACAGGGCAATATGACTTCCAGAGGTAGCATCCCTCAGGCACAAGTGCAGCTAAGAGGAGATTATGATGCATGGCATTTACCCGAAGGGCCGGAACATAAGATATATTGGAGCAATTTTGATTTATGATGTTTTCTTTTGCATGGTTGACCTATGTGCGTTAGGAGAAATTAGGAAGCCATTCCTCAGTGCAGAAGTTGGACTCGTGCTTGGTTGTTTGTTGAGTCTTTACATCTCTAACAGATGTAAATTAATCATGGTGGCATTTCTCTCGATGCTGAGGATGAATAGCGACAGCACGCAGAAGAGGCGGAACATTGGAAAGTTTGTGATCAAATAACAGCTTTTTGGGGGATTTTTGCTTAAGCTCTTGACATGCATCTCCCTCAACTCTGATGCGACTGCCTTCATTAAGAGGTTAATTAAAAGACTTGGCTTTCTTCTAAAGCAATTAACTTTACTTCTGTTTTATGCCATTTGCTTTCTCCAGCCGACTGAGTGCAATTTGTCTAATTAAAAAAAAAAGGGGAAAAAAACATAATACAAGCTGGCTACATTATGGGACGGTGGTAGCAATACGTGCATATTTATAAGCGTAAATAAAAGTAAACACATGAAAAGTTAAGCAGCTCCTCAGCCAGTTCAGGCGGGAAAGCCTTTGAACCATTACACTGAATACTGCTCAGCTGCTAATGCTAGTCCAGAAATACCAGCTCGAACAGCTCAGAGCAACCCCGCCGAGGGTCCCGAACTCTTGTTTGTCTCTGCGGGAAAGAAGCTCTACAGTGCACAAGACCTGGGTAAACGCTTGTGTGCAGAGGCCGATACAGGTCATGTACATAACTGCGAAAAGATCGCTGATTTACGAGGCTGAATTTAGCATCCAGTGAGTGCAACTGCATGCAGGAGCCATTTTGGGCTCTAGAAATGTTGAACTACTGTCATCAAAGTGAAAAGAATGATTTCTAAATACACTACATATTACAATGACCTCAAAGATGGCATGCGGAAATGCAGCGCTGTAACGAAAATTATCACAACTGCATCTCTGCTCCCTACTTTCAAGATCATGCAGAGGAGATGGCTCTCTGTAGAGACGTATAGATACATTTGAGGTATATGCAGCGCCATTTCAATAATGCGACTGCCACATTCTGTGGAGACTCGTGCTTCACCGATGATGTATGTTGCTGATCATCTCTGGTTGCGACTGAACAAACAGCAACATTTAATCAGTTTAAAGCTCTGTACGACTACGGCGGTGGAATTTTTGGACCATGAAGCGTTGATCTCCCTTATCATCTAGCGTCGTGCTCTGCAGGTGACAGGACATTTTGTGCATATAGACAAGAATTTAGACACCATTTATTTTTTAATGTTCAAAATTTCCGTTTTAAAAATGTGGCTATGCGAGCTTTTAAAGAAAGAAAATGTAACACCATTTGTGTGATTATTTCAATTAGGGTAGCAGGAAGAGGAGAGAGCCCTGCCTAAGACTGACTGAAATATGCTGCTCATCCATTCACTAAGCTAATGAATCACAGTAAGATAAATGGCAGTTGGCTAACCTGTAAAATGGTCCTTTCTTTTAACAGGCAAATAGCCTCATATTGTACTCGGGGAAAATAGCTCAATTTATTTCCACCTTCATGTGAATGCAAATGAGGTGCAATCAATACGTCCAAAGTCTGACATGTCATTAATAATAAGTGGCCTAAGGAAAAAAAAAAAAAATACACCAACATTAATATAATGCCAGCAATTACAAAGGACATAAATGAACAAATCCCCATGAGATGAAGACAGTTGTAATTAGATAATAAGCAGCTACAGTAAAAAATTTAACACTGCTAGTTAGAAATGTTAGAAAAGGTGTCAAACAAAATGATATCACAATGGCCCGTGCAATTAATTGCTATTCCATTACCAACATCTACACAATACAAGTAATATGAATGACTACAATGAATGAAGTCGCACAGATCACTTTCCCCGCTTGCGTAGCCACTTGGTCGCCAGGAAAAAGGATTTTGCGATTGTGTACTTCAATACAGAGTATGCAAAAATAAATAAATAAATAAATAGAGAGGACAACCACAAAAACAAAAAACAAATAAAACGACCCAACTGCTTTGAAACGGCAACAGACGCGGAGACGGACGCAATCAAACTGTAGTTAAACAACAGGACTGAGTGAATGGGAGATTCAAGGTAGCTGCAGAAAAAGGGAGAAGTGAGAGATTTATACTAAACGTGTGCTGACTGACAAAGCAACATCTTCTCAAGGCTCTGCAGGAGATCAGCCTAAATCCTTCTCATAAATTTTATATTAATGCCAGAGGTAACCAAGGTTGTTTTTCCCAGTATTTCTCCAGGTCCATTAAACACATCTAATATATTTCAGCATTCTCCAATTTCCGCATCTAAGTAGCTAAGCTGAATGGCAAAACTTGTACATAAGAGAATGTTTATTCCTTGCAGAGTCTGATGAGACTTCTGTGGCTGTGCTTCGCTGCTAAGGTTGACTGGTTTAAAGATGGAAAAAAGAAAAAAAAAGCTAACAGACTCACCTTCCTCTGCACCTGTAGGTACTGTAACCTTGCCATTTCAGGAGATAATAAGACAAGCCGTCTAAGTGGGGAAGATTGGGGAAGGGGCGGGGAAGCAGAGGGGTGGGGGAGACAATCATTCTCAGATCTCACTTACCGCTTCTGTTGTAGTTTATTCCTCGGGAATGAGAATTCGACTTGATAACAAATCACAAAACCTTTTATTCCCGGAAAATATGAGAGCTGTCTATCATCAGCTCTGCTGTGAGTAAGAGAAAAAGGTGCAATTTGTTAACTTCTGAGAAGCCGTCAGCAGCAGGTAATGCCAAGTTTCTCCTTTCACACCTTCCTTGGCTGGCCTATTTTAAGGAATGGAGAGCTTTCCCCTCCTAATTCCCAGTACAACAAATCCCAAAGCAACAGACTGCAGTCACTGCCATTAAATACAGTGGCTACCATGGAAACAACCCTGAACTTCAGAATTCATATACCACATAACTAGATGATAGTAAAAAGGACTAAGGTAGTCTATATTCCTGTAACTAATTAACATAATGTGCCACATGAATAATAGTCCTACATACGAGGAGTGAGTTCTCCCTCCCTTAGCGAACAGATATAGTGTGTTCCACTGTTGTTCGCTGACAAACTATATTAGCAGATCACTTAGTCACTGTACGTGCTTGAGATGCATTCGAACGCTGTGCTTTAAACAAAGAGGCACCCGAGCGCGAGACGGTGAACAGTAGTAACTTTGAGCAAAGTTCAAAATGGATTTCAACATCCGGCGCTCTTCTCAGTCAAAATGGTGGCTTACTCTTTTACATCAGGAAAGGAAGAAAACATGTCTCCCAGCTAGACAGGAGCAACAGCGGTGGTTTGATCTCTGCTTGAGCTCCACTTTTCAATTGCTAGTCACAAAGATGTAAGAGCATATGTCTGGCATTTAACAGCCATGGAAGATGCTGGGAAAGGGAGACAGTGACTTTATTCTGGGAAAAAAAAAAAAAAAAGGAAAAGAAAAACAAAACAAAAAAAAAAACAGCATCTCACTTGTCAAAAAAACACTGATAGACAAAACATTGGAACACACACTCAGACAATTAAAAAAAGCTCTGGAGACGGCGGACTGATTGTTTATCTGCATCGCGGCATAGAGAATTGAAATCCACAGCCACAGATAAGACATCAGTCTTCCTCAGTGGGCTGCGTAAATAAATCTGATTATGGGCAGAATCATTTCCCCTTTAGAATTGTTTTATCTGCTCATTCCATGCCTCAGCACCAGATAGCTCACAAAGTGCTTGGCACAAGGTGACGGTTTGCCTTGTGCTTGTTTCACATCAGGCCTGTTGCCTGCGGAACGATGCCATATCCGATTCAAACTTCAAATTATCTGTAAAAGAAACACATGTCTACTCATCTTGCATTACCACCATATCATATAATTGTTGGAAATGGGGATAATTGGGGCTGGCTAATTAAAGGCTGAAATCCAGAGCTGAATCTAACACAGTTATCTTCATTATGGGTCCATCCTTAAAAAACACGACTGTTTTTATTATTACATTGTTTGAAATGCTAATAAATTATAAAAAAAAAAAAAAAAACTGGGAACCAGTAGTACAGAATTGTATTTTCTTATCCTCAATTTCAAGTATTTGATCAACATTTCAGCTTTTAGTGGGAAAACTGTTTTTCTGTACTTTCCTGGCTCTCTGGCATCGTAGTAAACAAATTTGCCTAACACGCAAAAGATCTCTGGGTTGAGACTGGGAGGATGCATAAAAACCCAGCCGCAGGAGATGACAAGCTAACGTGCTCTTACCAAGCCCGGCTAAATGGGATGGTTGCATCAGGAAGGGCATCTGGTGTAAAATCTGTGCCAAATCAAGCATGTGGATCCATCCAGTGTGGTGACTCCTTGGAAAATAAGAGAGCAGCTAAAAGTAAGCCCCACAGACACTTCACTTGGCTGCGCAGGTATATTAAAACACCCAACCAAGTGTGTCTGGTGACTCATTTTTCCATATGACTACAGGAGCACTATCAGCTTTTGATGTATTAATGAATAACCCACTTGCTCTTATTTTGAAAAGTTCAGTCATTTCTAACCCGCCGACCGTAGCACTTTACATCTCGTGTTACATGCCGGGCCGCTGTTGTGGCATTTCTTGATTATCATTCAGCTGCTTCTCCAGTCAGGCCAGGCAGACTCCAAGTCCACCGTCTTGGACTCCAGCTGGTAACGGCAATCCTTCTGCTCTGGAGATAACGCTGACCAAGAATGCAGCAAGAGAACGGCTTCATGCGACACTACGCGGAGCTAACAGAGGCTGGAGTGAAAAGTAAGGACTACCATCTGCTGTCCAAGGCCATGGACTTGTTGTCCATCTGTGAGATGATGTGCTCACTGAAGAGGCAGCTGATTTATACTCTGCTACTTCTTCCAAAGTATTCATCTTTAAAAAATATTTACATTTTAAACCCTTTAAAAAGGTATTCAGTCTGTGTGCCCTGCCTTTACCGGACAATTTAGCACTTTAAAATGTTTAAGTACACAACATTTGTTAATTTTTTCTCCAGTACTTGGCAGAATCAATTTTAGGCTTTACAGTCTGGAAAAGGAGATTTGTTTGTGATGGAAGGAGCAGAACTTCTGTATGTACTCGTGCAATTACAGCTCTAATAATAAAGCAGATTAACACTTTTAATCTAAAGCAAATCCATGAAAAACCTGATAATGGGGCGTCTATGTCTAGAATAGCTGTGAAACTTCACATTTCTCAAACAACGATATGTACTGCAAGTCATTCCTGCTTAGAATCATCTTGTAATTTCAGCACACTTAAAGCCTCTGAATATTTGATGCAGTCAAGAAAGACTTTTTTTTTTTTTAACAGATGTGGATAAATGAGATAATGTAATACTGGAGTCTGCTAAGCTGTCTGCACAAATCCGAGTGTTCGTTTTAACTGTTTGTAATGTGTTAGAATCCTTTTAAGCCAAAACTGATTTGCAGGAGTTTCTCTGTTAGATCTGATAAAGCATTAAAGGCAATCAGACTGAGGGGTCAGTTCTCTTGGGTGACCTAAATGAGCATTGACAACCACTAAAACGCATTTGGGCAAATCAGACAACCAAGCAGCTGAGCACATCTACATTGGTCGAGCCTGGTGACAAAGCATTCCCTTAAAACACACCAGATAAAAGACTAATTTGGTCCAATTTTGCTGGAGGGACGCTTATCTCGGGATTCAAATAAGGTCAAAAGAGAAAACAGTCAGAGTCTGTGATAAGATCGTGGTGGAAAAGCAAAAGAAACCCTGTAACCCCTGTGAAAATGAGTTATGCTCTGGATCCTTGTAGATGTTGTTCTGCCTCTTATTGCCATTTACCTCCAGTGAGGGCAACATGAGTCACCACAATGAAGGTAAATAAATAACTGATGAGCGCAATAAAAAGGAAATGCAGAAGTTAGGCTTATCGGAACAAAACAACGGCTAAAATTTCTGCAACAGAACGACCGCGATAAGAAAACTGGACCTCAGAGGAAATAATAAACATGAATCATAAATCATCCCAGATTAAATGTTAGCATACTGTACTTTAGTGTAATCTTTTCCACAGCAGGCACTTGTTGTTTTCGAAATTTATCAGGAACATTGTGAGTGTGTGTTTGGAGTGGAAGGGAGAGGGAAATGTTTTTTTGTTTTTTTAAAAAGCAACTTTGGTTACATTTCCAGCACAACATGAGGCTATTGTTAAGAAACCAAAACGAAAAAAAAAAAAAGACTTTTAAAAGTTTAGAATTCAAACTATTTGATAAATGATGTCAAGAAAAGGACAAAAACTGCAAAAGCGTGTAAACTAAACGACTCAGATCTTATAGAAGTTGGGTTCATGTCCTGGCAGCAATGAGCCGCGGCAGAGAAAATGCACAACGAGACAGTAATGAAAAAAAGCGTGCTTCCATCAGCTTACTGCTTCACCTGTCTTTGGATGAAGAGAGAAAGATTGCCGCAACAGAACTGTCTATCACTTATGAACTGCAACCCATCAGAGCAGAATTTCTCTCAGAAGACAAAAAGTAGATCACAACACTTTGTCAGCACAGTCCTACGCTTTTCTGATCAATCACCAAAAAGCTGTTTGATTTAGTGACACGGGAAGACGCGAGGTAAAAGAGGTAACCGACAAATCCTTTTTGGAACTTTAACATTAATAACCACTTTTGTTAATTGTAGTTTAAGGGTTCAAAGTATTGCTGCAAACGTGATTTTGGCTCTAACTATTTGAATCGCTCTCTCTTCTGGTCCTTCTAAAGCACTTTTGAGTCTTTTTAAAAATACTTTTTCCCGTAATCAAGCAGCCTTAAACCATAATGTCAGTTAAAGTACCATGATTACCTCCGCCAAGGAGGTCATGTTTTTGGTAGCATTTGACTGCATGCCAACCAGTCTGTAAACACGATAGCTCGTGTTAACTCATTCACTGCCAGCCATTGGCAGTGAATGAGTTAAACCCATTGACTCATTCACTGCAATTGACGGCTATAGACGTCAATGGCAGTGAATGAGTTAATAATCCATTCGAATCTAGTTTACATCCACTAAGGTCTTCAAGGTCAACTTAAAGATGTATTGGTTGAAAATAAAGATTAAAAATATGTCACATCTGACCTCTAATTCAAGGTCAATGGATCAATCTGAAGGTCAAATTGACAATAATACTATAAATAAGTATTTAAAACTAGGTTTCTTACAACCATTGTTCCTATGACAACATATAGACATATATGGAATGATATACCGTGAGGGCATTCCTGTCTTCCTTCTCTCACCCCAACCGGTTGCAGCAGATGGCCCCACCCCTCCCTGAGCCTGGTTCTGCTGGAGGTTTCTTCCTGTTAAAAGGGAGTTTTTCCTTCCCACTGTCGCCAAGGTGCTTGCTCATAGGGGGTCATATGATTGTTGGGTTTTTTTCTCTGTATGTATTATTGTAGGGTCTACCTTACACTATAAAGCACCTTGAGGCGACTGTTGTTGTGATTTGGTGCTATATACACCTTTGATCACAAACCATTTTCACTTGATATTTATTATTAAACATTTAAACAAATTTACTGAACAATGTCACGAATGCTATGTGTACTATATCCACAAATAAAAAAATAATGTATATATTACAATGAGTTATTATGGGGGGTACATCCTATTCTAGGAGCTTGTAAGCTTATATATTTAACACAATTATTCATTTACATTACAAACATGCTTTGTTAGATTTTAACATGTCTCTTTTAGGGGGTTTTGTTATGAAATATAATTTAAATGAATAAATAGAAAGGGAAAAAAAAAAGAAAAAAAAAAAAAAGACCTGGACCTGATGGCGACGAGGTTTTCAGAGTGGGAGTTATGTCTAGACTCCTGGGTGTTTTTAACAACCCAGAAACTTTTTAACTTCTTTTCGGTCAGGCTTGTTGACAAAAGACTTCTTTCCATCACCTTGACTAAATCTGAGCTACATGATGGGTGAGACTGGGCTTTGAGGTAGAGGAGATAAAGGAAAAGGGCACGCTTGATTTATAACACCAAACAAATCAAGAGCCTCACAGTAAAAACAAATGCCAAAAGGACTCATTTTATTCCCATCATCAGGTTTTCTTAATCACTAAAAGCCAAAATTGTAATTGAAATTAAAATCCGATTTATCGCTCATCCCTAATAGAGATGCAGAAGATCACAGTGGGGATAGTTGCTGGGAAAAACTCATCTATATTCAAGGATGTCTCCCTATTTGGCAGTTCTTACAGATAATCACACTTGGCTGTGGTTGTTGTTGCTACCTCAGTTAAACCCTGGTGTGCTCAGACATATTTCCAGGCAGGAGGAAGATGGTGATGGGTAAAAACTGAAATCCAAGGATTCAAAAGTCTCAGAAAGTCCTTGTATTTGATGTTGCAAATGCGTCACTTGATGCCTCCAACCCCCAACCCCACCCCACCCCATCTTCCTTGTACAAGAATATAGCAGCAATAAACATTTTTACCCAAAAGATCTGCTTACTTTTACTTTATCTGCAATCACGTTCTGTTAAAAGTTATGTTAATTGACACCATGATTACGATAAACAACTAGACATTTGCTCAACTAGTTGACTAGATGATTACATCTTGCTGCGCTTCCTAGTAGGCATTAGAAAAACACTGGTAGGTTAATTTCATTTTTCATAAACTTTTTTACTTCTGAATCGTTTTCCTTTGATGTAATAAATTCGTCACCAGTAACATCACGAGTAGAAAGAAAAAAAGTGCTTGTTCAGTGATTACATTTATATATTTTATTTATTTTTTGCTGTAGGAAACTGATTGCAAGTTATTGCCCAGAGGTTGAGTACGCAACACCCACAAACTCAACCACATTCGATCACAAGGCAACTGCTCAGGTTGCCTGGAGATGGAATGCAATCACTCTCCGTTTGGCAAAGGTTTAAAAACTGCTGTCTAATTTATAAACGCAGACAGATTGCCAACACATTGCAATCAATCGGACTCAGTCTGCACCAATCAGCGCCATAAAAGAAAGGCTGCTGAGTGTCTGTGCCATTTTGCAGCTAAACTGCAGTCCTGAAGCGACATCGTCACTATGACCTATGAGGACATGCCTGGATGCTGCATTTAAGTAGTTAATATGAATTTCTGCGTATGTAGACTACAACAGATTTGTGATTCTCATTGATTTATTACAGTTAATGGCTACATGTCACAAACCGATTGCACGTAATCGCCAACTCACCCCCATTCAGTTGCAAATGGAAAGCAGACTGACTCCATGTTTTTGCCGTTTTCATCTGTCGTGATGGCACCAAAGTCGTTTTGATGATGGTGACCAACCGCCAGTTGCCGCAGACCTGTTCCCTGTCTTCAAAGCAACCATTTCAAAGGCTATGAGATTGCAAGCTCATTGCACATGATTGCACCGCTGTCCCCAACGACTGTTTTCCCCTAGTGTGACTGTAGCTCAAAACGACTAAGTGCACGTTGATCGTTGTGTGGTCTAGATGAAGATGAGAGGGTTCAAAACTTGATTTGAGGAATCAGTGAGGAGAATAAAAATTTAGGTTTCATCACAAACCCCCCCTCCACACTTCCCACTTCCTCTGTACTTTGACAAATTGTTCACTGGAAGGTGTGTCTTTAAAACATCACAATTGTTTTAGTTAGCAAGACGGCCAACTGAATGATTCAATAATTTTGTCCTTAAATTGCTGGACAACAAAGTGTCATGAATGCATTTTCAATCCATCATGTCAGCCAACTGTTTCCTGTAAAAATACAACCTAATTAGCCCACTTCAGTTTTTATGTGAACGAGTCAGAAAAGTACAGTTTGGGAACTTGATCGTTAATCACTGGTTAGATAAACACATACAGCTGCAGAAAGAAAAATTACAATTAAACCTTAAACACAAGTATTGCGCAGATGCACAGCAGAAAAGAACAGGAGGAGTAAATACCAACTCTAAGCTCGACAATTTCTCACAGCTGCTGCTTACTACCACTGACAGCAACGCAGCCAGAGTGGTGGTCCGTAAACTGAGATGTGAGAGTGAGTGCAATTTCCCATTCTTCTGAGGCGCGCACACGTAAACACGAGCCAAACGCTGAGCGATATATTAGCCTGCCACAACACACATAGTAAATGATGATAATGCAAATGACTATATGCGAGGAGTGTGAACCGGTTGCACCTGTAAGGTCTGTGGTCATTTGTTATGTGATTGCCAGGGGCATAATGAGCAATAGGCACCCTGTGAGAGTAAGCTCAATTTGCTTTGCCCTTTGTGTTGCGTTATCTGGTCGACCTGTCACTGTTGTATCACAGGGACGTTTACTGGATTTAGAGATCGGGCCGTCGCGGTTTAAACCCACACCTTGTGCTGTCACGGATGCTGATCAGCATTACACATGTGTAAATTACCACAGTGTACTCTCCGGTGTCTCATTTGAACACACGTGTGCTGTCAGTGCACATGCTAATGTTGCTTTCACACTGAATCTGGGTTGGTGGGCATGTCACCCTAGTATTCAAACAAACAGCGATTACGACATGGCCAAAAAATACGTGGGCTTCAAATACAGACAAATAACAAAAAACCCTGCTAAACGAACTATTCAAAACCGTGCTGCTTGCACTCATGTTTTGGAACACGGCTGCAGACATTTCCTCACATTCATCCACAAGAGTCCACAGAGTGCCCTTTTCTTCTTTTTGCTGGCAGAGCCTATTTTCTATACAAATCCTATAAAATTTAGCGTTGACAGCACTCAGAGCTCCGTGCAACTGTTTTTTTTCTTTCCCCCTCATTCCGCTGCACTCACAGTGCTTTGAGTTGAAAATAGTTAAACTGCTTGTCAATGTCAGTCCTTTCTAACAGACCAGTGAAAGTCAAGAAGGGGCAGGATTTGCAGTACAAACACTGTCAGCGATGGCAGAGGTGAAACTAATCCAGGCTGTCACAGAAAACTCAGTTATTTACAATCTTGTATTAAATACTTTTTTTTCTCCAAACTTAGCAACAGCAAATTCTTGAGAGAAGCGCTTGGAAAATGAGGTCACAGGCACTTCCACTCATCGAACCTGGAAAATCATTTCCTTTCATGGGCCATATTTTATGCATGGAGGCTGTATCATGTTGTAGCAAAGTTTAAGGCATAGTAGTGTCCAAAGCTGCCTTTTACATTTAGGAGATCAGACTTGACAAACTAAGGGGTTAGAAGAGCATAAATGAGATAAAAGCAAGAAAAATACACTACACCAAAATAAACGTATGCTTACACAATGTGACGCTTTACTTTGACTCTGATTTCTCTTCCTCTGGCCAAAATACAGACAGAGACAGAAAGTCCAATAACAATATGAATGTATTATATGTATATACACCGAATATGAATACTGCTATTCCCAGGAGACCCAACTTGATTCCTTGCTGGACTGTGCTCATGTATTTTTCAGGGCTGCAGGTAAGCTGCTTAACTCCACCTCTCAGAATGGGACGAGTGGGGGATAATTCAATAAAGTGCAGCTCTCAGAAAGATCACGCCTTCTGGTCTTTCCCCTTTTGCAAACCCACGACACCGCCTGAAATCTACAATGACAAAACAGACAGCTGTTAACCGGGGACGTGGCATTGAGGAGAATCAGGTCCCAGCGCACACACTCTCATCCTGGTGCTTTCGCATCATCACAGTGACAGTGCTTGCGAGCCGAGGACTGAAAGCGAGGGGGGGGGGGGGCGAGGAGTGCCTCAAACGTTAATGTTTCAGTCATCAGACCTCCACACCCTGCCTCGGCTGCAGTATGAAAACATAACTGTAATGAAAATTCTATTGATCGGAGTCGCTTCCTTTTAGACAAATTGCACTGTTTTCTCAGCCTTTCAGTGTTTGGAAGGCAAATGTAAAGAGCAAAGATGAAAGCCCTCCAGACATCATAGTCAATGCTCCATCATGACAGGCGGACCCCTGTCTCAACTTAAGCTAAAACCCTTCTGCAAAGCAGAAAACACATTTTTTCTAAGACATTTACCAACACTGATCAAAAGCTCCTGAATTGCTGTATTTTCTGACATGTCTGGATGCTAAGGTTTCTAATTTTACCACATAATCAATTTAATACACAAAGACATTACAGTAAATTTCCCGGCCTCGTAATGCCACCATTTAATTAAAAGGGGAATTCTAGTTATGTCAGATATTTTGGCAGCTGTGCATTTGCTGCAAAGCTGTGACGATGTAGACTGTTCAAGCTAACAGCCAATGCCACCCAGAATTAGGAGACCTTCACTTCCACCTCCCCCAAATACACCTAGATAATTCTGGAGGCAGGGCAGGCTTTGTGGTTTGAGTGAGATCATCCCAAGCTTTGATTTACCACCGCCCCTGCAGAAACGTCCTTGATCAGGCTGCAGCTACAGGGGAGCTGCTCCTGGCTGCCCCTGTGTGCTCACCCCCTTTGCTGCAATGCAAACATGCACGTCTCAGAGGGAAAAAGCAAAAAAGGAGAAAAAGAGCTCATTTCAAAGCCATGCTGCTCGTGTTAGTGCGCTGGTTAGTTAGCCTCCCTGTGTCTAGTCTCAGAGGCTTCCAAAGCATCAAGATGGAAATTTATTTATTTATTTTTTTTTAGAGATTTCTGACTTCATCACCCCTGCCAGCCGTCATTAGGGAATGAAAAGACAAAGAAAACTATTTTTGAAATACTGTACGTGGTCTCAGAGGAGGCGCTTGCAAAGCTAGCATGCATGAGGAAACAAGACAGACAGAGTGTGGATAACCATCTTACCCATGTGAAGTCCTCCTGCATTTCTAAATTAAAGATAGGGAGATAGTGTTGCTGTAATCTCAGTTTGGGATCTCCGTTCTCTGGTGAAGCAAATGGACTTAAAGGAAATAGATCAGGCCAGCATCTCTGGGGTCAAGGGTTTATTTAATGAAGTCATATCAGCGATGCCTACACCTTCCTGTTATCTTCAGCTGGCATTCATAACAATGGGGCAGTTGTGAAGTTCAAGTAAATAACCACCGTATTGTTACAGAAGTCAGTTCAGTTTTTTCCTTTCCCCAAAACGATAAAGATCAATGATGTAGATTATAGGAACATTATCATCTTGAAATAAAATCGAATGTGTGTCAGAATTTTCAAGCATCGTTTCCTATTGTTTCTATAAACAGTCAGAGCCATGCTTTTAAACAGAGCCTCTTAAATCTCAATTCTCACATCGAGGAAATTATTACACTTTAACTGAGGATCGGTTGCTATTAAAAAACCCACAAACTATGCCAACTGGGGTGAAACTTTAAACTCAGAAACCTCAATTTCTACCGCTGTGCCACCAACTGTTCATGGTGAATAACAAAATGTGTGGGTGGGGACTGTGCGAACAGTTCTGTTTCTATAAACATATCATGAACATGACTTTCAACAGATTTACAACTGGATTGTTTTTAGTATTTTAGGAGGCATTTGAATCTTTATGAAAAGCCAGATTGAGGGAGAGCCACGAAAGAGCAAATCCAGTGAAGACATGTGCTAAAAATAATAAAAACTTATAGTAACACACACTATTTTGCATCTGTGTGTCATAGAAAAGCATACACTGCAGATTCTCCAGTGTGTTTGCATCTCTCTCTATGGCTGTGGGTAAGTGGGGCATTCACGGTAACTAGGAGCAATAGAGCCATCAGTAAAAATTAAAGAATAAGCCCTAATTTGAGGATAAACTGACACAGGAGCTTTGACAGCAATAACCCGACATGCAGGGGAATTAACCAGGGTATTACTGCTAAACCTGTGGGACTTTGCAGCTTTTGCAGGGGAAACTTAGACATAAAGACCAGTACATGCTGTGACCTTCCCTTTAGGGGGAAAAAAAGAGGCCGAATCTTGAAGCTGGAAATATCCAAAGTGCTTTTTTTTTGGATGCAATATCATTAAACTCTATCAAAACAATTAGTAGCTCCAGCCCCGGAAAGAGAACTAGCAAATATCTTGACATTTATGTGTATGTGAGTGTGTGTTTGTGTGTTGCGAGGGGGGTGGGCTTGCATTTCCAGGCTCATGTTTTGACTCCAAGTGTCATGGAGACAGAGATTTACTGTGACAACGCTGATGCCAAGTGTTGTACTCCTGCAATGCTTTGCAGAAACATGGCACATATAGCATTCTGACTTTGCACACAATATTCCCCGGGACTTGAATTAAAAATGCGGGGGGAAAAAATAACCTTGGTGCTCCAAATAAGAGACGAAATGAGGAAAAGATATTTTTTTCCAAAAAAAAAGGGGAGCTAAAACCAGAGAACACATTATGTTTCATGAGTCAGCCTCGGACAAAAACGGTGACACGGGCAATAAAAGGATGAGTTTAAGAATATCCTGGAGAGACTGACGGCTAAAACAGTACATTAACGTCAGTCGCTTTCTCTTGTTAGTTTGGGGCTACGTGTGATTTTAAACTATTATGAATTCTGGCCTTGTTATTCAATCCAACTAAGTTCAGCTATTAAAGGGAGCGCAAAGATAAGGAACGGCATGTTTAGATTTAGTTTAAGGATTTGTGATTCCCAACTACAGCGGCACTATTTGGACTATCATCACTATCAAAAGTGTTTCGAAAAACACGCCATTTACTTTGCCTCCTAGTGACTCTTTTACGCCAACCAAACTTTTATAAGGATCACATCATTGCACTCCTGCTGTTTGCCTCATATTTTACTGTTGGCAGCAGTACAAAAAAAATATGCCATTTTAGATTGATTACTGGAAGGATAATGCAAATTTGCATATAATAAAAATTAATTCAGAAGCAAGCCATTACCAGGAAAAATATTCAGCTCTGTCAATTGAATTTATCCATTTCCGTAGCCACAGGAAAATTACAAATTATTCTTCATAACATTTCATTTTGTTGTTATTCTGCATTTGGTTATGTTTTGTTAACACCCTCACCTTTTGAATTTAACTTCATGAATAAAACATCACAGAAAAAAGGGGGAAGCGTAATACTAACATTTGATTACTCCCGTATCATTACTTAATTTTAGCAGTTTCCGAGGCCTAACATGCTTTAAAAAACTACAGTTGCATGTATGTGAATGCATCTGTGTGTTGATCGAACACCTTAGTGAGAATAAATGTTATTGCTCTGCTATTCATTCACCACTTTTGTCCCCCTGCTATTGTTAAAGGACTGGACAGCTTAGCTTCAAGCACATCACCCCATAATTGTTCCTCGGTTCATATCTGTCATGACACTTCTATAGGTCTGCAGCCACTGTCACAAACCACAGCCCGCAGCCCCTAATGGGGTCGCTCCATTCTCCCCCCCTCCCGCCTCTGTATCTCATACAACCAGCCTTTGTTCCTCATAGCACCGTAGCACAATCTGGAGATGCCATTAGTGGGGAGGAAGACAGTGATGTTTAGTGACAGCCAACGACTCCTCTGGTCAAGAAAAGCGCCCTGGAGTCATCAGAGTGTCATACACACCCATCCACTCTGACTGAACCCAGCCTCGGTTCCTCAGAGTTCACCTTTGTTCTCGCTATCTGGAAAGCAGAAAGCTAATTGCGTGACAGGGGTCGGGGTGGGCATCGCCCACGACAGCCTGAATTGTGCCACCGTGTAACACTGCCAGCTCTTCTTGTCAAACACATTGTAGAGGAATCAGGAAAAAATTAAATAAAAAAAATTTAAGCGAGAGGGGGAGGCACTCATTTTGCTGCAAGTGGCAGTTTTTGTCTTTATGTGCTGTTCATGACTATTGTCATCACATTTAGGGCTGAGCTCAAAAAAACATGCAGAAATTGTGCAAGCGGCTGGGTAAGATGATAAGAGAAGCTACATGGCCTGTTTGGAGCTGATAGCTCAGACTCAGCATAAATCAAACACCTTCTGGCGATTCAAATAATTTGTACAGTATGCGTCATATGTTTGAGGGCTGAGGTGGGGTGGGGGGATTGAAGTATTCAGAGTAAGAAAGTATCATGCCTCAGTGCCCCAAAATAAAATGCTGCAGACTTGTCAAATTACATCTTCCAAGTGAAATGCTTAGGCTGTGATTTGCCAGCATTACTGCACTTTACACAATGCAACTTTTACACTGGAAATTAAGCACATCTGCAGAGTCCACACATTTATCCCACTACTTTCATCACAAATGTAGCAATAGGCTTCACTCACGTCACTTATCTGCGGAATGACTGAAGTGTTGTTTGACCCCTCTGTGGTTACTTTACTTCGCCAAAGCAAACAGTAAAGTCAGCTTGCGGTTAATTTGTGGATACTATCATGTGGAGACAAATGCACAAACCACTCTATAGGCAGTTAATGGGTTTACTTGGCTGCTTCATACTTGTGGGACTCGAGGCCCTACTGTTTGCTTTAGGCGCTGGCAATTTCCAACAGGCTGTGGAGGCGCTCTGCATCAATGCTGGCTTAACACAAAATGGCAGCCTGTTACAGAGCATGGGCACAGATAATGCTTTAGTTTATGTTTGAGGGAGGAGGGAAAAAAAGTTGACCCATGAATCTTTACCAAACTGTGCTACTTAGCTCAGTGCTGGGAATGTGTTTGACTCATATTTGAAGTCTGATCTGCGGTTTTATATAGATAAAGCTGACACAGAAGAAGACAAAAATTGTATTTCCTAATGATCCTGTCAGCTTCTCAGGATCCTGTAATGAGTGAGAAGACTAAGCTATGCCGCTGATTAATAAAATGAAATCTGAAAGGTAAGAAAAGCTCGATAAAGAGGCAAAGCTGAAGGCTGCTGAGGCAAGAGAAAAGAGTCTTTGTAAGATCTTAGAAATGTTATCCAAGTACGGAGGTCCTTTTTTAAACACGGGACTGGTTTGTTTCACAATTTCATCTTGATCCTTTGAACACGAGTGGGACAAATCCGTTCTTACAAATGTGCACGGGGAGGACTTCAAGACTTCCGTAGCAGAGTGCACAAAGATAAAAGACTTTTTTTTTTCTTGAGCAGCAAATGATCTTCTTAAAATGATTACTCTGCTCTTCTGTGTAAAAGCTTGGGATTTCACCAGAGGTGGGACCAAGTCATTGTTTTGCAAGTCTCAAGTAAGTCTCAAGTCTTTATCCTCAAGTCTCAAGTCAAGTCTCAAGTAATGTCAGGCAAGTCAGAGTCGAGTCTCAAGTCACTGGTGTAAAAGTCCGAGTCAAGTCACAAGTCTGAAACTTTGAATTTCAAGTCCTTTCGAGTCTTTAAAAAAAACAAACGAAAAAATAATGTTGCAGTTATGCTAAATGTAAATATTAGACCATGTAATTTTAAAATCTGTGTTTTTCTCAACACATGACAAAATAGTGAACTTAGAAAATATACACAAATTGTGAAATTGCACCTCTTTAAAATGCAGCTCAATTAAACCTAGCTCCAAGAATAATTTTCACCGACAGTTCTGAGATACGCTGCATGTTATTCTTGGATGCGGTTGTAGGACCAGCTTTAAAATCGCATGACAAAAATATCATACACATTAAAAAAAACTGTATCACCAACGTAGCCTGGAAAACATTTGCTAGTTAGATGAAGTCAGCTATCTCATCTTAGCATATTTATATGCATATTTATAATCATACGGTTCTTGGAGTGAGTGCATACACTCATGAAGTTTAGTAACTTCCGGTCACTGCAACAAGCCCAGGTACAGTTTACCGACGGATGGGTGCAGGACCTTGAAATGCACCGTGTAGAACGAAAGACCATCGTACGTATCATAAGTTTACCAGTCTCACAAATCGTCTTCATAAATACACATTCGTTAACCGTTTATTAATAGGACCTTTGAGCTCAACGGTAATTAATTAGTAGTGGAAATAATTTCTGGTAGCATCACAGAAATGTAGCAGTGACAATAATATTGTATGCTGTAATCGTACTGGGCAATTAGTGATACAAAAAACCTGTTTTATCCTGTGAATAAAAGTATGTGTTTTTGTCAATGTACCATAATAACAGAAGCGAAACGCAATATTGTGTCAGGACAATTCACTATTTATGCACAATAAATAAAGGAGCATAGCGCGACAATTTCTGTTCAGCGCCAGACTTGCTTGTAACCTATATCACCAATTATGTTAAGAAAAATGACGCATTAACTACAACAGCAGACTGACCTTTGTGTAAATGCTTGGAGCAGACTAACCTGTGAGCTGGAGTGTTCTAGGACGTTATATTTGATCTTTGAATGGCTGCAATCCAGTCGCCTCTTTGTTACTTCGGAAACATGGCTCGAACAATTTCTCTTCAACGACGTAATCCGATAACAACCGATCTCTTTACCCGTCGGCTTCCCGTGGCTGTCATGCGACCGGCTATTGCAGTTAATAATACAACAGCTTCTTGACATTTTTGTGTTTCTTTTTATCGCTGTGTGACTGATTTCAATTGAAAGCCTGCGTGCGCTAGTACCGCTTGCCACGAGTTCCCAGAATCCTTTGCGGTTCTACCCGTGAATGACGTCACATTTTCAATCTCCATATAATATGCATGTTAAATTTTATATTTGGGGTAAAATATCAAGTCTTTTCAAGTAAACCGGTTCAAGTCCAATTCAAGTCCCAAGTCATTGGTGTAAAAGTCCAAGTCAAGTCACAAGTCTTACAACATTTTTTCAAGTCAAGTCTAAAGTCATAAAATTAATGACTCGAGTCTGACTCGAGTCCAAGTCATGTGACTCGAGTCCACACCTCTGGATTTCACAGTAACAATTCTGCAGGAAAATAACTGAAAAATATGTATCTAAAGGGGAAAAAGTTTAACAATGACACTTTCAGCAGCAATCTGACTCAGCCAGAAAAGTTAGAGGAAATATCAACACAAAGTCACACGGAGTCCGAGGCCAAAAAAAAAAAAAGTAAAATTAAGGCAAACTGCATTTGGCTTTTTGACAATTTAGCCTGAAACCAATCTGTCTGAGTTATCAGTAAAAAATAAATAAATTAAATAATTAATTTTAAATTGTATTGACGGTAGTTCTGCCACACATTACAGGGATGATTCAAAATGAGGTCTAAAGTCTCCAGGATCTTTTTTCTTTAATAACAAGCATGACGTGATGACACATTGCACCTGCTCGCTGTTTTGCTGTGCATGTAGAGAGTGAAAAAAAATTAAAAAAAGATATATCCGCTCAACAAAGGGGAGGTGGCGAAGGCTTATAAATAACAGGTTAGAGGAAAACCTTTTTCTGCTGACTTCCCTCCCCTTGATCTCTTTCTCCTAACATTGCAACCTATTCATTTCCTCCTGCTTGTCTTATAAGACAGTAATGGTGATACAGAAGTGTAATAAGACCTTTAGAAAAATACTTCCCAGTGTCCGGAGACCCCTAAACCCTCCAGAGGGAGACCATTCATGGAGGATTATTGGGCCTTTATTAAGTTGTCATATCAGGTAAGGATTAAGCGGACCTGGTCCTGAACCACTCCCCTTGCAGTGCCAGACCACATTGACTCAGTGGAGCCCCCTGGTGCCACAAGACCCCTGTACGAAAAGACTGAGGGAGTTCATCTAAAGGTCCAGTTGGAAGCTCTGAAACCAAAAGGAATCTATGAAGACTGCAGCTCTCAAACTGGAAGGTTTATAACTACAACACTGGGAATTTTTTGAAGTCTAAGAAATTGTCCGTGAAATTCTGTGAAACACTTCAGTACAGATGAAGGACTTCTGTGTTACTCACTTATTGTGGCTTTTAACAATACAGAGTAGGGCCGGTGTTTTCTTGCTGACACAAAGGAAGACTTTTGAAATTGAAACTCTGAAATTCAACCTCCAAACTGTCTGTGAGTCATAAAACGTCCTTACTCTAGATGTTTAAATGAAAATTTTCTTGTGTACAATGCAGACACATGGTTATTCCTGACAAGATCGGGAGCCTGGAGTTCATAGATTTCACTCCATGTTGGCACAATCAAAATAGCTACAGGAAACAGATCATAACTCAGCATTACATTACTTCACTTATGATTATTTTTACATTTCACAGACATTTTTATTCACAAAACTGTACAGCAGGTCTGCAAAATAAAATGAACTTTAAGGGATATTTAAAATACATCCTCCATCAATTAAAATGCAAAGCAGAAGCAAATCAAGTGCTCCACAATCAGTGCCTGACCACATGCCTACATCTGCCAGTCACAGCTGTTCCCTGCACTATGCTGCTTGAAATTTCCTGGACTAGTCTAGACAAGTAACACTAAGTTAAAAGACAACAAAAATCAAATGTCTGACACAAGCAGGAGGTGAAAAGCTTGTCCCTTGAAGCAGATCAGCATCCGCTGTTTGGAAAGACTTTGGAATTAGCAGAAGGGATGTTAATCAAGAATAAAATGATATGCAAAGAGCTGTAGAGTTGTGTCTGCACCACAAAGCAACACAACTAAGTTATTAAACCCTCCACAAACTGCAGTATGATGAATGCATGAGGCCACAAAACACACAAAAACAATGTAAATCCATCCAGCGTCAATTCAGACATCCATAAAAGCATGTCACCGTATCCACCTGAAATCAGTCCACTACTCCCAGTGAGTAATAAATGTTTCAGGAAAATGGTCAACGTGCAGGACAAAAGCTTTGTTATCCCCTCATGCTGTTATTTTTTCGAAAGTGGCAATATCAGTGCTGTATGCAAAACGCTGTAGGGGACATGTAGAGGGACCTCACAGCTGTCAAGCACGCCGTTTTATTCATATCCATCGTGCAGGTGAAATGAATGAAGGACTTTCTATTATTTGTCTGCAAAGATTAATTTCTAAAGACTGATTAACAGAAATGTAACAACTTAAAAGAAAAATGTAGCACCTTGTTGATTTCTTTGTGTTTATCTTTTTAAGAGACACACCAAATTCATTATTAATTATAATTATTTAATGTTATTAATTTTAGGTGAACTGGAAGGACCTATTTTGCGCACAGATGTGAAAGCAGTGTTCTTTTAATGCGACAGAGCAAAAAACACATTTTCTGTCACTTAAATCAATAAATAATTCAAAAAGTAATTGTAACCTCAATATCTAGGTAATGCCATTAACCCTGTCAAGGCAGGCGTTGCAGATTTGTAACAAGTAAAAGCTAACAACCTGATTACCCCACATACATATTTTATGAGGTTTTTTTTACTAAGAAGTACAACTGCAGGTATTCTTTTGTGCATTAGCAACAAAAACTTAATTTGAGCCTGAGAGGTTAAGTTAGCCTCTAGTAACGCTGAAGAACCTTGGATTCTTTGACCAGGATGTGTCCTTCAATATGCATCATAAACAAATATGTAGGACTGCTTTCTTGGATTTGCACAATATCTCTAAAAATAGAAATATCACGTCTCAGAGTGATGCTGAAAAACTTGTTCATGCATTTTGTACTTCTAACCTGAACTACTGTAATTCATTATTATGAGGTCATTCTAAAATCTCCCTGAAAAACCTTCAGTTTATCCAGAATGCTGCAGTGAGAGTACTGACAGGGACAGGAAAGAGAGAGTATATTTGTCCCACATTAGCTTCTCTTTATTGCCTCCAAAATCAAATGTAAAATTCGTCTCTTCTTCAGTATTCTTCAATAATTAATTTATATTCAATAATCCCCCTTCTTATTTTAAAGACCTCAAAGTACCATATCATCTTTGCTCTTGGACTGCAGGCTTATTTGAGATTCCTAGAGTGTTTAAAAGTCTTCAGCTTTTGGGCCCCTCCGGAGGTTTCTTCCTGTTAAAAGGGAGTTTTTCCTTCCTGCTGTTGCCAAGTGCTTGTTCATAGGGCATAGAGTCTTATTATTGGGGTTTTCTCTGTATTATTGTAGGATCTTTATCTTATAATAAAATGTTCCTTGAGGTGGCTGCTGGTGTGATGTGGTGCTATGTAAATAAAACTGAGTTGAGTATTAATGAAAATAATTCTTATTGTAATTTTGGGCGTAATCGTGCAGCCCTACTACACGGCACTTTAAACACATATAAGACATTTGGCAACATTTTGTGACCAATTCCTGTGCGTTTACATGCCTGAGCAAGCCAGAAAAAGGTGGAGATTTAGGCTTTTAAAACCAGCTGCACAAGCCCCTTCTCAAAATCACTGTGCTTCAGAACTGTTATGTTTCCAACTGACTTGTCATCTCCAATTAGATTGTCAAATCTTGGATAACTAAGATGAATAAGACTCTAAAGTGTCTTCTGCTTATGAGTGATGAGATGTTCTGAATTAGGAGGGAAAATTTGCTACTGTGGCACATAAATAAAGGCTGGATGAAGTCATTAGAGAAGCTGTTAACAACATCGTACAAGCCGAGCTTGATCAGAGGCCAGCATACATTCAATCAACCCATAAAATTGGACACCAACTCGCATTCATTAAATGACAGCCCCATACAACAAATAACTTTGCATATCCTTGTTTATTGGTCACCAGATGTCTTCCTGCCTCAACTCCATGTAGGCAAATTAATTAAATGAGCAAACTGAACCGAGCTTTGTTGTTTTGACTAAATGTGTTGAACAGTGCCAGCAGTGCCCAAAAGAAGCAACGGCAAAATTACAATCAATAATCTGTAAAAGCACTTTCAAGTCCATAAAAAGCATACTAGAAAATACACATTATTCAGTGTCCAATTAAGCTAAAGTAGCATCTGTTAGGCTGGAGTGGAGGCTGTATGGTGAGATCATGCTGTCTTTGACAAAGGAGGCTGGAGAACCCAATTTCAATAAATCCGCCCACATGAAAATGTAATGCTTATGTCAGCATATACAGTAGTTCCCAAACTTACAGCAACAGTTGGACTTAACTGGCAACCTGTGAGCCAAACAAAGGTACATAAACCTACTGAACAAAAGCTTCTATCACCACATATTGAATCTGTATGGCAACATTTACAGCCTTACGTTTTGAAACTCCTTCCACTGCAGAAGACGGCCCCATTAAAATAGGCAAGGATTACAATCCCCAGCCAAACAAAGACAAACTAAACAATACCCGTTTAGTTTATTGCACTTTTACAACTTCTCTCAAACATCCTACTGATTCCTCTATTAGTAAAATAATGAGCCCTCAATAGGTGTGCCACTGAAATGTGTTTGGGGAGGGGTGAGGTGAGGTGCAAAGACAGCTTTGGGTGGGAGCAAAGAATGATAATGGATGGGAGATAGGTGTGAGTGAATAGCCCCGAGCTGTTTTTCTTTTAGTTGCCTGTCTAATTGAAAGAGCATGTGCTTCACATTGTGTTTGTGATCGTTCGATTTGTGTCCATTCTTTTACCAGCATCCACATATTGAGCTATTTTCAGTGTTTTGTTTTTTCCCAGAAAATGTTATATTGCTACATGGGCAACATCATATATTTGCAGGTAGCCACTGGGAATCTGGGCATACCAGTAATTCTCAGAGCAGTGTTTAATTTCGAGACCTTTTTCTTTTCTTTTTTTTAATTTAGCACTTGTTTCCTTAGGCTTGATCAAACATTTACCAGTGTCAGTTTTTAAAATGGATTGTAGTTAGATGTTCGTTCCAAGAGATATTGGATCTAATTCCCTGCCAACTTGTAGCTGAGAAAATCCAATACGGGCACGTAATGATAAAGTAAATAGTGCTTACAGTAGCCCAATAATTGAGCAAATGTAGCCAACCAAACGCCATAAGGAGACGAGAACTTCACATGATTACAAGGGTTTGTACCGTGTAAGCTTTTAATATAAAAAGCTGTGTTACACCCCGGCCTAGGCAACCGGGGTGCAACGTAGAAAAACAAAGATAAGGAAAATAAAACCACGAAGGCTCTCCACCAAAATCCCAAAACGAAAAATCCCATGACGAAAATATTAACAAACCCATTCACAACTATTTACAACAAACTATTTATTTACAACAAAACACCAAACTATTTACAACACGGGGGAGATCGCGACCATGACACACTGAAACACAGGGTTTAAATACATAGAGGGAGCAATCAGGAAATGGACCACAGGAGGGAAACACAGCTGGGGCAAATTAGACCTGACGAGACAGGGAAACGTAAACTGAGAACACTAAGATAACACAGACTTTCAAAGTAAAACAGGAAACACATAACAGTCACGCCAAAAACAAAACACTGACACACCGAAACGTAACATTTCCCCCTACCCAAAAATCAAACATGTAACCCCAAGTGAAAAGTTTGATTCAGACAAACGAAGGCTGAAACGAAGGCAGACGAAGCTGATGGAGGCTGGAGCGGTCCCACTGACCCTCCAGCAGACGACGAAGGCTGGAGCGGTCCCTCGGACCCTCCAGCGAAGGCGGATGAAGGCTGGAGCGGTCCCACGGACCCTCCAGCGACGACAAAGGCTGGGGCGGTCCCACGGACCCTCCCCTCAGCGAAGGCAGACGAAGCTGATGAAGGCTGGAGCGGTCCCACTGACCCTCCAGCAGACGCGGATGAAGGCTGGTGCGGTCCCCCGGACCCTCCAGCAGAGGCGGATGAAGGCTGGAGCGGTCCCTCGGACGCTCCAGCGAAGGCGGATGAGCAGCCCACCAGCTGCACACACGGACACGCAGCCCACCAGCTGCACACACGGACACGCAGCCCACCAGCTGCACACACGGACACGCAGCCCACCAGCTGCAGAAGGCTGGAGCGGTCCCTCGGATCCTCCAGCGAAGGCGGATGAAGGCTGGAGCGGTCCCCGGGCCCTCCAGCGAAGACAGACGGAGGCTGAAGCGGTCCTCGGACCCTCCAGCGAAGACAGAAGGCCGAAGCTGTCCCTCCTTCGGACCCTCCAGCGATCCCGGACGAGCCCCCATATGTTACACCCCGGCCTAGGCAACCGGGGTGCAACGTAGAAAAACAAAGATAAGGAAAATAAAACCACGAAGGCTCTCCACCAAAATCCCAAAACGAAAAATCCCATGACGAAAATATTAACAAACCCATTCACAACTATTTACAACAAACTATTTATTTACAACAAAACACCAAACTATTTACAACACGGGGGAGATCGCGACCATGACACACTGAAACACAGGGTTTAAATACATAGAGGGAGCAATCAGGAAATGGACCACAGGAGGGAAACACAGCTGGGGCAAATTAGACCTGACGAGACAGGGAAACGTAAACTGAGAACACTAAGATAACACAGACTTTCAAAGTAAAACAGGAAACACATAACAGTCACGCCAAAAACAAAACACTGACACACCGAAACGTAACATTTCCCCCTACCCAAAAATCAAACATGTAACCCCAAGTGAAAAGTTTGATTCAGACAAACGAAGGCTGAAACGAAGGCAGACGAAGCTGATGGAGGCTGGAGCGGTCCCACTGACCCTCCAGCAGACGACGAAGGCTGGAGCGGTCCCTCGGACCCTCCAGCGAAGGCGGATGAAGGCTGGAGCGGTCCCACGGACCCTCCAGCGACGACAAAGGCTTTCAAAGTAAAACAGGAAACACATAACAGTCACGCCAAAAACAAAACACTGACACACCGAAACGTAACAGCTGCTTTACACGGGACTCCACTGAACAGAAAAACCATTGACTGATCATCCATTAATCTCTTATTTTAATGGCACCAGTAGGTGATGACCACAGAGTGCTCCAATTCATTACAAGATACTTAATTGATGAAGTGACCCAATATTCTTAAAATATAATTTTTTCTCTAAAGTTCTCAGTCCGACATGTTTTACCATAACACCATGCAGCACTGCATCAATGTCAGGCCTACCCTAAATGATTACTTTACATTATAAGAGCCTACTTGACTAACACTACTAAACCTTCAGCATCCACTCTGCCTGACACACAAGACTGGAAAGCAGTAGGCAATTAACAACAATGCCGGAGGAGAGCTGCTCTGTATTCAGTTTTTGAAATTCAAGTGTCAGTGACAAGAAACTCCAGGTGTGGAAAAAAAAACAAAAAACAAAAACCACACTTTGATTCGACGTGAATGCCTTGTCAGCGGACATTTTAATCCACAGAAGCCGTAATCAAGTGCAATACGTGCCGTAAAAAGGAAGGATCTAGCCTCAATGGAAGCTGTGTTGTTATGATTAATTCTATTGGAGTGAGGAGTTGAATGTGTTTTCCGTGAGCCTAGCGTTCCTGATGGCCTTGCCAAGAAAATCTGCTGCTTAGCTTTAAGCTTTGAATCTGTAATGTTCAGACCTCATTTCACATCGGGAAATGGTTTGTTTGGAAAAAAGAAAAAGAAAAAAATAGGGGGACCTACATAGATCAGAGAGGTTGTTCGCTCGCTGCTACGCTTTTAGGGTGGATAATAAATGGTTCATGTTTTGTGGGGCTCAACTTGCAAAGAGTAACATCAGAATGATTTTTCAGGTACAAGTGTAAGGGGGAAGGCAACAAAAATGAGGGGATCTGACCTTATCCTTGTGTTTGTTTCTTTACGTTTCTATAAGCAATGTAAGAACCCCCAGAAAATGACACAAGTGACATTTGTAATGTCATATCAATGCTGAATTATTAACAAGTTTACTGCTAAGTCCAGTAAAGCGTAACCTTACTACACAACATGCTGTCTGGGCCTGAATGTGTGCCCAAAGTCAGCGCACTGTTGACTCAGTTGAATTGCTTGCCTGAGGCATTGGTGCCTGGACACATACATATAATTAGGAAAGGTCACTGTGCCTCCTGTCTTGTCAACAAAATCACTTCAAGATGACAAATTCTGGCTCAGGCTGAGCCAGACCTCCCTCAGATACCTTTGTCAATCAAGCGCCAGCAGGGCTGTCTGGGTAGCCTTAGGTGATTTCTAATTATGTCTTTTACATGCCATGCTAAATAGGGGAAAGCATAACAATGAGCCATACATTTGGCTGTAGGTGTGAAGTGAGCTTAAAGTGTTATCTTGTATAATTAAGAGGAAGCTGCTGAAAATTCACAAATAGCAATGGAACAGACACGAAAAAATATATACATAATTTCCTGTGGAATTTAAAATCTTATAATTTATTTGTTTTTTTCAATAATAATTTAAGTGAAAATGGCAGCTTTTAACACAAGACATTAAAGAGCAAATGTAGCATATGTGAAACTTCAGACGCCATAATAAGCCAGAGCTTATTAAAATAAATATCAGAAAGATTTTTGGCTGCCTTACATGCACATACGGTAGTGTTTTTTTTAATCTCTCCTGTTCAGGCTTGGGGACTGTGAGAACTATTCCAAAAGCTTCAGTTTGGGTTTGTTTTTTTTTAAATATAGTTTATGGTGAATTTTAAAAACGGCTTTTAAGTTATTTCCTCTTATAGAAGCCAGCCTAGTTTTAGTTTCTGCTTCTTGACTATAGAAGTTTCTCGCATCTTGGGATCTCACTACATCCAATTCTTGTGATACCCTTTTGATACCAAAGTTCTGAAAACAATAAAGTATTATAGTTTATCCTTACATACTGAAGAATCCCCACAAGCACAGCAAATGAAATATGGCAACTGGTGCTTACCTCCATGATAACTCCGCCCCAACTCATTGATAAGGTAGTAAGGGTTGGGTATTGAAGCAGTTTGCAGTTATCACGACTTGGCGAGTGACCAAGGGGTGACGACTAATTTTACAAAACACAATATGTAAAAAAATACTATCAAACTTTGCAGAACAAGGAAGGAAATGCTTCTAATTTAGCAAAGCACCTAAAAGAGTGGCATTGAGATCTGTTTGAAGAATTCAAGTTTAGTAAGTTTCAGTTTAACACGCAAAACATCAAATTATTGACCTTGTCTAACATTAATACACATTACCATTTTTTAAGACATAGCTACACTTTACAATAGCGGGATTTACATAAATGTTTAAGCTAACGTACTGTAGCTAACTTTATGCTAAGTAATAACGTTAGCATAAGATTAGCAGGCTACTCGGCAACAACCGTAACATTTCACCCCGTTTCCTGCCAATATAATGTTAACATTTTAAATAAACAGTCTGCTTTACTTTTTGATAAAGTAGTTTATGCTTAAATATATCAGTATTTAGTTTTGGTAACAAATTGAGTATTGAGAATTGGGTAAGTCAACTACATTGTACATGCAGAATATTCTGATGTTTAGTTGAATACATTCTTCCCTCCATGCAGTATCTGACAGCCACACAACACAAACGCAGAAAATGTACATTTCTGTCGTTAATGTTGTTCTCATCAATTACTGCTCCTTTGTTCTTCAAACGTACCTTTGGTAACTGTGGCCAAAGATCTCCATTTCAACTCCATCTGTTCGCAGAACATGTTTCTAAAACAACGCTGGCTTTTCCATATGTTACTTTGTATACTTAACATTCTGCCTTTAGTCATAAGGTTGTAAGTATGCTTTTCCATAGGAGCCTTTTCTGCTTGTGCTAGACTGCCTTTCAGCAAAAAAAAAAAGAACAGCCCTATTGGCATTTGTGCAAGCAGTTACATTTTTTAAAAATGTGGCCTCTAGCAGCAATGTGAATAAATGTATAGGAATTCCTCACCGTGATTACATAGAAAATTGAGCTATTTAATATGTGAAAACATTTTTTAAAAGACAGAAAAAAAAGAGCCATTTTAACCCCAAACAGATATTTTTTCTGGGCTCCAACAAGGCACCTTGGAAATGCAAACAATGTCATTACTCAGATTAAACAGTGCAGCTTAATTTATACTAGTGCTGAAATGAACTTGCTTATGCTGAGATTTCTGTTCTTTTTAGCAGAGAATAGTGTTAAGTTTTAGCTACAAATAAAGGCCACCATTACTACACTCCTGTGGCAATGAATTAATCACTTCAAGATAATGTTCATGTTCAGAGCTGATATTCAAATCTTAATTACAGCTGTGTTCTAGTTGCTGTCTAGTGTAAAGAGCAATGGGGCATGGGGAACATGCCAAAACGTGGACCTTTGCCTTCTGACAATACAACATCTTCAAGTTCTCCTAACTAAGAAAAAAAAACAAAAAAACCCAAAAACAAAACCACAAAACTCAGCTTTTCATAATCTTTTGAGTAAATTCATTTTTAAACCAACTAAACAAAAAGTTAAATTGGTACATTTTAATTGAACTTAAGAAGAAATGTTCCTTTGGAAAGCAAGTAGTAAATTAACTACTTAAATTCTTTTTTTTAATAATGCAACTGCACAAGGCACAAACACTCTTTAACATTATTTCAGTAACACATGGGTCGTGTCAGATTGTATGAAAAACTGACAAATATTATAATATGGTTGGAGGCCTTTCCTGCAAAGGTTCAGTTTTACTTGAAAGTTTTTTTTAATAGATGCTGTTTTTGGACCAAATAACACTCCCCCCCTCTAAACCTTTAGTAGCTTTTAGATGCACAGCATTTGCTTGGAGGAACCTGTCATTGCTCAATGTTACCATCAGCTATTATTTCTAATGAGTCCTACTGAGTCAATTAAAGCCTTTAAGACTTAAAAAGCTTAATGAAATTCTGTGACTTCACAGGTACAAGGCTACCCAAACCCAATTATTATTTTTTTAGTTCATTAAATAAAAACAGCAGCATTTGAAGAAGTGCAAAGTGCTAATTTTTTATTACACTGTTGCAGCACAGATTTCCTTTAGTTCCGTTCAAAACAAACCAAAAAACCTAACAACAAACACCGAAACATGTAATTTCCCTGGGTTGCCACAAACGTGCATACGACTGTACCTGCCACACAGACAAGAGAATTTGAAAAAAATGAAACATTTACACAATAAATTTGATTAAATCTGGTCAAACCTTTTCAACGTGTGACCACGTCAAATGACCTTCACACTGCTTTAAGCTTCCTTTCCTACTGCAAGCTTTACACTCTTTCCATCCAGTCAACTGTGTGATGAAGTGGAAGTGGCTTTCACATCGCTCCCTGGTGGCCTTAGTAAGAAACTATTAATCTACAGCTCTCCATATTGCATTCAGATCTGCTTTCCCCAGCCACCACCTGGCCTGAAGTAAAGGCCAAGAGAGGACCCAGAGGACTGGACAGGCTCTTATTATGAGCTGCACCAAGACACCTCTGGGTTTCTACGCACTTCCTCTGACAGTGACTGATGGCCAATTAACCATTTGGAGAAGAGTATTGATCACCCGGAGAACAGGAAAGACCTGAAAACGTCTCCTAACACACTGCTATTCTCACTGTGCAGTGTTAGCAACCAGACAGTACATCATGTATAGTAAAAACAAATACAGGAAAGCCTTATCACACAAGATTGCATCTCAAGGCCAATCCCCAAAGAGAGTGTTTTCAGATGGGTTTTTCCCATGTATCACTCACACCCGCCCACACAGACTCCGAGACGTCATGTTGGTACCCCTACATTTATTTTCCCGCTAATAGTAATGAAGTGTATTCTCCACAGACAGCTGTTTAAAAATCACACAAATCTGTTGTTGTTCTCCGATTATTAATGGTATCCGTGATGATCAAGCCTCCTAGTGTTACTATAAATACATAAAAACTATTTGATTTCCTCACGCTGAGGCTACATGAAAACCATTTTTCTGAATTTTACTATTACTGTAAATTCCTGCTGTAAATCAGCCCGGCGAAGATTGTCCAACAGCTCTGCTCAGAGCTCCTCTGTGCTACTGACTGGGACACAGCTGCCTCTGACGATGCCTAAACGGGGGTCAGTCAAATCAGTGTGGATAGAAGAGCCTCAGTGGTACTCATGTTCTACTCACATTTAATTTTTCTTACTGCAGATTTGCAGTAAGGGTGCACAGCTCTGGATGGCCCCATCTGTAGTCTGGTTAAATAAAAGTCACCAAAGTCATGGTCAAGAAACTGGAGAATGCAACTACAGAATACACTGGCAGCACTAAAAATGTCGTACTGTGAATAATTTCTGGGATATAAATATTCACGGGTCTTCACATTTATTTTTATTTTATTTTTTATAAACAGCAAGAGAACAGATCAGCATCAAAGGTTAAAGCTCTGTGTTACATCTCCTTCCCCCTCATGATGCAGGAAGTGAGAGACAAAAGTTCCAGGGAAAATAACATTTGATTAGAACGTCCAGGGAAAGACCCGGGATTCAACTTAACAGCCTCTTAACCTTTTCCACCAGCACAGCACCAGCTGCACTCCTTTCCTCATTTCCACCGACCTCAGAGGCGGTGCTCAAACGTTGACACTGGCAAAACACCACAAAACTGATGGGTGCAAAGTTAGAATCTGATGTTAAAGGATATGGGAGTGGTAACCACAGGAAATTAACTGATGACTGGCAGATGTAGCCCACAGATTTCGACCACCGTGATTTTCTTCCCACAGAAATTACCACAAATTCTTCTAGCAATAAAACATAACAAGGGGTTATCAAATCTGCCAAAACGTTGGCTGGTTCTTAATAAAGAGGCAATTTCTGCCCCCACAGACTGCTGTTACAGGACAATTAGCAGGAGAAACAACAGTAGAAACTGAGCGCACTCTACAAACTGCTGATACAGTACACTGTCAGATGCTGTGACCTTCTGTGAATTATTGTCCAGGTTTCCATTGAGGACACAGGGTAATCTCATCCCACATCAGGGGTGAAAGGTCAGTTTTATGCTACCTAGATAGAAAACCACAGATACTAACTATGGCGTGCTAAATTTCAAGGAGGGAAAAAGCCCAACTTCAACCCCTAAGTGCTCTCACATACACCTGAATCATAGAAATGGGGTAATTGAAACAAAAGGGCAGAGTTTGACAGAGATGTAGTGCCTTCACTGGGCCTCTGCACAGACTGCAGAAAATAAACCCAAACTCCTCCCCCTCTGTCAGGTTCATCCTCCATGTGTCCTTCCTTTACTCCTCAAGATAGCCATTTGCAAATGATAAGTGTAGGGACACAGCCTGTTGAAAGATAAGGCGCTTGGGAATTTGTCACCAAATGGAGCGTGCTCCTCCGCTGTTCAAAGCTGACCCTTGTTGACGTGCACTGTTTACCTTTTATTCATTCATTCTGAACTATTATCTCAGCCTTCATTAATCACGGTAACTCAAACTGAGAAAATGACTTTTGCGAGACTTGGACAGGAAAGGGATTAACTCATTTCATCCGTTTCTGCCGTGCAAACAAATGATTAAAAGTGAATAATAATGCAATACATTTGATCCGCTCGTTCTCGGAAACAAGCAATCCAGCTTGCTCCGTCATTTTGATATCATCCAATTCAAATTTTGCGAGCTAAATTCATCGCACGCATGTGTACTCCTCAAGAGAGAATTCGTTTTAATTCCTTACCGTTCCCTTGGTGTAATTGCCTCCTCGCTTGATATGTTCTGCATCTGTACATCATGCTAATTTACCGTGTATCAGCAGTTGAGAAAATAATTTTAAACAAAAATTTCCCTCCCACCACTGTTCAAGTCTCCCCCCTTTGTCTGTGTCATTTGTATTCATCTCCCACGACTGCAGGGAACGAAAACTCTTTCTGGTTGTAAATTATCGCTTCCCCGTAAAAGACCATATCCCTGCAAATACATGGCGATCATTTGCCATGCATTAGCTACGGGACAAAAATGAAGTGGTTTTAAATTCCTCTGACCAGAAGGCAATTTCCCCCAATAAATTATGTTAATTTCTGCTTTCGCTCTCCTTATCGCATTCTTTAGTGAGTCAATGAGGAGAGACAAAACTGGCTGTGAGAAAGACAACTCTGGGATGATTCACATTAGAATGATGAGAGACATCTGGCAAGAGAATCCCTTACAATACTGTACTAAGAAACGGGGACTCACAAATTGCTGTATTATGCAACAGACTTGTGGTTGTTGTCGTTTAATGGCCATCCCCTTGCATCAGCACAAGGTTTACACCCCGTGGAAATTGCTCTGAGGTGACTGTTCGCACAACTAGGAAGGTGCTTGATACCAAATCCCATGCTCCCTCGCTGAACCAGACAACTATCGCTTGGCAACGTTCTCACTGGGCAGATGAAAAACAAACAAATAATTCTGATTCTTGCTGCATGCAGGAACTAACAGGACATTAATAACAGGCAACAGACCAAAGTTTGAATACAGGGTAAAACACAGAAGGAACAGGAATTGGACTAATCTGCAGGCATCCACCTTAGAGAGACACACACACACACACACACACACACACACACACACACACACACAGCAGAAATGCATGTATGCAAATCCTTGTGGAAACACCCTCCCACATACACAAAAACAACACACATGCACCTTGCATACTGAAAACATCAAGTGCTGTGCACACACACGCACACGCACACACACACACAAACTGGCAAATCAGAACGGTTCTTTGTTCCTGAGGCTGAAAGCGTACCTACCCCCTCTGTCCGGCCCGTCAGATCACTCACAACACAGTGAAAGGGAAAGTGCTCAGCTAGCTCAAACTTAGATTGACAGGCCTACCTTTATTACTGAGTGAGTTATGTTTCCCTGCAAAAAAGACAAGCCGGCTTTGATACTGACGAATGCCTAGTCAGCTCTTTGCCTCGCTACAGAGGACAGCTCGACTGAACTCGGCCGAGTCTGTCCCAGTCCTGATGTCGAAAGAATTGGCTTCCAAATTACCTTCTGATTCATTTCTGGATCTCACTTTAGCCTTAAAAAAAAAGAAAAAAAAAAAAAGTGGCCACTAAGCTGTGATAGGTGCCTGGAGGGCTGCCTGTACTGACCTGATGTAGTGACAAGACTGAAACATGGAGAGGAGCGGTCTGGAAGGAAATGTGATATAAAAGAAAGACAGAAGAACGGGGAAGTGAGAAGAAATTTCACAATTAACCCCACATCCATCTCCCTCTATACATAATATATTCTCTTCAGGGGTCATGAGAAAGCTGTGAGCCTTATCCAGAAAGCAGTGAGTGACAGGCAGGGAAACACCCTGGTTAGAGCTCCAGTCCATCACCGAGCGAACAAAGAAACTGCAAACACCTTTGGGAATTCAGAGTCTTGAAAATCGACCTACAACCGCCGGTCTTTGGATTGTGGGAGGAAACCAGGGCACGCACAGGAAACCAAATGAACACGGCAGGAACACGTAACCTCCACACCAAAACAGTTTACTGCAAGGCAATGGCGCTAAGCCGCTGAACCACCACGCCACCCATATAGAACCCAGGAACCCCATCAAAACACATCACTTCCAACATGAATCACAAACTGACTTGTAAATGCCAGCACACTGCTACTTACTTAGCTTGATATATGGAGGTCCCTCGAGCATGACTGTTTATTTAATCCTAATATATTCATAATTATACCCTAATTAATGCAAGGGAGGAAAAAAAAAGCCCGCTGAATTCATCATCTCGGTGTCCTGAAGCACAAGACACAAATACAGCAACTTTAACATGTTTTGCCTTCCGTCCAAAGCAAGGTTAACAGTTTGGATACGAGCGCGAGGCAAATGGTGTGCGGAAACTCTTGGGTTTTGGATACTCACCAGCAGCTTCCAGCTGTGTGGCACAGTCAGGGTGATATTTAGCATCAGAGGGAATGTTTAAATAAAGTGCTTTAAACAGTCCAAGTGCTGAACTGTGAAATAATGCGTTATGAGCAACAGTGAAATTGACTGCATTGGCTGAATAACTAATGTGGACGTTAGATGGCTGGTTTGATTGTGCACCATGGTGAATATTAGGGGTCAGTGAACAGCACTCGGTTGAGTTGGATTTGTCCAAAACTGAAAGAGGCATTTGCACAGCTGGTTGTGATCATGAGAACATTTTTCCTTTAAAAAAAAAAAAATCAATATTAAAAGAGTAAGAGTATCTTATAGCTCATTTTTCAAAAAAGGATTTTGCTGCTGTGAGAAACTTCCATCCTCGGTGCTTTAGTCCACCTATCTTGTTGATGATTGTTTAGTGCATTTGCATGCAATCGGGGAACGTCTGGCCAAGCTACACCATAAAATCTAACTCATCAGTGCGAGTAGGTCGTCTACCAACTCAGTAAAGCTGTCAGCATACTGCAAATGCAGCAGGAATGACTCCTGGCCGGAGAGAAACGTGGAGTTGAACGATGCTGTCTGCAGCCAGCCGGAGAGGCTGTGACTACACTACGGTATCCTCCACACACACACACAGAGCTCGGAGATTTAATAAGACAATCACGAGGGTGGCGTTACTGAAGGTTGTTTATGTGGCAGGAGGAAAGGAGCGCGACGTTACTGGGCACGAGCTTTTATTGTCCGCGGGCCCCGTGTCTGCCCCAATCATCTTTTTTATTATAGTTCTGATTTCCCCCTCTCTCGGGCAGGTGTAAGCCCCAAGTTACACGACAGCAGGAATAAAAACGCGTGCCATAAACTTCTCGTTGCTGCTTCGAATTTTAAAAAGAAGAAGAAGAAGAAGAAAGCTGGACGAGGTTATTTGGCATTTGTCTGTAAGTTTTAACCTTGGTAGTCACGTCTGAACCCCCCCCCCCCCCCCCGTAACCTTGAAGGTGTAGGCTAATTGACGAGTGCTGGTGCTAGCAAATTAGGGAATAATAACGACCGCCAACAACGTGCGCACCGGAATTTCGACAAAAACACCAGCAAACAACTTGTCACGTGCAAGCCTTCTAGGTTTTCCAACACACAAACTGTTTACCAGTAAAATAAATCAAATAAAATACAAATAATAAAAAGCCGAAACAGTTTAATTGCAGCCCAACTCACCACCAGTGCAGGTGAAGCCAGAGAGGACGAGCCAGAGCGCAAGGAGCGTGGCGCTGAGCCTACAGCGGACAAAGGGGCCCAGAAGTAAGGGCATCTTCGTGGGGGTTTTTTTTTCTATCACCTAAGTTTTACAAAAAGGCAGAGAGCAGAGACGAAACACGGGCACACTGAGCTTTTTAAAGGTCCGGAGAGTGTCCTCTGTAGCACTTCACGCCTGTTCTGTTTTTTCCCCTCACGCCCAAGTCCTTTCCTCAGCACATATCCTCCTGCCGTAGCGTGGCCATCAGTATCCCGGTCGTGCGTCTTCGTTGCTCAGAACAACGCATCACAGGTGTGGTAAATAAACTGCTGCCTCGCTCTCGCCTCCGCGGGTCTTACTGTAGTCTACTGTATTTCTCCAAAAGCAGCTATCCGTTCACAACTCTCCCTCCGTCTCGGAGCCGAGGAGGGTGTTTCTTTGCTTTCTTTCTTCTCACTTTGCTGCCTTCGCGCGAAAAAATACCTTCTCCAAATGCGAAAAGGGAGAGAACTGGCATCGGAGAAAGAACATCTGCTTGCACAGCAATGCTGAAGTGCTTAGAGTCAGGGGAAGGTATAAGCTGCGATGGACGGAGGCGCAAAACCAGGAACGGATTTTGCCTGCACGCTGGGATCGGAGCGCCCTGAGCGCGCCCTACTGCTTTCTCTTAGACAAACAATACATATCTTATAATACGCAAAACTAACCACGCGCTGGGAAAATGCGCATAAAAATGGAAATGATTTCATTCACATCCACGCAATTTGTGTTTTTTTTTTCTTCTTTTTTTTCACATCTTCTGCCTTACATGAAAATGATGGATATGACATTCAGCTATGCAGGATAGGAATCACATGAGTGCTTTGCATACAGATTCACACAAATCACATCTGCATGTCGTTGAGGTTCAGTTACATATGCCTCTGGATTGTCCGTGTGCGTCTGCGTGTGCATCAGTGATGGACAAACATGGGCGAAGAAGCACGAGGATTAGCACTCCCGTGAGAGCGTACACCTGTCAGCAAACTCACACCAGGATGTGACTTATGTTCCAGATAGCTTTTCCTCATTTTCTGGGGGTGTCAGTGGAGTGATTATCAGACTCTTCAGCCGTGCCTTTTACAACGCTGCCAAAAATCGACAGCAGATTATTAATACACTTCAGAAGGGGAGGGGGTGGTGATGGAAGTGGTGGTGGGGATCGTATCTTTGTTTATCCATTTCTCCACTCCCACATACTAGTCAGCAGAATGATAAGTGAAAGCACAGGACTTGGACCACTGTCTTACCAGCTAATTATGGGGCTCATGCAGATGGATGATTTCTTAGATAGCTCAGCTATTATGCAAACTCATTAAGACCTTCTCTCTATCCAGCATCTCTCGCTAAAGGTCAGAGTCACAGTCGGAATGGCAGAACAAAGCACAGACACATGCACGCACATGCTGAAATAAAGAAAGGCCCTATGGTTCACTATCCACTGCTGACAGGCAGCGTGAATGTGGCGGGCCAGGGAAGGCAGATGTACAGCAGCTGAATGGAAGGGGAATGACTCAGCTTTGGTCACTTGTGAGGTTGTTCGTAATGAACTTTCTCATTCTGCTAATCTGCTCTGAGTCCTATCAGACGCTGCAAGCTGGAGACTGCCTCTTCCAGTCACTGTATATAAATGCACAGTCGGTCATATTATTTTCTTAAAAAGAAGCAGGGCTTGCTACATGTGCTTAAACGAATTATTAGTGTGTTTTCTTGCCGTGGTGAGCAGCTTGCCGAGTCAAGGCAGGTCATAACCTCTTCCACAGTCTTCTGGATCCAGCGTCTCTCTCTTTTGCTCCCTCGATCAGACTACAATGAGCAATCACAGCTCTTTGGAGAGTTGACACATTCAGTTGTTCATCGATCTGTGGTGTTGTAATTAATTTTCTCTCCACCACTGGCTTGACTTAGAATATCCCCAGACTCGATGCAGCTTGTTCTCCTGCAGTCAATTGCAAAACCAAGACGGAGCCATCGTTTCTTTTGTATCACCTCGACTGCTTCAGAGCAGCTAGCTTTTGATGGCTTGATAAGAAATAAGGAAACTTGGGCGTGACGTGCTGCTGTTTACAGATTAATAAACTGTTGGGCATCCTTCCCTAAAATTGCACAATTACACTCCCCAGGATATGCACTCTATTAAGACGGAATCACCAAGTCAATAAATATTGATCCGAAGAAGGTGTCCAGTGTGAAATTAATATTATTTATTGTTTGCAAACAACGCAGGAAGTCCCGGGAGGAGGATGCAACGCAGGACCCAGTCTCCCTTTCAGCACCGACTTGTGGAGAGTGAGGGAGGGTGTATCAGCTTCCATCATGACCACAGCTTCACAGCCTGTTGTTTTGTTTATATCAAATTAAACTGCAATGCTACTCTAGAGAGATATAATTGACCACAGTCTCAGATTAAATGACTGTAAAGATCTTAATAAGCCATCAGTGGATTGCATATTACATTGCAAACCACTTATAAGGATGCAGTCCAATGAGAATTAAACTGGGGTTCATATTTGCATGCCACAGCACTTTAACCATTCATTACCATGCAAAAATGACTGTATGGTGATCAATAGTGTATCACTTTAATTAAATATTATTGATATGGGGTTAGGGAAATTATTTTGGAGCCAAATAAGACCTAGTAGTGTCGGAACAACATGTAAGGCCTTCACATCATAACATCTCGAGTGTTTTTCTTTCTTCTTTTTTAAAATATTCACTATAATAAATAAATGACCAACTCCCCCGACCTTAATGAAATCACAGTGAATGCGGCTATACTTAGGGTTCACATTAAAGACGTTAAAGCGCAGGTTATCTACGAGTTCTCTAAAAGCCATCATCGCCGCTGCATTAGAAACACGACTCCTTATTACTGTATCTACTGCAGCTCTCAATACACTAGTAAAAATGTTATGATCTGGATATGCTAGGCATAGCTGTGACTTTGTTTAATTAAATTATTTCACACAAGTGGAGATAAAATAGCCTCCGTGTGATCTCACCACATCTTGTGCAGTTGAGTGAGGAGCAAAACCAAATGAGAGCGAGAAATGGGGAGTTTAAAAAACAGAAGGGAAGAAAGTGAAGTGAAGGGAGAGCGGTGTGGGGGTGGGATGAAGGAGCCCACTGAAGGTCTCTCATTTCAGCAGCACAGACTGCTGATGAAGCTGAACTTCCAATATCCCACCACTTCAGCTCTGATGATTTCTCAATTTTACAGATATGGCCTGAGAATATGATTTGATGAAAATGTAAAATGGGATAACCACCAAATCATATGAAATGGGCCACATTTTATTCCATGACTATAAATCAAACGCAGACACTCCAAAAATTAAAGTTGATTTTGTGTTTTTGATTCAAAGTACACCTCTCCCGACTCGGAGGAATCGAGATATGTGCCTCAAATTAAGATTATCTGTCATGGAGATTCCCCGCACACTTTGTAAGTGGAAGGACTCGATTGTTAAGAGAAAGCCCGGCAATTTTGACCGTAGAGTTGTTCCAAAAGAGAATTTATTCATTGAATGTGTTTCCATCCCAAATAGATTCTGCCTAATCTAAAACAGTGCACGAGCGTTTGGAAATATATGATGATTTCATTTTCTTTCAGTCTCAGGGTCATAAATAAATTTGCATTCTGTCAGCAAAATGGGCTAACTGACTTGTAATTCATCAAACCCACTGCTCAGAGCTTAAACAGTTCAACACATGGTAACCTATTTTTGTGGGTTTCTTTTTTTCGCAGAGTTGCCTCGCAGCTGTGTGCTCTCGTAGGTGAAAAAGAGGGAAAAAAGGCACACTTACATTTTAAAAACCTCATGCAAAATAAAATAAAGAAGAGAAATTAACACCGACAGTGACACACTTCAGGGGGCAGACTTTCATTCTGAAAGATGCATCTGTATAAGGAGCTGATTGCAAATGTTAACAAAGCCTACGGTATCTAATCACGTCCGAATGAACGCGATTTGCCCAACAACGCCCAAAAACAGGATGTGCGTTCATTCTTTCCACTTAAAATAGTTTATACCAATACAAAATTCTTTACGCTTGACAAAGTATGAGATTACAGCTTTACTGGAACGACTTCAGCAGACAATGGGTGACAGTAAAAAGTGTCAGACGGAACGTTTTTTCCCACAAGTTTTTTTTTCCACCCATCTACATTTCATTATTCTCAAAAAAGCAAAGGAAAAAAAAAAGATTTCCTGAAGTGTGCTTCCTGGACCGACACTCTTGTTGTCACAATGTCTAAGCGTGCATGGGAGAGGAGACTTTGAATGATGTTGAATGTTTTATGACTCCCTGCTTTTGTGTCAGTCCTTTGGAAAGCTGCTCTGAGACTCTGATAGGAGAACCTTGCCTAACACAGCTGAGTGTGACAGTGTAATGTGGGAATAACACACAGACCAGCCACACTTCCTTTCAATGTGACTGGTCTCAAGACTAAGAAAATGTAACCTGAAAACATATTAGGGTAAAAAATTGTGGATCTAATTTAATTATTATTTTTTTGTTAGTGTAAATTTCAAAGAGTGGTGCTGTTAATAGTAACGGTAACCGTGGCAGCAAGTACAAAAAACACTGACAATCTCATTTTAATAATACTGCTGTTTTAGAAGCTGTATTATTAAAAGCAAATGTACAATTCACTCCACAGCAAGCACTCACCGGACACTTTGTTAGGCACACCTTGCAGTTGTTAGGTTGGCATCAGTTTTGCCTTCAGAGCTGCCTTAATTATTTGTGACACAGATTCAACTCAGAGATTTTGATCCATATTGACATGATGGCATCACACAGTTATTGCATATTTTCCGTGATGTTATCTTCCATTCTACAACATCCAAAAGGTGAGATCTGCAGACTGTAGAGGCTATTTCAGTACAGCTAACTCTAACTAACCCTCATGTTCAAGAAGCCAATTTGAGATGATTTTGTGACATGCTGGGAGCAACCTTCAGAAGATGGGTGCAGTGTGGTCTTAAAATGATGGACGAGGTCAGAAATAATATTCAGGTGGGTTGAGGTGTTTAATTAATGCTCAGTTGGCTCTAAGGGGCCAAGAAAATATCTCCCACACCATTACACCACCACAAGCTGCCTGAACTGCTGAGACAAGATAGGATGGGTCACTGTTTTCACGTTATTCATTTTCCCATTATTCTAATGTGTGATTTGGTGAGCCCACGTCAATGAGCATGATAAGAACGGCAACCGGTGTGGTCTTCTGCTGCTGTAGCCTAGCTGCTTCAAGGTTTCACTTGTGCATTCAGAGATGCTCATCTGCATACCTTGGTTATAGCGAGTGGTTATTTGAGTTTCCTATTAGCTCAACGCTGATATGTAATCATTCTCCTCTGACCTCTGGCGTCAACAAAGCATGTTTGGCTAGAGAACTGCTGCTCAGTGGATACTATTCTCTGTAAACTCTGGAGATGGATGTGCAGGAAAATCCCAGTAGATCAAAATGCACAACCCAGCAAGTCTTTCTTTCCCAGTCTGATGCTTGGTTTGAACTTCAGCAGTGGACATCATTAACAGTTACTGTCTGTTATTGTGCAGAGTCTCACCAATCATTTGGTAAATGAAAGATCAGAAATAGCAAATAAATAACCATTGTGATTTCCAGACACAGAAATGTACATCTCCAAATATTGAATTCTGAGAAACAGAAGCAACAGCTTGAAAGGTTCAATCAGAGGACAACAGAGTTAATCAGCTTGCAGTGGAAGTTAAATATTTCTTTTGTCCACGTCTTTTACTGCTATCTTTCAAAGATCACGGTTTTACATAAATCGCTAAAAAGCACATAACCAGCTGCAGCTTTAAAGCACGGATGCGATATAAAAATATATCAACACTATCAGAAGCCTTTTACTTTTACATCTGAAACTTGAATTGCTTTCTCAGGGTGTTACAGTTATAAAATAATTTTCAGTGAACCACTTAATTAACATGTAAGATATATACACACACATCTGCTGTCATTAGTACATGTTCAACCTTCCCAAAAATATCCAGTGAGGATATCTTTTGTTCAAGATCTGATGATCCCACTCGTGCAAATAACACTTAAAAAGATGCAAAGACATGTGCAAGCTTATGTAAAACATCCAGTTTCAAATTAAAGAGCAATGATCTACAGTGGCTCAGTCTAATAATTTTACTCTGGTAAAAGTCATATAGCAAGAATAATTGAGACATGCATTTGTCAAATCACAACTCAATACTCTCTTTGACATTTGACATGCAAATAGATACAGTTACTGGGTTAATGGAATGGATGGATCTCTTTCTGTCACACAACCCAGTCGGCTCAATGACATTTTAATTAGCTAATATCTTTTGAACGTGCAGGTATAAGCGGGCTCTCGGTTAGATTTATGCAGCAATTAGAGTATATTCCAGCACATAGGCATTTCTTGGAAACCTTGTTCAACATTCCCGAGATCACCTTAATGTGATCCATTTCTGCCTCCGACTGCATTCATCTGAAGGGAGTTAGAAAATAAACAGGAGCCAGTGGACGACGCCTGTATACGTTTAAATCTTTATTTTGCCTCTCAGCGTCTGTTTGTGAGATGTCCGATCTATTTGTCTGAACACATTCTTGGAGAGATGTCAGAACGCTATTGACAGAGACCAATCGGGAGGCGAGCGCACATATTGTTCACTCCTTACACATCCTGCTCATTCAATTCTGGGAAATTGCTCTGCCTCAAAAAAGGCTGTCATTATTTTGTCACTCAGCATCCCAGGTGACATTTACAGCAAATAACCTCACTGGGTGAAGGAAACGCCACTGAGAAAATATGAAGTCATGTTTCCAGCTTGAAAACAAAGTGATTGTGCGTCAAGTACTAACAATATTGACCCTGGTAGGATAAATGTAGGATAATAGATACACTTAAATGGAAATTGAAAAAGCCACTGCAATATCATAAACTTCACTTAGGTTGACAAAATCATTCGGACTATACTTAAATTTTGACTGAGATGTTTTAAACTTTATAAAAGTGTTATATTTCTTTAAGTCAGCTTGACTAAAAATTAAAATCATATTTTTTAAATTTTTTTTTTTTTTTTTTTTTACACAATCGTCCCCATTTCCAAAGCTTTGCTCTGACGTTTAATTAAACAGGATGTTTTAGTATGTTCCCAACACCATGTGATTATTTGAGTCCTGTGTGGCTTGTGTTAATGGAGCTATTAACTATGTATGGATGATGGGTTTCATAAAACAGCCACAGATACTTTTTTGAGTGCTGCGCTCATGCGTCCTGTACTGTACCTGCCAGAATGACAGATGGCTGTATTACTGATGAAGCCAATTCAAAAATGCAGCTTTCAATTTGATACAGGGCAGCGGTGAAGGCAAGCAGAGAGCCCACCTGATGTTTTCTTATGCTGTGCGCACACGCACACATATACACATACAGAGACATGTACATGATCACAGATTCCTAGATAGTTTGGCCTTTTAAGGCACTTTTTTCTGCTTGTAAATGCACTGAACAAAAATTCAGTTATTTTTAAATTAAGGAATTTTAATTTTTTAATCACACGATTAATTTTCAATGTCCTTAATCTTTTGAAAAAAAAAAAAATGCCAGGAAAAACTATAATTTTTCCGTTGTTTGATTCACAGTATATCCAAGAACTCAATCATCATCAGTACAAACTACAACTTGCACAGATCACATAGATTCAAAAGTTTAAAAATGCCTCACATCCACTTAATATTGACATTGGCAAATGTCTAACTGAGATAATGGGTTTCCCACAGCTACTATAAACTGAATACAGCACTCACAACTCTTAAAATGCATATATTATCGTGGAATATTAATGGAAATTGAAAACACTGACCCTGGCTGAAGAGCTTAAATCACATGACCCAGGTGGACAGGCATCAGTATTACAGGCCTTATTCATTAAAGGAAACACTTAAGTCTCCTCTTGGGGCGAGTCTCTTCAAGTGTTAAAACCCGCGAGTCCTGTGCATGTCACTGTAATAGATGGCAACTCAGCAGTTAAGCCTTTTCCAATAGCAGGAGTTAGATAATGGACAACATTATTGCTCTTTTACATGCCTGCTTAGACAGGAAGAGTGGTTTAAATAACACTTTAAATTTCTATTGCACTGATATACAGAAAGAGGTGTCATTTATTTTATATAATTCTAATTTATGAAAAAAACTAATATAGTTTAGAACTATTAAGCCAAAACAAGAGGATAAAGTTTTGGAAATCAATGAAAGAATGCGTTAAAAGCAAACATTCACTGCATTACTTTAGTATACATTTGACAGTAGAGTTTCAGAGTAAATATGGTACAAACAAGACAATAAATTCATCTCTTCATCACAACGCCATAACACACTGACAATGAAATGTAAACAAACCACACAGGTTTTGTAAAGCTGTGCCGAAAGGTTGTCTTAGAAGAGCTGGACCTTCCAGCAATCATGGAAAATAAGGCAGTAAAAATAGTTCAAAGAGCCATAACAGCGGTTCTCTGAAAATCCCTTTCATCATTTATCTGCTGAACCTCTCTATCAGCAGAAAGTGCTTTGCTGGTACTGTACCATCATCACAAACAGAGACAGATTTCGCTTTAAAAAAAAAAAAGACGAAAAAATAGAAAAAAAATCATATGCCTTTGTCAGTGGGGTTACATGCTCGATAGTCAGGAACGGTAACGACAATTCGGCAACGCTCACCACTGATAGATGTTGATTAATTGCTGTCATGGTAACAATAGCATGTGAGCAGCTTTGCTCTGTGCCTTTAGCATTTTATGTTGTCAACACCTGAAGCAGTGGATTAGTAAAAGCCTAAAGTGTAGGCTGTCTGAGCGTGCCTGTGTGACATATCGTTAAATGTCTGCCAGCTCCTGAGCTTGTGGGGTATCATCTGCAGCCCACAAACAGGTTTGAAATTGATAAATGATGCAGCTTGAAAGGACTTGTTTAGAGTTCAGTCAGACAAGCTGTCCCAAATAGATTCAGAAGATCACATGTCAGCAGGATACAGAGATATTCTTACTGGACCAAGGTTGTGTGTGTCAGAGAAACTGTATCCAGCTTCCTGATGGAGTTCATTTTTCTCCCTCATGCCTCGGCTCCATACCCCTTTATAGGATGGAGAATTTATGAGCATGGATGAGACACCGGGACAAAAGTTACAGTGGTATTTTATATTACATGCGAGCCAGTGCAGGTTAGAAAACGACTTACTCTTCGTACCTATTTTTGTGCGTATTTTGCGTTAATAGCAAAGAAATGAAGCCAGCTAATTAACGATCCCATTAAATTCAAAATATTGTGTAGACCATCCTTTCAAGTGCGCCATGCCTTTATACCCGTGTCAGTGTCTTTGTCAGTGCTCACGTCCCCCTCCAGAAGAGTGAAAAGAAGGCTGCTTGTGTACTGCGACACTAGGTTTTATAGCCACAGCTCTTTAAGACCCCAAGAGTTTAGGTATAAAAGTAAGAAAAAAGAATAACACTCAGTCTGCGGCACGTTTAAAACTGTTTTCCGAGGGAGGAATAATAGAGCCTGCTGCTGTTGGTAACTGTATGAAGTTTCAGTGATTGAATAGACTGATGGGAATGAATCTTAATAAGAAATGAAAGAAACAAACACAAATTGAGCTCTCATATATTCTAGTGAGTCTAATTAGTATCCTGTTATAGACAGGTGTTTGTGGGTCCCTTTGGCAACTTACAGTTAGCACGTAAACTGTGCCTGTGCTCACTGCGATGATTTTGTTTCTGACAGCAGGCTTTGTCTTGTTCCAGTTTTTCCATAAAAAAAGGGCTTTTTCTCTTATTTGGTTTGAGATTTGTATGGACAGCGTAGATTGTATGCATGCTGTCAGTGGAGTGGTTACATGTATCACATTACAATACTGGGCTCTCATGCGCTCCCAGCGCTGTGGATTTTTTCATGCCTTCTGTGACTTTTTCACTTCCCTGACCCGCTGGAACTACACCCTCGCTATGATCCAGGACCTTGTGATTTACAAATTAAACACTGGGTTAGAATATGAATAATAGGAATAAGAAAACAGATGAAAAGTTGCTGCTGTGCGCAGCACCATGGAGACACGGCGAAAACGAGGCTAGAGGAACATTGTTTATTCATATGAGTGAATGCTACACTTTATTACGGATTTTAACATAATAAAAAATAGAAATGTATGAAAAGTGATGATAAATAAGGATTTTTAGAGTCATGTTTTCAAAGCAGCTCTCCATGTAGAAACGCTTAATCTCATGCATCCAAAATAACTATGACAGAAATTAATCAAAAGTCTAAAAACAGATTTGTTAAATATTTCTTTAGGCTAAAATTTTGTTGGAACATGTATATAGACGATTATATCAGTTATGTTACCTGTTTTTTCAGTGTAATATGCATCATACAAACTATACCGATGAGCTAACGTTGCAAATGTAGTATGAATCTACAGCTCATTAGCTCTTGCACACCAAAGGGTTACACTGCCTATACTGGAAGCCCAGAGAGATCATCGCTTGGCACAGGGATAATCCAGAGTACCATACAAATAAACCCAGCATGTGACACACCGAGGCAGGAATATAATTTACATATAGATACCCAATTGGCAAAAACGTTTTTATTATATTAATATAATACCAGCTAATGCTGCTATGAGCGTTTTTAGATCAATCAAATACATTTCCAGTTCCATTTAATTGTATTCTTTTTATCCATCAATGAAAATAATTAATTCTTAATGAATAATTGAGTCTCATTTGGCTTCGAATCTCCCTGTCTGGCTCTTTAAAAATGTATATTTTCATATTATATATGTATATGTATACATTTGTAATTGTTTTGGTGATACTAATATGTCATCATGGCTGGACATAAAGTGAGCTATATCCATCTTGTTCCATCTAGAAATGCAAATCTAGAGTATTTTAGCAGGATAAATGTAGTTCTGTTTCCATATTCACAGTTGTTAATGTGACTTACAGATTATGCAGTAAAGAATCAAACTACTTGAGCTACAACTTAGCTTTTTAGTGCTAAATGGAAGGGATGACGTACTGCAGTGTTTTAATCGGTTCCAGTGTTCACTTTGCCATTGCAATAGGGTAACCAAACCTGAATTTGATTAGAAGAAGAGATCAAATAGAAAGAAAATGTAGATTTTGTGATAATAAACAAAGTAAAATAGATTTTCAGCATCAGTGCATTTTACCCCGAAACAGTAAAATAAGAAATAAAGGTCTAATTCATCCTATTAATGTTGACTGTGAGCAAAGCACCTGAGACCTGGGGCAGTAAAAGGATCTAAATCAAAGGAGTCTACAGTCACAGACAGTTTTCAGTCTATTAAAGCCAATATACGCCACTTAGCGTCTAAGTTACAGCCCATCTGTGCGGTATTCCTGTTGCCTGCATTAACTTTGGATCTCATAAATCACAGTTCAGAGTTTAATGCAACTGACAAACTTTAGAGCTGATTCTGTCTTTATTGTGCAGGCTACACATCACTGATTTACTGGAGTGATTCTGAGTCACGCATGTCTGAAGATGTCCCGCATTAATGTCAACACATTTTCATTGTGTCATCCTTTTATATTAATGTGTAGTTATGGTGTCACAAATATAAAATGAGTGGATGCTTGTGCTAGTCGGAGTGGTATGTTGCAAATACCGTAGCGAGGATTTTTTTCAGAGAGAAAGCGAATTATCGCATACTGTACTTTAAGTTTGTTAGTCAGGCTGTAAGGATTGAGTTGTTTTAACACTTGAAGACGTTTGAGACACCCAGGCTTAGGGCTACATAGTCTGAAAACATGAAATTTTAATATATGTGCTTAAATGTGTAAAAGTCAGTGGCCACTGGCAGTAAATCATCTGTGTGGTATAAAAGAGTTAGTGTCATTTAAAAGGCTGTGACCTGTCCTGTGTGAGGAGGAGAGCTGCAGTGATTGTACTTTTTCAGATTTTTATGGGGAAATGTGTTTTGGAGAAAAAAGACATTCTTTCTCGAGTGGTTAATGTCTGTCAATCAAAAACTAAAATATGCAGAGCACTGAGCTGCACAACATGAACTATATACATTTTTGAATTGCCTGTGGATTAGTGACACATACTGTGCAGTCAGTGCTAGCTATGATATAGAGTAAGGCATAATTAAAACTTTATGGAGGAAACCAGTAAGACTGAATTCAAATTAGAAGCCAAATAACAGTAATTATCTTTGCAGCACTAAATCAGACTTTCTAATTAAACCCTTATTTTAACACGGGTAAATAACATTACACTTTTAAATGTTAAACTCTCAGTAAACCCAACAATGTAGAGGTAGTATCATTCATATTCGCTCGTATTCAGATTCCTGTTGTTAGCCACTGGAAAGTCATCCATAGTGGTCATTTTGTTTAAGAGAGTGCAAGTGTACGGCTTGAGCAACAGAGCTGCTGCAGATTAGATTTTCTTCTATATTAACCAGCCACGTTGACGGATTGAACAGCAAAGAAAGGGCAGCAGCTTGAGTGTGAGGTGGGTGGCTGTAAACTTTTAATGTGTCCAGTGTTTTAATCGTTCCTGTTATGCGTCTTAAATCTGAAACACTGAATGGAGATGTTGGAGTGTCAGACAAGGCGAAATGACAGGAGTATCCTTGTGGGTGAGCTGATTACATATTGAGTCTTTAGTGTCATGACAAGTGAGTGACGTGCTGCACACACAGCAGGATAGTTTTGGAAACAACATCAACAATGCATGTGTGGCGGCAGCGACAACACAGTGAGCCCTCGGTGTCTGACACTTCATTTTATATCCCAGGTTACACTATCTGGAGTTAATGACGCAGTACATAAAAGTGTGTGTGTGTGTGTGTGTGTGTGTTTATTAGTGATGGGATTTCCGGCTCTTTTTAGAGATCCGGCTCTTTCGGTTCGGCTCACTAAAAAGAGCCGGCTCTTTCGGCTCCGAACCGGCTCTTCAGGTTGTTTTGTTGCTTTAATTAATTTATTATTAACAATAATATAAAATTATGCACAAAAGGAATTACTAACGTAAAAAAAAAAGTGGTTTTATTTATATATGTTTATATATAAATATATGCGGTGGCCCCTAGAGACAAAACACGTACAAACTCCAAAACACATTTCTAGCATGAACTGAACTTCCAAAGCAGAGCTACTAGATCACTTAAATTACACAATTGAAAGCATGTGTGTATTGTTTGTATATTTATACACAGGCACTCATATATATATTCAAATAATTTAAAAAAAAGTTCATTTACCTGTTATTACCACACACCAAATCCGGTCGTTGGTACTTGCTGGCTTGTGTAGCCACAAGATAACAAAGGCTCAACACTGCGCCCAGCATCCTGGAGCACTTCTGTTGTCTTTTGTACGTGTTTTGAGTTTTTATGTGCTTCTGAGTTTTTATATGCTTCTGAGTTTTTACGTGCTTCGGAGTTTTTACGTGTTTTTACGTGTTTTGGAGTTTTTACGTGTTTTGGAGTTTGTACGTGTTTTTACGTGTTTTGGAGTTTGTACATGCTTCAGAGTTCGTACGTGATTTGAAGTTTGTATGTGCTTTGTCTCTAGGGGCCACCGTAAATATACTTTTATTTATTCACTCCACATAAAATGTAATAAATAAATCATATAATACAAAAATCAACTATTCACATTTCAAGTTTTAACTATTTAAATTTTCAGCTTTTTCCTTTCACAAATTTAAAGTGAAAAGAACACAAAACACTGCAAACCACAACACAATTAAATATAAATTATAATATGAAAACTAAAAGAACATGCATATTCTCTGTCATATGGACCTACATGAATAAACTTTCTCAATCCTTTATCATCTGCAACCGAAAATAGTTGTGGATGATTACTATACCTTTCTAATGTTGTTGTCCCTGCCTCTCTTTCTCTCTCTCTGGCTCTGTTCCTGTGCTACTGAGTGTAACTACCGCCCCTCCCCCCTCTGCCCAGCGTAAAGCACAAGGCTCGCGTGCAGAGTGAAGCGGAAAAAAAGTGCGAGAGAGAGGCTGAGAGAAAGGAAAAAAAAAAAAAAAACCCCACGTGACGGCTCGCGATAAGGAGCCGGCTCGCGTCGTTCACGTCAAAGAGCCGGCTCTAAGAGCCATTTCGTTCGCGAACGACCCATCACTAGTGTTTATTATACAATGCAGTACAAACAATTGCTCTTCACATTAACCAAGAGCATGAAATTATAGTTTCGAAAAATTTAAGTTTGGAATATGGCAATATTATAAGATTAAGGGCTTTGGACAGCATCATCTATTATCCAGAGAGTGAGAGAGAGTTAAGTGAACAGAAAAAAAATAAGTGCTGTTTCAAGCCTGTCTGAGCCAAGCCCAAATTAACCACTAACAGTTTGACCTACTTCATACCCAGAGGGACCGATTTTTCTTTATTTATTTATTTTTCATATTTGCTGATGAGGCCAAAGAAGAAAGTTGCATTAAGTGCAGGGGGAAAAAAAGCCAGCCTTTGAAAAACAAATAGGGAAAAAAATGAATAAAAAGAGCTGGGAACAAGATGCTTGGCAAATATAAATAGAAGAAAATGTTAAATGGCCTTCTGACCTTTTACTTAATTCTCTTTAACTGATTGGCCAGCATCTTCCAATATGAGTGATTAACTGATCCGAAATACAAACTAGCTTCCAAAAAAAGTTGGGACACCCTGTAAAATGCAACAAGAAAAGCAGATTCAATTGCAAAGAGTTTAGGGATAGATGGAAAAAGTGAGAAGTTGTGTAATTACAAAAAAAAAGAAAAAAAAAGAAGAAGAACAAAACAAAAAACCATCCCCCTAAAAAAAAAGTAAAAAAAAGTGATGGAACATCTGAGAACTAATGAAGTTAATTTCCAACACGTTAGTAACACAATTAGGTTTAAAAAGAACAATTAGGCCCTTTATGATGACATACAGTCAGGCAGTTAAAATTCAGAATAAGAAGCCAGTAAGGCTGCACCACTGCAGTGTTCTTAACAAATTAACCATATTAAGTTTTGATAATTTCATTACATTTGCTAATCTAAAATTATTATGCGTACATAATCAGGCTCCCCAGGTGCTCACTGACCTCGTGGTTCTTCTTAAAGCTATGGGTTTAGTGCCGCAGGGAGGATCTATTGGAAAATGCAAGGTACTGTTATGGAAATTCTCATTTCTCTTCAGGGTATCAACATGTGGAATTCTCCACCTACAGAACTCAAACTGGACCCTGATAGGACCATTTTTACGTTAAACTGAAGCGGTTTTTAAAGTGCAATCAATCGTGTAATCAATCAGAGATGAATAATCTGCTGCCTCTTGTTTTATATTTGTTTATTTTATCAAATTATACTGCAGTCTGTGCTTTCCAATGTGCGTATAGATTGTGCATGTGATTGATTTTTCCCCCGTTTGTGTTTTTAAAACCTCAGCTAGGGATGGGCACTGCAAACTAGCTTCAGCTAAAAATGCTGCAGTGTGGGCAGCATGGTGGTGTGATGGTTAGCACTGTCGCCTCGCAGCAAGAAATTTGAATCCACCGGCTGGCCGGAGAATTCCTGTGTGGAGTTTGCATGTTCTCCGCATGCCTGCGTAGGTGTTTTCTCCAGGCACTCTGGCTTCCTCCCACGTTCCAAAGATGTGTATGTTGGGTTAATTGGTGATTCTACATGAGTCCAAATTGGAAGGTGTGAATGTGAGAGTGGATCTGTCTCCATAAGTTAGCTGGGACAGACTCCAGCCCTACTGTGAAAAAAAACATATATAAAATAAACAGTAAAAAAGAGAAGTGTGTGTTAAGAAAAACATTGCTCAATATAAAACTGCAAAAAAGTTGGATTTTGTTATCTACATTTCATAATATCATTAAAAGATGTAGTGACCAAGAGTTCAGAGCTATACTGAATGGCCTTAAACTTGAGTCCTCAAACAACAGTCATTCAAAAACAGATTCAAGAACACTTGAACACACGCACAAAGCCCACTTCCAGTATAGACAGCTTTTTGGCTACACCCATAAATAAAATCAAAAATAAAATGCAAAATAATAAAAATAAAAAATGGTAAAGTAGAAAACTGTCCTGAGGACAGAGCAATCAATCTGAAATTCTCATGGAAAACACTGATAAATCTTTTATAAAGAATAGAAGCTGTTTTATTACAATTTAATGGCCTGCATCAATGTTGCCATGAAGGTTGGTTAGTGTAGTATGGCATAGGTAACATCTGTGAAGGCACTGTTAATGCTGAATAATATATACAGGTTTTCCAGCAACGTATACAACAACTTTTTCCAGCACAGGCTTTTTAAAATTTAAGCAAGACAATGCAAACTACATTCTGCATATATTCCAACAGCATTGCTCTGGAGCAAAAGACTCCACATGACAACTAGCCTGCCTGCAGTCCAGCCCTGTCACCTTCTGACCACATGGCAAACTAAGAAACAAAAACACATGAGAGGAGACCCTGAAAATCCTGAAATTCTAAACCAAGCAAACATCTCCTGGACCGCCTCTCCTCAGCTTCCAGGCACTTACAGACTCTTGCTATAAGAAGCAGTCGTGCAAGATGATGCAGATGTCCCAGCTTTTTTAATGAAAGGGGTAACAGGCATTAAAAATAATTCTCGGTCTCAACATGTGACGCCTTGTCTTTCTCAATTCAGTAAGATTTGCACATCGCTGCATTATCATTCCACTTTGGTTTGAGGTTATAATGGATCAGCTGTGGTACAGTATAGTGAATTATGTAGAAGGATTGGTCTTGGCATTCATAATGCTTATAGTAGACACTGAGAGATGAGTCACTGCAAACATTACCTGAAATAAAAAGACCTGAAACAAACTTTGTCAGTTAGCCTCTGTGAGGATAATCTATTTTTCATGGCACGACAGTCAACGGGGATTTAATTTTTATTACTGCTAGGCATCCAATTTTAGTGTCAGATCTATGAAAAACTAATATAAACACAAATGTGCACACATACCCCAGAAAGTAAACAGTGTTTAGGAAAAACAAACACCATCGCGAGCCCTGAGAGGAAATTGAGGCTCAGTACTAAATTGTTGGATGTGGCGGTGCTTTCCCTAACGGCAGCCCAATCTGCTGGAGCCTATCCCTATGGAGGATTTCTTATGAGCCATGTGAGCACACACACACTATTACTGGATGTGTATTCATCAGAGCATGGTGCCATTAGGACAAACTCAGGTTAGCTTTTTTTCATGCCATCTGGAAAGGCAGGCATCCATCAGCTGGTTGTTATGCTCATCTCACTGAAAGTTCCCGGCGGTAAACCACTTTTTGGAATTCAACGCAACGTCTCGCGATGACGGATTTGTTTTACGTATCACCAGAGTGGAAACTTTACAATAAATAACATCATAATGCCCGGATGTCAAACCTGATGACAGAGCTGGTCAGATGCTTGATCCTTTCAGCTTATTGTGTGATATTTCACAAGAAAAACTAATTTTCCCCTTCGGGACGTGAGCTGTGACATCCTGCATTATCCCCCCCTTAAACCAGCTAGGAATAGCAAAGCTGCACAGTGTGCATAATAGGATAGTTCCGTTTTAGCATCTGTCATACATCACGCAGCAGCTTAATTTAAACATTACTTGACTGAGCGATAGAGTTTGAGTGTGACTGATAGCCTGTGTCACCTAACTAAGGTTTGCAACTGCTCAGAGCTCCAGTTCACTGAAAGACACCCGAGATTTACATGCATGTTCATCATAAACAACTACAGCTCATTTAGCTTTGCTGATGTGTAGGATGCAAATAGTGGCACATCTGCAGACCTCTTCTGATGAAGGCAAGCCAGAGACGTGTCCATCTTAATGTGGTTTGCAACAGAGAACATCTCCAATGACACTGTGCAGCCACAGTTTTGGATTTTCATGGTTATTAAATAACGTGGCAATAAATCTGACTCCAACCTGTTAATTATGGCACAAATTAGATAAAGTGCAGGCAATTTCAGAGATTTGCTGAATTACCTGCGGGTAAGTGCACATTTTGTGTTCTAGAACATTCTGATTGCATCTTTTTATATTCCAAACACACCTGGTAGCAAGCAAAAAGAAGCAAAAACATCCCCCTGAATAAAATAAAATAAAATAGAACTCAGTGTTAATTTTGAAATCCTTAGAGCCATAGAGAGAGATCATAGATCGATATGTCCATCAGCCAACTTTCTTTACTTTGACTAAATCTTCTCTTAATTAGTTTGCAAATAAATTCAAATTGCTGTGTTTTTATTGAAGTCACAGCAAGCAACTAAAAATAAGAGTTCATGTCCCTGTGTAAACAGAACAAATTAAAAGAACATAATGAGTTCTTTCTTTGGAATAAAAAAAGTTCTAACTAGAAAAGAAAAATATTATAATGTGATATACAATAAAAGCATTTATGACATGTTTACTTCATTTCACAAGATTAGTTCTTTTATTAACCTTGTAGAGCTGCTTACAGTTTGTGATAAAGAATTGAGCTTAGTGTGTATTAAACAGTGTTTATATTAAATTTATGGGGGTGAGGGTGGCGGTCTTACTGGGACACTCGCTGAAACTGAGCAATCATTACTTCCTCCTGTGTTTTTCCTGCTGTGACAAGTCAAAATAGATGCATTGAAAAATGTCCATTGATTAGCAGTACATGATGATGAATTAAGATATTTTCCATGGATCTTTCCTCTTTCCAATTCATATTGTTTTGGGGTTTTTTCTTTATTTGCAGAACTACATTTTGGTGATCAATCTCAGGAAGCCACTTTATTAGCTACACCTTTCTAGTACCGAGCTGGACCCAGAACAGCTCAGCACTTTGCAAAATGCTATATTGACATGACAGCATCACACAGTTGCAGATTTGTGGGCTGCACATCTGACAGCTGCACATGTGAATCTCCTGTTTCACTGCATCCAAAAGGACCTTGAAATCTTACGTGAACTCATTGTCGCGTTCATGAAACTAGTTTGAGGTAATAAACGATGCTCTGTTGGTACTAAGGGGCTCAAAGTTTGCTAAGAAAATATCTCTTACATTGTTACACCTTGAACAGTAAACCACTGACACAAGGCAGGATGCATCAGCTAAATCTGACTCTAAGGTCCAAATGTTGCACCAAGACCAAGATCCGTTCAGGCAACATTATTCCAGTCTTCTTTTGTCTAATTTTGGTGAGCTCGTGTGAATTTTGGTCACATTTACCTGTTCTTAGCTGACAGCAGTGGAATCCAGTGTGGTCTTAAGCTGCTGTAGCCCATCAGCTTCAAGGCTTCACATGTATTACATTAAGAGATTGCCTACTTCATACCTTGGTTGTAACAAGTAGCAATCAGAGTTACTGTTATCTTCCTATTAACTCCTCGAGTCATTCTCCTCTGATCTGTACTGAGTTGCATTTGAATTAAACAAGTGTACCTAATAAAGTGGCCACATGTCTTAGCCTAATCTCTGACACTGTACTAGCTGTTCTAGCCTCAACTCTTGGTTAATACTTGAAAATCGCAGGACTCTGAAAGCAGGCGGCTTGTTCCGACATATTTATTTGGACAACAAATATTCATCCAAGCCCTTCATTTTGAGGATTCATACATAACTGTGCTTCAATAAGCCCGAGCAAAGATATGATCCTCGGAAACTCAGTAATAACAGGTCTCTCATCCATTTCTGGTTCATAGAAATTCATATCTTTTCCATGGTCTGTCAAACATTAAGTGTAAATTCCGACTGCAGATTTCTGACTGTCGAATGTTTCTACTTTTATAATACACCGCAGCTGCACTACAAATATAATAAAGTGCATGGCCAATTTTCATTTCCAGTCCATCCCTGATGTCATCTGTCTCATCTATTCCGGTCGTTGTTATGCTTGGCTTTCCCCCTTCCCTTCTCTTTTGAAGCACTGAAATTGAATTGGGCTCAATGTGTCATAATTGCCAAACTGCTGAGCTTTACATACCTCCAGTTTAGTGGCAGACGTACTGTCCAATACACATGTAAAGGAGCCAGCACACACAACAGCAGAACACAAACTGAAAACTGCAAATGTATCCTCTCAAGTCGATTACTCCATAGCAACACTCTAAAAATGTTTTGACGCTTTTTATTGTGTTTCTTTGGGTTATAGCTATAAATACATTTAAAATCAGCCGTAAACAAAAATCAGCCATAAAGTAACTGAAGCAGCTTATCGTACAGCCTATTTACATTTTAATCTCCTTTCATCAGGGGATTCCCTCTTACTCATGCTGACACACATAGCAAAAATAGCAGCATTAAAATCATGTAGGAAATAAATAATCTGTCAGAAAGCCAAATTCACACAGTCCTCAGGCAAAATAACTAATAAGGAGATGGCATAGGAAAATTGCATGCATTGTTTATGCTTTTTCTTTTTTTGCACCCAGAGACATTTTTATCACAACAAATGAAAACATATACGAACATAAACAGCTGCTGAAATTTTACAGGGAAGCTGGCGTGTATATGTGCTTGTTATCGTGACATGACAGATTTGAACTTGGCTGTCATTTCAAAAAAATCAAGCATATATAAGCAAAAAGTATTATTGAAGTAACTGTCAAGCAGATTTTAAAGTAAAACACAGAGGCTGGAGATGTGTCAGTGATGCCTAACACTGGCTAAGAGATCCAGATGTGTGAGAATTCAAGGGCTAGAGCATACAGCATGCGATCCATCAGCTTACTGGGACGTGGTTAAGACATTTTTCACACCAAGTTATATTGCTGTACACAAACTCATGGGATTTTGTTGTTAATCTGACTTCAATGTGTGTGTTGCAGCAGTTTGGAGCTTCTGGTTTTTATTGGTGGGTCTGGTCATTTCTGGATGAGTTTAGCAGCACAGCTAAGAAAACTCTCTGTAATGCATCTTATACTAATCAGGTCTGCTCTGCTTCATATTTTCACTGAATGAGAATAAAGTCAAGTGACTTTGCCAACAAACAAGATGAATTTTTGGCTCTGTTGGTTTTGTTACGAGTTATATAAAGGGTTGACCCACAAACTTGACCCAATGTGAAAAGCAAGTAATGATTCTGGCTTGATTTAATGTTATTGTGTTGTTTAAGTATCATCGTTACACAAGCGCCACGCTCAGATTCAGATTAAGTACCTGCAGTAAATGGGTCCTTGTTGGCTTGCCTTGTGACTGGGAGTCACTGGAAGTGCAGCAGAACACTGCAAAGCACATCAATGTATCTAAGAACACAGTTTAATATCTCTACACTCTAATTGGAATTTATGGCACACTTACAAAATGTAAAATTTTAAACATTTGGAAACACAGCCTACTCCCTCTACACACATATGTGATCACTGCAGATCATATATAGGTCTGTGTATGTTAGAGACAAGGAAAATACTTAGTGTAGCTCAGTCTATATCAAATTTGAAGGTCATTTAGCAAGGGCCAGTCCCTTTTTATATCATTTACAAAGAGGCGATCCTAAAATTTAATTGAAGGACATAATGGGAAATAGCAGTGTAGAAGGTGCTACAGCTCCCCCTGGTGAATCACAAAGGACCTGCATATCCGTCAACTGAAAAATTAATAATTAAAAACAACTTTTAAATTTTATCAGTTTCTTTTCAAATTATATACATTTTAAAAAATCATAAATAGTTGATTTCATAGTTGTTTAGGTTCAGTCTATTTAAAGCAAATTAAATAAGTACATAAATGTAGCTTAAGTGAAGCTAATGTGGAAGTACCTTACTTGCATTCTTTTTAGTGGCCACCAGGGGGTAAGATGTGTGGGTGCAAAAATCTTTGGTCCAATCCGGTTGTTCAGTCTGACGTCACTAGCCGTGTCTGGACCTAAACTCCGCTGCAGGTCCATATATCAAACGATCACTATGGCATTACTGAGAGTTGAAAAACTGTCTAAAGTCTTTCATCTTTAATAAAATGATCAGCGTTCTGCTCTACCAGGTGTAACAATTGAGTTTAACATCCAGGCATCCATGAAAACGGAACTTATGACATTTAACGGAGTTAGAAGTTAGCAGGGAGTTTTTTTTTTTGTTTTTTTTTTTTTTTTTTTAAATGACATCAGAAACAGCAGTATGCGACATTACGTGATGGCAGAGCTTCAGTTCATCCTTTGTCATTTTTTTTTTTTTTTTTTTTTTTTTTTTAATAAATAGGACAGGGGGAATGAATGAGAGAAAGAGGGGGAGAGAAAGAAAGAAAACCAAAGGGGAGAAGAGACGGTGAGAAGGGGGGGAGAGTTAGCAGGGAGTTAGCTCGCTAGCTTATATCTAAATACAATATAGCATGTCCTGACTGCGGGGTTTTGGAAACAAATTAAAACGTACAGCTTTCTTATCACTTCCAACATAAATGAAGACAGAAAACTAAACAGCAGTGACGTTTGTAGGGTAACTGAAGTTTGGCTAGCTGGTATATAATGATGTGCTACGTGACCGCTAGCGACACAGCTATGTTAGCATAATATAAACAAGCTAACTTTTTTTCCACTCGATAAAAGTTAACGTGAGTGTTTTCGGTGGTCAGGAACAAATGTAATCGCATGGCAGGATGCTGTAAAAGGACCAAACTTCAGCCAGGAGAACAACTGAGATAATCCATCCACAATACGAGGTTAGTCATTCATATACTGCTGCATGGGCTGGGCTGTAGTTACATCCTTAAAAACTGAGCTTAAATAAATGATTAGCGGTAATAAAAGCCGAGGGAGGTCAACAGTGATCACTGACTGTTTTAGGAGCTTTTTGAGATAAATTAGAAGAAAATACAAAACATTAAACATGTTAACAACAGCGCTGCCCAGGTTGCCTAGCAACCATGATACTATCAGCTAGAAATGTTTCATACAGCATTGTGTGACAGAAAGGAAGGAAAAAATCTTTTGTTCATTTGTTTGTTTGTTTCTACATAGGAAATAGGTCAGCTATTGAGCGGCGTATATTTTAAAGTAAAGGCTTTAAGTTAGTACAAACGTCACTAATGTCACATAACTTTGCCGACATATGGGCAACAGTAATGTTTTAATGTTCTTCCTTATTAAACATTTGCACATAAATAAGTGACATAATATTCAGTACTTAAAGTTTACTCTTCGGGCGCCCCTCATCCGCCGTTTTTTTTTCGGCAAAATTATCCACACCCACCGCCGCGCTATGCATTCTGGGATATGTTGGGCCACGAAGTCTACACCGCCACATCCTTAAAATTCAGGGAAATGAAGGACGCATTTGAGGGCCGCATTTCGAGCAGCCTTTGAATTGGGACAGCCTTCGTCGCATCGCTGTGACGTAATCGGCCTTAAAATGCGGCCTTTCAGGCTGCAGACCCTGAATTGGGATACAGCCTGTGTGTGATGTGTGAGGTACCAAAATAACACCTATATGAGACACATGTTTAGCTTCTAATGTAGAGATTCTGCAACTGGCTTTGGGCTGTGCAGGGCTCTCTGCCTTCTGGAAGATGATTGAATAAAGAATTATAAACGTTTTGACCACTCCTGAGTCGAGTTTTCTCTGTTCTATCATGGGGATAAAAGAACTGGATTTAATACAGGAAGGAGAATTATTCAAGGTATGCTTAGCGGATAACAACTTGTAATTGGCAAATTGTCAGCCAAGGAGTGCCAGGCCTCATGGTCAGATCTTCCCCTCAATCATTACAATCATTACAACTTGCAAAACAGATGATCGCCAGTGTTAATTTTGCTCACCAACAATTTTCAACACTGACCTTTTTGATTTTGATGAAAATAAGACCATAACAAAATTAAAAGTAATGCACAATAAGAAAAACTATGATGAGATAAACTGGTGAACAGGTAAAAAAAATGAGAGATGAGATCCAAGAAGAACTAATTAATATGTGTAGAAAGGTGATGATGTAATGTAATGTGTAATATACAGTATGAAATTCTAACTCTAATATGGAGATTATTACTATTATTATTGGAAAAAACAAATATAAATAACAATTTATCATGTACTACTAGAGATATCTTAGTCTGGGACAATGTGACAGAACAACCAATGAGGAAAGCCAACAATATCATGTGAAGATGCTAATATGGCAAAAGTTCTTCCCTGATTAAAAACACAAGAATACACACATATCCAAACCAAAAAAAAAAAAGAAAAGAAAGAGGCACCGAACTTTTATTGCACCATGAAATCTGCAACATTTAGAGAGCAATAAGACAGTAAAGACACAATAAAGAAGCCATAGAATGAATGTGAATTATACCATGATGAAACTACATACACTGTATATATAAGCACTTCTAATTTGTCTGACTTCCAAAAACAGGTGTGCTCAAAATGTTTGAGTTTTCACTGTGTAATAAATAGACTATGTTGAGTCTGTTCTTTTCACTGTGCTCTGATAAAATAAAGTAGATCTGTAGTTTTTGAGTGAAGAGAAAAAAAGAAAGAAAAAGCAAACAATGATCACTGAAACAGCATCTCTGTCAAAGCTTTCAGATATTTTTTAAGTTGACGAGATGGCTAAACATGGTTATTAGACCCATGCTGAGAGTGAGGATTTAAGCGCTTGGGAGCCCAGAGCAACCAACACACATGAATTCATGTACTCTGGATGTGGTATTATTCCTTTGCCTCTTTGCAGCCAGCCACCTGTTCCTTTGTTTACTTGCCAAACTCTTCATACATTGAAAAATCTTTGGAGACAAGAGGGCTTGTATTACACCAGACATGATACTCTAGCTGGTGCCTGATGAAAATCAATCCGCAGCCAGAATATTGCACCAAAGAGTCGAGGAAAGCAAACAAATACTAATTTCCATAATTAATCAAGTGCACATAAAAATTGCTTCACTTTTTTTCCATGTAGACAAAGATAAGCTAGTGGTTGTTGCAGAATTTCAACTCTGGCTTGTACAACAACAACAACAACAACGACTGTTATTGTGGTTTAATGAAATTGAGTGTTTATCTTCTTCTAGACTATATTTACATTCATTTATTATAAATGTTTAGTTGGAATTCTAATTAATTGTTATTAGTGTAGTTTTTATAGATTACGCTCCTTTCGGTTCTCGTCAGGATTGTTCTGTTGTATTTGGTTTCATTTCAAACTTGTCACAGTTATTACTCCCTCATCATCTCTTTTTCCTGGCGTTTCATTCAGTTTTCACCTGTCGTGCCCGTGTGGCTTTTGGCACTGAATAGTTGGACTGTAATTTTCTGCCAGGCATGCATCAACACATCTCCATCTTTAGCTTTCCAACAATTGAGTCTCATGAATGGTGTGCTGGAGAGTACCTTGCAAGAAAACAGCAGCAACACAAGCAGGAGAAGGCCCAAATCTGGTCAGCTTTGAGTGGGTCTTCCTGTTTTTCTTTAGCCTGCTTGGCTCAAACATCATAAAAGCATTCAGCTTTTAGAGGAATACAACTGTATAACATGTCAACAGACTAGACTAGACTCTAGTTGTCTTGACATTGCTTCCTTTTATATGATCTTGACCGTGCAGAACAGCAAGAAAAGGTATTGCAGTACAATAACAAGTGAGCCAACACAAATAAAAACAATGATTCATCTGAAAGTAGGGAAAAAATATGGAACTCAGATGGCTAAAGTGCAGGAGAAACATCAAACTCAAGGCAAGTCAAACTGGTAGGACTGGACATGGGCAGGACTTGGACAAGGGTAGGAGACAAACAACCAGTCTATATAAGAATCAGTCCATTTACCATTTTATCATTTACCCCTCTGGTGGCTGAATGTGTAGAGAAAGTGAAAATCCTTCATGACTCATGCCGCAGTTAAAGGGAAGAGGAGACCCTTCAGAGGTTGTCAGGACAATGTTGACACAGTGCACTGAAATCAGTGCACCATACTGTAAGACCAACCTGAGCACAGCCTGGAATTTCTTCAAGAAAGTGCATGACTCAGGGTGCCATACAAGGATGCTTGTGTGGGGCACTGAGTCACTGATACTATACTAGGAATTATACAGCTCAGTGTGGCTGTGGAAAGCAACACAGGACGCCAGCTTCAAGGTCATTGCACAAGTCACCGTCAAATGTAGCATTTACCAAGGTGTTTTATGTAGGCTTGACTCCCTCAGCTAACTTATTACAAAGAACAGATACAGATAGAACTAGTGCAGCCTGAAACTCTATGAGCAATGAAAAGAGGGAGGTCACCAGTTTGAGTGTCAAAGCCATGATTCAAGATGAAATTGTGACAATCTATGAATTTACCAGCAACATGCAACCTCACAGGGTGAACTGCTTTAAGTGTACTTCAGATAGGTGAATACAGATGATCAGGAAGAAGAGGAAATATCATACAAGACCAAGTCCAAAATGGTAAGCTACTTCCAATAATGGAAGTAGGTGGCATGAAGTTCCAGTACCAGGGGTGTAATTTCCAGGGGGGTTAGGGGGGTTATGACCCCCCCAAATAATCAGGCCCAACCAATATAAACCCATCGATATAAAATTATGAATTATCTTGCATAAATAGGCTGTTGATTTTATTTACTCATTTTAGGTATTACCAGCGAAAGTTGCATGTTTAATCATCTGGGAATTCACCCAGATTTATTTATTTTTTAGACAGAGATCTTGACCCCACGAATGTTCAGCACAAAGTTACGCCGATGGGCAGTACAGCACATGTAGCATGTTGCAAGATGCAATTTCTGACAGCATAAACTTAGAGAAACAGCCGAGCAGTTGGGATAGTCTACATCAGGGGTGGGCAACCCTGCCACAGTTGGCACGCGAAGGGTTAAGTGTTAGCACGACCATAGCTGAGAGGGGACGCAGTTTGTCCCGGACTTCAGCTAGAATGGAAAAAGACACAAAGGTGGAGTTATTCTGTTACACTGCACAGCTGCCTCTTCTCTCATTCTCTCCCCTCTCTCTCCTGTTGCTATTTCAATCATGAAACTGATCAATCATAAGCTGATCGGCTTTTCTCTCTTGTTTGTTTATCGCCCACTTTGCGCCAGAAAGAGGAAACCGCCGGATGTCGCTGTCAACAACAGCAGCACGTTTAACGTTGATCAGCTGTTGTTAGAATTTATTTAATATTTCTTTCTAGTAGCTGATGTTTGCTGGAGCCACAGCTGTAAAACCTGCTGGTCATGATATCAGTTTGTATATCTGGTGAGAGGGAAACATGCAGATGAAACCAGGAGATGTTCTTACTGAATCATCAGAGCTGAACAGGTGATGGAGAAACAGGTTTACCTTTTAGGTGACATGAATGAGTTGAAGGGTTGGGTTGAATATTAACAAACATGCCATATTGGCCCAGTTTATTTCTCTTATCATTGTTGTGAGGAGACCATAAATAGCATTTGTATTTTCTGTTGTACAGTTCATTTGCTGTTGTGGAGTTCTTGTTATGGATAAAAAGTGTCTTTTTTGTTTAATAACAGCTGATAACTATTCACTGATAGCTGCCAACATCTGTGAACAAATATAATTCTATAAAGTGGTTCTATATATTGTGTAACTGTTCATATAGAGCGTTATTAAATTTATTGCTAATGCAATCATATGGCACACTGACTTCTGAGGAAATTTTAAATGGCACTCGTAATCAGAAAGGTTGCTGACCCCTGGTCTACAGGTCTGTCTGTGCCACCAAATTCCAGTCGGAGAAACCTTAGAAAGCTGTTGCGAACACCAGGGTTAAGATCCTGTGGGACTTCAAGTTCCAGACAGACAAGCAGCAGCTTATACCAGCCAACCAGAAAGTGCTTACATTAGTCTCTTCTATATATTGAAGACTTTGTTGAAGACTGTGTTAGTACTGATGTCACTGTGCGGCGATGTTATCATCTTGTACAGAATTTCCTGCCTGATATGATTGTTTTCAAGAAGAAAAGCAGCAACAGTCTATGTGAGGAGAAAACGTGCCATAGAAAAACCAGTATGTAACATTACTAAAATAAGCCCTATATGCCCATTTATGGTGGATTTAATTAGTGTAAGATCTGTGGCACCTTGGATTTTTTTTAATGTTCTTGACACACAGGGCTCTTTTACAGCCCTGTGGGAAAAGACCTACACTTTTTCTTTAGGCAACAGCAGTTTGATCTTCTCCTGAGTGTCACTAACATATCACAATAGCCTCGCACAATCCCTAACTTCAAAAATTCAAGTCTTTCGCGCTGTCTAATTTGATCATTAGGGATTATTCATGTTTGTAGTCAGGTTTGCTTGAATTCTCTTTAAACTGTGGCGTAGGTGTACGGATGTGACTCTTGAGTAATAGGGGTGTAGAACAAGTTTAAATCATGAACATAAACAAACTAAAAGCAGTGCTGAGTTGCAAAAGCCTGACAAATGCTCACTGTGGATGGCACCATTTGCATGAATTCAGTGCAGAGAAGACGTGCTGATAGAATTTCAGAAAGTCCCGGGAAAATTGCTCTGTACATCCTTGACTTATATTTGGACCCAGGCAATCAATAGGAACAGAATTATGAGGCACTGAAGCGAGTGATTTTAATCTGGGACTAAATATCCAGTAGTGGATTCGTTTCAGACAATTTCATACCTCCAGAGCTCTTCATGAAATATGGATAAGGCAGAAGAGAGAGAGGGGGGATTATGAAAAATAAAGGCATTTTCCCAAACCTCCTCCTTCGATGGAAGCCAGATGAAAAGTTTTGCAGATGGGCAGCTGGAGGATTCAAGCCACTTTGCATAGCAGATGCCAAAACTCCCACAGCCTTGGTCTGGGCACCAGTTTAATTAGAAAGACCCCCTAGTAAGATACCTTTCAGCACTGACAGCGGTGTTCCTAAACATGCCCACATTTTTTCTCGCAGTGAGAAGTCGTATGGTCAATATTACTGATGAGCATGGGTTGCACACACAAAGAAAAAGATTGATGCAAAAATGGGTCATTTACATAGATTGTTGTAGGCAAGTTTGATCCCTTTACATATTCTAATTATTCCTGTGCATACTATGTGACTATACATTCTGCAAGTCAAGTGAAGTTTGTCCTCCAAAGGTAATTTTAACTAGAATGCAAATGTAAATCCATCTTTATATTGGACTATAATCCAGTGTAAGTACTGAGTGTCTATGGGTCACAGCCTCAAATGGAGAGGAGATGGCTAGTTTCATAACGACAGCTGAACTGAGGGTCTTCATTAAGGCCCAGTATAAGGTAAATAAACTAGTCTGTTAGAATTAAACAGACCATGCAAAAACTAAACCAGCTGGCAAAAGTACAGACATTCTGCACTTAAGCAGAAGTACAAACACTACTGTTAAAACATACTCCAGTAAAGTTGAAGCACTGATTCAACTTATTTACTCAAGTAAAAGTAAAAAAGTACAGACTCTGAAATCTACTCAAGTAAGAAAGTGAAAAGTAGCTCTTTGGAGGAGGTTTCTATTTTTGTGCAACACTAACTGACCTTTGTTCTATATTAAGATAATGATTAAATAATATCAGTAGATGGGAATACAAACTTTAGTCTAACTTTTTAAAATTCTAATTGTGTTCAGCTTGAATCTGAAGAAAAAGAAGGAAAATCAAACTGGGTTAAAGTGGGATTCAGAAGGTGGGGGAACCCTAAAATTGGTTGTAATGGCTCGGTGCGGGGAAAAGAATCATAACTCAGTTCAATAATTTCTATCGAGAGCTCCAGTAGATTTTCTTAGTGTACAGGCTGTGATCAGCTGCCCTGCTGCATTTTGTGGCTGCACACAACTGAATTCAACCAGATGTCAGCAGTTGTTTCATGAGTACCCTGGCTGATTTCCATCCTCTACACTGACAGTGCACTGTTTATGCTGTCTGTTTTCTAGATGGTATAAAGTTGGTATGAAGGTGGAATTCAGTCAATGGATCTAAGCATCATCAGCTAAACGTGATATAACCTAACTGTGGCCATGAAACCGTGGCCATGAAAGCACAGCCACTGTGCACCAATCACACACACTGTTCTTTACTTTAAATTCATCACAGCACAGCAAACTAACCTGTTTCATTCAAATTTTAAATAACACCATTAGCCCTCCTCAGTTTACAGCATGTTTTACAAAATTAAAAAAATATGTGTACAGATTGAATATCTGATTTAAAAACAACTTACATGTAAGCTTTAAATCTGCACTCTACTAAATCCTACTGAGAAGTCCTTACCTTTCAATCTAACCCAGGGGTATCAAACTCCAGTCCTCCAGGGTCGGTGACCTGAAACTTTTCCTTGTGTCCCTGTTGCAACACACCTGAATACAATTAGTAGGTCATTAGCAAGAGTATAGAACTTGACTGCAGTGGTGGCAGCTCCTAACCCTACTCAAGTAAATTTAAGTAAATGATTGGGAAAATGTACTTCTAAAAGTACTTTTACTTCACCATGTTAATTCACTCATGAGCTGCTATAACATGAATCAAATGGCTGAAATGCCACCTCAGCATGCAGTCAAGTTCTATACTCTTGCTAATGACCTACTAATTGTATTCAGGTGTGTTGCAACAGGGACACATGAAAAAGTTTTAGGTAACCGTCCCTCGAGGACTGGAGTTTGAGACCCCTGATCTATACCCTCTTCCTCTCCTGTCCTGTCTTTCTTATCTTTCTCCATCTGTGGGTGAAGCTAGCTCTCTTTCATTTTCTCCCTGTGAAATTCAGCAGCTGGACCTTTTTCTAGCAAGACACTGTAAGACAAACTGCACATAAACAGTTTGTGTGTTTGCTGATGTTTGTTGAGCTCAATGAAATGCTGCATTTGAAATTACCAGACACTTAAAAAAAAGTCACTTTCTTTATGCTCACTCCTAAAGTAACTTATGGACACTGGTGTTGTGGCAAAAAACCACCATCCCACTTTTAACCCCTGACTTCGGCACAAATCATCTCTTTTTATGTGACATCCTCTGGTGATTAATACAGGAACAGCCCTCCTTTGTGTGTTTAGGCTCAAATAGGTTTGATGTGGCTTGCAGTGACGAAATAATAATTCAAATATGTTAAAGCAAGTGTAACAAGTCTGTTTTGAAAATGTAAGAAGTAGAAAGTACAGATATGTATTTAAAAATGCAGGGAGTAAAGGTACAAAGTAGTCAGGAAAAATATTTTTTTCTTTTTTACATCGTTATCATATGTTAAGCTTTTGTAGTCACAATACCACAAACCATCTTTGTCATTTTGGATGCGTGACAATCACGGTGACAGTGTAGAATCAACAGAATAGGCTCTAGTCACAAAAGCCTTGAGACTGGTATGCAATCATCTGGCAACCACTGGTCGTAAGGGGATAAATGCATATCCCCGACAGCTGTGAATGGCTCCTGGAGATTTATGACAGGTGGTATGAAGACTATTGTTAAAGTTCCAGTCAAAGAGGCAGTGATTCCCAGGCAAGCACCTGTTGTTAAAGAAAAACATGTATGCCACAACTTTGGCTGCAAGCATATTGCTGCAGTTTCTCCTTCAGCTTCTCGCTGAGCTGCAGGGAAATGATAAAAAGTCTGACACAAACCAGATGTGGAGAAGGTTTGCCTTCAAAGTAAAAGACATACCTTTTGAAGCATGTAGGCTGCAGTGCTGAGGCGCAACTTTTACTTTGAAGTTGAACTCTCTCCATTTTTTAATTTTAAACTTTAGTTGGAACTTTGTATTATTGGGTTTCACATTATTTTCTATAAGCAACATGGGCATTAAAAGACAAACATATGCAACGTGAAGCAAAGGAATATGTAGTGTTTGGTAAGAAAGTAAATACATAAATGTATGAAAACCACACACATGAACAAACATTGTATTTTTTTCCACAAATCAAGAGTGTTGAAAATTCAGTTCATGAGATCTGTTTGTTTAATGCTGAATAAGAAGGTAATGCTTTTATATGTGTAACCTTTGACATATTGTTCATTACTGGAGTAACTGAGATCGTCTTTATTTCTGACTTGGGTTGCACTTTTTCAAGATTTACAACAGCTGGGCTAGTAGTTAGCGAGTATTTGCAAACAAACATGAAAAACTACAGTCAACTGTGACAAGAAACCAAAGCAATCACAAGGAGGTTTTGATGCTGCGCCTTCTTTGCAACTGATTTCACCCAGTGACTGCCAGCAACTGCCACTATTAAATTATCAGTGTACAAACGTGGACATTGACACTAGGACTCCCAGGCTTCTACCGTTCTACCTTTAAAAGCCGGAGAGCAGTCAAATGATGGAAGTGGAAGCTAAATTGGCTAGTCATTCATATGTATATTAGGTTGTTAAAAAGGAATTCAGGAGGGAGGGGAGTGGGGGTGTGTGATTGAGGGGGTGGGGGAGTGGAGTGTTTCAGTTTGCCATCTTAGGGAGAAATCAACACACATGGGTGTAGGTCCTTTGTTGCTGAGATTTATTGATAAAAACAGTACAAAAAACCAACCATTTGTACACATATTTACAAATAATAATAAAAAGCGAGTGAGTACATTACAACATTTTCAGCAATCACTCACAATCCTGGCATGGCGTGGCAGCAGAGGTTGAAAACACCTAAGAAATAAGATAAATTGTTATTTCCATAGCCCTTTTACACACAATGAAACACATAAACATAGAACCACAAAAGACCTGCAACATACCTGAGTGGTGAATTCATTGCGATCTGTCTGTCTAGTGGATTGAGGAATTTCCCTGCGAATCCTGTTGACTGTGCCGAGGATGGTGGTTTTCCGTCTAAGAAGTTTTTGCGCAAGTGAAAGCGATGTGAAAAAATTGTCCGTGGTAACATTTCTGCCCTTGTCTAGGAATGGTTCCATCAGCCTCATTACTACATTTTCAGAAAGTCTCTCCCCAGTGGGACTATTGGGGTCCTTGCCAAGATATGGGAAGACATTGCAAATGTACTTGGATTTTAGGTCGCAAGCCACCCAAAACTTGATCCCAAACTTGTCAGGTTTACTTGCAATATACTGCAGGAAACAGCACCGAGTCTTTGATGGGAAAAGCTGTTCATCAACGGTGATATGTAGACCAGGGTTGTAGCACGTGATGCAGTTGGTGACAAATGATCCCCACACACTGGAAATTGCAGCGAACTTGTCAGTCTTTGCTCGATCACAGCGGGTGGACTTGTCATCAAAGCGTAGGTGTTGCATGATGTCTTGGAAGCGGTTTCGTGCCATACAGGGAGTGCAGAATTATTAGGCAAATGAGTATTTTGTCCACATCATCCTCTTCATGCATGTTGTCTTACTCCAAGCTGTATAGGCTCGAAAGCCTACTACCAACTAAGCATATTAGGTGATGTGCATCTCTGTAATGAGAAGGGGATGCAGAGGGATGCAGCAGTCTCAAAATTGCAAAGCTTCTGAAGCGTGATCATCGAACAATCAAGCGTTTCATTCAAAATAGTCAACAGGGTCGCAAGAAGCGTGTGGAAAAACCAAGGCGCCAAATAACTGCCCATGAACTGAGAAAAGTCAAGCGTGCAGCTGCCAAGATGCCACTTGCCACCAGTTTGGACATATTTCAGAGCTGCAACATCACTGGAGTGCCCAAAAGCACAAGGTGTGCAATACTCAGAGACATGGCCAAGGTAAGAAAGGCTGAAAGACGACCACCACTGAACAAGACACACAAGCTGAAACGTCAAGACTGGGCCAAGAAATATCTCAAGACTGGTTTTTCTAAGGTTTTATGGACTGATGACATGAGAGTGAGTCTTGATGGGCCAGATGGATGGGCCCGTGGCTGGATTGGTAAAGGGCAGAGAGCTCCAGTCTGACTCAGACGCCAGCAAGGTGGAGGTGGAGTACTGGTTTGGGCTGGTATCATCAAAGATGAGCTTGTGGGGCCTTTTCGGGTTGAGGATGGAGTCAAGCTCAACTCCCAGTCCTACTGCCAGTTTCTGGAAGACACCTTCTTCAAGCAGTGGTACAGGAAGAAGTCTGCATCCTTCAAGAAAAACATGATTTTCATGCAGGACAATGCTCCATCACACGCGTCCAAGTACTCCACAGCGTGGCTGGCAAGAAAAGGTATAAAAGAAGAAAAACTAATGACATGGCCGCCTTGTTCACCTGATCTGAACCCCATTGAGAACCTGTGGTCCATCATCAAATGTGAGATTTACAAGGAGGGAAAACAGTACACCTCTCTGAACAGTGTCTGGGAGGCTGTGGTTGCTGCTGCAGGCAATGTTGATGGTGAACAGATCAAAACACTGACAGAATCCATGGATGGCAGGCTTTTGAGTGTCCTTGCAAAGAAAGGTGGCTATATTGGTCGCTGATTTGTTTTTGAATGTCAGAAATGTATATTTGTGAATGTGGATATGTTATATTGGTTTCACTGGTAAAAATAAATAATTGAAATGGGTATATATTTGTTTTTTGTTAAGTTGCCTAATAATTCTGCACAGTAATAGTCACCTGCACACACAGATATCCCCCTAAAATAGCTCAAACTAAAAACTAACTAAAAACTACTTCCAAAAACATTCAGCTTTGATATTAATGAGTTTTTTGGGTTCATTGAGAACATGGTTGTTGTTCAATAATAAAATTATTCCTCAAAAATACAACTTGCCTAATAATTCTGCACTCCCTGTAGTTCCAATTATCTGTGGGTTTCCCAGGTTTGCTGACCAGCAGTCATTTACACTACCTTTCACCCCAATAGAAGCGTACGCTGCAGATGGAGAGCCAACGGCTAAGGCCAGGAGAAGTATCTTGAGTCGCCTTCAGAGCTTCCTGTGTTTCATCACTCTTGACATGCTTCATAGCATTCAAGAATGGACTATTCAACATGCACAGCAAACGGAGCATGTTCATTGGTTCATGGACCTCCCTGAACTAATGGCATTTATTGCAATTGTGATCTTGCGGGGGGTTTACAGGGTTCCATCTGTAAATGACTGCTGGTCAGCAAACCTGGGAAACCCACAGAATGCAAGAAAAATCAGGCCACTGTGCGATGTGTTCACTGCTACAGATACACATTTGGTAAATGCAGACGACAGATACCGTGGCAGTGCCAGGATTGTGAGTGATTGCTGATAATGTTGTAATATACTCACTCACTTTTTATCATTATTTGTAAATATGTGTACAAATGGTGGGTTTTTTGTACTGTTTTCATCAATAAATGTCAGCAACAAAGGACATACACCCATGTGTGTTGATTTCTCCCTAAGATGGCAAACTGAAACACTCCACTCCCCCACCCCCTCAATCACTCACCCCCACTCCCCTCCCTCCAGAATTCCTACGTAACAGCCTAATCTACATATGAATGACTAGCCAATTTAGCTTCCACTTCCACCATTTGACTGCTCTCCGGCTTTTAAAGGTAGAAACACAAAATAATGTTGCCGTGGGGGTCTAAGTGTTGAAGCACTATATGCATGTAAAATAAATATATCTTTGTGTTTCTGAACACAATAACCCAACACAGATTCATGCTAAATTTTGTTTATCAAATGGGCCACATCGTCTATTTGCCAGATCATTTATTAGCAAAATGTAATTTGAAAAAGTGGCATCATTACAGCGCACACAGTGCAGTGTTACTGCACCTCTGCTTGTGTTATTTTTTTCTTCTTCTTTTGGTTGGCAATAATAGATTGTACTGGCTCTGAGCAGTTCCTGAAAAAACTTGCAAACCACCAGACTTGCAACAAAATCGAGAGTTTACATTGTATTTGTCAAATTAACATGCATTAAAGTATGCTATCGGAATTTCATGTTCTAAATGAAGAGATTTAGGGACCTGATAGGAGGTTGGGCAAGAATACTAATAGAATAACATTACGGAATAATAATATTTACGAGGAAAAGTATTGGTAGCATCCCCTCTTTGGGTCTAGACAGTGCCAGTATGCTTCTGCAGAGTGAGCTGAGTTTACTTCCATACAGAAAACACATTTTTATGTTCACACGTGGCTGTTTAGTGGTGCAGTGTACATTTATATTACACATGTAAAACTCAACCTAAAGACCTTGGAGAACTTTATACAACTTTTTATCATAAAAATTACTAATGACACTTCACATACTTCATTAAATTCCAGCACCACAAGGTGTTGACATGCACAACCAAGCAGCGATCTACAGCACTGAAAATTGCAACCAGCACAAAGGTGCCAAAAGTGGTCACTTGAGACTGGCTCCAAAAGCAAGTCAGTTCCTTGAAACTTCCTTTTTAAAATGCCCCAAATTACACCATTATAACACATTTTTACAGCCTGGTACAAAAATACTGATTTGGCCTCTGTGGATAATTTCCCCCCTCATGACAACTCTACATGGGGTGATTTAAAGGAAAATAAAAAATAAAAAACGTATTCATTTGTACACAGGTGTCCTAACAGGAAATTAGAGCCTATCAGCTAGGCTTCACCTCCACTAATTGGAGTCACTGAACTGGATCTTTCCCCCACGTTTGTGCTGTCGGAGCCTTTTGGAGAATTTTTAATGCAACGATCTGACAAAATATTATAGCTTACTGCTTGGTACAGCAAAAAGTCCAAGAAGTTTGTGTCCAACTTTTGTTGAGGGACATTCTAGTGTTTCCTTAGTCTCTTACTTTGCAAGTAATTATCCGTTCTTTGTGTCTGTATGTTGAAACCCCACAGCTGTGGGCCAACCTGCTACTGTTACTTTAACATCTTGTCTTATGGTAATTTCTGCCTCTATAACGGCTAACAAAACCCTGATGTTGAGGCATAAAAATGTGCAGGAAATGTAAGAATTTAACTGTTTGGGCTCCATTAAAATAATAATGTAAGCAGGCTACTTTGCTATGTGCATTGTTGTTGGAAGATTGCAACTTAAGTTACAGAGTTTCAAATGAACTTTGAAAGTTTTCTCCAGAAGTTAAAATGCCAGTGTGCTCTTACTCCAGCCGTCTCGTTAGCTGTAACCTTGGAGCCGTGATGAGGGGGAGGACTAGAAGGAGGCTGTCATAACACTGCATGAACTGGGCCTTTATTTCCTTTTTTATATGGCAGCGAACACTATGCACAACAACTTCTGTTACACTGAAACTTATCCATATCTAGACATTATATGATTTATTACAATAGCTTAATCACCACTGGCCTTATGCACTCCACAGTGGCTGCAGCTGCTTCTCACACCCTCTCACTTGTGGTGTGCCATTTTTTTTTCGACTAGATGTACTTAAATTGATGCACACGTACAGAGAAACACACATACATATTACAAATTACTGTATTTACTAAAGGTTTTGTTCATTCCATATCTTTTCTCACTCTCTCAGCTGCCTCCTCTTTTCTATTTTTGCTGAACTGTTAGGAGAAAGTTTATTTTTGCAGAGTCTGTCGGCATCCCTTCATCTATTTAATCTAAACTGCTGGGTACCACTGCATTATATTACACACTGATTACACCCTGTCTGTTCATCTTTTTATTGTCGCAGAGGCTTCAAAGCACAGTGTGTTCTGTTAGAGCCCAAGTCACAAACCTATTAAAAATCCTATTATATCATTTCATATTACGAACACGAACAACTGTGTGACAAAGCTGAACTCCACGTGATCGTCAAACCCTGGAATTGATTCACAATAAGTTAATCTTAACCACACGTTTTCCCTGAATTATTGATTATTTGTCCTCGTGTTGTCATCTATTTGCGTTAGAATAATTTATGAAATTACACTGGGAAAACAATGTGACAACGTGTTATTATCTAACTCTTCAGCTCTCTTCCTGGCTCAGGACTGTATGGTAAGATTCCGATTGCAGCTTTCCTGATATGGATGCATTCAGTGCTTTCATAGTAATTTTGAATTATCGACTTAATCCTAATAAACAGACTATTTTCTTCATAATTGTTTCAGATAGTTCAAAAGAACGTGCTTTTGCAAAGATGTTTGAAACAAGGTTGTGCAATATCTCCTTAACGATTCTTTTGAGCTAAAGAAAAAATTTGAGATCAAACGGTGGAAAACAACAGTCACATAAAAGCACTTTTAATGAGTATTGTATGAGCAGGGCTCTAGAGTGCGACCAATTTGGTCGCAAATGCGACCAAATTTTTCAGTGGTGCGACTAAAAATAAATATTTGGTCGCACAGGTGCGACCAACTGTTCCGGTAACAAAAAAAAAATCTCTGTAACTCTCCGTGTGGTCAACAACAGACACACATTATGCCCCTATCGTGGACTAAACCAATCAGAGATAGTCAGGGGCGGGACCTCTCTGATTGGCCGTGGTCCAGTTGAAAGTGCAGGTGGAAGAGAGAGGTGAGTAGCTTGAATAAAGCGATATCAATTCATTAACGGATTCCACACAAAGACCTAAACACGGAGCGGACCCAACACATCAGAATCAGCTTCGTCTTTCTCGGCTTTCTCACCCGACGGCCTGAACACGGACACGCTGTCGGAGCTTAGCGATTCTTCGGGTCCGCGCTGTGTTTACGTCTTTTTGCGCTGATTCTGAGCTGCAGGTTTTGCCTCTCTCCAACCAAAATTCACCGAGCCTGCAGCAAAAGAAGCAGCAAACTGCGCTTCACATTTGATCAATGTCGTCATGAATTCCCTCTGACTTTTGCTGTTTTGCTTCCACCACGATAAAAATCACACTTCCTGCACAGCTCTCTCTCTCTCTGTACTTCAGGAACAGTTTCCCGTCTCAAATCTGTTTTCTGCATTATTCATTCGCTTATTACCGAACAGTCTAGCGTTGTTTACAGCGCTTTTTCTTTTTTCACTTAAATGACCTCGGACAAGAAAGCCTAATTTCTGCTGTTCAATACTGAAGAAATTTAAATTTCTTAAAATTATGCAAAATTGCAGAATATTTTTAAGGTTATCTGCTATAAAAAGCCAGACCAGGAAAATCTCCTTCATGTTTTCCTGTGTTTTATTCTCAGTTACTTTCACACAAAGGCATCTGCTGTGATTTTCACAATTCTGATGAAGTCTCATGTGTATCAGTACTGATAAATGATCAGAATTATAATATTTCTGACTGTCTGAGGCTAAATTGAATCAAATCAGGACTTTGAGAACCGGAATTGAATGGATTATAGAAATCAGTGATGATACTCAGCCCTAGTGAGCAGCCTAGGCCTGAGAGAAGTGGATGTACTGTAGCTGTGGGTAATAAGAAAAGATGAAAAGAACTATTGATAACTTTTTTGTTAAGTTAAGGCCTGATCTGTCTGAAATTCATAGCCAGTGCTCTGACACGGTGCCATCAATATTTGAATGCTGAAAAAGCACAGTGTATCCAGAAAACACATTATATGCTGCAGTAAATGCACTGCCCAAGTGTCCCCTCTCCCCACGGCCTTTCAGCAGCAGAAAGCAGCAAACAGGTCGTCAGAGGAGGCCAAGATGATGATTAAGTTTTTAACATTTTCTACAATATTGACAAAGCACTTTAAGCACAAGTTTGTTAGTTAATAATTTAGAAATTAATATTGTCTGTATGGACTTCCCCCCCCCAAAGAAAGTGCACATGTAAAACTGCGGTGTTAAGCGATGCGGTTGAAAAATTTGAGTGCGCCTAACTTTTGTGCCGGTACGCCTAAATTTTTAAAGTTAGGCGTACCGGTGCGCCCATGTCAAAAAGTTAGTCTAGAGCCCTGATGAGTATTATATATACATAGCTCACAGTTTCATAACTGTGCAGTACTGTGCAGAAGTCTTGAGACATTCATTTCTTAAAGTTTAAATGGGTGCAATGATTTATTGAAAAGTGCAGACCTAAATTAAAATGCGGTGTATAAGGCAAAAAGTTTGTGCATTTCTAATGAAATTTGTATTTGTACAGTATTTGTTGTGGCCATCTTTACAGTTCAGCACAACCTGTGCCATAGTCCTGGCAGGCTTGCTTTTATTCAACTGTCCTTCCTGTTCTCTTTCTCTTTCCCTCTCCCATCTTGGCTTTTGTCTTGTTCTCCCAGGTGGAGCGCTGGGCTGGCTTTTGCTCATCATCCTGCCTGCGGGCGGAGCCCTTCTGGGTTCTCGGGCTTCAGCCGTCACACCTGTTTTCCATCTGCTCATTCTCTTGCAGTATTTAAAGACCCGCTTGAGCCTCAATTCTTTGCCAGATTGTTGTTGCCACCCCCGTGGTGTGAAATGCCCTGTTCGAAAGGCGGCTGGGGCTTATTCTGTGGAACCTTCAAGCCCGCCAAAATAAATGCCAGCAATCACTCGACTGAACCCTGAAGCCGATCATCTCCTGCAAGAAAACGTTAACATTACTTGCCTCTTGCTTAAGTGCTTGCCCACTTTTCACTGCTCATCTTCTCGAGTTCTCTAAACTTTCTCTGCCTGCCTGCTCACTCCCCTCATTGCTGGGTAAAGAGATAAACAGGCAACCACTTGCTAACTTTTACCTGTTATTAAACTCAAACTCTGAATTTTCTAGTTTCTGTAATAAAACTAGTTTCAGGGTCATGTGCCATGTTAAGTTATGGCATTACGGCAGTCTGAACTTCTTATATTTCATGGAGGTCCATTGTGCGTTTTTTTTTTTCATCATTGCAGGCTTTTACTGCACTGGCAGTGCCTTTGGAATCATTGTCACTATGAAAAATTAAGTTATTGTCAATCATAGACTTTCCAGATGGTGTTATATGGTGAATCAAACCATTTTGTGTCTATAGTTCTACCAATTTCTGACAAGCTCCCCAGCAACACTGGCTGAAATTCCTGCTTTTTTCCTGCTTTTTAATAATTCAGTGAAAAGATGTAATTACTGGTGTCCTTGTCGGTTTGGACATTCCAGCGATAGTGATAGTAGCAGTAAGGAAAAGATGCATCAACATCTTTCAAGGTTTATGGCAATAGTTAAAGGAGCTACTATTTGCTTTTTGTGTTGCATGCATTAAGAGGACAGCAACCAAAATTATTTTTAAATCACAGTCTTAATATCACTGGGTGCCCGATTCCGTCAGACACAATCTGACGGAATCGGGCAAAAAGTGTCATGTGAGTTTCTGCACAACTGCTACCACACTGCCAGGATGATAATGTATTTTCCACATTACAACTTCTCTAAGAACTACACAAAGAACTGCACTGCTTTTCCTGCCTCTGTCCCTCTGCGCACAGCCTAGCATTAAAATCAGAAGTGAATGACATTCAAAGGATTACCAAACACAGAGATCTTAATGGTTGATTCAAAAACAGGCTGGGAGTGAAAATCTCCCAGATCTTCATCTAGCTTTGCTCCTTAGAGCGTGAGATTAGACAGTAATGCGATCCTTGAATGTGAACATGAAAATAAGTCACTCTGATACTTATCACCTAGAGACTGAAAATTTAAAAAAAAATAACACAAATATATATTTATTTACTAAAATACAAATCTGTGGCGTGCTAAACTATTGTATGAGCTATTGTTTCATATCTGCCTTTAATGTTTGTGTCTGAATGTAACAAGTCAATGGGCTTAACTGTTTGATGAAACAAAGGGTTTATCCTGCTCAGCAGCTGCCCTGCAGAAGTCTGTTTACTGCTGTCATTCAAAGTAATTAGCTTCATTTAACTAGAAATATATAATGAGTGATTATGAATAATGTGATCACAAGATGATCTAAAATAAAAGCTACCTTTGTGGAAAAGTTCAGAATCCAAATTCACCTTAAAATATCGATTAAAACAGATAATAATGCCTTGTATTAAAATAAAGGTTAATTCCGCAGATGAGAGGATTTGTGACTGGAGCCAAAACATTTAGTCTAAGCAACCTGCAGCCAAGTACTTGGAAATTTCTGTGTTGGCTTGACTATGCAATTACTATGGTTTATGTACAAATTATGCACAGGTGATTTACTTACTGCATACCTTTTATATGGAGACAACACCACCATTAATGGCAAATTTTAAGAGGCGCAGTTTATGTTTCTTTATTGTGTTGTCACAATTATTTATTTACATCAGCCATTTTCAGTTATTAAAGGCAAGTAAAAGAAATAAATCTCAGAATCGGCTTTAACGTTAGCCTCTCATTTCCCCTGCAAACTAATATTTATTTAAGGATGGCAATGTTGTGATGAGTCCAAATTTTTAATCGCCTCTGCAGCAATCTCCCAGGTCTTATGGTCTCATCTATCTGTCATGGCAAGCAGTGATACACGTGATAGATGTGTGACCTAATGCTTGTTAGTGTGCATGATCACCTGGACTATTATGCATTTTATAGGAGCTTTTACCTAAATGACCAGTGGGCTGTTTGTTGAACTAATTGATACAGCATCATTACACATGTTACAGATAAGCTCACGAGGTTAACCAGGGACAATAGAATCGAAATAGCCTTGTCCAGATGTTTGTTCTCTTACTTTTTACACTATATTTGGCAATGAAGTGATTTCATCATGTATCATTAACTTTTAGCCAGCCCAGGAAAGCCAAAACAACATTTTGAGAAGTTTGGTAATAGTGTGAGAGTGATAATAATTATTCTTCCTTGCTTCACTCTGGTGAAGCAAGACAGCCCAGCCCTTGATAAAAACATACACAACGGTAGGACTGCTTGTGATGAGAACTCCCCTGACCTTAATTAGCTGCGTTCACGGCATTGCATGAACCCATTACCGAGACTTTAAAGCATATCCATTTCATTTCTCACCATTTGTCTACACCTCTGGTCTGGCTAATGAGAGCCAGAAAGGACTGGAGGGAGGCTGTTTGGGTGTTGGAAGACTGTCGCCAACCACAGAGATTTATAAAAAAAAAAAAAAAGGAAAAAAAGTAGAATAAACTGGGGTTGCTTGCTGGCTTTATAGCCTAGGGGCACCTCAACTGAGTCTGAAAATTTAAAAACTGTCTCATTTCTTCAGAATTTTACTTCCCCTGCAAATTTTACTGCTTTAATTATGTGAATTAAACAGCACGACGCCCAAATATTTCTTGAACATCGCTGTTTGTTTTCGTGTGCACTAATGTTACAACTTCAATATGTCCAAGACAGACACATGTGTTATAATCATTTCATTTGTCCTTTTCTTCCCCATCTATCTTTGCAGACAGTTGTCTGTGTTGGTGAAAAAAAAAAAAAGCACAAGCTCTACAACCATCCCAATATCAAAGCAGGTGATACTTCAGCTGGAGATTTCTCCCCTAGGGCAGAGTGAGCAGAGTTGACCCTAGAGTGGCCATCCATTGCATTCCTTTGAGTACACTCCAGCCATAATAACACTTCACCACCTATTTCATCTATCAGCACCAAGCTGCGAGGCAGCTAACTTTGTTCCCTGGCGAACACTTTTGCCGGTGACAGTAATATTCACAAATAATTTGCAATTCAAATGCTTGTCTGTCGAAAAAGGAAAAAGCTGGACCTGCAATGTGATTGAACACAAAATCATATTAATCATATTTTTTTCCTTCCTTGTCATCGCCATAGGACTGCAACACCAGTCCTGGAGGTCTGGAAGCTGTTCAGTCTGTTCACACAGGGAAACCAACATCAAACATTCAAAAAGCCACGTCTTGGTTAAAACTGAGCTGACTGTAATGGAATATGACTGACAGCAGATGATTTTCTGATTATATGCCTGACAGCTTGAACTTATTGAAAATGATGAGGACAGCTGTTTGCTCTGACTCACATGCAATTAGGTTTTCACTTCATCAAAACCAGAAATTAATTAATAGTGAAATAAGGAAAGAAGATTGTTTTCTTTTTATAAGGAGTGTGCGTATATGTGTTCATAACGTGAGGCAGGCACGGCTGACTCTTTTACACTCGTTCACATGGGTACATTTTGCTTAAAAAGTTTCCTTTTTATATGATGGTGCTTGCTTTGAGTGCACCAAGATGCACAATCTATAATTACTGCAAACAGATCCGTTTGCATATTGAACCTGCGATTCATGCTCCTAGAATGAGCAAATTTCATGTTTGGTTTATTAAGACATTGAAATGCCTACGTCCCAAAGAAAAAGTCTCTGTTTAACTTAACTGGATCTGCAAAGTCCCACCTGCAAAACACTTAACAATGTTCAAGGATCTCCTCCTAGCGAGATGACAAAGGGTTTTTAGTTTTTATTTGATTTCAAACAGAGCTTTTTGAAAAGCAGATACATTTGAAAACAACGTATTTTGGTGATATGATGCAGTCATGTGACCAGTTAAACTAACTGCTATACAGCAGTTTTTTTGTTTGCTTTCAATTTTGACAGCCCTATTAAAGATTAATATCAGTTTGTACATGCTCCTGATAGCTTTTCTTTAATTCTCACTCGCTTTTGCAACTTTGTACTTTTGTGTTACTCGCAGCAACAACTCCACCTCATTGTCAGTCCATTTAAAAAACTCCTTTTCTTGACATTTTGCCGCGGTGTTTCAAAGAGCCGGGAAGTAAATAAACGGCAGACCGAAATGATGCAGGTCGAATCGGCTTACATTTCACGCATGTGCAATAAGCGTACGTAAGCGTTTTCAGTCGTTTCAGTGTGGATGAACAACTGTTCGGAAACGATTGAAAACAATAGCGTGGACAAGAAATCGCAGTTTTCAAATGTATCCGGATTAGTGTAGACGTAGTCACAACGGTTTTGGCTTTGGCTGATTGTGACCCACATCTGTTTTCACACCTTGGCTCGTGTGATTAGGTAGAGGATCAATAGGTGGTCCATGACCCTATTGGGGACACTTCCATAGCGCTTAAAATTTGGGACTCTACACCAGTTCCTCTTAGAATTGAAGAAGCTTCTCAGATGAGAGGTGAAACGTCTTCAAGGAAACTTGAAGAAGTCCAGATGCTTTTCTTTCCAACCTCCTTCGACTCCTTGTGTAAAAGGCTGAATGAGGCATATTGTTTAAAGTGCTTTCAGTGCTCAAATATAGAGTAGCAAAGAGCTATACAAGAACCAGTCCATTTGCCATATTTTTAGTAAGTTACAAGTAACCAAACCAAAATGTTTAGCAACCTGAGATAAATTCAGGTTAGGTATCTCTAACGCCGGCTGATGTTGCTTGATAAGCTTGAGAGTTTATGTGCTTCAATACTATGCTGTAACTTCATTAAATAAAACATTCCCAAACCACTAAGACTATATATAAAATCCTATAACTGTAAGATCATTAATGCTGTGACAAGACGTAAACACAATAACAGTAAAAAAAGAAAGAAAAAAAGGTTTTAATAACAAAAGTAAACATTACCCGGGATTCATTTGAAGCTGCGCACCATTAAAACAAATGGCGGATATAATTGGCCTCCCTTATTTTTAAATGTCTGTAATAAATGGCAATTTGTGTCACTTGTTTTGACATCTAATACTGCCTTTAGACAGGAGCTATATTTATCTAACGTTTTCATTATGCTTACTGAAATTGCCTCTGAAACTTTTGTCATTAACTCTACTCTTAGTCTGATGGCACCTCTCAAGACACACATAAGCAAGCAGAGGAGTACCTGAGGGGTGCTGACGGCTAAAGGGCTTTGGAGATAAAACAGCTGCAAAACATGCAACACCTTCAGCACGGCAACTTTTGGGAGCCTTCGCGTCACGAAAGGCTCACAGGCCCAGAGCAGTGAAAAGCTCAGACAATCAACGAGGATGGGGAAATAAGGTGGTTGGTGTCAGCTGGGTAATTTTGTTTACCTAAGAACTTTGCGAGTGTGAAGTGCTGCTGTGATTATTATGGCGGTTATGATTGCTGTTATCCACAGAGTCATTGTGCTCAACCCGCTGTCATCTTCAATTACCGCCGTCTGGGGCCCCCCCACCCCTCCAATCCTCGCGCAGCCTGTACAGCTCCACCCTCGACACCCTTACGACTGTTAAAAAGAAAATCCATACACATCAGGTTATCTTTGTGTCTCCGCTTTCTAAACAGACCATGACAGCGAGGGGGAGGGCGAATTCGTGTTACGCCTCGCAGGTCATCAAGGAGCCCATGTGTGGATTGACTCGCTTCCCTTCGGGTTTTGAAAGACACAAATGTCTCTCGGGGTTGAGGATGGGCAATTCAAGTTTTCAAGTTCAAGTAGTGTACCTTTTGATGTGCAGCTTCGGCTCTGGCGAGGTAGCGTGGGCCTGGAGTGGCAGGTGTGTAGGTGAGCTTACTGACCTCTCAACAGACACAAGATCTGCCAGCTGTAATTGGTCTCTGTTCCATCTGCTTTCTTATCTAGTTTTCTGACAGTCTCTTGACAGCAAAAGACAAATTATTGATCTGTGCTTTAAGGATATAAAGGACATGTAATTTAGCCACAGAAATTCAGCACACACAGTACGAGCACGATACACAGGATACACTCTAAGAAGTACAGTTGACTCTTGTTAAGCACCTCAGTCGGGTTATTCCTCAGAGGAAATCGAAGGACGGCCTGCATGCTAATACTGTCTTAAAATGAAATGAGAATCAAGGTGGCCAAACGTCTCCATATGCTGCTGACGAGCATTTGACGTACAACAATTCTCAGCTGTCATATAAGCCCTTCAGGACACTAGAAGGTATAAAACAAGTTCCTCCTAATTAGTAAAACAAACTGTTTTTCTGCTCATTATTTGTTATAAAACGAACCCCACTTCCTATCCCCTTTTTCTTTGTTTGTTCTTTCTCCCAAAAACTATGAGAAAAAGGGTGAATTTTTTTCTCTTGTTTTTTTTCCTCCACTGAAATTAATTTAATTGCATTTGTATATTTTGCCCCCAGGCAAGGTTCGCCCACAACGGTTTAATCTTCACACAGAGTGGAATGAAACATACATATATAATGCATGCGCTTCACATTGCACTTCATGTGAATGGTAATTAAAAAGAAATCATTTTAATTCGGTGCGCTTATCACAGGGGATGATGGAAGGGGAAGGTGTGTGGAAAAAGGGGGAGTGTGTGTGTGTGTGTGTGTGTGTGTGTGTGTGTGTGTGTGTGTGGAGATGAAGGGGGTGGGGTGGGGGGGCAAAGAGGACAGATAAGGTGGGGATGGCGCTGTCAGAGTGTCACGTAGAAGGCAGGTTGAAATTCCCCTCCTTCAAAACCGAGACAGCCTCATCCCGAGGCTGTGGACAGTTTGATCATGACACAGAGAAGGCATCAAACCCGCCTTGTTTCCCTCACTGTCTTTAACCCTCTCAAAGAGATGATTCTCTATTTATAAACACAATAAATATTCCTTGCTTCACCTTGGCACCGGAATTTCAAATAGAGACACACATATGAAAGGTCCCCGACTCATTTGTGGCTTTCTGAACGTGGCACTTTGCACAAATAAATGTGTTTAGTTCCCCCAAGCATCTCTTAACCACGCCATTATTTCTTCATCCATTCACAGATGGCTGCCCTTAGCTTCCCTGAGAGGATTGCAATTATCAAGAGGTGTTTGGCTTTATATTCACATGCTTTAGAAGAATTAACACCGAGGCAATAACTCCAACATGTGTAAGATAAGCACCGACAATATGCCTGCTCCCCAGCACACACCTAAGAAAAGGGTTTAACACTGGATCGAGTAGCTTCAGCGGAGCACTTTTGAAACACATCAGGAAGTGAAAACTATAAATATATTGCCCAGTGCATGACTTACCAGTAAATAGCCTCAAGCTGCAACACACAAGTGATACTAAGTGGATCTGACATTATTTCAGTCCAATTTCACTAGTTCTTGGTAATATCACTGGCCCTGCCTGCAAGAGCTCAAGTACTTTTTACATTCACATCTCAATACGGTGATACAGTAGCCTTTCTAATCCTGTTAATGGCTATCTTTAGCAGAGCCGTGGTGTTTTCTGGCAAAAAAGAAGCCAGTATGCCTGACGATGAGTCAAGTAGCGGACAGGGATTACAAGTCCAGATCTCCTGGCAGTGCACCTTGGCCCTGTTAGGAGAGAACATGCTCCACTCTGCTGCCCATTTACTCCACAGATATGGGCTGCTCAGCTTTTACTGAATGTTTACTCCTCAGGGAATTGGCTCCATCCTGTTAAAGTTCAGGTCACTTCCCACCCCAAACCCCCACCCGCACCCTCCTCGGCTGCTGCTCCCCTGCTCTTCCACCACTTTAGTCACCTTCCTTTTCCACACAGTGCATTTCAAACCTGGATAGCATCAGCAATATCCCTCAGGTTTGGTTCAGAAGTGGGGCAAACGATCAAAGCCCCCCCCTCCCCGAACACTCCTCCTTCGATTTAAAGTGTCTTTGTGAGCTGGTTTTGTATGTCAGGGGTGTGTTTACGATAAAAAAAAGGGTACAAAAAGCTACTTGCAGTCTTCACTGTAACTTTATCCTCAGTGGTTTTTGCACCCCCGTTTTTCCCTTCAGAATCCAGGTTGCAATGCTTTCTCTCTTCACAACAACTTGATGCTTTATTTGACACTGATGAAGCTGTAAAATCCTCACAAAATCGTTGTGCAGTTTATCTAATTACAATGGTTTATCTATTCCTCCGTTACAGCAGGTGCACAGAGCCGAGTGAACGCTGAAAAAACGTTTTCCAGAGTGGCAACTCAGAGTGCCACTTCTACTGGGTCTCGAAGTCCCAATTTTTATCCCTCGCTCTTTTCTTTAAACAGTATCCTCTTGTCCAGCTGCCATAATCCATCTAAAAATTATGGTTAGGTTGTTTTCAGATAATTTAATTTAGAGATAATTAGACCCCGAGTTCAGCATCTCAGGCTGTACTGTTTAGACCCCACCTTGGTGTTTTGATACCGCTTGCTTGCCAAAGACAACCTAAGGAAGACATTACTCATTACTTGTGATATCCTGTACATAATCCTTAAGAGCTGTCTGCCATATTGGATTGGCTGTGATGGCGAGTTGTCTTTAAACAGTCAGCTACAACTAGCTGAGGGGAAGTAAAACTTGAAAAAGTGCCATGCAAAGCAGAGAGGGAGAATGTTTGCTTTCAAAGTAAAAGTCGTGCCTCAGAAGTGCAGCTGTTTCAAACACTTTGAGACTAAATTGTGAAACAAGTCCATTAACTCTGTTTTCAAATACAATTTCAATGTATTTTTGCATTGCTTGGTCATTTTTAACCTACAAACCTCCACTGCATTTCAGCAAACAAGCTTTAATCGTAGAGTCAAAGAGAGTTGTTTGGCGACAACTGTGGGCTTTGTGTCGAAATGCGCTGGGCTCCTGCATCTGTCCAGGTTAGGAAGATTCCTCCTACTGGTGGAGCTTCACTGGTTTGTGTGCCAAAAACATACTGGAGTTTTCCACCTTAAACATGACAATGCCACGAGAATAAAGGCTTTTGATTTGAACAGAGAGTGCCTTGGAGTGCATGTGTATACAGTACCTTCTGAAGAGTACTTGAAGGAGAAATAGTCTGAATTCAGGAAGCACTCCTTCTCAAAAACTATATATACCTTTGGAACCAAACAAACTATGAGCAATTGCAGTAATATGTTGGTGATCAAACTAACTGCAAGGAGGTTTTTGTTAACCAGTTCGAGAATGCATAGTTTTCCTTGTGAGACCACATGATAGCAGACCAGTCTCTAGGCTTGTGTAGGGATGGGTGCCGGTATCCGGTGCCATTTTGACATAAACGGTATAACCAGACCGAAAAGCAGCACACATTTCGATGCTTTATTTCGGTGCTTTTTTTTTCCTGAGCTGTGATACACTTTGGATTCTAGCCAATCATTTTACCTTTCCAAGCGTAGTAGGCGGGCCCAGGTACGTACGTTCTTTTAGAGCAGAGCTACAGATTAAAAATGCCCAAGGCAAAGCGGTCAAAAGTTTGTCTGTACTTCACAGCAAAAGATGCAAACTCAGCAGCCTGCAACAAGTGCTTTAACCCTCTTGAGGCAGGCTTTGCCGATTTGCAACAGTTAAAAACTAACAACCTGATTACCCCACATACATATTTTATGAGTTTTTTTTACTCAGAAGTACCACTGCAGGACTGCAGGAAAAAGTTTAATTTGAGCCTGAGAGGGTTAAGGCGATAATGTGCAAAGGAGGTAACACCTCCAATCTGATGAAACACCTGGCGACGCATAGCGTTTTTTTTTTTTTTTTTTTAAAGCCTAGAAATGCACCGTATTTGATAGCTTGCTGCGAGAGCTCACACCGAGCACATCTACTGCGGGTGTGGTGCCTGTTATCGGACCCGGAGTTAGCAACATAGCCCAAGAACAAGAGGAGAGGAGAGTCCTGGCCCCTAGTGTAGCAGAAATGATGACGGTTGATGATGGCAGCAGCCGCCGTTCTTCTCTGTGTCAGCAGCTTAATATTGTTCATGTGTAATTTATGTTGAGTAGGCTAACCACGTTATTAAATGAATGCACGTAAGGTGAACTAGCAAACACCGTTGTAGTTACTGTACATGCGGCTGTCTTCTTGTTTGATAGAGTGATACCATATATGCCCTATAGCTACAGAAAAGGCTAACATTGTTATCATTTTCCAAAAAAACAGCTAAACATGAGAGGTTTTTGGACAAAGTTTGTGTTTTCCCTTGTTTAAGCACCGGTTCCAACCAAAGGAGGTATGTTGTATCTACAGAAAAGGCTAAATTGGTTATCATTTTGCAGAAAAAAAGAGACTGCTAAAAATAAAAACATGAGAGGTTTTTGGACAAAGTTTGTGTTCTCCATTCTTTAAGCACCGGTTCACGCACCGTTTAAGCACCGGCACTGTTTCAAAAGTACCGGTTTGGCACCGGTATCGGATAAAACCTAAACGATACCCATCCCTAGGCTTGTGTGACTCAACTTTATTCACTTGACCTTACATTGTCACCTTGATTGCCACTTGCCCCAAACAAGAATAGAATAGAACAATCCTTTAATTGTCCCACAAGGGGAAGTGCGTGTCACGTAGTTAACAGTCACATGTCTCATTTAGATTTCTCAGGAATTTGAATGTGTTCATTTTTCATTTTCTCTTTTAATTTTTTTGTTTAAACGTCTACAAACACACAGCTTTGAGAGCTACCACAATTTTAATTGGTGTTATGTGAAATAGTGAGAGTAGGCAAAAGGGATTAGCTATACATAGAGCAGGGGTGTCAAACATAAGACCTAGGGACCAAAATCGGCCCAGCAAAGACCCCAATCTGGCCTGCTGGACAGCTTTGGGCAGGCCTAAATGTTGTACTTCTAGCAGTAGTTTTATAAATTTTAAAGTTTTATCTTTACTGATGGAGATTCTCTACATGGTCATTCATGCTGTGCTAAAGTAATAGAGGTTTTTTTTTAATTGTTATGGATACAAAGGCTATACTCTGTATCCCTAACACACTATCCATTATACACTTGGATACTTTTTTTTCCTGTAATTTTACATGTTAAACGTTCTTATCATTTAAACCTTACAGATTATTTGTATGAGCCATGCTGACAGATTTCATTCACTTCTTTTTCACGTAGAAAAAATTGACACACACTGTTGAAATTTGACTTCTTTTCCTGATATTCAGCTATTGCAGGGATTAAATGCATAGATAAATTCCTTTACACTGACATAAAGGGGACTTTCACTGGTCTTTGTTTTGATTAAGGTCAAAGCAGACTGTGTGTGACCCACCAAGTAAAATGAGTTTGACATCCCTGCATTAGAAAAAGAAACCACAAAACCAAAAAATCTTTGTGTCATAAGCTTATTTTTTTCTTAACTTTGATTTTGAAGTGTTGTATTAATAGAAAGACTCTAGTCATCGCTCCAGCTGATGATTGAGAAAACCATGATGAGATTCAAGAATTTCACACCACTCTGGCATTACAGATTTCACAGGTTCAGTCAGTCTGCAGGTTCAGGGTGAGGTGTGATGTTGGCCTGCTTGCGACCACATGTACTTTAACAGCCCCAGCCCTTAAAGAATTCATGATTAACAGTATCAAACGAAACAGAGAGGAACAGCAACAAACAATCAGCTGCTTTCTGACAGCAAAACTAGCAGCGGTGGTGACGAGCGGCGGCGGCAGCAACAGTAGCAATAGGATCCCGGCTTTGTTCCTGACACTGAGCATGTGTGTGAACATAAATTCATGGTGAATTCAAAGCCTTCCCTCTTGCCCCCATCAGGGAGCACATGCCACATACAGGCTTTTCACACAGTCTGCCGGACAGGACAGTCAGGCACACAGCAATTCTGCTAGTTATTTTATCATGAAGCGTTACTCGTGGGACAGCAACACTTGTCAAAGTGAATATTGTAAAGAAACTCAGCTCCGCAAGGCCATGCTCCTATGATTTTGTGACCTTTGTAGAATGTGCCTCATTTAAGTCAAGGGATCTCTTTAAAGTGACTGCAAAGCTCCTTCTTACATGAACAGAAGACCAGCCAGAAGATATTGCCATCCCTGCCCTGCAATACTATTCCTATTTAGTTGCAGCTGTACAGCTGGACATCTTAATTTGTTTAGAGAGTGTTTCTGTGTGTGTTTGTGACATGAGTTCTTGAGGGGGTTCTAAATCCAAAATCCTTTATTCTCACACTTTAAAGAGAATAAACAGACACACAGGCCCCCAAGTACATTTGGATGGCTACATTAAAGGCCAGTGTTAGCTGACATTTTACTATGCCTACACTTTTCCCTGCCTCCCACGAGCTATGAATCAATTAGCCAGTGTGGTTAGATCACATGATCAGTCCCAGAGGGAGCACTCTGAAGTCATCAGAGTTATGAATATCTCCGAAGGCAAGACAGTGTGAAGGTGGTGGGTCAAAAGTGTAAAACATGACGTAAGTATCATTTACGTAGCACACGGGTCAATTTTTCTGGTCAGGGGCCAGAGACCTGTGAAGCCAACATTCACCTAATTAATGATAATCATATAAAAGCAGTTGTTTCTGAGGCCCAACAAGTGCCAGTTTGGTACCTATAATCAAATGTGGGCTGTAGCAAATGCTAAAATCCATTTCTAGTGGAGGTGAAATGACCTCTCAAGGACACAAAGACTCCCTGTTAATGGCACTCTGATGTTATAACAGTGGCTGCACACAATGAAAACATGGTGAGGGCTGTGCAGCTGCAATCAAGACTTGAAAGGTAGCCTATTCTGCTGTCCACCTAGCCATTTATAGGTGATACAGTCAAAAAGCCTTGTCTCTTTCACTGAATGAGCCCATTCAGGGCTACCATTACAAATGTTCTATAGGAGAGATCTATAGGGTAGGAGAGACAACAAATAGAAACTGCAAGGGTAAAAAGTTGAGAGAAATATTGGGATAATTTAATATGAGGTCACAGTGAATGTTCATGTCAAAAACAAATATCTGGTTGCAAAACTTTTCTTTTTTTTTCTCCACCAAACAAAAATATCACATGTCCAGAAAGTTTTGCAAGAATGTACAGAAGTTACTTAGTGGAAGTGAGATTTAAAATTATTTTGAATAAAGATCGGCTTCTCCTTTACCCAAATTTCGAAGAAAAAAAAGTCTTCATGGATGTCTTTATCCATACCTTTTCTATTTGCAGGTAAATTGTGCAGCTTCTGTCGCCAGCTTTATCTGAATGCCTGCAGGTTTCCTGAATTTAAATTTGCTGTTTGTATCTCTCTGTTGTGTTGGTCTATGTCAGGGTTATATTAATTGACTTTCAGCAGGTGGTTTTGTGCCACTTTCAGATGGGGAAAAACAGACTTTCAGCTTTCCGTTGCTCTTGCTCTTTTTTTTTCATTTCACGTTTCTCAGGTTTTTCTTACACCTCTGAAGTAAATCTGCTTGGAGATAACTTCCAACTTGAAGGCACGAGGCATCATTAAAGTGAAAGGCTTTGCAATTTCATTTTAAATTTCTGTGCAGTTCTGCAGACTAATCATCAAACAAAACCATGTCAAGCATAATTATAGTATGTAAAACACGGGTTAAACTGATCTTAACCTTGCCAATGAGTATGGTTATTTTAGGTCATTCAATTAAACAGAGGGGCTTTTTGGACAGAGTGAGCCAGAGGAATGGAATAATTAATTCGAGGGCAAATAACATGTGAATGTGGCTCATGAGGAATGCTTGAAACCAATTACCGTTTGGAGACTCATGCAAATAAAACAACACGAGAGGTAACCTAAGCGGCGTGATTCAGATGAGTCTTGAAACGTGCGTCCTTTGCACTGTGACACAGCTGCCCGTGATCATAAGCCCGGTGAATACTGAGAGCACAAAGCTGTCCTTCTCTATTCTGCCACAACAGCACATACAGTAAAATCTACAGTATTCATGAAAGGAAGTGTCCACTGCTCGGTTGCTCTGCCACATCCAATGCATTATCTCAGCGCAGAGATGAAAAGGCAGGGGCATGGGGTTAGGAATATTATAGAGACAGATTGGGCACCGAGATCATCTGGACTGGATGCGGGACTTGGCCTGTACACAGCTGTGAAACTGATCAGTGATACTGACAGAGGAGAGAGGGGCACGAAAGCAAGCTGCGAAAGGTCAGGAAATAAAGTAGCTCTCACTCTTATTGTACCACCAATCAGCTTAGCTCAGCTGCCCTTTCCCACCTGTCAGCCATGGATCCGGGCTTGTTTTGATACTACACCCTTTAATGTCATCAATTTACATGAACACCTCTAGTAACGGTGGATGCAGAAGCAATTAGCATCAAATTACAATCGCTGTTTGAGTTAATGGAGCTCAACAAAATTTGGAATTACCTGTGATTAAATACCATCCTGCCTCTGATTCGCCATACGGCAGAGCATAAAGATAAAGGTGGTATTTGTGATATCAAATGCCCAGTATGATGGATTAAATCCAGTAAAATGACAATTACAGAGCACCAGTGACATTTGGTGGGGTTGTTGGGAACCATTCCTCCAGAGGTATTATCTTGAATTGAATTTACATGCAGGGTTTCCAGTAATTACCTCCTGAACGGGAAAGAGAGAGAGAAAGAGAGAGAGAGGGGAGTGATAGACTGTTTTAATTGGATATTTGGCCCCTCTGGATGTGGACTGAACCATGGAGCAGCATCATTATAATCTCTCATCAGGTTCTAATTTGAACCCTGAATGCTCACTCCCCACTGTGCTCCACACACTTGAAAGTGCAGGCAGTCTGCTTAAATCTTTCTTTATTTTTTTAGAGATAATAATAAAACCGATATTTGAGCATACTTCATATTCAAATGATAAAACCCATCCTATTCAATCCTAATCCAGTTTGCATGCATTCCTCCTCACACCATGATCCTGCTCGGTGTCCTGTTTCTGCCATAATTCTGCTTCCTGAATTCGATCATTTTGTCACATTAAGCTTCACTGCAGACAGAATGAGCAGATTTGTGATCTGATGCACACGCTGAACTTTGTCAGTGGCAAACCTCGCATCGGCACCGCACCGACACCCTTTGTCCCGGTGTGCATAAAGGATTGCAGAATTCGCCCAGCAGTCATCCTGCTTATCACCGAACCACCGAGCTGTGAGGTTGTTTTTGGTTGCTGATTGCAGACAATGTGGACTCACTCAGGGCCCTTCAGGCTGTAAGAACACCGCGCTCAGATGAACCCTGTCAACTCCATTACCTGCTGATGTGAAACGACCTAATGACCTTTGAATGAGCAGATGGGTATAAATCCAGCATTTCACTGTAAACCCTGTCAAGAATGGCAATGGAGGGTGGGAGGAGGGGGGGTGGAGAAACGGCAGGAGTGATCCCATACTGAAAATAACAGATGAGAATCTAATAAGAGTCTGAACATTCTGGACGTGTCCTGGGTTTAATGTTTCCACTGATTGTTTTCTGTATGCATCTCTAAATTTCAGATTTATTTTACAAGCTTATTGAAAGATCAGTTTTATCAAGTTAGAGACGAGGCAGAATGCAGACAGCCTTCTGGAATCAATATGCTATAGGTCAGGTGAGAGCCTTGTATCTTTAAAATCGATACTTGCACATCAAAGGAGTATGCCATTGTACTCACTTAACAACTCCAAAAAGGCTGAACCCTGAAGGATCAACCCAATAAGTAGGTCAAAAACAGACCAATTGTGTTAACTGATAATGTGCCTCTGGATGAGATTTCTCCAAGAAATCCAATACTTTTTGTGTGAATTTGTGGTCGTGCATGTATTCATTTATATTTCACAATGTGCTTGTTTTGATCAATGGTTGTATGCGCTTTTAGCATTACTATTGATTGAAACCAAGTTGGAACCGCACCTCTTCTTGGCGTACAAAAGCCCCTTTACTTTTTACCGTTCAGCATTTCTTTACAGGAATCTACATGTAAATTAATCTGCACAGCTGAGTAAGTGCCATATTAGAAACCTGCAAGTGTCTTTGCTAGCAAAGCAAGTTAACATAACTGATGCAAGAGCAGTCATTTCATTGCCTATAAAGAAGCAAGTTGGTTTGCTAAATGTGAGAGGCTGTGATGGAGCCAGCAGCTCGAGAAGCCATTATGTGCGATTTGTCTGCTTGGACAGCCCAAACAGCTGATCATCAGTGACTGATAGGAGGCAATCGCACCGCAATCTTATCAGCGCGCCGCGGATTGAAGCCTGCTTGGTTATCTGGACATTGTATAAGGAAAGCAGTGCGTTTGTTCCCCTGCATGCTCCCCCCCTCTCTCGCTCTCTCTCTGCACCCTGGGCACTGAGATAATTTTGCTTCCTTTTCAGGAATTGTAAGCATCCAAGTTTTAGACCTGTGTAGGTGTATATGTTAACATGTGAACATAGATTGTGAGTGAGGGTCTTCATGCCTGAGAGGCAGAGTGAGATAAGGATGCTCTTGTTTCTCAATGAGGGCAGCTACATCGATCTGTTCATATCAAACACCAAATAAGATTAATAAGATTAAACAAGCTCTGTGGGCTGGGGCTTCAAAGCGTGGTGTGAAGTTGTAATGGTGAACTGCGTAAAAACATAGGGCCTAGCTGCCAGAAATTATTTATCAGGGGCAGAAAATAAACTACATGATTAATTAACTACATCTTCTATAATAGGCAACACAAGAAAGGGATTTTTTCTAAAGCAATATATTGTTTGAGTATTTTTCAGGTCTTTATCACATGCAGACTTTCTCCTGCTATTACAAAGGTTAATTACATTTAGGTTAAAAAAAAGTTAGTAAGTACCTTGAGATTTAGAGAAAGCCACATTACACAGTGCTGTTGACCAGAGACTGTGCTGGAAAAGCACAATGCACAGAAAATAAATATATAACTGTAAAATATTTTATAAGAATACTGTGAGAGTGGACTAAGAGACGTTATTCACAGCAATTTGACCACTTTTGCCTGTATGAGCATGTCTGTGTTCCAGTTGCTTATCTAATCTTGCCTTCACTTTCTTATTTTTTCCTGCTGTATGACTTTGACAGCAGGCGCCTTCACTATGGAATTTCTCACCCACAAAGTCTTTACATTGACTTTACATTAAAGTAGCAACCTTTGAGGTTAAAAATAAAGTCAATGACAAAGTGCCAAAAACTGCAGTTCTTATCATGACCGCTTAAGACTGGCTTAAAATTAGGGGCGGGTCTGCTATATGTATATATATAGGGCTTCGGAACGTGACGTCGAGGGAGGGGGCGTGGCTAGGATTTTTGGTTGAGGCGCCATTTGTGTAGGCCCAAACAAAGCGCTAACAATTGAGAGAAGCGAAAGCTCACAAATAACATCAGCTATGGTTCCTACTTGCTAGGTGTTCAATTGTAATGTTAGATTGCACGACCAGCAAGGGAATGAGCTTGAAAATGGGCTATCTTTTTATTTTTATTTTTCTACTGTTTCTACTCCACTGCTGTATTTCATACGGGTCCACATTTCCAATGCACCCTATTTTTTGCAAGTACCGTCTCTTTGCATCCGGACGCAATCTGTCTCTATACCGTCCTTTTTCTTTTGATCTGCTTTTAAGCATGGTTCGTAGCAATATTCCTTCCAACACACAGTTTGTTTTGATTCTTGGACTTCCAAAGTCCTATAGCCATTAATTGTCTGCTAAGCTTTACCTCTGCTAAGCACCTGGATTCACTGACCTGTACCTCTGTCCTGTATTTACACTGTTAGTGTCTCTGGAAGCATTTTCAACCGAATAATATGTCAAATAATATGGCCCGCTATGAAGTACAGACCATCCAAGAAGTTTGTCCTCCAAAATTGGTGAGTGAAATGAAATCATTTTTCTTAGTCTGTTATTTAGCACATAAAAGAGGTCTGTGTCTTTTATTGTACTCACAGTTTTGAGTTTTTTGATACAACTTGCTAAACTAGCTCGCAAGCATTTGCTTATAACTCCGCACCAGAGATGGGCAGTAATGCGTTACAAGTAACACTTTACTGTAATCCGATTACTTTTTTCAAGTAACGAGTAATGTAAGGGATTACTATTGCAAAAAAGGTAATTAGATTACTGTTACTTTCCCGTAAGCACGCTGCGTTACTTTGCTACTAAACCGTTGTGATTTTGTTTGTGAGAGTGTCTCATGACAATGACGTACGAGCGTGCAGCAACAGATGTGTGTATATCAACAATGGATAATATGGAGTGCGGGAGCGAGTACGGCCATACAGCATTTGAAGTGTGGAAGTACTTACATGACTTTAAGTTTTAGTCTGTAAAGAGTGACAAAAACATTAGCGTCTGCTGTACACTCTGCGTGGGAAGAAAACGTCTTTCTACAGTGAAAAATTAAACTTCAAATCTGAGCAAGCACCTAGCAGGCTGCCTGGTAGGAATGTGAAATTCACAGAAAAAGCCTCGGATCCTCCCACTGACATGACCGCTGCAGCACCAGGCAAACCTCCATCGCTCCTGATAAACAGGTGAAAATAGATTTAAGAGCGACAGGACTTAGTGCCACTGATGATGATTGATTTTATTTATTTTCTGTTGTATTTTACTTGCATCTATTTGAAAGAGTGAGTGTAAATAGAAAAAATGATTTTATTTTATATGGTGGAATATGCAGAAAATAGTTTTAAATGTTAAAGAATAGTCAAGTCAAGTCAAAGAATGTTGCATACAATTTAATTTTTGCTTAAATCAATGTGCATTAAAATTTTTTTTAAAAGAGGCTTTCCATTTGATTCAATTTTATATGATGGATTATGCATAAAAACTAGAATTGGGCAGAAAGGTCGATTGCTTTATCACGTATTCCGGTTGTGTATCATGTTTTGAAAAAGAAACTAAGTAACTAATTACTTTTGAAATTCAGTAATCAGTTACTTTTCAAGTAACTTGACCAACACATCTCAGCATACCACATTCTCTCATCTATTGAACAAAGCAATGTGGCAGCTTCCTAAATGCTGAATGGGTTATACCACAGTATCTTCTATGCAATGCATCTAATCTAATTTAATCTAATCTAGTTTAATCTGTTCTAAATTTTCAGTGTTTGTATTTCTTCTCATGTAGCATTCCACTGATGACAGTTGTGCTTAAAAGGGTTTTACATTTTACTCAGTGCAGTGCAAACCTACATGTAAATTCATAATAATTCATAAATGTGAATGCACACTTTGCAAAAAATGCCTGAAAATTCAGGTTATTAATCACAGTTACAAACTTTTTATTTTTACAGTCTCCAAAATGAGAGTTTAGTTCATTTCTTTCTTTCTTTTAAAAAAAATAACTACTGCAACTTAATTCTTTTCCGTAGGAAAGGTAGAAACTCCCCACCTATTGAATATCAATGCAGCCCACAGCCATTGCCACATCTAAATAGATTACTGTACTACAACAGAATTAAAGAGTACACAGAAACAAAAACCAACACGAACAAAGCAGGCATTTGTTCTAACACCTAATGTGTTAAAAGAAACTGAAAACTGATTGGTTTGAAATATAATTAAGCTTCCAAAAAAAAAAAGAAAAAAAAAAAGAAATATAATTAAGCTCTTCAAGACTTACGCACCTGTTGGTTCATGGTCTTACAAATTGGTGATGATTGCTTGTTATCATCTATCACTCTCATCTGCCAGAACCGGCTGGATGCTTCCGTTCAATGTGATGTTTCAAATTTGCTGCAGATGTTGCTGATGTTCGGACTTGTCCTTTCAGACCTTTTGCACAATTTGCATAAAAGCAGCAGAGTCTATACTACTCAGTCATTAAACTCCTTCAGATGTCCATATGGAGTGTATTCAGCAGTACCGGTAGTAGCTGCTTTGTCTGTTCTAATCATGCTGACAAGCTGTATTGCTGTGCATCACTTGCAGTGCACCCACTTCATGGAGCTCATTCATGAGAGTGAGAATGAGCGATGCAAACCGTATGTGTTCGATTGGCCATTCATAATCGGCTTCGAACAAAATACTGATGGCAGTTAAGCAAACCTATCAAGTTAATACTTACAAGGAACAACAAAAGCCAACTGGAATGTTATTATTTGTATTTGAAGTATGTTATTATTATAAAAAGTCAGAGGGATAAAAGCAACATTATTACTTCTAAATTCTGATGAGGAAATTAAGGATTAAAGCTATTATAGAAAAATTAAGGTGTAAAATGGCCTGGCCTGCATTTGTACAGCGCTTTTCTAGTCCCTAAGGACCCCAAAGCGCTTCACACTACATTCAGTCATTCACACACTGGCGATAGCAAGCTACATTGTAGCCACAGCTGCCCTGGGGCGCACTGACAGAAGCCAGGCTGCCAGACACTGGCGCCACCGGGCCCTCTGACCACCACCAGTAGGCAAATATCCTTGCCCAAGGATATTTGGCATGCAGCCAGGAGGTAGCCTGGGATCGAACCACCGACCTTCTGATTAGTGGCTGACCTGCTCTGCCACCTGAGCTACAGCCACCCACTAGTATTGTTACATTACAATACTAGTGGTTAAATTTTTCAGATTTGCATTTCTAAGAGATGAAAGTTTGGAAGTTTTCACTGAGTTCAACTTCCATTTCTTTGCTAATATTCTTTTTAAAATCAGGGTTAGGCTTTGGTTTCTGAGCCAATTAACAGCTCTTTTTCAGAGATATGTGTAATATAATATAGTAAAAAGAACTATGTATTTTCTAGAATATAATACTAGAGATTAAACAATGTCAAGTATGTAAAGTATTTAAAAATGAGCTCAAGCTTAATCCACTCATGGGGAACATTCTTCTTTATCTTTAAAACTTTGTGTACAACTTGCTAATAATAGTATAATGTCCAATGAGTTGTTTTCAAAGTGATTTGTTGCCTGTTTTGCTTGTCTTTGTCCAATAAAAATTTGGTAATATACTAAATATTTATTTAACTAAAATATATATTGAACTAGCAACAGTATTCTATAGTTCTTCAGCCAGGAATAAGAGCAGAAGGTCAAGACATCCAGGAAGAGTGCAACAAGCTGCAGGAGGCTGTCAGCATAAAACAGTAAAGGACATGCACCACAAAAGGTTATGTTTTAATCTGGCCGAGTTTGTTAAACAGTGAAGGAAGTGTGGCGTCATCACCTCTGTTTGCCTTTCAGTAAAAGTCACAGCACACTACTGCTGTACATATGGAAATATATAAGCAAGCTGATGGTGCTAAATGAAAAGCGAGATGATGACTCGTCACTCAGGTTCATCCTCTGTGGATCAGATATGTTTATACCAAATTTTGACCCAACACCCCACACCACTGGTCACCTAAATCCCTAAGATTCATCTTCAACCATGAAGATCTGTATCTGATTTCACAGCAATCCATCTTGGTGGACAGAAAAAAAGTAATTCAGCAAACATCTTGGTAAAAATGAATTACAGCGGAAAAGAAAAAACATGCACTGCATGATAAAAGACCAGCATATTGTTTATACGTCTTGTCTTGCTTTCATCTGTGATTGTGAAGTTAACCGTCCTCGGATCTCTTTGCTTAAAGGATCCAAGTGGTTATGCAGGGCTGCTTTTAGCACACACTCCATCAAGTACGATCAATCACGGTGCTCAAACATTCTGAGCAGGCAGGAAGGATGGAGTTTCAAAATGATAGGGTTGCGCCTGATCCACAGCAGATGACAAAATCCAATAAATTGGGCTTAAATCCAGCAGCTCTGTGTGCAGGCCTATATTATATCTACTTTATTAGGCTTCTGGCTATTGTAACTATATGACTTTTTTTGTATCAAGCTGAAATGTCAATCATTCAATGCACCTCCTGGACTTGAGCTTTGTAAGCCTCTATGGCAACTAAGCATACAGTTGCCATGGTGTTGCATCTATAGCCATGGCAATGGCATGTGGCCCTTATGCCAGAAGAAATTTTATAATTAGGGTATCCAGACAAAAATGTGGATTCAGTAGCACCTGACATATGGCTGGCAGTGTTACCTGTTAGAGCTCTGCAGAGGCTCTATAATGGACTCCCATCGCTCCTGAAGCTGCCCTGCAGCCTGTCTCCTTTCTTTATGGTCTCTCTCCCTGCTAGTTTCACACATGTTAAACCTCATAAAAAACACACACATCATTAGATAAAGTGCATGTTGGACACACTGTTACAGCTTCGTAGTAATCAAAGCTAGAACATCCTTTGTGTTAATATGTATATTTACTTTTGCAGTTTCATTCATTTAAAACCGCTAAATTGGAAAAATAAGGTCCTTGAGTGAATATACAGTGTAAGAAGAGATGTCCTGACAGCCAGAGATGATCATTATCCTGCATTGTTTGATTGGCCCCTTAAAATGTTATGTGAAAGGAAAAAAAAATATGGCAGTTTTAGAAGCACCTTAATAATCTGGTGTATGAGGCCCCAAGGATAACCCTTCTTCCTTAATGGTGTTGTTAGCAGTCTGTTGAAATCCTCGGCCAATACTCAAGCTTGCAAAGGCTAAGGAATGTGTAATTTAATAGAGTATATTTCTATTCTAATGCCGTGCAGCTCCTTTGGTTACACAACACTTTTATACATCTACTACACTAGCACTGCAACAAGACTCTGGGGAATCACTGGTTCCTAAACCAACACAAAGATAACTGAAAATTAACATATGTAGCTAATTACCTTAATCAGTGAGCACTCATTTATCATCCTAATGTCTAAATTACTTTTTGTCAAGGTAAATTAATTTGAATTGCACTTTGACCTTTCATGTCTGCACTTTTTTCAGGACTTCATGGCTTCATATGAATAAAGCTGTTGGAACTTTTCAGAATAAAATCATTTAGCCCATGCTTCACTGTATTAAACTTCTCCTTCTTTTTGGGTTCTTCTCATACTTTCCTACTTTGGGTTTTATATATGAGAAGATAATTACTTTTTAACACACTGTGCTTTCAGTGTGTTCCTACCCACATGCCCAGCAACAGTCTTGCCCGGCTGTTTCTGGATGCTTCTCCTCTGAGCCCTCACGTGCCAAAGCATGAAGAAGGTCCGGAAGAAGACTAATTAGCCGATGAGTGGCACTGCAGGCCCAAGAGAATTTTAGTGTATGGAAGAAATGTTTTTTCTCGTTTTTAGATAAAATAAAGATTTTAGCCTTTCATTTACTGTTAAACGTACGACAGAATAAAATAAGATTATTGTGTTCTCTCGTCTCTGGTTGTCAGATGAATTGATTCCATCAGTCTTTTGAATTTTCAGAGAAAATGGGTGAAGATCAATGTAACTTAAAACACTTGGAGATGACAGTTAAGAAGCAGATGGGCTTTTTTTTTTAAATGAACAGATATGTGTCAGTTACTCAGCCATGATGTTCACAGCTATGAAATGCATATTTTGTGACCCACAGTACATCACATCACATTTAAAAAGAGAGTCGTTCCAGACCAGGCATGAAATGAAGCTGCTATCTGACATTCACATGACACTGTATCGCTTTTAGATTTAAGGAGCATTAATGGAGATACGCAATGTGGAGCCATTTTGTTCTAAATGAAATACATGTAAAATAGGATCATCTGATGAATATATATATATATTTTGCTGATTTAACGTTTAATATCAATCTCACACTCTGGGTTTGTTAAAATAAAGATAGACTGAAACCGACTTTTCCATAAGAACAAACCTCCAAGATAATCCAACACTTATCTGTATCTGTATTTGTTATTGTCAGAAAATCTTAATTGGCTGTGTGCAGGGTTATCACCAAAGCCCTATAGAACTCAAAAACTAAAAGATTCTTGTCAAAAAGAAATCATGAATTCTTTTCTTCCTTCCTTTGCTGTTTTCATGTGAAAGTATGCGCTGTAATTAACAGAGCTTTGTTTGACATAAAGGCTAAATGCATCGCGTTGTCATTACAGCTATTACCGCTACTGCAATCGAAGTGGAATGTTGTGGACACCAAAGCCTTTCGAGAAAAATCATCATGACCTCATACACTCCAGCAGCAGTTTGTTTGTGTGTTGGAGTAGATGTGCACGAACCAAACTGTCACTACTCGGTGCAGATTGGGGAGATGTTTGAGTGCAGCACAGTCATGTTGGCAAAAAGAGGGCAGCATCTTTCCTATTGAGAAGGATTATTTCTGTCAGGTGCAGCACTCATGGGCCTATCTAAAAGCCATGCTAATAAATGTCCATCACTGTGGCTATCCATCACCACTACCCAGAAACAAAGTGCTCACCGCACCATTGTTGAATTAAAGCAAACAAGCTCATCTGCCGGGGAGATGCATGTGAATGAACTGCAGTCGACTGTGTGTGTGTGTGCACGGAAAGGCATTTAATGAAAAGAGGAAGGGAGAAGAACCCAAAATGCCCCCCACCCCACCCCACGCCCCGCCACCTAACACACATACACGCACTGGCATAAAAAATGCACACAGTTTAATAGCTGTGCCTGCTCGCATGTGCGCAATCATAGACTTCCATGTAAATTTGCCGAACTTGCGCATCATTACAGCTATTTTTCCGCGAGTACTTTGATTGCGTTAATTATAGTTAATTGGCTGCCTCGCTCAGTTGATCCATCATTACCGGTTATTTGTTTGTAACCAGATTCAAAGTTCTCTCTGAAGTTAGTGTGGGTTGCCGGAGTTTGTGCTCTCTCAGCAGGTTATCTGAAAAGGCTTTCGAAAGTTTCAGCATTGTTCCAGCAGCAGCAGAGTGGCTCCATGTAATCACAAATGGCTGGGTTATTGTTTTACTGACAGAAACGCTCAGATTTCGAGAATTGTGCATTAAACATGCAGCCTAATAAAATATTAAGGTGCAGTGCAGATGGCATTGCGAACCTAAAAAAATAGATGATTTGTTTTTTCTTTCTCTCCTTGCTGTGTAACACTAGCATAAGCTATAAAGGCATCTTTGTGTTTGTTTTTCTGGTAGAGAAAGTTTACAGTGAGCTAAAGCTGGTAATATTTGCGCTTAAGTGGCCAGAGTCATCTGTGGAAACTCACGGATGATAAGAAGTGCAATTCATTTAACCGAGCACCATTCTTCCTCTGCGATATGTTAAAAGATAGCGGGATACATTAGCAGAATGTACCCCCAAGTGACATCCGAGATAGAGCACCTTGCCCTATTTCACTCAATCAGTCCGCTAACACATCCCAGTAGCAGATCAGAGAGCCTAACTCTTGAAGCCTAAATCTAAGCTAGCTCATGGATTTGCAAGCTAACAGCACGTATTCAAAAATCAACAGCTTTTCCTGCACCGAGGAGGTGTGACAGCTGCCTACTCTACACTGAAACTGACAGTGAAACACAAAACCAGCCCACTGAGAGCCTTTTGTTTCGAATTGCAGATTTCACTGGAAAGAATCACAGTTATTGTTTTCCACAGTGAAGTCCAGCATGACTGCTCTGTCTCACAGTCCAACCAAATAAACGTCAGCGGGCACGTTCCACGTCTGAGTAGTCTTCAGGGCAGGTTAGCAGGAGCAGCTCGTCTGCTGGCAAAGGAGCAGATCTCTACCAAGTCCAGCCCCATTCTGGATGAATGATCTGCGCTCCCAACTGCCTGGCTCCCTCCATCAAACCTGGCCAACACTCATAATAAATGATAGTGTGGGACAATGCCCTATTTTCACCGCAGAGTCATCTGTCATGCCGGGCCAGACAAAGCCCCCAGAGTTTCATCATTTTCAACCATTGCTCACACCGAAGTTATAGAAAAGAAACCTTTATCTGTTCTGTAATGGTGGTGCAATGCCTCCAAAACACACTCAGACGTGTTTACGGAACCCAAACACGTTTTCTCTTTTGGGGTCTACCAGGAGCTTGATATATGATCTCACGCAACCGTCTGTGTTTTTTATTTATGAGCAAATGTGTCTCGGTTCCTGGTCAACACTTTATTACATGGTTGTTCCATTCAATTTTATGTGTTAAGTGCTTAATTAACCCCCGAATTATATTGGGTGGCATGGAAATGCAGAGAGTTAATGGGTAATGTCAATTTGCAGGTTAATCAGGTCACCTTCTATCGTGTGCAAAGCAGCAGAGGCCCTGTGGTCTTGTAGTAATTGTACACCCGAGACTGCTTTGACATTCATTCTGAAATCCATCTCATCTCTGGTCATACTGTGAAAGCTGTGCTAGAGTTCCATGTCAGTGTACGGGAAGTTAACATGAACGTACCAGTTCCTGAATCTTTTCTTCCTTCTCCATCAAACAGCACAGCAGTCTAAGAATTAATTTCAGATTCAGAAGCAAATCCGTCACCTTTCTGGCAATAATGATTTATCATCTATTACAATTTAATGATAACGTTTATCTTAATAATTCTCTTCAGGATCACAGGATTGTCTCCTGAAAAAAAAAAATGTTTCCAGTCATCTCATTTACTCCAATAATACAGCTTTTCAATCACTTTGCATGCTGAGAAGATGCTGTAGGGTCGTATATCATCTAGATTAGGTATGCAGTGGCGTGTGTAAGAGCACTAAACATGAACTACCCACCTGGTTAAAGAAGGAGGGATCCGATATGCAGACCTGCAGAGTCAGTGCAGAATGTGACCCTGACTTTAAAACATAGCGTTCAAGAACAATGCCCCCATTTTTCAAACTGCAGAATGTATGTATGTGATGGATATTTCTTACACGCCACTACACATGTGACCTCAGGTCAACGCTATATGCTCAGGTGTTCACATATAATCAGGTGAAACGGGGGCAGGCTCTGCTGAAATACAGGGTCAAGTGGTCCTGTGTGGTTAGTATCGTGCTTTGATTATAAGAAGCATATGATGTAGGCAGAACAATGTGCATTTTCTGCTTAAAATTGTACGTTCTAATTAAGACAGATTGCACAGATGCCGGAAAATTGCTGATTTTGAGTGTAAACCATAAGTTTCCTATCACAGAATAACTTGAAATGCTAGTTTTGTTTGCAGTTGTGCTCTGACAAGTTGACTGAACAGGTGTCTCGCAGCAGATACTGGATATCTCTTGTAAGCTGTTTTCCTTCTTGAGAAAATAAAGGATTTAATGGCTGACCAGTTGGAGACTGACGCAAGCCTAATGCATTTCACGGTCCATTTCACCGCCATGAGTACGCCCATTGACAATAGCAAGCCATATTTTATCAATATAATATTTCACAACAAGCGAGACAGTTGATCTCAGAGCGCACGTGCGCTCAAATACGCGCGTGCACGCTCTAAAAATCCTTTTCACACAACATAATGCAAAACATGAATAATCACACCAGCTAACATTTGACAAAACACGTGGGTGTGATCTTTATGCGCAATCTGCCATAAGTCTGGCTCTCTCCTGACTTGAGCCGCCACCGCTACCCTCAACCTCCTCCGGTCTCGGCTTCAAACTCTTCTCCAGGTGATAGATACTATTTACATGGCAGAGGAAGTGCTGTGAATGCTGTGAGTAAAGCACCTGGGCGCTGGCAGGCAAAGACAAAGTGCCTTGAGAAAGAAATGTAACAGCACTATCTATCTGGGTTATTAGAGTCGCCCCTCAGGATCCTTTTCAACAGAACACTGGCTATTATGTAGGCCACAGTGAAACAATGCAAGGAAAAAGTCTGGCTTGGGTAACACAGCAGAGGAATTAACTGTGAAGCCCCGAACCCTCTGCTTCCCATCCTACACCCCTAGCCTCACTAGTAGGATAATGAGAGAGTGTGCAAAATGGTAAAGTGTTTGTTAGAGAACACGAAATGAGAAGACAAATCTGTATATATATAAATATATACACACACACACATTTTGTTCCACACCATCATGACAAACAAATTCTAAGTCATTATTATTCTGTCTTTTACTGGTTAAAAAGTACAGATGACTGGGCTCAGTTTTCTGCAAGCCAAGGTGGATTTCAAATCAGTGTTTTCTTTTTCTGCCTGAGAAATATCACAAGACATTCCACGGACAAGATACACAGGTGAAAGTTTTTCATGCAAAAGTGTATCGAGTGGTGCAGAATTATAATGTGCTATCGATGTAAAGAAACAGGTTGGCACGTACTGAAAAGAGACAGCAGGAAAAATGGCAAAAAAACCCGGCGCCAACAAAATGAATGCGTGTTTGCACCGATGTTTGCAAGACGCCGTGGACTGAGACAGCAGATGAAAGTCTGTAATTGATCATGCTGCAACCTTCCCGGCTCTTGCTTTGAATGTTTGAAATGATTAGTCTCCTGGCTGATGGATTAAAGCTAGGTGGGAGGGATAGGAGGGGCCTGCGAGTAGAAGAAAGAAATGAAACATGTGCACGCTAATTCTCAGTTGCTTCGGTGGTGCAGAATAATGGCACGGTGCTAATGTAAGAGTGATTGCATGCGCGCTCCTATGCTAGCTGGCTACGCCCCCAGTGTTCCTGTCGTTCCCCAGCTCCTTACTGTTTACTTTTTGACTATTGAATTAGTGGGTTAAAAATCTCATTAAGTAGCCTCCCTCTACCCTGCACTCCCAGGCTTCCACTCCTCCTTTTAATCAGCTGGTTTTGGTGGTTCATATAAAGTCTCCACAGTAACTTCAGCAGCCTTAACTCATCTGCAATGCAATTAGAGACATGTGGGTTAATGAAATAAGAATGTAAAACAAGCAAATATGTGGCTGGGACTTTCACGCAGAGCCGGCACACACACATGCTGCAGTCGCACATAATGCTTTATATCATCTACCTCCCACATGCACACGTACTACAACCTTCCTTTGCCTATACGGTATGAACAAAGTACCAAAAAAACTAAAAATGGTGTGGGGGCACACGCATGTGCCAGCAACAACAAGTCAGCAAAGCTATGCTTAGACAGGGAAGTCATTAAGGGAGTATTTAATTAAGGCCGGGAATAAGGTCAATGTTGGAAGGACAAAAATATTCTAATAAAGAGTGGGTGTGGGTTACATCCACAGGATCCCACAGCACTCTCATACATCAGGCCGGGCCACGAAGACTACAGCTCAGTCTCGTAACCAAGCTATTTCTATGCAGATTAAAAGCTCATTCATCAATTCGACTCTTCTTTTGATTACCTCTTCTCTTCTCTTCTCTTCTCTTCTTTCCCATGGTAGTCACTTTGGCCTTTCATGATATCACAAGAACAAATGTGCACCCATATTCTTAATTAAATCAATCTGTGAGGGCCAGCAGGTGCATCCGCTTACCTTTGCTGCAACTCACTCAGATCAACACACTCAGACTGACCTTGGCCATGCTAATCTGTGCCACCTGTACCTGCTGGCCCAACAGACACGGAGCGAATGGAGTCAGGTGTCAGATGATGACAAAGAGAATCGCAGAGGACCTCTGCACTGGCGATGGGAGAGTGACGCTGACCAGACACCCTCCACTACACCAGAGTGTGTATTACACACTTTTAACTGGTTCAAAGACAAAATATGATCCTTCAAAATCATTATTTCACTTTAAAATGAGAGTAATCAATAAACCTAACATGGGCTCAGTTAGTTTCTTATCTCTTTAACCACTTAGACATCTCAGCTATGCACAAAAGTATTATTCCATCCAATATTTTTAACCTGCTCCTATTAAGGTGTTAAAAGGTTTGGTCTGTGCAGAAAACTGCAGCTGCTGTCAGCGAGAGTTTATAACAGTTACACCGGGATGCTTTTTTTCGGGTCTTATTATTACAGTGAACAAAGACAACTCAAAGCTTGAAGGAGCTTCTTAAACAGGTAGGGTTCTGGAAATATATGCTTCATAATAGTGCTTGCAAAAACATGTGATAATGAGCTTGTGGATCAACCGCTGAGATTTTGGTTTCAGTAATGAGTCCAATGAGAGGCTGAGCTTATAAGGTGCGTAGGCAGTTAAAGCAGTATACAGCTGATATAAAACAGTGTTATCACACTGCCAGTCAGCTATGAAAAATTTGTGAATTTGTAACTTAGTAAACTGAACTTATGAACATGTAGGACATCTTCCACTGAAGGTGGGCAGATCGATTCAAACATCGACAGCATCGATACCAGAGCTAGTATCGGTATAACTTTGTGTTGGCTGTCAGATCTATTTTATTTATATCTTATAGCACATTTAACAACAAAGGTTGACCCAAAGTTCTTTAGAAACAGGCACATTTACATTCCAAGTCTCCAGATAACCCAGTTTCAAAATGCATGAAAAGCTGAAAGGTGCGCTTTGTTGTATTAACTAATTATTGTGAGAAATAAAACTGATTTAGCAGTCATTTTAATGATCGTGGAATTTGAAAATTCATTATAATTCATCTCATAAGTCATGACAGGCAGGTTTCCCCGATATAGTTAAAAATATTGTTATTGGTATTGGCATTATTTGCCTTGTATCGGATCGATACCACAATTTGCAATATCTCACAGCACTGTCTTCCATCTTAATGATTCTGAGGGTTTTAATAACTCAGTTAACAACAAGCACACAAGGACCAAATTTCAGTTTCTGGTTAATTTCACTAACTCTGTGTCTCTTATTCTGTCTTTCTTTTTTCTCATGCGCCAATGTCTTTAGTGTGGCGTAGACCAATAAACAAAGGGAAAGCGTGTGTCTGACATTTTTGCCCTGTACCTGCTAACAATGTGAATAATGTAATGCGCAGCCCTATTAGTGTAAGATAAATAAATGTCACGGTAGATCTCCTGCCATGAAATTAACAATTAAAAAGGCAGTTTCTATAATGCGGCTGACAGCAGTGTTGGGTTGACTAATATGATTCTTTGTGTAACAGCAGCACAGAGTGTATGTTTGTCATCGTCTTTAGAGAAGCACTGGGCCTGCAGGCCAAGTGCATACTGCGAGTTAAAGCAATTCACATGATTTCTGTTTAGTCTTAGAGCACAGCCTTCACGAAGAATCTCAAAGTAGGATAAATTCATTCTCAGGTCACCTCCTTGACCACTCACACTATAAATAAAGAAAAACACACACACACACACACACACACACACACACACACTATAAATAAAGAAAAACACACACACACACACACACACACACACACACACACACCCACCCATATACTGTAGCTACTGTAAAGATTATGAAACAGGTGTTATGAAACAGCATTTTGGGTGCAAGTTTCTCTCAGTTTTACTCTTACTCTCATACAACCAGTCATTAATACTAATAAATCTGAACGTCACAAAGGCTAAATCAAATCCGATATTTTTGACCCATATCCGATCATGGTATGACAATGTGAACGGCACAAATCCGATATTTTCAAATCCGATCTGGGTCACTTTCGTATGTGGTACTGAATCCGATACATATAATAATAATAATAATGGATTGGACTTATATAGCACTTTTCAAGGCACCCAAAGCGCTTTACAATACCACTATCCTATGTTTTAGAAAGCGACTGCTGTTTGAACGGTCATGTCGCATTAAATCTGTCTTTTACGTCACTGACACAAGACAGACGGCAATTATCAGCGCCGGAGAAGCGCCCGAGAAGACATCGCGAAGGCTTCCCGGCCATCCAGTGTAGAAATCTGACAGAAATCTGCAACTATCCTTTGAAGCACCGCTACTCTCTAAAACAGCAATAAGGATAATTATTAGGTTATTTACATTGTTATGTAAATAACAAAATAACTTAAAGCAAAAATTGGGAAACGTAAAGTCCGAAGTCTTTATATTAAGGGTCATTAGTCAAACAATATTGTTTGCTCTGGGTCTAAACAGAGCGCGTTGTGTGTGATGTCTTCTTTTGCGCATGCGGGCCGCTTTGAGCGTTCACACTAGAGCGCGTTTGCTGTCGCATTTTATTTGTAGTGTGAACAAGCAGACAAAAAAATCGGATTTGATCAAAAAATCAGAATTGAGCATCAAGACCTGCAGTGTGAACGTAGCCTAACACTGCTTCTATGCAGCTTTAATTCTATTGATTTGGATCTTTGGTCTATAGATTTTAGTTTCCTCAATCCAACTATCCCCTCAGGAAGAAACACAACTGTAGCTTTAGACAAGCCAAAGTGTCAGAGAGCCAAAACCAATAAATGGAACAAGAAAGTGTGGGACCGGAGGAGAAACCTGTCGATCAGGCGATGCACTTAGGTCTGGGAAATTTCTGGACATTGAAACAGTTTTCACAATTTAGTCTCAGTAGTTCACCATATAGACATGAATATAGAGTAAAGTGCAGACTTTTAGATTAAGGTTAAACAGAACTAAGCGCCAAAGAGTGGATTTCCTCCTTTGTGGTGTTTTTTTTCTTTTTATGCGTTTACCTCATCTCTCTGTGGCTGCTGCTTTTAAAACCAAGCGAACAATATATTCATGATAAGCTGTGAGGAAATAATTTGAGTACATCCAGGCTAATTATAAACTGTCTAATCACACAAGGTGAAAACATAGAACAACAGCACTGATGCGACAGGGTCCAAAAAAAATGTGGGAATGGAAAATCTGAACTAAGTGGCATGCACTACCACAGCGTCTTTTAACTTGAAAAAGCACTTTAGAGTGTTTCTCATTCACACATGCATTCACAACCTAACGGCAGCGGAGCTGGCATGCAAGCTTAGACTTGTCTTTCAGTATCACGAGGACTCTGACACTTGGACAGGTTATCCAGAGTTACTGGATTAGTATTCGCAGGGAAATGAAGCGAACACATTTAAAAAGCTACACTGTATCTGACAAGCGTTCTGCTCCTATATGCTGTAAAAAAGCATGTGTGAAATTTGCAGTGTACACAACACTGAAGTTATGTTTAACATGTTTAAGTGGCCTCTCTTCTTTGGATCATTGGAGGTGGGTGGCACAAGTACAGTCTTAACAAAGGTTAAACCTACAGATTTTAATTAACAGTGGCATAAGGAAGGTTTTTGGGTTTTTTTTTTAGCAGAGCTGTCAGACAAGGCACAGCGTGTAGTCGAACGAGGATCGTGACATGGTTGAAGTCTAAAATTTGATGTGAGATGTTTTCAGCTATTAAAAGTGAAAAGACACCATTCTTCTGCTAGTTCGGTTCGATCAGTGGAACAACAAAAAGCCCGTCTCGCTTTGATGCTTGCAATCTGACTTTAGTTTTGAGTAAAAGTTAGAAAGTTCAGCATTTTAATGACGCGTCTGGATGCCTTACCTTTTTTCATTAAAGGAAACTATACATTCTCTCACATGTAGGAATTTTAAAAGTGTGGGTTTTGGGTTAGGTAATGGAGACAAACTATTTTAATACTTTCATACGTCTTTGAGCACAACTCTTCAAGTGACTAGAATAAATTAAAACAATTCAATTTAATACACGTTCATTCCTCAATCCTTGCAAATCCCTTTTTACAGTTAAGATTGCGCCACCCCTATATAGTATTCTACCTTCAATATAGCCTGGTTTAGTCTCCTCATAATTTCTGCAGATACAAATTGGCTTCTGGTACCCAGCGCAGTAGAACAGCATTCGAATAAACACGGCTGGCTCTGTATGAAGACTACAGGGTGCATTTTTTTTGCTCGTTTCCAGCTTGTTTGCGTCTTACCTTGGTGGTGACATTTGTTTGATAAAGACGTTTTCCCGACTAGGCTTAATCACACTCTGATCTTACTCATTCAACTAATCATATAAATCCCTGACTGCACATGAAGTGTACTCACATATCCCTCAAGCCTATATTACACAAACACTTGTGAGTCAGTGTGTTTGCCTGACACACTACAGATCCAAGTAGATATGTTATGTAGGGATTTCATTAAAATTTCACCTGGGTATGTGGCTCGGCGTATTTATCTGATGCGCGGTTTTATGTGCCTCACGTTTCTACAGTACTGCGTCGACAGATCGAGCTGGACTTCAAGGTTATCGTTGCTTAACAGCTTTCATATGAGCTACTTGAAGCAGGCTAGGGACACTGCATCTGGTCAGTTTACCCAACAAAACCCCAGAAGTGCTTGCACTTATAGAGATCATATATGACACCGGTCACTGGGAGCTTTTTTTCTTCTTCTTCTTCTTTTTAATAAAACGATATATCGGAATCCGCCTGATCTGTGGTGCCGCATAAAGTATTCAGCATCTTCACTCGTTGTGCCTTTAACCGCTCTCCTTCTTACTTCTCGTTCAAAAATCATGGCAAAGTTTTCCGTGGCACGCTGGAAAGAATAAAGAAGAAACACTTTGATCGTAAAACAAGGAGACAAGTATTTGTAGTGCTGGTGAGGCTTCGAGGCTTGATGGATGTGCAGTTGCATGGTGGAGTTTGCCTGCAGAGAATGTGCGGGATGTGAATGGCCTAGCAGGAGCCTGGACAAAGACACACTATTACAGTTAATATGCACCCTCTGCTGCTACTTGAAAAGAGACATTTGGAAAACTGCAGACTGCTGTGATAAGGGTGGATATGACAGTTCTTTCTCTCTTCCCTTCCTTCCCTCCTTTGCTTCAATCTCTCCAGCTCACTCAGTGTCTCTTAGTTCTTTCTCTGTGTCTCTTTCAACATTCTCCTTCCTTTTTTTTCCCCTTTTCTCTTTTCTTTTTGTTTTTTTCTTTGCTTCTTCTATCTCCCCATTCGTTCATCCGCCCTCCCCATCTCCTCTGCTGGTGATGACTGTCCCCGGCACCTCTGTTCAGTCAGCCAAATGTCACATAACAGAACCTGAAATACCAACTTGGCAGTCGATATGGCAGAGAAATGATGGTGAGGGGGAAGGTGCTTCTGTCCTGTTGTCCCCAAAGGTGAGTGCTGGACTCTGGCACCCTGTGTATTGACGACAGCAAACCAGAAGCAGAAAAGACCAGAATGAGTCAATTTTAATAATGTTTTGCTTCCTTTGCTTTGCAGCAATACTACATTCCAATGCACCAGCTGCAAGTGAAGATGATTTTGACACTAATTGAGATTACTGTGGGAAAGGAAAAGTCAGAAAAAGCCAGCATGCTTTTTGCTGCTGTATTTCTTTTTTTTTTCTTTTGAGTGCAGTTAGTCAAACTGAATATATTTTTCAGAAGAGCATTTGATATATAAAAAAACAGGATCAGACAGTGACAAATGATGGTTCGCTGCAGGTTGTAATGGCGCCTGTTTTGATATGCAAAAGAAAAACATATGTCTCTTTTTTGGTGCTTACACTTTTTCCACTGCAGTCATTTAGCTACTGACTGCAGCTTGTCACAAATTTTTAATAGTCCCTGATCAGCTCCATGGTTGTGTTTCCACTAATAATGTATTTTCCTAATGCTGAAGAGAGCGCTCGCATCATTAATATTAATCTGCAAGTGGACCATATTTCCTCAGTGGTTGCATGTGGCTAATATTAAAAACTGAAAAATAAAGTTTCTGTCCTCCAGGAGTTGACGAACAGTGGGCATCACTGTTGTGAAAAATGTGAAATGCACAATTCCCTATATAGTATATGTACTGTTTTTAAACAGGCACATAGCTCACCCTAGAAAAATAATGTTTGCCAGTGCTATATGCAGCAGTTCCACATACAGTACTATGTTACACCACTAGGTACACGTAATGCAAATATTTAATCAGCTATGGCAACAAATTGATGGTTTTCAGCATGTAGACATGGTCAAGATGACCAATAGGTTCAAAGTGAGCAACAGAATGAGCAAGAAACAGTGCTGAGGCCAAACGGACTGGTCTAAGTGTTACAGAGGCTGCTGATTTACTGGGATTTTCTCACACAACCATCTCTAGAGGTCTGAAAAAGAGAAACTACACTGTGAGCAGCAGGTGTCTGGGCACAAATGCCAGAGGTCAGAGGAAAATGGCCAGACTGCTTCGAGCTGATAGGAAGGAAACAGCTCCCAAGGTGCGCAGAAGACCATCTTTGAACCTTGAAGCAGATGGGCTAAAGCAGCACAAGACCACAAATAGTAGCAGTTCTGTCAGCCAAGAACAGAAGACTGATGCTATAGTTTACACCGGCTCACCAAAATTGGAAAAAGGTCACCTAGTCTGATGTGTCTTGATTTCTGCTGTGACATTCACCTGCCGGAGTGTTACGGTGTGCGGGATATTACCTTGGCACAGTTTCTGCCCCTTACTACCAACTGAGCATCATTTATGCGCCACAGCCTACCTCAGTCTTGTTGCTGATCATATCCATCCCTTTACAACCACTTCTTCTGCCAGGATAACACATCATGTCACAAAACTCAAATCATGTCAAACTGGTTAGTTGAATGTGACAATGATTTCACTGTACTCAAATGGCCTCCACAGTGCCAGAGTTCAATCCAATAGAGCACCTTTGGGGATGTGGTGGAATGAGAGATTGGTAAATGGTAAATGAACTGGTTCTTACATAGCACTTTTCTACTCTACCTGAGCAGTCCAAGGGCTTCATACACCATGCCTTATTCACACCAGCACTTTTTTTCCCCGTTGCTTAAGTGCTTTCTATCTAACATTCACACTCTGATGGATGCATTAGAGTGTGAGCTTGGTGTTAGTATCTTGCCCAAGGATATTTGGCATGCAGACTGGAGCAGCCAAGGATCAAACCACCAACCTTCCGCTTAGTAGATGACCTGCGCTACCTTCTGAGCTAAGCCACCCCAACAACATGTGTGATGCTATCATGCCAATACGGACAAAAACCTCAGAGAAAGGTTTCCAGCACCTTTTTGAATCTTTGCCACAAATATTTAAGGCAAGTTTGAAAGCAAAAGGGAGTCCAACCTGGTAAAAGCTAGACGTACTTAATAAAGCGACTGTGAGTGTATACTCTGTATATTATAAAAGAAAGTGGAAAAAAACATAAAGTAGTGCCTGGCTGTTTCAGAGTACTTTGTATTTATAGTTTAACTGTGGGAGATCACCCAAGACGTCAACAACAAGACAGGGCCAAATCAATATGGAGAAAAATCATTAAAAATAATCAGAGCATTTATTGGCATCCCTATGCCAGCTATTAAGGAATCCTGCTTTTTTTTCCACACTGTCTTCATTTGAGGATCCAATTTGTTCTGACCTTTAATGACACAGCATGTAACTCCTGGCTCTGGAGAGAGACATTAATAGACAGGAAAAAACTATTACCAGCCTGCTCTACCTAACTGTTAATAGCAGGGAATTGAAAAACTCCCTGGCTGCATGTCACACTGCACTCCTTCTGTTACATACTAACTCTCGTGCTTATTATCTACACATTTTGCTTTTTTCTTCTTCATCTAAGATGCTTTTACTGTCATTTTAAGAAAGCCTTATCAAGAGACTGTGGACATCTAAGATCTTTGGCGCAGGAAATTGAACACAGTCTTCTTCTGGTATAATTTAGGCTGGGTAGTATTACAAGGATGAGTTATTGTACGTTAGGTCCATTATGAGATATTATGAATATCTTTGTAAATATCAAATTTGCAAGAGAAATGCACAAGTCCATTTATAGATCGAGCATTAATCAGACGGTGGAAAAGAACGGATTTCGAGTCTGTGTAATCTAACGTGAAGAGTTTCGATTATAAGAATTAAACAAGGTGCTTTTACTGCACGCCGCACTGAAGGTTTATTTGTCCTGACCCCTATCAGGGGCTTTGTCTACTGCAAGATCCTCTACATGCTAATTATGGCCGACTTGTTTGTCGCGGAGCAGCTCTTTCTCTTGTTTACTAATGAATACCATGTGTGTTGCTGCTGTAGCCTTGATTAGAATGGATTAGGTGACCTCTCTTCTCTCCTGCTTGCATCCACGTGAAGAGACCCAAATGCTCATCCTTTCTTGCAACCAAAAAGTCACACCTTTAAAGTGCATGTGTCATATCCAGTGGGATCTGGCTCCTTCATCTGGTTTACAAGATTGTTTTTTTATTTACCTGCTGAAACGCAGCTGTGATCACCAGGAGTTTGTCGGCCTGATCAGGGAGGTGAAGAGTGTCCAAAAATGGATCAAGGCTCTTTAAAGTGCACCTCAGTGGGGCACCTGAGGGGAGCGTGTGACCTCCAGGGTCCTCCAATCCATGCACTATTGTTTTGTTCTGCTAATTAAGAAGCAGTGTTCAGGCTGATTGCTTTCCAGTGTGTAATTACTAAACCGTCTGCTGAGAGTGCTTTCCATCTGAGTGCCAGCCTCTCCCCCTCGACCATGAGGAAACTATGTGAGAGCCTGCCGATGCAGAAAGCCAGGGTCGTGAACCTCATTTGCCCAAAAAAAGGTCCAAGGATTCTAAACGAAAATGAAGGACAAGGACGGGTAAAGGATTTACACCAGCCAAGACAGAGCACTAGGCAGGTGTAAGCACCCTCTTTTTTTTATCTAAAGGAAGAACATGACAGCCTCAGCCCACCATTTAATGCAGGTATTGCTGTTATATCTCAGAGAAAAATACTGAATAAAGGTTCATTTTTTCAAAATCTGGATGTTATTCAAAACATAGAAGAAAAAAAAAACTCTGACAGAGTGACTCAGGAATCAGGCTGAGAATATCATTTCCAAAGATGCCAAAAAAAACAAGTGGCACAGTTGGCCCAATTCTAATATAGCAGCACATTTACACACATGACGGATCAAATAAAGAAGTTTGCTTTCACATCGAACTGTAAATGTGAGCACAAGTATTACAAAATGTCTAACTACAGTAAATACCTCGTGGCAAATTTTCATTTCAATAAACATTTCCCCGCAACCATCACTCCGCAGTAATAACAATACAATTGCAGGTGTCAAAGTGTCTACAGTACTGCTCTCCAGCATGCACGCTGGAACACCACGTTTGTTCTGTTTGATCTTTGCAATGTATTCAGTATTCATGAACCCGCTAAGCTGAGCAGAATATCTTTTCCGAGGATGCTCGCCATGAGCCGCTTCCACAATATCACTGCTTAGAGGGACAAGCCAGCAAAGTCTGCCTTCCAAATGAACAGCGAACAAAGGGATGCTTGATTTCCAGTTCCGGGTTTTAAAGTCACAGATGAAACAGAAATGGGGAAATTTGGAAATGCACTTACCGGTCCTCGGGAATAATGAACATAATAAATGATGAAGCTGCAATAAAGAGCTAGCTACCTGTAAGAATAGCCATTACGTTACAAGGATGATTAAGGCACATCAGCTGGTGTTTAATCTTCAAAGGCCACGATGCTCTAATTTTCAGTTTCTAAATCATATAATAACAGCGCCTTGGTAACAGTAACATTGTTTGGGAAGAAAAACTGCGTTTGTTATTCAAAACTAATTAGTTTATTCTGAACATTTTTGAAAACCTTTATAGGAGAAAACCACATTAGTTTTTAAAGAAAAAAAATGTCCTTGGAGAGAAATTTGCAGTGAGAAGAAATACGGCTAATTGTAAGGTTTTGTTGTAACAACTGGAATGACGAAAATATCCTTTGGAAAGTTGTCACAATAATGAGGACATTGTTGTGTAAAAAGAGGGGCTGATGCCTAAAATGGGTGCAGTTTATCGATCCAATGCCAAGTAAATACAGTATAGCTGATACCAATTATTTTAACCTGTAAAAGCAGCTTATACAGGCTTTTATTCTGAAACTGTTCTTTTTCTGTTTTTTTGGAGACCTGGAATGTAAATGTGCCTGCCTCGAAAACACTTTGGGTCAGCTTCTATTGTTTAAATGTGCTATAGGCTATAAATAAAATAGATCTGACAGTCAACACAAAAAGGTTCACACATTTGCTACAGTATATACTTGAGGTATAGTTCCATAAAACCTTAAAAAATAAAAAGTAACATAATATAGTGGGCTACGTACTTTGTTTCTAGTCTCTGTATTCAGTATTGATCCAATACCAATACTAGCGCTTGATCCCCTTACCTCTAGTGCACTCCTGAGATTAGGGATGGGTATCGTTTAGGTTTTATCCGATACCGGTGCCAAATCGGTACTTTTGAAACAGTGCCGGTGCTCAAACGGTGCTCAAACCGGTGCTTAAAGAATGGAGAACACAAAATTGGTCCAAAAACCTCTCATGTTCAGCTGGTTTTTTGTAAAAAGATAACAATGTTAGCCTTTTCTGCAGCTATGGGGCATATATGGTATCACTCTTGGCTGGAAGCAGTGCTTAAACAATGGAAAAAACACAAACTTTGTCCAAAACCTCTCATGTTTAACTGTTTTCCACTTTTTCTTTGGTCATTTTAGCCTTTTTGGCCAGGGCGAAGGGAGCATCTGCCATCAAACAAGAAGACAGCCGCATGTAGCTATGATGAGGCTTGCTAGTTCACCTTACATGCATTAATGTAATAACGTGGTTAGCCTACTCAACGTAAATTACACACGAACAACATTAAGCTACTCACGCAGAGAAGAACGGCTGCTGCTGCATCATCATCCGTCATCATTTCTGCTACACTGGCAGGGCTAGGGGCCAGGACTCTCCTCTTCGTGTTTTTGGGGATGTTGCTAACTCCGGGTCTGATAACTGGCACCACACCTGCAGTAGATGCGCTCGGTGTGAGGTCTCGCAGCAAGCTATCAAATACGGCGCATTTCTGGGCTTTAAAAAAAACCCGCTATGTGTCGCCAGGTGTTTCATCGGATTTGAGGTGTTACCTCCTTTGACAGTATCAGCTTAAAGCACTTGTTACAGGCTGCTGAGTTTGCATCTTTTGCTGTGAAGTACAGCCAGACTTTTGACCGCTTTGCCTTGGACATTTTTAATCTGTGGCTCTGCTCTAAAAGAACTACGTACCTGGGCCCGCCTACTATCCTCGGAAACGTAAAATGATTGGCTAGAAGTGTATCACAGCTCAGGAAAAAAAAGCACCGAAATAAAGCACCGAAATGTGCGCTGCTTTTCGGTCTGGTTACTACCGTTTATGTCAGAACCGGTGCCATCATGGCACCGGACACCGGTACCCATCCCTACCTGAGATTGAAAACACTGTGTACTCATTCAAAACATCTCAAAGTTGGACCTAATGCTTATCTTTCAGTGCTGTTATATTACCACCCCTGGAAAAAAAAGCCCTGATGGAAAGAAAAGCTTAGAAAAGTAGAAAATAATGTCTGTGAGCTAGCATCAGAATTGCTGTTTGAATACATCTACGGCCCTTTCGGTCGGGGGCAGAGTGCTCACCAGATGTTTACCTTCCCTGCCATGCATGAATGATGATGTCATCACCTGCCATCATCGTCCGCGGTGTGAAAGGCCTTGAAAATTAGGCGAAAATATAGATGGCCGTGATGCATGGAGCCTGGCGACAAGCAGTGCCAGATCCTAAATGAGTCAACACGAGGCTGTTAGAGATATCTCTCACACAGCAATGCGGCATACATGAGAGCGAGAGGAGGAAAGAGCGAACACGTGAGGTAAAATTTCACATCAGCGTCTTCACTCAAAAATGTGTTGTAATACTCAAAGAGCCCCAGGTGCATTTCCCATTTCTGAGTTGTAAAACTTTAGTTACCAAAGGTCAACTATTCCAAAGATTTCTTCCCCCCTCCCGTGCTCTAAGACACTTTCCAATTACATGACCCATAATTCCAGATATATTACAGCAGATGGCCACTCACCATATATTGTCTCAAGCATGAAATGGATGATGGTGATAATTGACCAAGGCATGGGCTCTATATGACAGGTTCATCTAATGATGAATGTGAGGGAAGACAGCAGGTGGACAGAAGAGTGGGATACTGTAACTCGTTTCTCCCCTTTTATCACAGCGTGAGTCCCCACAACAACATCCTTCTAGTGCTCAAGGGACTGAGAAACATGGAAATCTTTTCTGTCTCTCGCCTCAGCCCCTCTCCTTCCATCCTCCCTTTGTGTGTGCGCGCTTATGCTCAACACAACTGTTCCATTTCATCAGGTTTTAGTCTCTGCTACCCATTTAAAAAAAAAAAAAAAGACACTCAAAACAGGATTTGGGCTACCATTGTCCAGGAGAGACACTGTGTTGACAGCAGACATTTTTCATGCAAGCTGCTCAAAAGCTCGAGACGCAATCTGCAGTGCAACAGGAGAAGAGTAAGCAACTCATTGTGCTATGAAAACAAAAAAAGAGTAAGAGCATCCAGAAATGAAGTAAGCGGCTTCAATTTCAGGATATGTTGCAGCACTAATGCGTGCGGCATTGTGTGTCATCTCCATTTCACCAATTACTCTCACTTCAGTCATGCCACAATGCTCCCAGTGCCATCTGTAATTCAAATGGAGCATTTTCAACCAACACAGGGAAATCTCACTATTTACTCCACAGATTCCTAAGCCAGTATATCATGCTAATTCAAAGCTAACATGTCAAGTGAGATAATTTAGACTGCAGTGCTTGGGGAAAACCCCTCTGGCACATTTGTGAGTTGTAAAGAAGAAGTATAATGAAAATACAAAGAAGGATTGTTAGTATGCATTAATGGCAGAAATTAATGTATTTTAATGGTCTGTTTTGTTGCATCAAAGTAGCTGCAGGATTAAAAAAAATGATGCCACACTAAATCAGCCAGGACAATTGGTCCCTGAGCTGAGCTCTATCAAATCGGATCCATTTTGGTCTACATCAACCCAACTAACAGTGACAGCAAAGAGGTGTAGCTGCGACAGAGGGAGCTGGGACGAAGCAGGTTTAATGTGATTTGGATTGAAAGAAAAAAAGAGTAACTGAGTTTAAAACATTTCCTCCCTGGGCCCTCCGATTTCTTTGTCTAACCAAAAATAAAACTAGTCATCAAAAGTCGTGTGTAGTTAACTTCTCGAATGCAATGTTCACATTAGAAAATGTAAAGTTCCTGTTAATAATAATGGGGATAAGAGTGAAGCGTCTGTTAGCATAGCATCAGTTGCTGGGATATTTATATGCATTGAGGTGCTAAAGCTAGCTAGCAAAAAGGCTAGGACTGTTACCGGTTGATGCGTTGTTATTGGAATTTTATTTTAATTTTACTTGACTTTTTCTCCTACCAAAGGAGCAGTGAGCATGAAATTTACACAGCAGTACCATGCTGGGATTTTCAGCTGAAGAAAAAGTAAATGCGCATACCTAAGGCTGAGAGACATGGAGCTAGAGGGAGTGTAAAGGAGGAATAAAGAATGTGAGAAAAGGACAGAGATGCCAACTGGTTGCTCCCTGACTTTTTCGGATGTTGTAGCTGCAGTAGCTGTCATTTTTCCATCAGGAGGGAACAAAGTCACCTTGGCCTGCGTGAGGACAGGTGACAGGAGGAGAGGGAGGTTGCGGCGCTGGCGCCGGCCCCTGCTGACGAGGGCCGGTGTGAGTAGAGGTGACAGGAGCGAGAAGCTGCTCACCGGGGGCCCCTGACACCATACAGCACCTGCCCCGGGGAGATGCAGCATCAGCACATTTTCTACAGGAACCTGGAATAGAAAAGCGGGGAGGGGAAGAAGTTATCAGTTTCCTTTCTTTCCCACTTTACTGCTACTTTATTGTGTTACTCCACTAACCCCTGTCTGAGAGAAAGACAGTGGCAAGGCCGCCTCTTATAGGATCACACTGTGAGCTCTGTCAAAATGTTGATTTTCTGATCTGTGAATAATCTGCTCAGTAGTCATTGCAGTACAGTGCAGTAGTCTTGAATCACCCCTCATTTCTTTATTTTTTGCTTCCATGGAGCCATACTTTATTGCACTTTTGAGGTGTTCTTGAGCAATAGTTCTCCAAGCTTTCTGAAAGTTGTGCCAAGTTCTTCTTTGCACACTGGCTGCTTTATCTCTCATTATCAATCCAATGATTTTTTTTCATTCTTAAGTCACTTAATACCAAGTTATGCATAATTGAACCATAGAAAGGCATCTGACTCAAGGGATGAATCAGTGTTGCCTTAAGTTACATGTATATCTCTGGACGCTTTGTTACGAGGAGTCTGTTGCAAAAACACTGGCTTCTGAGAAAGCCAGTGCATGGTTTAAGAATGGGTGGAATATGATCATATTTCAGTGTACCTGTCAGAAGTCTGGTGAATTACACAAGAACTGGACTGAAAATCAGTGGCTCAGAGGAGGTCAGGAGAGAGGTACAACAGCGTGTGTCTACAGCCATCTGAACAACATGGTGGAGCCTCTGTCATGGTTTGGGGTTGCTTTTCAGTCAGTAGTGTTGAAATCTTGTCCAAATTAATGGAATTATGCATGCAGAAAAGTACATTTTGATCCACTGTGAAATACGTGTGATCGGCAAAGGCTTAGTTTTTCAGCTTAACAATGATCCCAAACACACCGCTAGTTCAGAAAAACACAAAATAGAACTCTTTCAGTCGGAGCCTGGACCGCAAAATTATTGAAGCTGTTTGGGTTCATTTTGACAGCCAATGGAACAAAAGTGAAGAAGAGCTTTGAACGTCCTTCAAGAAGCCCGCAGAACTATTCCTGAAAACTAATTGTAAGAAATTACAAGAAAGCTGCCTGAGAGTTCAGACTGTGTTGGAGAATAAAGGTGGCCATTACAAATATCGACCTTCGAGCTCTTTAGAACTTCACAAACTCTGTTTTAGTCTTATATAAAAGTGCATGTTTGCATGTTTTGATTAACTGCTGCACCTATTTCCTAAGTTCCAAGAAAAAGATACAAAAAAGTGCTTTTTCACAGTACTTCACATCGTTACTATACAACATGAGAACTCAAGGTTCAAACCACACCCATACTGAAACTTTCTTTAAAAATTATATATATAAGTATTCACATGTAAAGGGACTGCACTTATGTGGTAACTTTTGCTACCACAGGTGTTTCCTGGACAACATTTTGCCATAATAATCACACACAGAGAGACACAAACACACACCATCATAGTATTATGCCTGGAAAAAAAAATTATACAACCTAGCACTGATGACACTGTTTGACATACACACAGGTCTGTGTAGCAGTTTTGGGTTCATTTTGAATTCCATCTCTTATGCAAAGTGGAAATCTCCACATTGTACTGCTAAATATCTCATCCCTGCGGGTGCTCAATATTTTTCCAGTACTGCAGAACAAAAAATCATATATATGCATTTGATTTTTTTTGTGTGTGTTAATTTCCTTAATTTTCTTTCTCCTCTCCTCTTCTCTTGTTTTCCCTCTTCTCTTTCTCTCTCACTTCTTCCTCCCAGGTCAGCATCCATCACCATGCAGGAGGCCACCTCTCCTCTGACAGCTTTGTCAATGTAAATTACTGCAGTCTGTCTGGAGTAGTCTCGGCCCATGGAGAGCAGTACCTGCAGGGCTGCCCATCTCCTACACGTATGTGCAAGAACCCAGAACAACCAGCCTATAGGTTCACCTTTTTTTTGGACTTGCCCCTCTTCTCTTGCATCTCTTTACTCTTGAATTCTCTGGATACTCCTGTGCACGTTGTTATTTTATTGATCCTAATCCCCTCCGTTTAACTCAGAACGACGTGTTTTGAAGAAAAGCGGGAGAGATGTTGTCTGGTTATGTTTCTGTCTGACCAAAGATTGCAACCACCCTTGGTATAAACAAGGTTGTGCGCCGCTTTGATTTCCTCCATTACATGAATGATTTGGTTACATATTTCCCCTATGGAACTTTGTTCACACGGTGGTTTCTCCACTTAGAAATATGGCCTATTTCCTGCTTCAAATGAGCTCCCTCAGGATTTATTTACTAAATTGCAAAGGACGAAAGATAATTCATATCTCCGTAATTAGGCATGCAAGAAATACATCACAGAACCCAATACGCCTTGTTATTAAAAAAGAAAAAGCTGCAGTTTGATATTATGTAGATTTAAAAGCCCTCCCTGAGGGTTTTTATTCATTAATTATTTCAGTTTTTTTTCTTTATTTTGACTCGAATAGAACATCAGCGTGAGCTGGTTTACACCCACAATGCTGAGCAAATTAAGAACAAAGATGACAGAGGAAAGAGGTGACTCCATTGTTCTTCTCATCTATGTTCCTTTGAAGAAATACAATACTCAAGGACTCATTTGTACAATATTAGCACACAACAAAGAAAAGCGGTTATGTGCTTGTTGGCAGCCTCACATGACCTGGTAGGAAGGATGATAGCGGTGAAACATTTTGCATGCAGTGTGCATGGCAACCTGGATGCAGAGTCAAACTCCTGAACAAAACAAGAGTCGCTCTCGGCGCGCTGTTTATGCATGTGTGCGGCTGTAAGGTGTGTGCTTGTATCTGTTCGCACGTTTCCCTTCACACACACATTCCCGTGTGCATGAATACTCCAGTGTGTCTCTGATGTTTCAGCGATGCACAGCTCCGCAGAGATGAATTTCAAATGACGGAGAACACGACGACAACAGTTTCCTGAATTATTTTCCTGGAAACGGTGCACATTTTCTACTTTGAATGTTATAGCGCTATTATTATTAATCTCAGTTGGATGCAAAACTTCAGGCAAACATAGTGTGAGTACACAATTTCAGTCTTCCATCCATGGTCAGTGAAGGTGCTCGAAGCTGTACAGCAGCTTGTCATCCCAGATTAGAGGTTCTGTTCTTTGGTTTTCTAAGCAAAAGCACAAAAAAGACAGACAGAGATAAACGCTCCGTGGAAGACTTTCCACTTCACAACCTGTGTGTTCTAAACTGATCAAATTTTAGAGGCAAGGTAAGTAACTGGCGGAAAAAGAGCAGAAACACAACCAAAGCCTGGAAGCAAAGCATCCGTGACATATTAGAGCTCTGATGATAAATATGTTTACACTTTAAAAAAAAAAATAGAGCAATCCAATGCATATATTGAAACATCTTAAATATCCAGTGAGATTGGAAAATAGCTCTTCATATCTGGCCATTAATAAGTGATGATGTTGTGAGATGTTTCCTGATGACAGCACAGCAAGAGGGCACGGGACTAGATAGCAGGAGTCAGGGACTGGATTGAGTAAACCAGCTCTCCTTCAGGCTTGGGAGCACAGCCACCTGTCACTCCTCTTCAGCCCCAGCAAGAAATCATCCAATTTCATCCGCATGCAAGCAGAAGGTCACTGTGCTGGTGGTTCATACTTTGAGAGAGCAGAGAGAATCGCTCTTACTTAGAGCTCCTTCCCCCGGGACTCTTGTTCCTCTCAATCACTTCCCAGACTTTGAGCACGCTAAGCCACTTGGCTTAGATTGTGGCCATTGCAATGTTTGCTGCATCCATTGCAGAGAATCACTCACAATCTGATTTTATTCTTAATAGTAAATTAATTGCAATTTAAAGTGCAATTTAAAGAAAGTTAAAAGATTTTGCAGCAGTATTTCTTCTGCTCATGCTACAACTCTCATCTACAGTGCTGTGCAGAAGTCTCGAGCCACCCATCATCCCTATATATTTTGCTTCAGAGGAGCCAGACTCTCTTATAATTTTTTTTAAAGTAGCTAGTAAAAAACTAAAGCAGGAATAAAATAGATCTCCTTTTTTCCTTGTCATTTTCAGTCTAGTCCTTGTTCCTGCACATTATTAGAGGTATTTCTTTTTGTTTGTTAAGCCACTTACCACTGACCTACGGTACGAGTCATGGATCGTCTCGAAGTACACTGGAACAAAAGGCAGCAAACATCCGAAAAACTGTTTTTAAAACGTCCTTCAAGAAGCCTGGAGAAGTATTCCTAAACACTACTTCAAGAAATTACAAGAAAGCTTGGCTAAAAGAGTTCAGGCTATGTCGAAGAATAAAGACGTTCATACCAAATGTTGGCTGTCATGCTTTTTCTTGCCTTATATACTGCATATATGTTTGCCCATGTTTCAATGAATTGCTGCACCTGTTTCCCATTTTCCAAGCAAAATCACATGCCTCAACAAAGACAGAGCTCAAATAAGAGACGGTCGAACCTCACAGTACACGTGGTTTCATATGAAGAAAAACAATTAAAAGTGACATTGAAACGCTTGAATATAATGGTGTAAAATATTCAAAAGAGAATGGAGATTTGAAAATCTTTTCAGCCAACTTGTACGCAGTGTAGTATTTTAAAGGTGCATTTTAAATGCCTTCTTTGTCCTTCTATTGCAATTACCATATCCAGATATGCCCACGGGGTACGCGCAGTATCACCAAAATCAAGCAACAAATAATAGATGATGGTCTACAGACCAAACAGAACGCCGGTAAAATGCAAAAGCGAGTTCTGCCAACTTGTCGGATGCCCCCACGTGCATGTACATGGCACAGAAAAACACATTCATTTCAAATGACAAGCATTTCTCTTACATAGCTCTAAATGTGAAACCAATTTAATAACACTACCAAGTCTACTTTGTGTGTATACTTTGCTGTGTTCTTTTTCTTTGTTCCACAACCAAATTAATGGATTAATTAAGTTGTATTAATTATTCAGAAAGCCGGGTACTGCTTGGGGATTTGAGACCTCAGAAATGGTAAATTCTTGCCTAAATCTGTGCATGCAACAGTTATCCGAGTATGACCATTAAGTCTGCATTGCAAGGCTTTCTTTAATCCCACTGCAAACATCATTAAATGCATTTCTCTTATTTGAAACATATGTTTTTAGAACTCAAGGTCTCTCAGTTGTGTGCCAATGTCGCAGAAGAATGCCTAAAACCCGCCAGAAAGTCTTTTTACACAAACGTAAAAGGCAAGCTATTTCACGTTCAAAGAGTTATTTTTTGCAGCAACTGTGTCATTTTAATCCTGTCTGATTCTCACTCCGAGAAAAAAAACAAGAGCTCTGTAAGAACAGCCTGCCTCGCAATGCATGGCTTAATTTGTCGGCGTGCAGTCGCCTGTCTGTGTTGGTTCACCGACGAGCGTCGAAAATCAGAGCTCGTGTCCCGGCGCTGACACGAGCGCACCAGTGGTTCCACTTCAGAGTGACACACAGCATGAGGCGGGCTAATAAATAAATTAATGAGGTCCGTGCAGCACCCTGAATTTAAAGGAGTCATCATTGTTGCAGATAAGCAGAACAAGGCGAATGCGAGTTCTGGGTGAAACCCTGGCCTGAAACACATGTTGCTGTAGGCTTTGATCTGGCCTGACAGCACAGGAGAGCTGCCGAAGACAGGCAAGACCAACAGTGATCAAAGTCAACACCAACATACCTCTGCTTTCAATATTTCATGGATCAGCACTGGATTACTAAAACATGTCATCATAAAACAGCTGACTTTCTTTTTTTGATTGATATCTGTTGAACAGGCATCACCCAAAACTCTTATGTGCTACTGAATCTCTGAAAGCACAGCTACACAAATTGGATTTCCCCCCCCCCCCACCAGTGCTTTATCTCACAAAACGCTGAAGAGACAGTGATGAGAAGTCATGTTTGCACTCGCTCTAAAGTGCTGCAATGAACTCTATGATCAGTACTTTACAGCAGGGTGAACACTCCACCACAGTGTTTTATTTACTGCCGCTGCTTCTCCTGCGAAACAAAGCAGCAGTGACAGACGCGTAGAACAAAATGCCGAATGCCTGAATCAGAGAGGATCTGACGCGATGACACTATAGGACACACTTCCCCGCTTTGCATTTACGCTAAACTCAACACCTGCAGTGTCACGACCTTGATATTACAGCAAAACCCCTCAAAAATGGCTCAAAAATATACCCAAACGGCAAGTATCAGACGGACTGATGTGCATTATCTTATCTTGCTCAAATATTATCGAGTAGCTGTTGTTTTCTTTTAAATATTAATATTCCCATCATCCTCAGTGGCACTTTGTATTTTGTCCTAATTAACACGAGTTGTTGCTTCTTATCATGATTTATTAAAACTGTATGTCAGCATCTGCAGCCATTTATACTGCAGCACACTCATGGTGTTGCTTAAGCAAATATTGAAGCTGCCAGCGTACTGAACTCTAAGCTAATTTCATGGCAGGTTGTACTTTTGCAAATGAAAAAGAAAAAAGAAAACGGCAACACTGGCTGCCAAGTAATTTCCCTCTCCTCTGTCTATCTGTTCACCTGCTATGCTTTGTGTACCAAACCTGCAGTGCATTTAATGACTAACACTTGTTCAGATTCCACCTGGCCGGGTAGAATCTGTTTTTTTTTTTTTTTTACATGATGCTGACTTTCCTGAAAGCCTCCACTTTCATCTAAATCTCCCAGTCATGACTGAGGCAGAGGAAAAACTAAAAACAAAAAAACAAGCAAAGCCAATAAAGACCTTCACTTTCATCTAATCTTTGTGTTTCAAACACACACAGCAAAAAGCGTGACATTTTCTTTGTTCTAAGCCCAGAGGGAAGACGCACATCAGTTTTTTGATGTTTACTACATTTTTTTTTAAAGTCCACGCCAAATGTAATGTTGGTTTTTGACCTTTGAGGTTGTTAGCAGTAGTAACACCACAGCAGTTAATTAATTTGACTTTCTATATCACTTCTCCAAAGAAGGAGACACGCTATTTCGTGGCAAAGCAACAGACTGCAGAGGACGAGGCCCTCTATGTTTCTATTGTATCTGCAAAAGTAGACGCATAGAGACATCCCCCCACTAAATGAAATGATATGCAAAAACTAGCAAGTTAAAGATTGTTGCAGTCTTCGCTGTACCACTGGGCATTAGTTTCCAAATGTACTTCTAATTAACACCAAAAACCAAGGTCATATTCTTTCGAAGTATAACAGACTTACTCATTTACACAACAAGAGTTGATTTAAATGCAAAATTACAGTTTTGCTTAATTAACTTCCGTCTCCTTAACCATCGGAGATTTAACTTTGCTACTGTAAAAAAAACAGGCGAGGCAGCGAGATGCAGCTTCACAGCATCCCCGACTCACAATAAATTCCCACGTAATATGCCACTCGGATGTTTTAGCTTTTAAATGTGAATTGAACGCTTGATTTGCGGTGCCGTTTATTAAACAAAAACACACCAACAACATTTTCATTAGATTCTACCAACCTACAAATCATCCTACCATCCACATATAATATTTGGGGAACGTCAAAGAGCAACAAAGAATCCGGAAAAGACATCGGTTGAAGCAAGTGATAATATTCCCTTTTTTTAACCTTCCATCCTGATTGACAGAGTCGTGATAATGTTTACCAAAGGTCATCTGGGGAACACGGCCAAGTCCGCATCGACAGTTTGTCACGTGTAATTGCTGTAATCTGCCCATTGTCTTAATGACACTGTCAGTGGCCCCTAATGACCTGGCTCAGACGTCACCTGCTGCACTGTATTAATTTGAACTGGCCCCACATTGGGAAGGTTATTTTTTATTGTGTCTGTCAGTGCCTGATAAACCCCTGCACATCATCCATCCTTGTGAGGGAAAAGAGAGTGGGAGGATGGAGAGACTGAAGCATGTTACAATTCTCCTCATCCCACTCTGTTTTCTTCCTTCTCTCTGTCTCACCGCCCTGTATTTATTCTCCTTGTCTTTATTCCTTATTTCTCTCCCTGTCTCCCATTAGCTTACCTCCTTTTTTTTTCCTCACCCACCCATTGCATTTTCTTTTTTTCTGTTTTCTGCTCCACATGGAGGCCCTAATATTTTCCCGTGGGGCGCCCACTTCTCTCAAAGGGTGATGAATGGCTCTGGCTTCTGTATCGATTTCCAAACTGAAACAATTTAGGGACAAAACAAGTAGCAGTTTATCATATTGATTTTCTTCTGACTTCGGTTTCTCCCTTTAAGGTGACACTGTGTACCTGAATGAATACATGAGTGAAAAGGGTAGATGAATGCTTAACGCTTCCTTGTTGAGCAGTGACTGAGATTTAAGGCCAGCTTTGCAAACGCCAATCTTCTCAAAGTGCTTTTTTTACCCGATGTAGCAGCGGGGATGTGTGTAAAAACAGGTTTCCCAATTCATGACCGACCACCTTTAAAGATATCTGTCATTGACGGAAGTATGCATTGCATTGGATTTTAGTCACGTCCGACCAACAGTGGAAATTGCACATCAACAATTCACACGGTGCGGCTCACCATGCTGTGATGCAGATCAAAGGATTATTATCGACTCCATTCAAAACGGTTTAATTTAGCATGCGATCCATATTAAGTTTTATAAGGTGACCAGAGGCGGGAAGATCATCGAGGACCCCGTCTACAATCACGTTATACGGACTAACTTTCCCTGTTTTCTTTTGACGGAGTCAAGTGTCAAGATCGTCTTTTAATACCAGATTGGATTTGATTACAATCTGCTGACGCCGCACACCGCGACACACCTGAAAAAGCATGTAGCTCTGCCCTGAATGCATTAGTGCTGACAGTAAAGTCACAGGCGAGCGGACGTGCCCTTGGCCACAGCGATCTTTCGCCTCACCCCAAACGGTGACCAACACCGACAGCACAGCCGAGGGCGGAAATTGGCCGGGAGTGGAAAGGCCTATTAGAAAACTTAAAGCAAACAAACAAAGGAACAACCGTGGCGACACAAGGGATGACAGCTTGGTATAGCAAGCACATTATCTGCTTAACCTTATGTCCTTTCCTCATGCTGCTTCTTCTCTCCCCGGCTGGCTAAATTAGCTTGACTCATAGGGATGCCTGAAACAGAAATTGCTTTTACAAGAAACATCTGCAGGATGGTGACAACAGCAGGGAGCGCAGGCAGTCTGACGCACATGCAGCTTAGGAAAATCTATTTTCTTAAGAAATTTTCTTAATGGCAAAAACACATTACCAGCCTCATGATAAAATCGCTGGGAAATCAATATGAAGGAAATGGAAAAGGGGCACTGCTCAAAGAGGCCAAAGAAACAGAAAGAAAGTAAATGTTAATGTTTTATAAAACCTTTATTTGTCATACTAATATTTACCTACTTTATTGATGAAATGGGTTCCTATGCATGGACCTTCATGAGCACGTTATAGCATTAGAAATGAGTCTTTAGCTCAATTTGGAAGAAATTCTATTTTTCCTGTTCCCAACTTTTTTCTTTATATCTCTGTCTTGTACATGTGGGTTTCATTCAAGACTACTAATTTACAGCTGGACAAAAAGCACCCTCACTCATCATTAATAAAATCAACAAAGGACTTACTGTATTTTAAGTAACCCAGAGTGAAAATTTCCAGTTTTTCTTTGAGCAACACAATACTCTTTTGTTCCAGATGCTGTTTTGTTTGACCTTTTACAATCAAATGAATCTCACGCAGGTATAATGGAGGTAATAATCTCTTGCCACAAGGCAGCTCTATTTTGGTGATTAAAAATATTACACCCACTACTGTTATCAATAGGAGTGTTTTTTTCGCAGTGCAGCAAAAGTTCAGCGGTGAGTGATAAAGCAAGAACTGAGTCACTGTGCTTAATTTCGGTTTGTATTCACACTTTGCTTTAAGAGTGCAAAGAGGATTCCCTCTGTTGTGCACTTGCTAACATTTTAACAGAGAGAAAATGTCACAGGATTAACAGTTGCATTCATCTGCTGAACATTTTGTCAGCACAGGAAAGTAAGTAAACAACAACTGACTGGCAAGCTTATAATGAATATTTATGGTGGCCAGGAGATTAGTAAATTTGACCTTTGGTATTATGCTAGTGGTGTAGTTCAGGGATAAGGTATCTTCATGTATCCTAAAACTAATGAGCCGATTCCACTGGAAGCTGCCGTGGATCATTTTAGTTAGTCGTTGTCCTCAGAGAATGAATTTTAATGCCATCTCTGCCATCATCATCATTACTGCTATGTTATTATCATTGTGCAGGTTGCATGACTGGGACATGACATCTTTCCGTGTGGCGTTTGCATGTTCGTCCTCTGTCTGTGTAAGTTTTACCCATGCACTCTACATGTCTTCCTCCTATAAGTCAAGCATGCTAAGTTAACTGGTGATTCAAAAGTATTCAGAGGTGTGAATGTGTTTGCACTGCATCAGACTGGTGATATGCCCAGGTTGTACCCGTCGCCTGATCAAATACAAGCTACTATTTAGTTAAATTAGTGCTATTAAATGTGCTATCTCTGTTTCAGAAAACAGTACCACCCATTAAAAATCTGCTACAGCATGTTTAAAGAGGGTGGCAGATTCTGGGAAATATTTGGACAGTTTTATAATTTTATTACAAGATGTCACTTAATGGAAATGCTAATTCCTCCTCAAATATCTTATTTGAAAGCTATCGTGCTTAGTTTTCTGTCTCCTGCAATAAGTTTGATGCATTTTTGCCTTAATTTCATCTTTACAAAATGTGTGGGTGGGGTATGGGAGGGAGCAGTTTCCCTGTAACTGCCATGCTATTTGAAAAAGAGCCTTATTTTTTGAATTCTTCTTACCCAATGCAATCTTCCACAGATATTTATTTTTAGCTCTGTATTGTTCTCAAAATGCTTTTGGACATTCAGTAGAAAATGCTGTCTTTGGTGTATTCTGCATGTGCAGCTGAGAATCTAATTTTGCTATAATTTAGAATAAAGCAATAATGCTCTGCTGTGCAAACAGCCGACAAAAGGAAAAAAAAAAAGCTGTGGTGGAAGCAGAGGCTGGAAGTAGGTGGAAGCAGTGGCTGCTGTGTATTTTGACCCGTGTGGCTATTGGTGGGGAGAAAATTGGTATCAACTATTCTTCCATTTCTTCCATTATGTATTTCTCCCTGCAGGGCTGCTGAATAGAACTGCAAAAATGGTGGTCAAGAAAAGGTTTTGCTTAAGAGAGCGATGTTCCAAACATAAATCCAAAAAGTTCAAAAAAGAAAAACATTTCTGAAAGCATAAACTTCTCTAAAAGTTCACAAAATTTCTTGCTACTAGCTTCCAGGTCTAAGTTAAGAGTCTCACTCACACAAAAAAGCTTAGCAAAACTTGACCTTCAAAATAAAAGCTCAATAGCCAGATTAAAATATTTATAAAATCTATTTTCTTAATTAAGAAATAGACATTAAAACATACACCAAGTTTATTTAAATCACGTTAACGTTATACTGATAAGAGTCACACAAAGCATATTTGCAACAAAGTGTGAGATATTTAAGTGTTTTAAATAAAATGTCAAAGTGGGTAAAAGGTACAAAGTCTGATTTATAGAGAAAAAAGGGCAACATCACATGTCAGTTTTTTTGGCAGAGCAGTCAGTGATGGACTTTGCAGGAGGATGTGTGGTCACACCAGGGTGACCTTTAGTTAAGTGCCTACAGCTGTGCCCATAGGATGTTGTCAGGCTAGCATTGGCCCCGAATGACCTCTCTGAGCTCAGCAGCACACTCCCACACCAATATCTCAAGGCCATCACACCTTGCAATTCAAAATCAACAAGATTTATTGTAGTCAAGATATCGAACTCCAGAGAATGCATAAGGTGTGACAGAATAGCAGGTGATTAAATTGGTGCACTCTGAGCAGTGAGTGGTGCTTTTTGTGAACACAAGCTTCGAGTGAGTGCTTGTTTCCAGATACAAGTTTTCTTGTTTTTTTCCCAAAGCAGCTGAATGTCACTGAGGTGGTTCGTCAAGTGTGTCTCTGGCTCTGCATTTTAGATCAGTATTAATGCGAGCGTGGACAGGTACATGAGAAAATGGCACATTTTAGATTTCACTGGCAAATCTCTGAAGTGAAAAGCAGGAAAAACTGTTTTATGTCGTAGAAGGACAAATATGACACATTACATAAAA